>NC_136860.1:31561111-32221944 GCF_951799975.1 Gobius niger
CGTCCAGCTGCTCCGTGTGCAGGTCAGTCCCACGCCTCAAAATAACTCCTCCCATCAGCGCGAGCGTCTCGTCTTCTCTCGGGTCTTTTATGATCGATTACGAACACAAACGCTCCGTCTAAACTCGCCTTTTACACGAGATAACAACAAATAATCCGGTCCGCGGTAAAAACGAAACAGAAACCTGCAGTGACACTGATGTCAAAGCTCCGCTAACAGCAACGAAACACTTCCTGTTCTCCCGACAAAATAAAAGGCGTCAATGTTCCAGCCGCTGGAAGAGTGTTTGAAATGTTAATAAATGAAACTAATATTTTAGGTGCAAATGGACACAAATCTCGTTTTTCTTCATTTTCCTGACTGTCCGTTTTGCTCAAATAGAAATAAAGGCCTGTCTCTAATTGTGGCCTGGTTCCAATAAAGGCCTGGTCCTAGATTCCCTTGAGTAAATAAAGGCCCCGGCCTATATTAGAGCATTTACGGTAGTTTATCTCATTGACATTGGTGGTGCAGCGGTCAGTGTGAGGTCCCAAGTTCGATTAGATTGTCAAGTTAGATTGTCTAGGTAGGTTTCCTCCGGGTACTCCGGTTTCCCTACCACTAAAAACATGTACAATAGGTTCCCCTCTGGAGCCAGGACACAGGAAATGAGATTCCTAATCTCAGTGAGACTTTCCTGGTTAAATAAAGGTGTTCGGGAGCTTCAGAACACCTTTATCAGACACACGAGTGCTATATACAATACACAATGCAAAATTCACCACACATTGAGGCCGCGCTGTTTTGGGGATTTAGCTGTTGAGTGCCAACAATCCAGACCATTTTTCATGATACTTGTAGCACCACAGCGTATTCTATGTTATAGCTATGGACACATGCTGTGGCTCGTTTGAAAGGTGAGACTCTAAGCTCTCTGTGAAAACAGTTTAATTCTACGTGCCTCGGTTCCTGAGAAATCTAAAGCTAAACAGAGGCTAGTTTTGATCAAAATCACAGATTTTTTTCCTAGACACAAACATAACGGGGATTTTATGCAACACTCTCCTTTCTGATTAACTCCTCTCCTTCTCTCTCCTCCTCTCTGGACAGACACTAACGTTAGGGGAAGAGGCAAATGCCTAAATATATTTGTTTCAAGTCAATTTTTAATGACAACATTGTTGACACGTTTGAAACACTGCGAGATATCGATCGCTTTTTATCACTTGTGCATTTAAACGGCCTGGTTCTTGAATTGAAGACTTAAACAGGATGTTTCTCAGTCGTCCTTGGACCAATTGTAACCATTTAAAAACTCAGAGAAATGTTAAAATCTCTGTTTCACTCTGTCAAACATGCTCCAGAGAGCGAGAGAGAAGTGTCGGGTTTACAGCTGTTCGCTACACAACACCACGACCCCTCAGACTAAAAAAAAAGAAAAGAAACGCAATAATATATAAAATGTCCAGATGTGACTTTTCACAAGTTTTTGCGCGTCATTTATCTCACTTCTGTTAATCACATATAGCTACCAAAGTCACACATAAGGTGTATTAAAGTGCAGTTCCGTAATTAAAAAACCCTCCGCAAAAACCTGTTTTCCGTTTTTGGCACTCGATGTGTTAAAAGGTCAAATATTTGGTTGGATCGCCTTTTGCGTTGACGACAGCTTCGGCCTTACAATAATCTTCTGCAATGTCCAAAGATCCAGTGTTGCATTTCTCACCAAGATCTTGTATCAATGATGGAACCACTCTTTTCCACAATCGCAGATCAGAACAGTCATTTCAATCCAGGTGGTGCCTATATTTTGGTCAGGCAGTGTAGTTTAACCTCTTATCAGATTTTTTCAACTCATTTTTGTATCGTTTTTTGTCATTTTTTGGTCATTTTTTCGTCAATTTTATGTGACATTTTTGAAATTTTATGTCAATTTTTTATCAATTTTTTGTAAATTTTTTGTCATTTTTTGTCACATTTTTATCACATTTTTTTGTCACATTTTTGTCATTTTTTTGTCACATTTTTGTCACATTTTTGTCAATTTTTTGTCACATTTTTGTCAATTTTTTGTCACATTTTTGTCATTTTTTGTCACATTTTTGTCATTTTTTGTCACATTTTTGTCATTTTTTGGTCACATTTTTGTCATTTTTTGTCACATTTTTGTCACATTTTTGTCACATTTTTTTGTCACATTTTTGTCACATTTTTGTCATTTTTTGTCACATTTTTGTCACATTTTTGTCAATTTTTTGTCACATTTTTGTCATTTTTTGTCACATTTTTGTCATTTTTTGTCACATTTTTGTCATTTTTTGTCAAATTTTTATCACATTTTTGTCACATTTTTTTGTCACATTTTTGTCACATTTTTGTCACATTTTTTTGTCACATTTTTATCTCATTTTTTGTCACATTTTTGTCATTTATGGTCAATTTTTTGTCATTTTTGGTCACATTTTTATCACATTTTTGTCACATTTTATTGTCACATTTTTTTCATTTTTTTGTCACATTTTTGTCACATTTTTGTCATTTTTTTGTCACATTTTTGTCATTTTTTGTCACATTTTTGTCATTTTATTGTCACATTTTGATCACATTTTTGTCACAATTTTGTCATTTTTTGTCAAATTTTTGTCATTTTTTTGTCACATTTTTGTCATTTTTTCTTCAATCTTTTGTCAATTTCTAGTGACATTTTTGCCACTTTTTCATCAAATTTTTGTCACTTTTTTGTCAATGTTTTCTCTCTTTTTTTTGTCACAATTCCATCATTGTTTTCGTCTCAGTTTTGTTGCTATTTTCACAGCTTTTTCCCAGAAGCTTTTGGGAAGCAGGTGGGAGTCAAAGGGTTAACATCTACAAACATCTACAAACCATTGCCCATTATCGCCCTTATTGCACCAACAAGGCAAGACCAAACAGTGTAGAATACAACAAAACCACTATATTGGAACAAGTCAGTGAGAGACGCCGTGACAGCCAGTACAAAAGAGCGCCGATCGGAGCTTAACTCTGATTCTTGTTTGAATAAAAGCCTCATCTCCGTTCATTATCTGACGGCGAACCAGCGGGATGAAAGACGAACAAATGGAGATCGGGGGGAAGGATGGAAGAAAAAGGATGTAGCAAGAACAAGAGAAAGCCGTGGAGTATTTATAGATGCCTGGAATCCAGTGTAAAGGAATAAGCTCCTCATTTCCAGGGCGGCGGAGTGACACGGATGCACTCGGATCATACGCTGTCAGGACCGGTCAGATCACAGGGTCAGCCAATGCAACACTTAAAGGGGAAGACTGAGGGGTTTGGTCAATGCGGGGAAATGTAGGCACTAAGGGTTCAGAGATGGAGCAAAATGCAGGGATGGTCAAGGGTGCTTCTCTATATGTGCAGCACTTCTGAAGACTTGGTGTGTCTATTATTATAAAGGGTAATCTATAGTCAATTTGGGGGGAAAATGAGCAACATGGCGCTTTTGTAGTTATGGTTATTATATTGCAGCTATAGTTATTATTACGTACACTGCAAAATATAATCAAGAAATAAGTACGAAGAGGATAAAAAGATTGAGGACGCGCTCACCAGGATCTCAATTAGTTACACAGACCCCGGTGCTCATCGAGGCTCCAGCGCGGGTCAAAAATATAAGGAAATATGAAAAGAAATAAGAACATTTGCCTTCGACTTGAGTAAGAAAATCTGCTCTTTTCTTTAAATTAAGAAAACAAACAGATATTTATTCATATCTATTAGTTTATTTAGATGGGGCAGTGCATGTTCATGAATATGGGAATCATATATATAAACAGGGGACACCGGAATGTAGCCATGGACTAATTTACATCATTCATCCTGGCCTATTGTACATGTTTTTACTGGCGGCAAGAAGAAGAAGAAGAAGACGAAGAAGAAGAAGAAGCAGAAGAAGAAGCAGAAGAAGAAGTAGAAGAAAAAGAAGAAAAAGAAGAAGAAGAAACATTCACTCACACACAGAAGGCACGTGACTGAAGGCACGGGTGAAGATCAGACAGGTCCTAAAGAACTCGTCAAAGCTAAGGTAAGAACATATCTCAGTATGTAAAAACGGTGGCCTATTCCTTTAAGTTACCACCACCGCATGTGGGCAGTCAATGTTTAATGCATGAAATAGTGGAAGGGCTGAGAGTAGGAAAAACATTTCACTATTATTAAGCGCACTGAGCGTGGGACAAGCATTGATTTCCGTGCATGTTATTGACACACAATTAAAGTGGAAATTTGCTGATTTTTGAAATGTCACACACTCCGAGTGAGTGCGCCCGGCGACTCATGCAGGGGTAATGGGTCGGCACTAACGCTGGGATTAGCTGGTGATGCATTAAAAGCTAAAAGGTTATTGGCTCCGTCTTTGCTTCCTTCGGGTCGTGCTGTCGTTGTGTCCTCGGGCAAGACACTTCACCCACATTGTTGGTTTGTAAGTGCAACTGGGCCTTTTGTGTTGGTCAGAGAGGAAGCCGACATCCAGTCAAGACCCCAAGAAATCTACTGAGTTATGAATCAGGTTGATGCTGTAATAATGAATGGCTTGACATGAAGGTTTTAGGGGCTGCAGATGATTCAATTTATAGATGCAAAACCTGAATTTAAAGGCACACAGCGTAACATTTCATGCATAAAAAGGAGATAAAATAGAGGCATTACTGTGTGGAGTTTGCATGTTCTCCCCGTGTCTGCGTCGGTTTCCCCTACTTCTTCTTCTTCTGCTTCTGCTTCGCTTCTTCTTCTTCTTCTTCTGCTTCTTTTTCTTCTGCTTCTTCTTCTGCTTCTTCTGCTGCTTCTTCTTCTTCTGCTTCTTTTTCTTCTGCTTCTTCTGCTGCTTCTTCTTCTTCTGCTTCTTCTTCTTCTGCTTCTTTTTCTTCTGCTTCTTTTTCTTCTGCTTCTTTTTCTTCTGCTTCTTCTTCTGCTTCTTCTTCTGCTTCTGCTTCTTCTTCTGCTTCTGCTTCTTCTTCTTGCCAGTAAAAACATAAAAACATGTACAATAGGCCAGGATGAATGATGTAAATTAGTCCATGGCTACATTCCAAAGCTTCTGGAAAAAAGCTGTGAAAAAACAATTATGGAAAAATTGTTTTTGAGCAGAAAATGACAAAAATGTGACAAAATGTGACCAAAAAAAATGACAAAAGTGTGATAAAAAATTAATGAAAAAATTACAAAAATGTGACAAAAAAACGTCAAAAAATGTGATAAAAAATTGACGAAAAAATGACAGAATTGTGACAAAAATGACAAAAATGTGACAAAATGTGACAAAAAAAGACAAAAAATTGATAAAAAATCACCAAAAAATGACAAAAAAAACACAAAAAAATGACAAAAAAATGACAAAAATGTGACAAAAAATGACAAAAAATGTGACAAAAAAGTTACAAAAATGAGTTGAATACCCAACAAAAAAATGATGGAAAAATCTGATGACGTGAGGAAAAAGATCCTCTCGGTTCAGGCGGGAGTTAAGAGGTTAATCTGGTTTAAAGGAACAGGCCACCATTTTTACAAACTGAGACATGTTCTTGCCTGAGCTTAGACGAGTTGATGCGTACCTGTCTGGTCTTTGTGTGTGCGCTCTGTTACGCAAAACGACCAAAGATGTTGTTAGCATTTGGCCTCCCCCAATGTATTCCTATAGCTCCAAACGGGGGTGAAGTTGGAAGCTATCAAGCTCTTCCACGGGCAGAAAGACTAGAGAGGTACGTATCAACTCATCTAAGCTCAGGCAAGAACATATCTCAGTATGGTAAAATGGTGGCCTGCACCTTTAAGTCAAGAGTTTAATCTGGTTTAAGCTTTCGGCAGCAAAGACATCCCAGTCTATAAAGTGTGCTGGCTCAAAAACAATAAATGATAGAGATAATATTTTCTTTTTAAAAAGCCTTGGGAGCCAATAGTTGTGCGGATATCTTATGATGATCTCTGCTTTTTGTTCTAGTTTAGAGATGATTTACACAGTTTAAACATGATTCCAAAAAGAGGAAAAGAGAAGCACTTCCTGGACCTCCACGGAGTAAGATTAAAAAGCAGAGGTGCTCTTTGGGGCAGGCGGTCATTTTAAAAACAGAAAAACCAAGGCACTCTCTGGTAAAAGTCAAAATCCCTTTATTATTATAGCACCAGCTCCAGCGCACTGTCTCTCTCCTGTAAACTTTATTCCTGCCACGTTTCGGTCAGACTGACCTTCATCGTTGTGGCGTGTCTAAATGGACAAACATCGCCCCAGTGCCTTTCAGCCTAAAATACCTTTATCAGGGGGGACAAACAGACTTATTGAGGTCTATTTCGGATGCTTTTAGGACACAGTTTAGTTCTTGATCCAGCTCATGATGGCGCTTGGAATGTGTGACATATTTTATGAGATGGTATTTGGTGTGAAAGGTTTGCCACCTGCTTTAACCTCTTAACTCCCGCCTGAACCGAGAGGATCTTTTTCCTCACGTCATCAGATTTTTCAGATCATTTTTTTGTTGGGTATTCAACTCATTTTTGTCACATTTTTGTCATTTTTTCGTCCATTTTTTATCAAATTTTTGTCACATTTAGTCAAATTTTTGTCATTTTTTCGTCAAATTTTTGTCAATTTCTCGTGACATTTTTGCCACTTTTTCGTCACTTTTTTGTCAATGTTTTCTCACTTTTTTTGGTAACTTTTTTGTAACTTTTTTGTCACATTTTTGTCATTTTTTCTTCAATTTTTTATCAAATTTTTGTCATTTTTGTCACATTTTTGTCACATTTTTTATCAATTTTTTGTCACATTTAGTCAAATTTTTGTCATTTTTTCGTCATTTTTTTTTCAATTTCTCGTGATATTTTTGTGACATTTTTGCCACTTTTTCATCAATTTTTTCGTCACTTTTTTTTGGGTCACATTCCCATCATTGTTTTCGTCTCAGTTTTGTTGCTATTTTCCAGAAGCTTTTGGACTGGGGCAAAGCCAAACTGGAGAAAATGTGCTCGGTTCAGGTGGGAGTTAAAGGGGTTAAAGGGGCTAGATGCAAGTTAGCCATTTTATGCTCACTACTGCCACTTCAGGTCATACGTGTAACTGCACCTTCTATATTAAGCTCGTGCATGACGGCACTTCGGACCCGAATTAACACCTTTTTGAGTGATTTTAGAGGCAGTTGTGGTGAACAGGTCTGGGCTCCTTCTACACATTCGGACATGGCTGGAACATGTAGGGAGATGAAAATACATAATTTTAACATTTTTAAACTCAGTATAGTCCCTTTAAGGGTAGGGCTCTGGGCAGCGTGCATTAATGGCCTTCCGGGAAACCGAGCCGCTTCAAAAGGACAAGTCAAAAGCAGAAGACAATAAAGTGCACCTTGACCTTAACAGTTCGGGCCTCAGTGTTGTGAGTTTGAGTCCTGGCTCAGACAATTATTCCTGCTCTTTATCTTGTGCTATATCTTTATCAATCTACAGCCAATGAGCCACAAGAGCACGACTAAAGATCCACATTTGCTCCGCTCATTGACGAAACATAAGCCGAATTTCAAGCAGATTGGACAAAAAGTAGATTTTAATTTATTTCTATGTTCACCAAGGCTATATAAAAAGATTCACAGACATTTAATTAAAGAAATGATAGGCTTATGACAAACACCGACATAAGAAGTGTAAGCACGGAGATAGGGAAACGCAATAAATTGGCTTATTCGCTGACGTTTTTTTGACAGCAGCTTAGAGGGGCAAAAATCTGCAGCTTCCAAATGGATTTCACATGCAGGACGAGAGCTTGAGCTTGCAAATTTATGAACGTGAAACCGTGTGTGTGTGTGTGTGTGTGTGTGTGTGGAGCAGCGTATACCTCTGGGTTTATGCTGTGACCTAGATTAGACTGTGATGCTCCGAGTCCTGGCAGCCCCCGCCGAGAGAGGAAGACAGCACAGCCAGCTACAACAAGACGGCGGCAGAGGCAAGGACTAGCCATTTTACTGCTGCCATCTACCGCCCGGCGCAAAGAAATGGCCCCGTTCACTGCGGTCTTTTAATCATGTGGCAATATTGTTCCCTCGTGGAAAATAGGCGACACTTGGAGTCGTTTTTTGTGTAATAATCCTGCATATTCAGCTTTCTCTTCAACAGCTCTCAGGATACTAATGATTTCAAGCACAACCGCCGCATCACAAACAACCCAGAACAGATGACTGACCAATAACCTTTTTCTGAAACTGTACGACTGAACATTGTTGATTTTTTAACAGCATATTTTAAATGACATTTATTTTTAGTCAAGGTTTAGTCAAACATTTTATGTTCTGTTTGTCTATTATCAACAATAATTTTATGTAAAGTTAGACGACTAAATCTAACATAAATTTAGTCAACTTTATATTTATATTATTGGGTAAGTAAGGATTAAACAACGAGGAGCCGTGCATTAGACGGTTATAATGCACGGCGCGGAGTCAAGAACACCACAGTGGAGTGGTCATTCTCCGCAGCTATTACGAGGATCTCAGTCAGGCTCAACGACACAACATCAGCACAGAATCACAACACAACAGGACTAACCCGGAAACACTTTTCCGTGGAAGTAAACACCGATATGCGGCACTCGTGGGCAGGAGTTATTTCACGTTTACGCTGTTTAACCTGAAGCTAAAGCTAGCTAGCTCAACGAGCTCAACTGTTTATGGAAACAGCTGCGGTGGAGTCGCTCACACCTGGGCCCCCCAACTGAAACTTTTATGTTTGACTTTACTAATCCAGACAAATATGCTTAAATGCAGGATCATTTTATGTACGCCTGAAAATGATGAATAGCCTTAACCGTTTTCAATAGAAATGTAAAGCTCATATTTTATTAACAGTAGCTAACCTAGCTGCTCACTCTCCTCTACTTCACATTCATGAAACGTTTTGTTTTGGCCAAAAACGTTGAAATGAAAAACAAAATCCATCTCATACGTTCCTGTCAGTCACTAATTACGCCTTTATCTGATTCAGCTGTGTCATGCGTTGCTATGGCGATGCCCACAGCGGAGTGATATCCCAGTGATTTAACTACCGGACTACGTGTGCGGTTATACCAAAATAATGCACCAGCCAATCAGAATCCAGTATTCACCCAGACCATAGTAAAACACTTTGTAATGTTGGGTCATGACCGAAAGGACAAGATTGTGAATACAAGCGGCCGAAATGAGTTTCCTTCGCAGGGTGTCTGGGCACACCCTTCGAGATCGGGTGAGGAGCTCAGTTACCCGGGAGGAGCTCGGAGTAGAGTCGCTGCTCCTT
The DNA here is from genome assembly GCF_951799975.1 of Gobius niger. Taxonomy (NCBI): domain Eukaryota; kingdom Metazoa; phylum Chordata; class Actinopteri; order Gobiiformes; family Gobiidae; genus Gobius; species Gobius niger. The sequence continues at coordinate 31,570,379 of NC_136860.1, forward strand.
CACGCTGAGGTGGCTAGGTCATCTGTTTCGGATGCCTCCTGGTCGCCTCCCTCGGGAGGTGTTCCGGGCATGTCCTATTGGGACAGGACACACTGGTGGGACTATGTCTCTGAGCTGGCCTGGTGTCGCCTCGGGGTCCCCCCAGAACAGCTGGGGGAGGTGTGCGTGGATCGGGAAGTCTGGGCATCTCTGCTGAGACTGCTGCCCCCGCGACCCGGCCCCGGATAAAGCGGAAGAAAATGGATGGATAGAAGGACTGTATAAAAACTACACCTTTTTTACCTTAATAATGATGAATTAACACAATTTGTTAAGTAGTTATTAAATGTTATTCACACTTAAAGTCGTGCTCAAAGGTTTACCCCGGCAGAATTTCATCATAGGCCATGTTGACAACACAAAAGTGCACCATACCGCCTGTGAAATGTGGAGGTGGTTCGCTGATGCCAGTGGCTCCAGCAGAATAAAGTGAAGGTCCCGCTAGTTTCCATCTCAGTCTCCTGACCTCAATATCATTGAACCACTGTGGAGAAAGCTCAAACGTGCTGTTCATGCAAGACACACTAGAGGCTATTTGCTCAGAGGAATGGGCCGCGTAACCATTCAAACCTCATCCATAACTACCACAAAAGACTCCAAGCTCATTGATGTTAAAGCGGGCAATACACAGTATTAAAGCTGGGGTATGTAAACTTTTGATCAGGGTCATTTTGTTACTTTATTTTTTTCATTATGATTTAAAAATAGCAAACTCACTAATTCTGCCAGGGTATGTAAACCTTTGAGCACGACTGTAACTAATACATTGTTGATGATATTAAGGCGATTATAAAGTGTTACCTAACATACTCTGCCTGACCAAAAAAAAGAAAGTTAGCACAAAAAAGGTCACACGCTCTAATATTTCGTTGGACTGCTTTAAGCTTTGATCACAGCACTGCTACAATAAGCTTCTGTGATTCTGGACTCTGTGGTGGACAATCCCGAAGCCTTTGTCTATTTGAGCCCAGAAAAGGTCCAGTAAAGCCAAAGCAGAAGGAGCACCACCTCATGACATCAGCACGTGGGGGAACTAAACCAAGATGTATAGTATGCAGCATATGGAGCCACGGCCACGGGAGAAAAGGCTTACTGTGACACGCTTGGGCCGAACAGCGCGCAGTGGGAAGAGGCTTATGCAAAGAGCCGTGAAGCTGACGTAGAGCGGAGGATCGTAGCTTGTGACTGAAGCAGCTTGTGAGCAACACTTACGCAACGAGAGACGCAACGTTACAGCGAAGCAAACTGTGGCATCAAAAAACACAACAGGAGATAAAGCTGATGTGCACGAGCCGGCAGTGGCAGTAGTGTGATCTAGTGATTTAAATAATGCAGTGAAGGAAAAATGGGTCATGAACACGTTACGTTTTAAAATAGCTTACAAGATACATTATTATCTATTATCTATTTATCCTCTTCAAGAGCTCCTGGCAGCATTCGTGTTTACTGGCTCCGGTTTGTTGTTTTGTGTGAAAACGAGGCGTGAATGGACGCGTTTTTGTGCATATTTAATTAACTGCTAAATAAGCCAACAATTGAAAACAATGTCGGCAGTGTTTTGGTACCTTGGCCCAGGCCCACATGAATTCTGCTGCAGCGATATTTATAAATGCAGCTTCAAAATGATCAAGGTTTGCCTTAAAGAGGGGGTATTATGCTTTTCTCAATCACATAGCACCAGTCTATATCACACTACAATGATGACCAAACCTTCTGTTGGTCTGTAAATGCAGTAAATTGGAATAACTGCCTTCTATAAAATTGCTCTCTCAAAATGGCTGTAGTGAATGTCCCTTTCCGACACGCCCCCTCCACACGCTGTCTGTGGCATCAGTGGGGAGGGGGTTCTGCTGAGGAGCAGTGGTTGGTTACTCGGCTGGTGACGAAAGCTCGGAGGCGTCTCCAGGAGGTGGGGGCGTTCCTAGGAGGACTCAGACAAACCTACCCCTAAAATGGCCGCCATCAGAGTTTTTACAGGTTACTCAAAAATACAAGAATGTGCCAAGGCAACACTTCAGGCATGTTTTTAATGAGGGAATGACATAATAACATGATGTAAAGCTTGAAAAAGTCGATTTTGCATAATACCCCCCTTCAAGTTTGATACAAAATGGCCAGTGACGATCAAATATCTCATTGAAACCATTATTGCTATTTGGGAGATAAACATGCATCACATTAAATCATATCGGCCTATATATCGGTTCTTGGACTTTGCAACCAAGTGGCGCCAGTGCGGCCCGGGGGCCAAATGCAGCCCGTAGACCAATTTATGGTGGCCCTCAAGCTTCTTGTTGGGTTAAGGTTATGATGGTTCAAGAGACTAGATGCAAGTTAGCCATTTTATGCTCACCACCCGAGGGCTTACGAGTAACTGCAGCTTCTATATTAAGCTTGTGCATGACGGCACTTCAGACCCAAAGCAACAACTTTTTGAGGGACAGTGCAGGATTTTAGCTGCAGTTGTGGTCAAACGTAGTAAAGGAAAAATCTCTCGCACACTGGCTGTTTCTCAATTGCGAGGATCCGTCCTCCGTTTGGCCACTTCGTTGACGTCCTCGGTGGTGGCTCCTCCAAAACGGAGCGGAGTGTCCTCTCCCTGCCGCCTTTGAGCTCAAATGGAACGGCCTCCGGAGCGAGCGGCTGCGTCAGGTCACGTGTCAATCTATGCTCATTAAAACAACTGTTTTATGAATAACAGAGGCCAGGAAACTGTTTATGTGGAACACAACTTTTTTAAAGTGAGTTCAAACTAATAACGTTTTGCGAGAAAAGAAAAAAGAAACTATGCTGCAGTGCATCATGGGTAATTTCAGCTCTCCGAGGCAGCGGAGGATCCACTGCTGTATCCTTCGTAAATGAGCCAAACGGAGGAGTCAAGCTGCGAGGGGGCGAGTGGTCCAGGTGAAATGGAACACCACTTGGCGGCGCCGTGATGATGCGAATGACGTCCGAAGTGGTCGAGACGCCGAGGATCCTGGCAATTGGGAAACAGCCACTGTATACTTGCAACACCAGTGTTCCTTTATTAATGCAACGTTTCGGCCAGTGGCCTTCGTCAAGAGGCAGTTGTGGTGAACAGGTCTGAGCTCATTCTACACATTAGGACATGGCTGGAACATGTAGGGGGATGAAAATACTTCGTTTTAACATTTTTTAACTCTGCATAGTCCCTTTAAGGTGCTTTATTTGTGCTCTGCATTTGACCCATCTTTCAGACACCGCTGGGATGACCTGTAAGGAGAAGTGGATGCCAGGAAACCCATGTGAAGCCAGGCTGAATCACCTGGCTGGAGGATTTATCTTATCTAAACTTACACCAACACAGAGAGAACATGCAAATTCCACACAGAAAGGCCCAGTCCAGGTGGGAATCGAACCTGGGACCTTACAGCACCTTTAATCATTCTGCAAGATTATAGCATAAAACATAAGTGTTTATTTAATTTTTCTCTCAGTGAAACAAAACTGCATTCAAGTCTAAATAGAGGTGGTTTTGTATCGCCCAATATCACATCAGGAGTTGACTCACAGGGCTGCACCAAACAGTAGCTAGGGTGTAGATCTGCGATTGCATCCTTGGGCCAAACACTTCCCACACTTGGCTGAACGGCTGATTCGTTCCTTGATGACAGAGAGTGCTTTGTGAGTGCACATTTCGCACAGCATTGGTTCTTCTTTCCTTCATAAATATCAATCGCACACCTACAAAACCCCGTAAAGAATCAATATCGTCCCTATCTGCTTTGTTTGAGCTTTAATTAGAAAGCCATTACACGTTTTTAATTATCTCCTCCACTTCAAAGAACACAACGCGCAGAGAGACATTACACGGGGTAAATCGTGTGGGATGTCACTGGAGGCTTTGGTGCGTCACTCTCCGTCGCCCACTCGCTGAGAGCTGCTTAGACGCCGCCAACGGATTAGTTAATTTCCTTTACACTAAAAATCAAACCTACGTCTTTTTACACGTGACTTCCTCAATCCTTTGCCCTGACCCTGCTTTTGTGCCTCCTTCGCGAGCCCTATACGCCGCCATTGTGATGACTTAGTGATAGATTTCCATATGCTCCGCCGTGAAAGCTGCTATTCAGTGCATTATAGTGGCTGTGGAGTGGATTCATCGTGCCCTAGTTATTGCGCGACCTGTCCCCGGGCCAAACCGGCAATGTTCTTCAAATGGTTAATCTCCCGAGCATCTCAAAGCTTTAGCGGTGACTTACATCCAACGAGCGTTTGGGGCTTAATTTAGTATTGGAGTGCGGAGGCCAAAGAAATAGCTGAACAAGCGCCAAAGAGACGAGAAGAAGTATGGGAAAAAGTCCATCAGCAGAAGCGTAAACACAAGTGCGCTCTTTGAACCAAACAGGAAATGACACAAGAGCTAAGTATAAAGTGTGTTCAGAAAACTGTCAGGTTTCTTTACATTATGTCTGTTTTTAGGGTTGATCCAGCAGGCAAAACTCAGGTTTACGTCAGATTGGTTCAACATAAGCTTTCACTTCATGACAAATAGACATAACAATCGGAAACTGACAACTTAAACAAGCACCAAGAGACGCCGTCATTTTTAAGACTTATTCAAAATGGTTGATATCTAGTTCTTTGTCGAACTTGTTGAACGTTTAATCCCCTAAAACAACTCAAAATTTCAATGTTCACAAACTTCACTGTAAAAAGACTAACAATCAAGGAATGAATGACATAAAATTTGTTGTATTAAGAGATAAAGTCTGAGTAGGTTTTGTCTAGTCTTAGATAAGATAAAACCTCTTATTACCAATGGAACAAGCTCATTTTTGAACTAATTAATTCAGATTTTGTTTTATTTCATGTGAAAAGTGTATATCAAGTGGGATGTATGCTTTTTCCATTGGCATTAGCATTTTTTTTTTTTATCTTACCGACTTAAATTCAACTTTAAGTACCTTTATTCAATATATGTTAAGTCATTTAAGAGGGTACTTTTTCCAGTGTTCTTCCAATGATAGCAAAATAAAATCGAAATAAATATGGTGATACAATAAACCCATTAATTTAAAGCTCAATACATTTTGGGGGGATTTTCTTAAAGTCACACCACATAGAATTTTGCCCAAAAAATAAAATTGAAATACAAGCATTTATTTTATGACGGATATTTTCATCATTGAAAAAATCCCTCATAAATGCACAAACAAACATGTGCTTTTGCTGTGAGCGGCTCAGCTCTCCTAAGACATGTGGGGAGTGGGTACGTCTCCAGCTCTTCTCCATGGAGATGTGACCAAAGTCAGCAGAATAGAGATTTAAACAGGTCAGGTTCTCATCAAAATCCATTTTTTGATCAACCAATGCAAAAATAGCATGTTCTGTGTTGAGCTGGTCATTAGGAGCATGTTTTGTACTGATGGCAACGTTGTGGTCCAAAATGTTACGCAAAATGACATATTTTGATATGAAAGCACTAAATGATAGAAAATAGTATTTCTTATATCTCGGTGGTCTGCAAACGTTTGAAAAAGATATCTCTAAATGCCTGTTTGTTTTTCCTAGACTGCAATTACACAACTGTCGGATACATTTCTCTTCCTTCAAGGGATTAGATGCAAGTTGGTCATTTTTATGCTCACTACTGGCACCTCAGGTCTTACGCGTAACTGCAAGTTCTATATTAAGCTCGTGCATGACGGCACTTCAGAATTAACACCTTTTTGAGTGACAGTGCAGGATTATTCACCTTATTCCGCCCCGCCCACTTTTGCCACTTTTTGCGTTGTCTCGGCATCTCGTTTTCCCGACACTTCCGGTCGAGCGCGAAGCCCGTTCATTGTAACGGAGAACGAGGGAAAATATTCTCCGCTCAAATCTGATGTTTAGTCGATTGATTTGTGTAAAATGGCCAATGTTCATTTGCACCAACATGTCGACACTGCACCGTTTCTCTGCGCGGCCTGAAAACGGCTTTGTTTTCGTGTAGTGACTGATTTTATGTGGACTTCTCCAGTCCCATGTTAACACATAGGAGAAAAAGGGCGGGCACAATTCATGGCAGCGCCCACGCGAGCCTCTGGAATAAGGTGAATCATGGCAGTTGTGGTGAACAGGTTTGAGCTCATTCTACACATTAGGACATGGCTGGAACATGTAGAGGAAGGAAAATACTTAATTTTTAAACTCCATATAGTCCCTTTAAGTAAAAAATCTACATCAATCACTCCACAGAAATACATAAAAAGTGAAAAGTTACATTTCAGTCACATAAGTATTCAGGTCTTGCACAACTGCAGACCCACTGCTCTGAGCTCTCGACATTATATTGTGCCTTTGAACCTGTGTCTGTGGTCAATTCAAATTCAGTGCTCATGATACAAAAAAGGACAGCCTCTGAGAGCAGATGCAGTATTTTAGGAAAGTACAAAGAACAGCATTCAGGTCACGTTTTACACTTTTATTTAAATTAGCAGCTTAATAGAAAGTTCATAGTATTTTGTAAAAGGGAATCCACGAGATAAGGGGCATCTCCTTAAGGCATCGGTCTTATGTAACACCACTTGGTTTACGCAGAATGACACGCAGACACTGGAGGGAAGGTGGCAAGTGTCGTGCAGGGCAGTAGAACAACAGGAAACAGGAACCGTATTGTCCCTGCAGGGAAACTTGTCCTCTGCATTTGACTCTTTCTTCAACCAACGCCTCAGAGCAGTGGCCGAGCGCAGTGCGACACTCACAGGCTCTTATAGATCCTGTACTAGGCTCCTGGTCAGGATTAGCTACAGAATTACTACTAAGCACATTTTGGTAGGATGGAAGAGAACTTGAAGGAAAGCAAACACAAAGAGGTGATGCACACTCAGCACTATAAAGGCTTTGCATGGTTTTGTCATGATGCTCCTCATTTTGTTCTGTTTGATCCTTGTTTTTGGTCCCGTCTTGACAGAATTAGAAAAAAAACACATTCTTTACCTTTTCATTTTAATGTAACCCACTGTGTTGAATGGGCTTGGTCAAATATCGCAATGAAATCGATGCACTGCAATACGTACAGAGTTCGGGAATATGATGTCATATCGCTAAGCATCATGGGAATGGGATAAGCAGCAATTATAAGCTAATGGAGATTTTAAAAGTTAAAATACTGGCGTTATTGTTCACATTAAAACACTTGGATGTGTTTACCAGCAGTAACTCAGCAGCTAATGGAGTTGTTTCATGGCTTTTTCCTCCACTTTCTATACTGTTTTAAGCTAACATTAGTCTAAAGAAAATGGATGCTAACAGCTTCAAACATAGATACAGACGGCATCTCGTCATAGAAGGGGCTTCGCCGAGGGGGAAAATAGAACCTTTTGGGAAACACAATTTTTCACTCTTTTCAGTTTTCTGGTGGAATATGAAATTATTTATCACATAAATAAAGTCAAGTGTAAATCGGGCCCATATGGATATTTTCTCACAGCAGATTGTTCAGTAGAAGTGAAAAACCGGCAGTTGCAGCTAGCGCTAGCTGACCGTTAGCATTAGCCCGATGCTAACATGAAGCATCAAGTTAGCATTCACTGGTATTTATGGGCTGTTGAACCACTGCTCCACTCCATGTCTTTGTATCTTTATTTAGTAGAAAACTATATTCATATTTCAGTGTTTGTTAAAGTAGTTTTTTAATAATTAGAGTAAGTTTAGATTTTTTTCAAAATTGTTTCCCCCCTTAACTGTTTTCAAACATGACCATATATGGGCAATTACAGAGATGCCGTCTGTATCAATGGCGGATCTCCATGGTAACTGTGAATTTTCCCCAACTTTATACTTATCGATATATATATATAGTCCCAGATCAAAGTACAAGACCAACAGCATGAAGGAAACATGCATGATTTCTTTTAACGATTCACTTTTTTCAGGAATTCGTAATAAGTGGCGCCATCTTGTGGCCATGGCCAGACTGCATTGGCTTTCGTTTATGATGTTGATGTAACATGTGACATTTCTGACCCGCTTCGATTCTTTACAGCAGTGTTTCCCAATCAGGGGTAGCAGGGGGTAATTACCTCAGAAAAATGAAGGTGTTACTGAGTAGTAGTTTCAACATTACTTCAAAAAAAGTAAGTTTTAGTGATGCTTTTCAGTAAAAGGTTTGATTTTCAGAGTATTTTAGCTATATTTTGAGCATAACACACTACTAAATAGTGAATAATCTATGTCTAGCTGTTCACTCCTCGACTCCTCAGAGCACAAATTAATGTCTCAAGGGGTACGTCGGACAAAAAATATTGAGAACCACTGCTTTACACAGTCAAACCATCAATGCAGAGTCACAACAGGAAGCACACAGAAATTTAGCTAAAAATAACCTGCCGTCTTCCCGCTCTCTGATCAGTTTGATGCCACACAAACTTATTTACGGAAATGCTTCCACCACAAACTTGGGCACAGCTCATTAAGGTGAGTATCCCAACATTTGCACGGGCTGCACCATTATTTGAATTCCTTATAATTACGAGGTTTTCATTTGTTCTACTCTTTGTAAACAATCATCACTTCATTATTTAAGCCAGTGTTATCCTCCTCTTCTTTGTATCACATTCGATACCTCCGCTGCTCCTTCCAGAACTCCCCGATGCCCTGGGACAGTGCCAGCTCGGCCAGGCCCCTGCACTCTTTAGGGGTGAATCCCACGAGAGCCGTCCCTTTGGTCCGCACCCCCTCCGCGGACGCCAGCTCGGACACCCGCCCCGTGATGGCCGCGGCCGGAGCGTGGAAATACGTCTGACCACTGATCTGAAAAACAGGCCAGTCTTCACCGGGCGGTTCTCCTTTAATGCTCTCCACGTTACAGGCGATCTCCACGGCGCCCTCGTGTGGGAGGGCCAGGACTTGCACCCCGGGGAGCCCTCCCTGGGTCGACTCGCGGATGGCGGAGGCGATGCTGCGACCGAGTTTCATGTCCTGGGTGTCTATAGTGACGTTACAGTTCATGACGTACGGGCTGGCTCCCACACCTGAACAAAAAGGTGACAATTTACATATTAAAATCTAATAAAGAAAACACCACGAAAACTAAACAACGTGAAAGTATTTACACTAAAGACAGGCCGGTTATTTTGTGAGTATCTTTAATGAAAACTCTAGAAAGGAAATGGTTATAGTAATACATTGGCGGCCATCTTGTGACTGACCCAGTGCAATGCAATGAAATGGGAAACACCACCTATTTCCTTGATACTCTATGTCGTAGCTATCACGTTTTTGCACAGTAAAGTATGACCATTATTTATTGAACACGGGACAGGGACACAATGAATGCTAACCACTGAACGCTGAGAACGAATGGAGTAAAACAATGTCAATACGGCTAAAACAAGAGAATTACATCCGGACTTAGAAGTAATACAATAAATCACTAACAATGACTGCATCTCACATTGTGTTGCGGAATCAATGAAAACTGCTCCTGGTTTTGCATCGGTTGCCTCGCCAGGTCCATATTGTTGACAGTTCCATATATTAACACAGCAAAAAACGCAACTTTATCTGAATCTCCAGCTGAAATAACAAATAAAAGCCCAAAAACGGTTTTACACCTAAATAAAATGATATATCTCGAAAAAACGAAGATATTTTTATATTTAAAATAAGGTTTCATTGTGTGTGGGAAAAATAATTTGATTATAAATGTCAGAAACGCATGACTAGAGGAAATCCAGTGTAAATGTGATCAGATGTTTAGAAAGAGCCTTGAGTAAAGGTCATTTACATATTTTGGTCACACTTTGATAATCCTTTGAGCGTTAAGCAGCATTTATCGCACTCTCGTACAGTTCACGACTTCAAACATGAAACTGTTTAAGAAGAAGCCTTCTTCTGAAGCAGCGCTAGTTCAAGAGCTACGCCTGGCTCTGAACTCAGCAGAAAATATGAATCTTGCTTTGCAAGAACAGCTGCAGCTGGAGCGCCAGGCAAAAACCTGGATGGAGTCAGCTCTCCATGGGGAAGCCCTGCGCTCAAAACAACTGCAGCAGACTCTGGACCAGACCCTAAGCGTGAGCAGAACACAGATGGAAGCTCTCAACGCCGAAAACCAGAGTCTAAAGGACAACAATCAGAGACTTGTCTCCATTTCAGAACGGGACTCGTTCTGCAACAAAAGATGGTTGATGAAAAAGAAACTGCTGCGATGGTCATTGAGGCATTAAAATCCAACTACGGCCAGCTAAAAGTAGCAAACTTTAAACATCTGATGAAGATTGAAGTCCTGAACGGACAGTTGGAGATGCAACACATCCAGAATGAACAGATGAGGCAAGAATATGAGCAGAAAATGCTATTTCTCCAAACACAGCTGGATGACACCACACTGCAGCTCCAAGGTAAAGTGAGAGCACATCGTGACAGCATGCAGCTGGTTATGAAGGACAAACTTCACGCTGTAGAGCAAAACAATCTGGTTCTGGAGAAGGTCCTTTTGTCTCTCCGTGAAAAAGACCAACATCTCAGCGATTTGAAGAAAACAAATGAATCTCTTCAGACCGACGAACGTGTCGTCACAGAGGAATTCATAACACATAAAAGCGAACCATCAAGAACCATCTCACGCCTGGAAGCAGAACTCACAAAGACCAAGACGGAGCTGGAGAAATCCACAAACTCTCTCCGAGAGCAGCTCTGCATAAACACAGAAACTGAAATGGCTTTAAAGAAGCTCCAGGATGAACAAGCTGAAATGACAGCAGCGTGTGGCAAAGCTGGACAAGAGACAGACAAAACGCAGGCTCTTCAGGAACACGTGAAGAAACTGACCAAAAACTTAAACGAAAGTGTGAACATCATCCTGGTCTTGAAGGAGACAAACGAGTGTCACCAGAAAAGAACTCAAGTCCTTCCTGAAAGACTTTTAAAATCTGAAGAGACAAACCCACTGGACAAAGACGGACGTCACCAGGATGAGATCAGAACAGAGCCGGACACACATGTCCAACGGGACGACGAGAGAGAGAGAGGATCCCAGAGCAAAACCACTCACGCGGTCTGAGGGAAACAGGGATTTATTGATTTATTGATTGATAATTGCTTTATTGATTGATTTGACCCTAAGGTAGAAAAGCTCTTACATTTCCTTAAGTAAAGTAGGCGACACATTTAAGAGCAGTTATATTAGAATTGTGCTGATGCCATTTATTTATTTATTTTATTTTCATTCAATATAATATGAAATCTTTATTACACTGTCCATTAGAGACAGAAAAGCTCATGTCCAAAAGCTCCCAATGCCTGTGCTTTATTCATTTATGTGTTTTTATTTAACAATAGTATTGAGATGTTACTTAAATGGTCTCTTTTCGTCTTTACTTCAGCTCCTGTAGATTTTCTTGTGTGTTTGTAGTAACTTAGCGAGTAGCTACAGCGTTTTCATTGTTCTGCTGCTCATTTTCCTCAATATAAACATGCTGTATCTCTTTATTTTGGATTTTCTGAGGACTTTTTAGTCCTGCTAGCCGCGAGTCAGGGTTGCCAGGTCCGCGGTTAAACCGCGGAATTGGGCGGTTTTTAAAGCCATTCCGCGGGTGAAAAAAACTGTCCGCGGTTTTTTGCCTTGCTGTAATCAATGTTGACTTGATCAAAATCACTATTTCGAAGGCAAATCCAAGGCTCTGTAAGCTGCTTTTTCAATAAGGGAGGGAGGTAGGGGCGGTTTCTCATCATCGTAGGAGCACATGGGCTCTTAACTAGTAAACAATATTGAAAATTCCAGCCGCGCCGTATGTCCGCGGGTTTTCCGCGGTTTTCAGATATTTTTGGGCGGATTTGGCTGCCCAGACCTGGCAACCCTGCCACGAGTTAGCAACGTTAGCCTGTATGTTGTAAACACTGCAGACGCTGCCGCGAGTTAGCAACGTTAGCCTGTATGTTGTAAACACTGCAGACGCTGCAGCACGAACAACATTAAGTTCTGGTTAAATCCAGCACAGACTCTGATTTAGAGAGCGCAGTCTGTAGTAAAGTCAGCTCTATGTGGATTATTGTATTTACACTGAAGAATTCTCCAGTTTGTTGCTTCTTCTCTCAGCTGAGAGCTGCGCCTCATAGGTGCGCTCACCGCACGTCAAAAGGTATCGGTTTCTGGTATCGGGACCTCATGAATGAGTACGAGTATGAGTACAAGCATGTGGTATCGGCCCGATACCCAATACTGGTATCGGTATCGGTGCATCCCTAAAAACCATCTTAAAATGTGCGTTCCCTTAAGGAGGTTCCTCTCGTGACTGTGACTCAAATAAACTTGGCAAAACCAACCAAATGATTACACTGTAGATTTAGGTAATGAAATATTAAAACTAACCGCTGGGTTTGTGAGGTGTAGAATGAGAATAGGAAACATAAATCCTTTCAAATCCATAAGCTTTTCTACACCGCGCACACATGATAAGGGGCAGGAGTGAGTCACCTGACAACCCCCAATATGCACTTAAGTCAGTAAGAAAGAGCTTTATTTTGTCATTGTCCAACCACACAACAAAATCGTGTTCAGGCATTAGTCCTGAGTCCTTGACCAGTATGTTTTTGGAGATCAGGGAAACCGTTGCACCCAGAGGAAACCTGACAGGCTGCCTTCAGTTGTCCTCTGAAACAGTGCAAACATTTGTCTAAAATATATAAAAATAGAGGTCTGAGGTTCTGAGGATGATGGTAAAATGATGTGAGGGACATGAGAGAACAAGATTATCTGTGAACCATGACTCAAGAAAACTTGCCAACGGAGCTTTATGAAACATGCCAGATGTGGATCAGATGTGTTATAGAGTAGAGAGTAAAGTTTGTATTTTCTATTGTGGGCCGCTGTAGCGCAATATGGGCCTGTTCACTAGGGGTGTACCGGTACGCTGAAAATTGTATTCGGTTCGGTTCACGGTTTTGGAGGGCTCGGTTCGGTTAATTTTCGGTACAAATAAATAAGAACTAACACAAATTTTCTTTTGAAAAGCTGCCAATACACAATAGAATTCTTGCATAAAATAAATAAAAGTGACCCATTTGGGTGATATTTTAAATAAATTGCACTCTTATAATGAGAGAGTTACTGTAACTCATGAGAACCATGTGGATTCAACTCAACAAAAAGGCCACAGTGAACGGCTTTTTACTCTCGTCTACTCGCCAAACTACTGTCCGGATACTCTAGACTCACCAGACACAGTAAGAAGAGAGTTTAAATGAGAGTGAGGCCCAGAGTCCGCGCAGAGAAAACATGAGAGCTGCGCCCGGGACACAGGTGACATGATGCAGCCGCGGAGGAGCCACGCATGAGGCGAAGAACCGGGAGACAGAGGCCGAGCGGGACACGAGCGGAGAAGCACTCGCGCTTTGGAAGAGACCGGGGGAAGGCGGTCGGTCTCCCCTGCTCATTCACTTCACCAGACTACTCCGTTTTGGTGTTATATGTGGCGAAGTAGGCGGAGAGTGAGTGCGCGCTGGAAGAGCCTGTCCCCGTAACAACAACGCGTTGATTAATCAGTGAAGCAACACTACGCACCTTGCGTAGTTTGCGTATAGGAAGAACCGGCTCTGAGCGCTGGTATAACTTTTTGGCTGAAGTGCGGACGTGATGGGATATTGTAACTTTTAATCAAATACTTAAAGCCAGCGCCTTCAACAACTGTAGTTTCTCTCGGCTACTCATGCAGCTTCAATAGCGTCCGTGCAGAAACCCGCGTAGGAACTTTGTTCCGCGGCACTTATTATGACGCTAATAATGAATTTACATTATTTAATGAAAATAATACACCGAAACGGTACGCAAGTGAACCGAACCGAACAGGCCGAACCGAAACGGTTCAATACATCCCCGTGAACCGTTACACCCCTACTGTTCACTCATCAACCCGCCCAAAAGAGAGTTGGCCACCGGGAAAACTCTTGATGGCCAGTCCACAAGTGTCCATTTTAAAATCTACAAGGAAAGAGAACAATGCCTTAAAGGAGCTATACCTGATTTTACATATTTTACCCTCCTTAAAAGGGACTATACAGAGTTTAAAAATGTTAAAATGATGTATTTTCATCCCCCTACATGCTCCAGCCATGTCCTAATGTGTAGAATGAGCTGTTCACCACAACTGCCTCTAAAATCCTGCACTGTCACTCAAAAAGGTGTTGCTTCGGGTCCGAATTTCCGTCACGCACAACCTTAATATAGAAGCTGCAGTTACACGTATGACCTGTGGTGGCAGTGGTGAGTATAAAATGGCCAACTTGCATCTAGCCCCTTTAAGGTCAATACAGCATTTTCAAACTTAACGTAAGATTGTGTTCAAGATGTGTCTGATATTAGGGCCAAAAACCTGTAAAAATGAACAAAAAAATACCTCAGCTTTAGGATTTCTGCCACAAATGAATTTTGTGAAAAGTGAGTTTTTGTGAAAAAGAGAGAGTTATGCGTCAAATCTGTAGAATATTTAAAAATACCAGTCCAAAAAATGCTCATGAACTGGCCTGAATATAGAAAATCTAGCACAGACCAAAATATGTTACCCATTTATGAAGTGTTTATTTATTTATCTGCAGTGGACCACTTTGTGACCAAACTGCATCACTCCGGTCTAAGAACGAGAGCCGACGTGACAGCTTCATATTTCAGCCAAAAACAGCCGCATTGCATCAAGCTTTTGTTATTAATAAAACATGTTTATTTATTTTACTGCAAGTACCGACTGTATCTTGATCCAAAGACCATTTCATTATACAGTACGCACAAACTTGTGGAGCTGGGCACAAGACATGTATGAACTAATGCTTCTCACCAAAAAGGTACTATTTATCCAGACCACATGGGCTCTTCTTTTAAATCTGAGTAATTATAATGAAATAATTAAGTAATGATTTAACCTCTTACCACCCGCCTGAACCAAATGCATTCTGTCCACTTTGGCCATTATATAGGCCTGTGTAACACCTCATTTGAAAGCTAAGACCCACAAAACTGATCTTTTTCCTCGCGTTGTTGCTGTGTTGTGTCACCTTTTTTATGTTTTTTTTTTTGTCACATTTTTGTTGAATTTTTGTCTTTTTTTTGTTGAATTTTTGTCACTTTTTGGTTGAATTTTTGTCACATTTTTGTTGAATTTTTGTCACATTTTTGTTGAATTTTTGTAAATTTTTGTCAAATTTTTGCTGAATTTTTGTCACATTTTTGTTGAATTTTTGTCACATTTTTGTTGAATTTTTGTCACATTTTTGTTGAATTATTGTCACATTTTTGTCAAATTTTTGTCACATTTTTGTTGAATTTTTGTCACTTTTTTGTTGCGTTTACATCCTTGTTTTCTTCTCATTTTTTTGTGGCTGATTTGGTGCTTTTTTCCCAAGAAGCTTTTTGATTAGGGTAAAGCCAAACTGGAGAAAATGGGATCCGTTCAGGTGGGAGTTAAGAGGTTAACTAATGGAGAGCCAGCTTGATATTGTCCCACCCACAAACTTCAGTTTTCTCAATCAAGAACCTCCCTCAAGAACAGAACTAATCTAGGACTAAAACTGGCCTAACCTATAATATATACTGACATATATACCCAAACTGATATTCTTGGATCACCTTTTCTGCTTCTGCTTCTTGCTGGTGATGTTTTGGTGTTTTGAGCCTGACTTTTACCTGTGAGTCCGTACTGTCTCTCAGGAGGAGGCCCCACGTCCGGCTCCATCTGGTTTAGCTCCGGACTCCTTTTGAACCACGACATCTCCTTCCTCCTCTGGGCCAGTCCGCGCTGCAGAGGGGCGTCGGCCCATCCGAACAGAAACACACTGGTGCCCTGGACGCGTTCTGTCAGGCCCTCTGCCACAGCTACAAAACACACAGACGTGATAGCTCAGTGTTTACAATTTTATAAAATCAAGCTTGTAGGGGCACATTATATATATATTTGTTTCACGGACAAATGTATTTCAATGGGGACCACTTCTGTAAAACCTGACCATCCTGTATGAACCTCTTAACCTGCCGAAGGAGCCTCCAGCACATGTGGAGCCCCTCTCCCCTCCATTAAGGACATGTGCTCCCCCCGTCTCGACCACAATGCCGTTCAAATCACCAGGGACCCTACGCACCCATCACACAGTCTCTTCAAGGTAATGCCTTCAGGGAGGAGACTGCGGAATCTACGAGCCAGTTCCAGTCGACTGAAGAACAGTTTCATACACATCGGGAAGCTGAACTCCCTGCCCTCCTTCCCACCCCTCTTCCACCTAAAAAATCTTGAATCTTACGTCGCAGATTTCCTTCATTCTACTGAGTATAGTTGAAATGTTATTACGGATATCTGAAAATACAGTTTATACTGGTGAAAACTGACTTAACCCCTTGTCCCCCGCTTTAACCAAGCACATTTTCTACAGTTTTACCCAAATCTAGAAGCTTCTTGACTGAAGCTTACAGCCTATAGTCCAGTGTAATGCCTAATTTGAAAGCTAAGGCCCGCAAAACTCAACTAAGCTTATTTTCTTATCACGCTTCAGTCGCTTCGGTTGTGTTTTTTGATTGCGTTTATTGCCCTTTTGCTGCATTTTTGTTACATTTCTGTCATGTTTTTGCCTTTTTTTGTTGCTTTTTTGTCACATTTTTCATTGCATGTCTTTTGTCTGTCAACAAAAGCAACAAAAACAGGTTAAAAACAAACAAAAATGTGACAATCATAACGAGGAAGAATCTTTTTAGGTCTTAGCTTTCAAATGAGGCTGTAACCCTGTAGATTTGGGTAAAGCCGGACTCACGCAATCAGATTTTTTTTCCCATCAGTTTTTGGGGGGGTTTTCAACTAATTTCTGTAACTTTTTTGTAATTTTTTTGTCACTTTTTGTCACATGTTCATCATTTTTTTAAATCATTTTTTGGTCAATTTTTTTCATCATTTTTTGTAGAATTTTTCATCATTTTTTTTGACAATTTTGTTACATTTTTGTGATGTTTTTGCCTTTTTTTGTTGCTTTTTTGTCACATTTTTCATTGCATGTCTTTTGTCTGTCAACAAAAACAGGTTGAAAACAAACAAAAATGTGAAAAAAGAAGAAATCTGCATTATGAATCCAGATGTTTTATTCAACGTTAAAACAGCTTGCCACAAACTGTTGGAGAAAGATAAAAATGTGGACTCAGCTACTTGCCGTCTCTCTTTCCTTCATCTCCACAGGCTCATATTTAAGACTAATTAACCCTGAGAGCAGCAGTTTTCAAAGTGGGGTCCTAATAAACTTATAGACTTTTTCAAGAGGTACAGAACATTAAAACACATATTAAAACAAATCATTTAACCGCTTAACTCCCGCCTGAACCGAGAGCATTTTCTCCAGGTCAGCTTTGCCCAAATCCTGTAGGCCAGTGTAACGCCTCATTTGAAAGCTACAAAACTCATCTTTTTCCTCACGTTCCTCATCATTTTTTGGGGGGGTTTTCAACTAATTTTTGTAACTTTTTTGTAATTTTTTTGTCACTTTTTGTCACATGTTCCTCAATTTTTCATAATTTTTTTGTCAATGTTTTGTCTTTTTTTTGGTCATTTTTTGTAATTTTTTTTGTCCTTTTTTTGTCAACTTTTTGTGACATTTTTGCCACTTTTTCATCATTTTTTGGTCCATTTTTTTTGTCAATTTTTGTCATTCTTTTGTCCATTTTACGTCAATTTTTGTGACATTTTTGCCACTTTTTCATCATTTTTTCGTCAATTTTTTGTCACTTTCTGACATTTTTTTGTCCTTTTTTGTCCATTTTTTTGTCCATTTTTTGTCACAGTTTTGTCATTTTTTTGTCATTTTTTTGTCAATTTTTCGTCAATTTTTCGTCATTTTCTGACATTTTTTTGTCCTTTTTTTGTCCATTTTTTTGTCCATTTTTTGTCACATTTTTGTCATTTTTTTGTCAATTTTTCGTCAATTTTTGTGACATTTTTCCCACTTTTTCATCATTTTTTTGCCCAACTTTTATCACTTTTTTGTCACATCTTCATCATTGTTTTCGTCTCAGTTCTGTCGCTAGTTTCTCACCTTTTTTCCAGAAGCTTTTCAATTGGGGTAAAGCCAAACTAGAGAAAATGTACTCGGTTCAGGTGGGAGTTAGGGGGTTAATCCTTTGGGATAAATAGATTCCAAGTAGGATGCAATTATTAGAATAAATACTTGATAAATAGTTTTGAAAGTAAGTGAGTAAATGTATCTTTCAGAACAACAGCCTCCTCTCTGCTTTAGCTTCCCCACAGCGTCTGCGTCACCGGCTAAGCCACTTGGACGTGTTGGTTTAACCACAAATTGAGTGCGTGTCAGCAGATGTACACGGGGCTAACAGGACCAGAGCCTCTCGAGGGGAAAGCTAATTTATGGCACCACTTATCGTCACGTGCAAATGCGCCGAGCTTGTTAGCGAGTCTGCCAATTCTTATTATGCAAAGTACACATATTAGCATACGGCGAGAGCTCCTCCGGCTCAGAGATCACATGGAGAGCTCGTCAGGAACAAGGAGCTGGTAAACTGTGTAATTAATCATCAGCAATGACAAGAGAGGGCCGCTGTGATAAAGAGGACACATGTAGAGCAGGCTGTAATAGGGCAATATTCAGGATGTTGACAGAAAATGATCATTTTCATTTTATTTGACCGGCATTTCACTAGGAAAGAATCAGAATCTCTTTTTCGGGAGCTTCCTGGTTCTTAGAGGTCAGTTCTTTTCACACCAAGAACCAAGTCATAAAATGTTTGACCTTTCAAGTATCCACATCAACAGTATCCACGACATCAACCTCAAATCAGGACTAAATTGGGCTTTAAAAGGTTTTAAAACAGACCTACATTTAAGTAAATAATCTCTATAAACCAAAAACACTAAACTTGAATGCATTACTGAAGCTTGATTGAAATGATCTCCAATTAAAATGCATAAATTCTTAAATTTTAAACCAGTGGTTCTCTATAATCACTCTGGGATGACAAGTCGTGACCAACACAACTTGTACTTGTAAAATATAATGTAAAATATTGCCTTTTCCTCCAAAGAAAGTTGTTCAATAATCATTCAATCAGCCAAAAAGCTGAAATTATGATTGAAATATACATATATTCTATACTTTTTCTGTAAATAAATATTAAAATAAATGTTTTTTTTTTTTTGTCAGAGGCTCGTGACCAATGGGAGAATTGACATTGGTGTAATACCACCCCCTGGTGGCCTGTGGCGACTCCAAAAGACACTTGGGAAACAGCATTCCTGTGTAGTCTTTGCACAGCCCTAGCACTGCTTAAAAGGACTAGATGCAAGTTGGCCATTTTATTCTCACTACTGCCACCTCAGGTCTTACATGTAACTGCAGGTTCTATATTAAGCTCGTGCATGACGGCACTTCGGACCCGAATTAACACCTTTTTGAGTGACAGTGCATGATTTTAGAGGCAGTTGTGGTGAACAGGTCTGAGCTCAGTCTGCACACTAGGACATGGCTGGAACATGTAGGGGAGGAAAATACATCATTTTAACATTTTTAAACTCTGTATAGTCCCTTTAAAAGGCCTGGCTCCAGACAGTTTATTCTTTTTTTTTAATTGTTATCTATGATGTACAGGCTCTAGAGCACAGTGGAGGTTTGGAGCCAGTCGGCCTTTTTGCCATTTAAGGCGAGACATGGCAGGTGAAAGTATTGATTTTTCACGTAGTGGTGGAAGTGGAGATTTTTATCTATTTTCCTCCCTTTACATCTTAGTTTTCATGTCAGATATAAAAATGACAAAACTCACCCGCATGATGTTTATTTTATGATGTTTTGTCTGCGAGGTGGAGGTAACCCGGAAGTAGCTGCTGCGCCGCGTAGTAAGGCCGTCTTTCAAGCGGGTTTTCATTCATAAATATTGACAGATCTTACATCCACGTGTCCTGCTAAGGGGCCCCGTGATGACGATCACCCAAATATGGTGTTTTTCCTCCTACGAGACGCTGGTGCGGAAAAGTCGAAGAACGGGCCGAGCATGCGCACTCGCTACAAAACTTCAGGGCTGGTTTTCACTGAATGAGAGAAGCCGCACTCGGGCAGAGCCTGAGCCCTTATAGAAGCTCCCACAGACTCCAAACTTTCCAGTCTGAGACCTAACAATATTTTGAAGGTTTTTTCAGACAGATTTTTTAATATCTAATTCCTAGCCTGATTTATTCAGCTTTGAAACCAAAAAAACAGGCGGAATTTGAGTTTTTACAGATTTTTTCACTGATGATTAGTTTATTGAAAAACTAAACAAAATATCCAAAATCCCCTCTGAAAAAATCTTAGAATAAAACTATAAATTTAATCTGGCTCAATTCATGATTTTGATTTTGTTGCCCAAAATATAGGCAATTTTGGCCATTTTAATGCTCAAAATGCCTTATTTTTATGTGAAAACATAAAATGACAAAAAAATATCTGTAATGTTCAGCAAAAGTATCAAATTGATATCTCTACATTTTTTTTCCCCCCTATTCACCTGCAGTGTCTCGCCTTAAGGAGTAGGAGAAGATTGAGCAGCCATGTTGATTTCACAGGCCACACAGGATCATTACTATGAATGGGGCTGAATGCTGGTCATCATCAATCTCTTGAATACTATCTATTCTCGCAACCCACTGAAAATGGTCCCATGACCCACTTTTACATCCCGACTATGACTTTGAGACACTATTTAAGAGAAAATAAGCCGGATATCAATATACAATATCCAAACTAACATAATTAAACCAGATTGTAATGTTTTGCGACCTTAAATTATTTGAAATACTAATAACATTTTACAGAAGGGGGTCCCAAGTTGTTTGTCGAGTTATTTTACGGGACGTAGACGTAGAAAGTGTGAGAACCCCTGCCTTAGCACAGAGTGAGAGACACTGTGGTAGGTACTGAGAGCTGCCATGTAGATTTAGCAATGCTTTAAACATGTTGGGTTCATGCACAGTGAGGGGTATTTGTGGATCAGACGCTGCTCATCGCTCATTTGCTGAATTTGGAAGCAGTTTTGGGTGTTGGCCTACTTTGAGTTGGAAAATAAATCTGTACACCTGGCGCCCTGGTTTTGAGCTTGTAACGAGCACTTCCAACAACTTCTCTGTCTCGAGACGTGCCAGGTATATCAAAACTCCACCATCATTATATAACTATATTTTTTACCTCTTTTTGATACAATCCTATAGAGGGTAGATGATGTCACAGCAGAGCAACAGCAACAGAAGCCGAGTGATACCACAGAGTTGCTTGGATTTACCCCCAGTGTTTCATCATTTTATAACACGCAGACAGAAGAACAAAAGTTTTAAAAGAAGTTTAAGAGTAATATTGTACCTCTAGCCTGTTTGGCGCAGTCGTCGGGCCGGACCTCCTCTCCCAGGGGGTAGATGGGTACGAGGTCCACGGCTCCCAGACAGGGGTGCACTCCGCAGTGTGAGCGCATGTCAATCAGGCTACAGGCTTTTTCACAGGCCGACAGCACCGCCTCGCCTGGGACAAACAAAGACACACTTTTAGAAATAAGGGCATTAACTTCTGAGCTCCGCCTCTGTGGGCCGCCATCACTGTCTTCATCTTGCATCCAAACTGAGACCTCCGAGTTCACAAGTTATAATCACCAGTTTGAGTGGTGTTTGTTCCAAGGCATTTTTCCAAGTGGGAGTCGGGAAATTTACCGGTTACCAGTTTCATGGAACGCACCATTAAAGTTGACAAAAAACAATCAATATCTAGCTCTAGCCAAATCACCTTTTTGTCCGGCAGCACTTAAACGGACTATGCAGAGTTTTAAAATGTTAAAATTATGTATTTTTTTTCATTTCCTACATGTTCCCAGAATGAGCCCAGACCTGTTCACCACAACTGCCTCTAAAATCCTGCACTGTCACTCAAAAAGTTGTTACTTCGGGTCCGGATTGCCGTAATGCACGGGCTTAATATAGAAGGTGCAGTAACACGTATGGCCTGAGGTGGGAGCAGTGAGTATAAAATGGCCAACTTGCATCTAGCTCCTTTAAAGAAGTACTAAGTAGCTTGCATACCTCAATAAATCCTTTTCATCCTGTTAATGGGATGATTGGGGGGTCTTTCATCTCCCCCTGGTGTCTCGAATCACGAAGAAGAAGCTTGCAGGCTAACGGGCAAAGCTAACTGCGGGCTAGCGCCTCTTAAACAGTATTTACAGCCAAGTTTGAGTGAAAAACAATATCTCCATTGTTTTCATTAAGTTGTGGCACAATGTACAATATCCCTCTCTCCCTTTGTCTTTTCCGTCAGCGCAGGATTCACTCTCATGGACAATTAATGAGTAAAAAAAACGAAACATGCTACGAGACCTGCAGTGGCGCTTATGGCCTCTAGGGGCATGAGTTACTTAGTTCTGCTTTTAAGCACACTGAAAGTTTCAAACATTTACACGGCATCTTTTAGTCGCCAAGAAACTTTTATATTGCATTATGTTAGACCGATAAGCCAATCCCAGTAACTTATCATTCATTAGCATTTTAGGCAAAATACTTTGCCTAAAATGCTAATGCTATTTTATGCTTTAAGACAGGGGTAGGCAAGTTTGCATCGTTGCCAAAACACCCAAGGGCCGAACCTCAACATTGTAGCCTACAGTAAAGAACAATTTTCTGCAAATGCCAGTGTTTTACATCAGTGGTTCCCGAGTGGCAGGGCTTTGGGACCCACCATTACCCTCGGATGACAAGCTGAGGACACAAATATAACTGTAGTTTGCAGTGCTTGATTTGTAAATTTGTATTTTCAGGAACACTTTTGGTCTGATATGATGGATTGGGGTAACAGGCCAAAACATTTACCGGAACACTCTCATTAGACACCACTATATCAGATACATTTTTTGCCGGATCCTCCAAAATATTTCCCGTATCCTTTACCCTGAAAAAAAATTGAACGGGGGATCAAATTAAGCACTGGTAATTTGTCATATATCGTATAAAATATTGGATTTTCCACACAAGCAGTAGATATCCCTTTAAGACTGAAATTATGATCAAAACAACCCAATAACATTCATTTTAACACACACAGTTAGTGTTTCCGTGCAGTTTCAGATAGAAAATATTGAATAAAGGTTCCCTATAGACTCGTGGACCACTGAAAATGGTTCCGTGACCCACTTTTGGGTCCTGACCCACCAGTAGAGAATCACTGTTTAACATTATATATGATCAAGAGAGATGTTCTGACAGGACATTTTTAAAATACTAACACTATTTCTCGCATTTTAAGAGTACTTTAACAGGTATTTGATCTCTTATTTGCATATTAACATTTCTCAAATCATCTTGGGGGCCAGAGGTTCTGTGCTAGAGGGCCGCATTTGGACCCCGGGCCTGACGTTGCCTACCCCTGCTTTAAGATGTTACTACATTTTGAGCAGTGGTTGCAGTAATTGCCTCACTGCGCCAGTAAAGCATTGAGAAAAGCAGGATAGATGAGCAGTTCGTAGCTTTGTGACTTCAATTCAGGTTCAGTTTGGCGTTATTCGCATCATCCAACTTAGAGGCGTGTGGCATTTCTTTGCGTGACTTACAAAAAACGATTGGGTACTGAGTGTGTGACCCAATCAAACGTGGCCTGAAATACATATAATTCATAGACGACATACACAAAAAGTGACTTACTATCACACTCACTAAATACACACTTTTTTGCTAATGTTAATGTTGTCATATAAAATGCTATTTGTCACTGTTACACTGTTTCCTCACAGCATAGCAAATATTATTTATAAAAGCACACTTTCACTTCAGCTTTGTAGTATTGACGCTTTAAGCATCCATAAATAGAAGTGCATGCTCTCGCTCTCTGTTCGGGATTCAGTGCGATAAACATTGATGCAAAATGTTCTTCTTGCAGTTTTTGTGCTTAAATCCCTGACAAAGCCTATTAAAGGATTTCATATTCGCTCTCTGAGGATTGAGAAAAGCAGAGGGCCACCGCACAACAGTGACTCCAGCCTCAGAGGATCACTACTGCTATTTATAACAAGAAAGGGCATTTGTGCACCTAATGTAAACTCATTGTATCCATAAACTTTATACTCATGTTCGGGGTCACCACGTCAAACCACTCTGCATCATGAAGTCACCAGCCACACGCAGCATATCCTGACTTAAGTGGGCAACGTTTTTAACCCTGGGGACACAATGACAGGCTGTGTTTGAACCAACCGCCCTCTGGTTTGCGGGAGGGCACTTCAATCACTGTGCCACTCTTGCCAAGTCAATATTTATTTTTAGTTGTACCAATGTTTTTATTCTATTTAAAGCGGCTAAATCTTAGATATAATATAATAAAGATGAGCGGGTCCCATTCAGCCCCATTCATTGAAAAAGGTTCCTGAGTCCTGTGTGAACCTTAATGGCCGCGCTGTCTCCTCCTACGCAGCCTGTTCCTTAAAAGGGCAAAAAGGCGGGAAGCCCTGCACTCACGGGGCGGGCGGAGCCTCCACAGAGCTCCAGAGCTTGATTGACAGGCTCTGGAGCCAGTCAATGTAGTAGAAATGCTTCCAAATTTCGGGCTGCTAAAGAAAAACTAGCGTGGTTAAAAATACTTCACCTACCCCAGCATGGTCACATGGGTCATAGCGATTTTTAGAAAAAACTAGTCTTTTAAGCTGTTCTTGGGACGTTTGAAGTCCCATTAGAATCAATGCCTCCAAGTGTCTCTTGGAGTCGCCCTTGGCCACCGGGGGGTGGTATTACAGCAATGTCAGCTCCTTGCTATTCACCTTATTCCGCCCCGCTCACTTTTGCCTCTTTTTGTTTTGTCTCTGCACTTCCGTTGTCCTGACACTTCTGGTCGAGCGCGAAGCCTGTTCATTAAGCAGAGAACGAGGGGAAAAGTTCTCCGCTCAAATCTGATGTTCAGTCGATTGATTTGTGTAAAATGTCCAATGTTCATTTGCACCAACATGTCAACACTGCACCGTTTCTCTGGGCGGCCTGAAAACGGCTTTGTTTTCGTGTAGTGACTGATTTTATCTGGACTTCTCCAGCCCCATGTTAACACATGGGAGAAAAGGGGCGGCACAATTCATGGCGGCGCCTACGCAAGCCTCCGGAATAAGGTGAATAAGGACCATACAGACGCAGGTTCCTCGCCCATTGGACTAAATGCAAGTTGGCCATTTTATACTCACTACTGCCACCTCAGGTCATACGTGAAACTGCACCTTCTATATTAAGCTTGTGCATGACGGACTGAAGTAACAACTTTTTGAGTGCAGGATTTTAGAGGCAGTTGTGGTGAACAGGTTGGGCTCATTCTGCACCTTAGGACATTGGTGGAACATGTAGGGGGAGGAAAATACTTAAATTTAACATTTTTAAACTCAGCGTAATCTCTTCAAGCAGGATTTCATATTTTCTTTTTCAGTCTTAGCGCTACAACTAACTATACATAGTTTGTTTACAAACCAGTGATCCCCAGTAGGCACGCAAGCACTGAGCATTTTGGGAATGTAAGAAAGCTTTTGTATTGGATTATTTCGTTGCCTTCTTCCACTTGTGTTTAGTTGATAGTGCAGTTTGACACAACCTCGGGAGGCCACTGCTCTAGAAGTTGGTTTTGTTCATAAATAACAACAGAATAATTCCAATTAATAGTCGTGCAACCGGGTCAACTCTGGGGACTTTAACTCATAAATATACATGTGAAACTACTTGTATGGCTGCTTTGCGCTGGACAGCCATAATTAAAGTGAAATCCATACTCACTGATGGAGTCGATGGCAGACACAATAGTGATGACTGAGCGGTTATAGTCGTGGTCATTAAATATGTTTAACACCGTGGTCCCTTCCCGTCTGAGGCCTACGGGACACATTTAGATTAAGATTAATTGATCAACATTGCAGTGACATGAGCGAATATTACCAAATCTACATAAATCGTTACCTTGAGGGTCATAAAGAGCTGCTTTGGCCACTGTTTCCACCAGGTCTTTCCTTCGAGCTTCAGAGACGTTGAGGAGGCAAGCGACGAGGCGTCTTCCCAGGGAGGCAGATGAAGCCATTTATTCTGCAAAACAACTTCTTTACACAGTCTATATGTTTATGCTTGTGTCGACCTCAGACTCGTCAAGGACTTTTCCTTGTCCAAGTTTTTCCAAGTTGTCAACTGGACATGGTTCTTTATGACAATACAAATTAGAAAAGAAAGCTGATTGATAGGTTAGTACACTTTTTAAAACTGTGGTAGGGGAAGTTTTGATTTGGTATAAGCTACTTCCACACTTAACTCGTGTTTACCAAAAGTATCCACTATAATTAAGCCAACAGCCAATCAGCCATGCTTCACATCTGAATCTGTCTGCAGGGTAAACTGTTACAAAACATGTTCAAAGTACAACATCAGGAGCAAACTTCCAACAAAGTGGCATGCAAAACAAAATATGTTATAACTGCGTCACAAAATACCTTTTATTGACGTCCACACAGACACTTAACTTTCGTAGTAAAGTCTATGACACGTTCACAGTACAGCTGTTCCATACACAGAACAGTAGCAGACTTTAGCATGTTAAAAGAAAGAGAAGCACGTGTCAAGATACTACGTTGCTGCTCTTTCAGATAAACCAATGCAATAAAATGTCAAGATAAATGAGCGGTGCGAATAATATCGTCTGTTACTAAAGTACGC
Source organism: Gobius niger (assembly GCF_951799975.1). NCBI lineage: Eukaryota > Metazoa > Chordata > Actinopteri > Gobiiformes > Gobiidae > Gobius > Gobius niger. The sequence continues at coordinate 31,597,066 of NC_136860.1, forward strand.
AGATTAGTTTTAGTGAATTATTATTTGATAATAATTGGAAAAATGCGGACTGTACGCCAAACCATTATATATTTTGGACAATGAACGGTCGTGGCACAAACCAGGAAGTGTGAGAATCCACTATTTTGCCGTTGATAGCATTTGTTACACTAATCAGTGACAGACAGCGCCTCGTCGTGGACACAACGCAAATAAATATCTGTCAAAAAAATATTAAGAGGAAATATTAATGCACTTGAAGAAATAGAAAGTCGTAGGAGGGGGCAAAATGGTAGACTAAATAGATTTTAAAATATAGTGCGCTTGTTGCTAAGTGCCCACACGTTTTACGTAGGCGATCGATTGCACGTTACTTCTCATCAGAACTGCTAGCTAGCTCTTAGCATTTAGCTTACTGCAGGATGGAGCGTCCAGGCTAAAAATAAACCCATTTTTATTTCGTTATTAAATGTTATCTGTCCGTGTGGTGGCGCGGGGCTTAACTCTCGTATCAGTAACCAAAGCCATGAGCGGTTTACCCGGGATGACGTGCTCTGGTTGTCGCGGTTTGGGAGCACCAGCAGCAGCAGGTAGCCGGGCTGCTCACTCTGACAGCCCGCCCCAGGAGCTGCAGAGGCTGGCCGCAGTGCCTGGATGTGACCCGAGCAGAACCAACGACCTGCTGCTCCTCAGGCCAAAGACACAAGACAACAGCTGCACATTCTCCAAGCATGTGGTGTTCTTCCACGGAGACATTCAGGTCAGGGGGGCGAGGATGGGCAGAGGAAACAGCATTAGCCACCATTTAATTTCAGATTTTTATAAGGCTAGTGTAACTTTAGCAGGTGATCAAGTCCTTTGCAACAGATGCGTTATTAGCATTTCTCTTCAAATAGGGTTTAAGATTAGAAAACATTTATCTGTCAAAAATAAGATGTAAGATATTACTGTTTAAAACCAGAAATGGTTTTTGGTTACATTACATTCACACTTCCAATGGTCTAAAACTAGTTTGTAAGTGATCTCTCCTACTTCCACAATCCCTGCACCTGTCCCTAAATAAATCCTGCCAGTGCAGCCTCCCATAGTTAAAGCTCAGTGACTAAATTGAGAAATGTCATGTGCAGGGAAGTTGTACTTAAATCCCTCATCCAGCTTAGGTTAGTTGTAGTGCCTGTTTCAAACAATAGAGCGCATCCTACAAAAACATTATTCAGCCTATTGTTGCAAATTTGTCAAAATAAAAATAAAAAAAATACGAATTTCAACGTTTGTAGACCTAAAGAACTTTATTCTGGATATCAGTAAGCTAATTCTGATGCTTATGCTGAATTGATCATTTTTACACTGCTGTATAATCATAATGATCCACTGTAAACATCTTTAAAGGAGCTATACCTGATTGTACAAAGAACAGGGTCACTCAAATTTCAAATTATTATTTTCTGGTCCAAACTCATCTCAAACTTTCCTAATGCATTTACAACATCAAAATTCATCACAGGGACTGAGTTTAAACCAGGTTTCACAACTTTCAGGAGGAAAACTGTCGCTTCACTGTAAAAAATGCCTACTAGCCTGACATTTTATGACTGTTTAAAAGGCTTTAAAACCAGTGGGTTGTTTTTTTTAATTTTTTTTTTATAAATGTCTAGGGCTGAAACGACTAATCGATTAATCGACGACTAATCGATTATTGAAAGAGTCGACAACTATTTTAGTAATCGATTAATCGTTTTATGGCTCACACAGACTGAAATGGAGCAAAAATGACCAAAAACATGTAGTATTTTTGATGAAAACCTACTTTGATTTTGTATTTAGGGTCTGCAGTGCTTTGTACAATGTAAATTTCATGAATAGAGCCTTCAACAAACATTTTCCTTTAGTTTACTCCATCAGCACTTCCTTAAACAGCGCCACTTAAGCTATAATGTGATTAAAAAAATTGAAAAAATAAAATTTTACTACACCATTCACAGCCAAGCGATTAATCGATTAATCATAAAAATGATCGATAGACTAATCGATTACAAAATAATCGTTAGTTGCAGCCCTATAAATGTCTGCTTTTACCATATAATAAAGGACAAAAAAAAATGTTTTCCAATACAGAAAATTAAAAAAAGATTCAAGGCTAGCTCCTTTAAGTTGAAAATAAATAAAATAAATAAATTAATAATAAATCTATCAAGTAAACTACCAAAACATGCTGTATAACTTTTTGCAGTACAAACATAATCATAGTGTTTATTAGAATGGCAACTTGTGTCATAATGTTTTATTCGATCACACGTCTGTCCAGAACTTCCAGGAGGAGATGCTCCTTCACTCAGACTGTGTCCCGTGGGTGCGCTGGAGCCTGGAGCAGGTGGGGGACGTCCTGGGACGGAGGTTTCCGGACAGTCATATTTGGGTGGTCCGAGCCTCGCGGATGTATCTGCACAAGTTCAGCTGCTACCAACACTTTGTGGAGTGCAACATGTTCGGGGCACCGGAGCATTCAGCGTATTCACCCGGGCAAGGGGCCTTCTGCCATCTCAGGTACTGCACTTGTGGCGTTTTGCTTATTTATGCTTCATGAATGATGTAGTTTACTAGTGTAAAAGTAAGATGGATTTTTACCACAGTGAGACCATTCAACTACTAATTAGGAAAACAGGAAAGCTCTCGTATGCACTTCAGGTGGACAACATATTTTCAGTTTGGTTTATTTATTTATTTGACAGGGACATTGCACAACAAATGTGTTGCACAGACCAGAGATGCTACAAGCTAATTTCCATCTGTCGTCCCGGGGCAGAGGCAGAGTCACAGCAGGTTTAAACAGTAACCAATGAGCATCTGACTTTAGAGTTCGTTCACAATATAAAATACATAAAAGGCACCGGCAAAAGGATCACCTCAAACATTCAGATACAATATTTACAGTATTTACAATAGCAATTACAATTATATACAGTTTGTTTTTTTTAAACTTGTACCTTCTCATATTTACTACTACCCCCGTGTTAATGCTCACAAATCTGACCGTCTTTCAACCACTTCTTCAGATTAAGTTTGAACTGTTGTAAAGTGCTGCTCTCTCGAACAGTCAATGGCAGCGAGTTCCACATCCTGCAGCTTTTACAGAGAAACAACTCTGTCCAAACGTGGAGGATCTAAAGTTCACAGAGCCGTCTCCTCCGGCCGAGGCTCGCGTTGTTCTACGTCCTGCCTCGTCACAAGATTTCACAAACATAGAAGGTTAGGTCTGATCACACTGCAAACAAGACGTAACTTTGCACTGTCGTGTTTTGCATATAAAATGTATCATGGACTTTCACCCAAAGCATTGGACCAATACCGTCCCACACAAAAGGTTCTACCTTACAATGTACGCAGACCAAACTTTGTGTTGCCTGATGGGACGCTGCCTGTGGCGGGGGCAGTGCGGAGGTCGTGTTTTGTTCTGGCTGTACAAATGCTTAACATCCTGGACTCTGGCTGTGTCACTCAGCCTGGGTCTATGGGGAGTTTAAGGGGTACCTGACAAGCAATTTCAGAAACGAACAGTTTGTGAATTTTCCATTTTGCTAGGACCTCCCTTTTTAATTTTTTAACTCTTCCAACGGTCTTATGGCCACGGAGTCCAAATTTGTATTTTAACACTTGTTTCCTTTGTTGTATTTTTGTTGTTGTTGTAATTAATAAAGAAATGTATATATAAAAAAAAAAAAAAAAAAAAAAAAAAAAAAAAACATTCTCAGGGGCTGTGGGACCAAATCATGAAGAATTTTAAACACTAAACTGACATTCGAAAACAAAATGAAATTTTCAAACGTTAATAATTTGTATTTCTTCACAATGTTACAGCAGTGGTATGAAACAGGTTTTTTTAATCTCTTAAAGTGCATATGGCACGTCAGACACAATTTTTAAAACATTCTTAACATAATTATATTTAAGGTTGTGTGAAAAAATGTACCCAGCTTTCTTTAGTTTGACGATTTTTTGTGATGTTTATTTCACTTCCCTTATCGGACACTGACAGGAAGAGACATAGTAAACGGTTGCCGTGCCAACAATGTTTTGTCAATGGGAAATGAGTCAAACTTTTATGGAACTTTACTTCTCCCTATATAGTAATAAAAAAATAAAAAATAAAAAAAACTTTCCTACCAAACAATTCACTTATTTGCCGCTTCACTGAAATAAAAGAATAATTATTACTTACAACAGATGTTATCCTCTTAAAGGTCATATTCTCTAAAGCATTAGTCATATGCTCTTTAAAGTTAATTCTGACTTTTACTTACATTACTTTACCCGGGGCAGTCACGATAATTACTATATCAACTCATCGTTCAATAAATGACGGATAAAGAATATATCTTTGGCCTTAAAATGTATCATATGTACATTTATTTGCATTTTCCCCCAATTTTTCTTATGTAATACTTGACTTTTTAATGTATTTCATTTTTCTTGAGGGATATTTTAAGACTTTTCGGACAAAGCTTTAGTCTTTATTCAGCTTTAGAGTTTTTGTGGCATTAAAAGGTCTTCAAAAATATCGGTTATTGCGATTTTTTCCTGCCTCAATATATCGATCTTCAGATTTTGTTACCATCTTTACTTTACCTGTGCTTCCAGATCCCTGCTGAGCAACGCCATGCATCGCGCCAGCCTGCCACACCCTCTCCCGCCACCAGAGGGCCCCATCCCGCCCGGCTTCTCCCTGACCCTGGTGGGCTTCAGTAAAGGCTGCGTCGTCCTGAACCAGCTCCTCTACGAGCTCCCGGGGGCGCAGGCCGACCCGCGCACGTCCGATTTCGCGCAGCGCATTTCGGACATGTTCTGGCTAGACGGGGGGCACCCTGGAGGCAGCGAGACCTGGGTGACCAACAAGGAGGTGCTGAGGGAGCTGGCGTCTTCTGGCATCTCGGTCCACGCGCACGTGACGCCGTACGAGGTGTGCGACCCGATGAGGGCCTGGGTGGGCCGGGAGCACGGCGTCTTCGTGAAAACGCTGGAGGAGTTCGGGGCGTGTCCCAGTAAAAAACTGCACTTCGATGACGAGCCGCCCTCCATCGAGAACCACTTCAGGGTCATCAAGGAGTTTTGAGTCGCTTTGAAGTCGAGCAGTTTAGTGCAAGTCTTAAGAGGAGGTTTTAGGGGATTGGAGTAAAACGCAAGTGTCTGAGTATTGACGTTTGTGTTAAGTTTTAGGTTTGAGCTGCTCAGTGTGAAAAAAGCTTTACTTCAAAAACGCAAAGTGATCTTCTGGTTGCAGTAGAAATATTCTAAGCCGTTTACAAGAGAGAATCGCTGGCTTTGGCTGTTGTCTATGCAGGCGGTGACTTAAAAACATGGCGTCATGTTGCACCAAATGTTTACATGTATTTAACCCCTTAACTCCCACCTGAACCGAGCACATTTTCTCCAGTTTGGCTTTACCCCAGTCCAAAAGCTTCTGGAAAAAAGCTGTGAAAATAGCAACAAAACTGAGACGAAAACAATGATGGAAATGTGACAAAAAAGTGAGAAAACATTGACAAAAAATTGACGAAAAAATGACAAAAATGTGATAAAAAATTGACAAAAAATTACCAAAATTTAGCAAAAAATGACAAAAATTTGATTGAAAAATGACCAAAATGTGATTAAAAAAATGACAAAAATGTAATAAGAAATTGACAAAAAATGACCAAAATTTAGTAAAAAAATGACAAAAATTTGATTGAAAAATGACGTCAAAATTTTGAAAATGTGATAAAAAATGGACAAAAAATTGACGAAAAATGACAAATGTGACAAAAAATGACCAAAATGTGATAAAAAATTGACTAAAAATTACCAAAATTTAGCAAAAAAATGACAAAAAATTGATTTAAAAAAATGATGAAAAAATGTAGAAAATGTGACAAAAAAACGACAAAAAATGTGACAATAATGTGATAAAAATCGACGAAAAAATGACAAAAAACACCCAACAAAAAAATGATGGAAAAAAAATCTGATGACGTGAGGAAAAAGATCCTCTCGGTTCAGGCGGGAGTTAAGAGGTTAAAAGTATGCGTTGAAGCTGATTCATTTTCAGTACATGTTCATTTAGTAAAAGGGTTCGTAGCCTTAGAAATGGCTAAAACATAACGGTGTGTGTCGAACCCAATACTGAAAAAGCTAATCATTCCTTTCATTAGAAACCTTTGCACTTTTAAATGGATGGTCCTGTATTTTGAACAATGTGGTCGACTTCAACCTTTTCTGTGTGGCATACATACCCCTTGAATGTTTCCTTTGTACCTCAAGTCAGAATCAGAATAATGTTTATTGCCGTTGTTTGAGAACAGGTTCACAAGTATATACACGTCGAGATTGCGGCCAATTATTATGAAAATGATCAAGAGCTCAGACTTTTAGTAGTAAGTAATAGACGATGTGTTTTGTTCATAACGAGGCTATAAGAGCGCCAAATCTACACGTTTTATTGCTAAATATAATTTAAAGGAACAGGCCACCATTTTTCCATACTGAGATATGTTCTTACTTGAGCTTAGACGAGTTGATACGTACCTGTCTGGTCTTTGTGCCCGTGGAAGAGCTTGATCGCTTCCCACTTCACCCCCAGTTTGGAGCTATTGGAATATACTGGGAGAGGCCAAATGCTAACAACATCTTTGGTCATTTTGCGTGACTGAGGGCACGCACAAAGACCAGAGAGGTACGTATCAACTCGTCTGAGCTCAGGCAAGAACATATCTCAGTATGTAAAAATGGTGGCCTGTTCCTTTAACCCCTTAACTCCCACCTGAATCGAGCACATTTTCTCCAGCTTTACCCCAGTCCAAAAGCTTCTGGAAAAAAGGTGTGAAGATAGCAACAAAACTGAGACGAAAACAATGATGAAGATGTGAAAAAAGTGAGAAAAAATTGACGAAAAGTGACAAAAAATGTACAAAAAAAGGACAAAATTTGACAAAAAAGTGAGAAAAATTCGACGAAAAATTGAGCTAAAATTGACAAAAATGGACTAAAAAGTGATAAGAATTTGACAAAAAAAATGTGAATAATTTGACGAAAAAGTGACAAAAAAGTCACGAAAATTTGACAAAAATGAGATGACTGCCCAACAAAAAAGTGATGAAAAAAAATCTGATGATGTGAGGAAAAAGATCAATTTAGTTTTGTAGGTCTTAGCTTTCAAATGAGGATTTGGGTAAAGCTGAACTGGAGAAAATGCTCTCGGTTCAGGCGGGAGTTAAGAGGTTAAACTGCATTCCTTTGAAAATCTTCTTCATTAATCTGAAATAATAGCACTCGTACCCCTGGTTGGGAAACCCTGATCTACTTTACGAGATACTTAATCATACACTCGATATTTGGGGAAAAAAGGAAAAGAAAATTGTAACCATGTTGTTGGTGTGATTCCTGAATGTGAGGAAAATCTTAATCTGTATTTTAATGTGGTACTACCTTATGGGACGATTTAGAAAGATTGAAGTATCTTCTTAAAACCTACATTATGCCAATAGTAATTTATTTATCCTACACAGACCAAATTGTACAAAATATCAAAGCTATAGCTCAATTCTGCCATCGCAAGCACTGATCCAAAGGCTTCTCAACTGTGTGTCTTTATTGAGCCTGCTGACTGTATGAAAATATTTAAAAGCATTTGAGTGAAGCGTGTAATTCTAAGCAGTGTTTTGGGTGTACTGCTTTTGACGTGAGCATGTGAAGAAATCTGCTAAGCATTTCCAGTGAAAGATTTCAAAACGTGTGTTGCATCTTTGCACTTACTGCGGTGTTTCTGCTGAATGTACTTCCACATCATTCCCTCTTTCGTGTTCGTAGAGTCTGCCATCTGCTGGAGTTCTTCGGAATTGCAATAAATTGATCAATACTGAAACAGGTGTCCAAGATTATTCTTTATGATGATTAAAATCAAGGAGTTTTCCAGGGGAGTTTACTGTTATACGTGGTTTTTCCTACAGAGGGCAGCAAAGGAGTAAAAACAAAAACAATAAATGAGACGCTTGATACATTTTCTACAATCTTTAATGCATTTTCCAGTTGTGCTTCGTAATGCCAAGGAATTAGCCAGCAGCGGATCAGAGTATGACACAGATTATTGTTTTTCTTTTTCTTTTTTTTAGCGTTTTCAAATGATCGATCCATAACAATATAATAAAAATAGAAAACAAAGATATAAAATGCAACATAAACATTTCGTGGACACACAGTACAGTTTGTGCTTGAGGCTGGTGTTTACCTTGAAAACGTCCTTCACTCTGTATGGCCCCCTTCAGACCTGGCACCTCCTCATAATAAAGTTTATTGACGGCCAAATTATCCGACTTATTGAATAATTCGTAAAAACTATTGTGCCATTAGTCTCAGAATATGGTTCAAATCATGGCCTATTTTCCTTTATTCCTTCAATTTTTTCGTGGTAATACGTTTGTTAAGTGGTGACGTCACAGCTCAACTTCCGGTCCCGAGATGTGCGAGAAACTACAAAAAACTCTTTAATACCACAATCAATATTTCTGAAACTCAACGGAGATTGGCGGAACATACGTATTTTTCAGGCCCATTAGCCAAAAATGCTGAACCTACTGCTATAAAAGTAATATTTACCAAAATCGGTACATCCGGGTTAGCGGAGATAAATGCTAACGGTTAGCAGCTACGCTAACCCCGGAAGTAGTGACTTTAGTAAATATTACTTTTTTAGCAGTAGGTGCGGCTTTTTTGGCTAATGAGTCTGAGACATAAGTAGGTTCAGTTACTCTCCGTTGAGTTTCAGAAATATTGATGGTTGTTTTTAAGAGGTTTTTTTAAATGTTTTTTTCTCGCATATTTGCCTGTTACGTCTGCTAGTAGCACCCGGTGGAAGTCGTGACGTCACAATCAACAAACGTATTAAAATGTCACAATATTTGATTTGATCAAGAGCTGCACATAATTGCCAATCTTTTGACTCTAAACTTCGCATCTGTTGAAATAATGCAGAAATCCCTATCGCTTTCTCACTTTGTATCAAGCCATATTCCGGCGATACAGTAAATACACTTAACCTGGATTTCACTGCGAGATCGGAAGAAGGCCATCGCTCCAACACAAACAAAAACAGTTCCTCCACTCTCCCTCTACGCCTTTATTTATAGCATGAGACTAGCTACTACAGGGGCTGCCCGCTAGACTCCACCCGTCCGGGACAATGGGCTCTCTCGCACCAAGGCCGAAAATAACAGCACGAAAACAAACCAGCCCTCAGTGTAACTCATGGTCAAGTGACAGACGTACAATGTGCAGCTCATACACAGGCACGCATCCTCGTTCAGTACAGTACAACTTAATTAGACCAGCTATTTCGATATGCGATAAGTGTGCACAAGGCGTGGGCAGGTAGAGAAAATGCAGAGGAAGTAGTTAAAAATGAATTAAAAGGTTTTAAGCACAGCCATGAATCAAATGCTCTTAGTTCAAAACAAAGGAGCTACAATCAACATTTACAAGACTTATATACAATTAGATGGAAGTCTTTAAATAATCAAGTGACTTATGAGGAAAGAAAAAAAAATAATCATACAAGTGCGATGAGATGAACTACTGTTTGAGCTTCCTTTTACAGAAGAGGAAAGTACTGGCCCCGTCTCTGGTTAAAGAAGCAGCTTGTGTAAACGTTGCTTTTGTGTGGTCCTTGTATGAAGCTACACTGCCTAAAAATGTTATAGGTTAAAGAGGATCTACATATCACTGCTGAAGCGTTACGACCTGTATTTCCGTGGATTTATAGAAGGAACACAAAACTAACCGTCCTCCACATTTTCTAAAGCCCATAATCCATCAGTGGACTCGTTCATTGTAGGTCTGAGCTCAGAATGTGTTCATCACTGTGTTATGGATTCGCTAGCAAACTGTGAGCTGAAAGTGAGAGCTTATTTTTACTGTTTATAGCCTGTCATTCCTCCTACTGCCTGCAGAGGGTGCTCCAGGGCAATCTGAAATCCTGACCAGCCCAGTCTCTCACTCTTTACTGTCATTTCTTTACATTATAGAGTTCGGGATTGTGATGTCATATCACTAAGCAATATGGGATAAGCAGCAATTATAAACTAATGGAGATCTTAAAAGTTAAAATACTGGAGTTATTGTTCACATTAAAACACTTGGAGACCACAGTACGTTAGATGTATTTACCAGCAGTAACTCAGCAGCTGACAGAGTTGTTCCACTGCTTTTTTCTCCACTTTTTATACTGTTTTTAGCTCAAATTAGTCAATGGAAATGTATGCTAACAGCTGCAAAGATGGCGGATCTCCATGGTAACTGTGGAATTTCCCGAACTCTATAGACATTATTTTGAATTTCCAAATGTAATGTAATAATTAAGCCAGAATCTGCGCCAGAAATTAGAAAACATTGAGAAACCTACATATATTTAAAATTACACCTCAAGTTAATAAACACTGGATTCATTATTTTGGATTATTTCTGCACGCAAAGAATTTCCATGCAAGTTACAAGGATTCTGAAATCTACAGGGACCACACGAAAGCAGCGTAATCGCACTCACAGAAGCTACAATCTTACGGCCTTGAGATCTAACCGAGCTGCCCTATTTTTAAACAGTTGTTCCAGTTTTTTTTTTTTTATTCCGATGACAGCATAGACATGAGATCAGTGGCTGTCGACGCCCCTCGCCCTCACACAGAGAAAAGCCTGTCATTGTCCCCACCACAATGCAATGTTCACAATGGACTTTATGTTTGGCACCTCACAACAACGAGCAGGAATGTGATCGGAGCTGCCGACGTAACGCCATTACAGATCAGCCTACACGTTATGACATACCCATTGAGGGGAAAGATGAAGACAGAATCTGCGCTATCACACTTCTTCACCTGTCGTAATGTTATGGCTGATTACAACATAAGAGATTCATTTAAATCTTACAAAAGCTGGTCCACAAATCAATGGCGCCAAAGCACATTTTGCAGTGGTTCACCCTCAATACTTCCTCAAAACCTACCAAAAAAAATACCCATTCCATTGAATCCTTTGTACAAAATCCTTCTTTTCTCACGTCTTATCTTCTATCTCTCTAGTCCTTCATAAAACTCTTCCCTCAACAACAAATGCAGCTTTTGCCTAACATTTCATTCACACGTTTTCTTACAAACAGGGTTCCCACGGTTCTGATAAAATGCTACCAAGTTTTGGATATACTGGTACATTTGCTGTTTGTCTTATAGATAATTAAAATGGCACAATATTTGCAGATAAGTAAGTACGTGCTAGAATTTCTTGCTTACAAAGTGATAATACCTCATGCAGCCACTTGGGGTCACACAACAAGGCAGTTCAAAGCTCAGCATCCAATTTAAAACATATTGTATAAGTATTTTAGACATTTTTCAGGGTCATATGTAATGCTTTTTAAGGCCATTTTCATTTTAGCAAAAAAAATGTGGTAAATTTCAGCCAAAATAGCAACCGTTTTAGATTTATGATAAACTTATACAGTAAAAATTGTTAAGCAATGTCATAAGTTGAGCCAGTTTGAATGTAATTTAATGTTTTCTGTTTTTTTTTAAAGAGGCTAGATGCAAGTTGGCAAGTTTTATACTCACTACTGCCACCTAAGGTCATACGCGTAACTGCACCTTCTATATTAAGCTTGTGTATGACGGCAATTCAGACCCGGAGTAACACCTTTTTGAGTGACAGTGCAGGATTTTAGAGACAGTTGTGGTGAACAGGTCTGAGCTCATTCTATTAGGACATTGCTGGAACATGTTGGGGGAGGAAAACACATAATTTTAACATTTTTAAACTCTGTATAGTCCCTTTACGCAAAAAAATATGTGGTTAATTTCAGCCAAAACGGACACTGAATGTGTTTTAGATTTCTGATTAACTCATACAGTAAAAATTGATAAGCAATGTCATAAGTTGAGCCAGTTTGAATCCAGTTGAGTGTTTTTTAATATTCATTTCATGACTTTTAATGCCCCGTAAACCCTGTACTAAGTCAGCTTTCTTCTGCGTTTGACCCATCGTTCTACCAGTGCCTCAGGGCAATCTGTCAGGCACAGGCGGCGACCGCAGTGCAGCGCCCTGAGACCAGACTCCAGATCCGGAGCCTGGATCTTGGTCAGGACTATCTGCCGGGAGGTTTTGATTCTACTCTGGATGTTTTAGGTCGATGGGGGAAACCGGACACGTTTACCCTGACAATTGGAGAACAGAAATGCCGTGTCTGGCCCGGGGATCAAACTCAGGACCCTCTTGTCGTGAGGGGACAGAGTGCTAGCCCTGCACCGAACAACAATTTGCAATTCAGGCAGGATTAGAAAGTTGGGAAGGTCATTTTACAAGAAAACCTGAAGTGACACTCTGGCCACTGATTGACCGAACTTCATGTTTAATCCAGCGTGTCTTTTACAGCACATTTGTTAATCATCAAGTTTTTTTTTTAGATCCATGGGAACCCTGAGTTACAACCCCTACTTCCTCAATCCACCTCCAAAACCAACGTTCAAGCTTCTCAATCTATTTCCATTTGAGCTGAAAACCAATGATCGCATCTCCTGCTATCTACTGATCGCTAATCTGTTTAGTTTACGAGAACAATATTCACACCAAAATAAAAGTCCAGCACATAAATAACAACAGGCCTCTAGCGATATATATGATTTCAAAATAAAGTTAGCGTACAGTCCTGAGTATTGGAAACGAATACACAACTCCAGGCACCATAGAAAACACATACATGAGATTATAAATGAGAAAGGGGAACTCGTGCTGCCTTTTTTAGGTCAAGTTAAGTGCTAAGTTTTGTTTATATTTGAAAGGGGAACTGATACTTTGTTGAGGAAATCATTTGACTAAGTGTGGGAACGGCATGAGAACAAAAAGTCCTTGAAATCATCTGGTTGCCTAATGTCGATTAAGAAAAAGCGCGTTCAGGAATGCAATACAACATTATGACTTTGCAAATCTCCTTCTTGTCAAGTTAAAAGGGAGGAATGTGAAAAAGGAATGTTAAAACAAGCTTCTTTTTTTTAAATAAATGATTCACCTGAGACTTTTATTCTGAAGGTGAAGCCTAAATGTTAAGCTTTGTGGTTATTAAAAGGAGCTATACCTGAGACTTTTATTGTGGAGGGGAAGCTTATTCAAGTGGAATGAAATATACAGAATTACAGCTTAAAATCAATCTCTCGTTTTATTGTGAATCATACTGTTTTATGGCTTGACACGGCCATTCAGCTAAGACTTTCGTAGTGAAAAGGAAATCCGTTATGAGGAATGTACAGTAATACTTGTACAGGGACTTAAGACGAGGATGGAGAAACACTACGGTCAAAATGGTACAGGATTTGTAAGTGGTACTTGGATATTGCTGGTAGAGCAGCTTTAGTTGGTCTAAACAAAGACCCCATTCATTGCACATGAATGTATTTGTACTGTTTTAAAAAATAAATCAATTGACATGGTAATTATTGTAATACTAAATTGAACAGTATTGTGAAATGTGGTCACGTAACAAAATGAATAGATATCATTAAACCAGTTTCTAACGGTTTTCCTACTCGGTCTTCCACTGCCTGACAAAACATAAGGTCACATGCTCTAATATTTTGTTGGACCGCCTTTAGCTTTGATTACATTTGCTGTGGCATTGTTTCATAAGCCTCTGCAATGTGAAAAGATCCAGTGATGAATTAATTTTCACCGAGATCTTGTATTGATGATGGGAGAGTGTGACCTCTGTGCAAAGCCTTCTTCAGATTCTCAGTCAGGTTAAGATCTGGACTCTGTGGCCAATCCATGTGTGAAAATGATGTTGTTTCACGCTCCCTGAACCACTCTTTGAATCCTGGAATATTTCATCTTGGAAAATGTCCGAACAAATCAGATTATTGATGGAATAATCTGATCAATCGGGATGTTCATGTAGGACTGATCTCATTCTTTGGGCTCATAGTGTTGCTGAATTAGACCCCAGATCAGAACAGTTACTTAATTAACCCCCACCTGAACGGACTATATTTCCTCCAGTTCGGCTTTACCCAAATGTAAAAGCTTATTGGAAAAAAATTTCAAAAAAGTGATGAAAATGTGACGAAAATACAGCAAAAGAAATGAAGACGTGACATGTGACAAAAAACGCGACTGAAAAGTGACCAAAAAGCAATGGAAAAAAAGACTTAAGATCAGTTTTGTAGGTCTTTCAAAGGGGCAATACTCCTATACTGCCTGCAGGCTGTAAGCTCTCCAATTAAGAAGCTTATAGATTTGGGTAAAGCTGAACTGGAGAAAATGTGCTCTGTTCAAGAGGCTAAGTCGAGGTGGTGACATTTTTTCTTTTGGTTAGGCAGTGAATTACATATTGCTTATTTTCTATCCTGGACTGTTCACATTGTAATTCTGTGGGGGGGGGGGGGGGGGGGGGGGGGGGTCTGAAAAGTTAGAGACCCGTGGTTCTCAGCTGGTGGGTGAATTTCATACTTTTTAATTTGTGTTACAGCTTGTTGTGAGGTGTTTAAAGTGGGCTACACCAGTGGAAAACAGCTGCATTAGACTGTACTTTATACAGTATTTACCGTTTTCCATGACTTCAGTGTCAAACGTTCAGTGCCTTCACTCTGCGGGCAACTTTAGTCGCAATATACAAGTACCAAATACAACCTGTGTGCTTTGTGTATCCCTTTAATCTAAAATCCTGAGTTAATTTACACATGTGCTGCCAACACCGGGGAAATTAATGCAAAAGCAAAAACTAGGAATGCAAAGTGCAATGTTTTAGAATTATATTTAACCAAATTTCATAGAACAGTCTACGCACTCATACATTGTGCTGTTTATTCAATGCTGCTGTCTGGCCCTATAATAATAATAATAATAATAAAATGCTGGTATAATAGAGAACGTTTCTATTGCTTTACTCTGTTAAAGTTTAATTTAAAGACGTTTAAAACTTGGCGTATTGCATAGAAAAACCCACAGAATACTCAAAATACTAGCCTTCATTCGAACAGGGACGACTAACACTCAGCCAGGAGTGGGTTTACGAATCCCCTTTTTTCTTTTTTTTTTTTTTAAATATCAATAACATTTTAACAACTATCATTAAATACTTTAGACAAACAAGCTGCGCTAAACCCGCAAATATGTACAGTTCAATCAAGAGGTGAAGATAGTCAAGTGTTTGGTAACTCGAGGTCAAAGAGATGATATATTCTTAGACATTTATCTTATTAGGAAGATCAATGCCCTTGTACGCTATCGACTTGCTAACCACGTGCTGTTGTTATAGGAAAATGTGCTAAAATGCAAACAGAGAAATCCTTGACTGTGTTTAGAGACCTATTTAACGAAACACTTGACTATCCCTAGATCATGAATGCATCTCAATGTTATCTTTGGCTGAAATGCGTAGCTTAAAACGATTATAGTGAGTAAATGGGCAGTGAGCGTCGGGCTGCTGGTTCGCACAGTCCTCATGAAACCATATAAAAGCTTAATGGATAAACCCCGTCGACTTCTCCTCGTCTCAAAAGTCCCCGTCGTCTTCCAACCTGAACCTTTTGAAGTGCGGCGACTCCAGGACGTTCTCCTTGTCCTCGGTGTCCTCGGGGGGGCTGGCCCATTTGGTGCCGCAGCTGCGCTCGCGCACGGGCCGCGGGAGGCAGGACGGGTCCGGGCTGAAGCAGGGAGGCTGCTGCCACAACCAGGGGTGGGTCATGCACTCGGCCGCGCTGGGACGGTCTCTGAGGGGAGGGGACAGAGGAGTGAGACTGATATTGTCATAATGATCAACATTACATGACCTAAAAAGGCTAAAATGCATATGTGGTTTTAATTGCACATGGGTGGAAGTGTTTTTATGGGTGGGATGGGCAGAGAGGGTCTGAGCATTAAAGGAATAGGCCACCATCTGCACAGTAAAGTGAAGATTACTGCGCAGTAAAGTGAAGATTACTGTGCGGATTTCGAACTACTCCTGGTATTATTACGCCTTACAATATAGTTCCTCCTTTTATCCGCTTAGAAAATCCACATTGTTTAATTTTGTGTAATTATAATTTGTAGTGGAACACTTCACGTAACCATATTAAAATAGGGAAAACGTGGAAGAGTTTGGTAGCTTCTATCTTGACCTGTTTTGGAGCTATAGAGGAGAGAGGGAGAGGCTAAATGCTAACGCCGTCTGCGCTGTGTTTACGTGATAGAAGGCACGGGGGAAGACCAGACAGGTCCTAAAGAACTCGTCAAAGCTAAGGTAAGAACATATCAGTATGTAAAAACGGTGGCCTATTCCTTTAAGAATGAAAGTATTCACTTTGGAAACAAGCTCTAAAAAAGTCCCCAAGTCTTTGGAACATTGAGCGTTTTCTGACCACAGTCATATTTTTTATTCAATACACAGAGTTACTATTTTATTGACAAGGTTCTTGAGCAGGACCGCGCCTCAACCCAGCAAACCACTCCTGCCTTTGCCTAACCACACATCTAATTACCTGGATGCCCTATTTAAACCAGACATGCCCATTCAACACTGTTTGTCGGAAACTGTCTTCTGAGCTCATCTATGTAAACATTTCATCCACTCTTTTCATATCGTAGCTGTTTCTTCAGTGACCAGGTCTAGCCTCTCTGACCATCAGGGGCGGATCTAGAAAAAAAATCACGGGGTGGCAAGCAGGGTCAGGGATCATTTCTGGGGTGGCAGCACATTTTACAATGTCGAATGTTTATAGCGGGGAGTACGCAAGTTTTGCTTGATCGCGAGGTAATTTTTTCCGTTTAGATGCAGACTGAGCCTCCCCAAAATTAAACAAATAGTAGCATTGTTCATAATATAAGTAGGGGGCTTCTAGCTCAGGTAAAATTGAAACTTTTGTTATAGAAAAAAAAAAATCATCATCTTTGGAGCCACAGAAGCTGCACCTGGCTCCTTATTTAGCTCTAAAGTTGTTATAATTCTTTGTCCTGTCAACAAAGTAAGAACTGAGAATGAGGCCTCTGTAAGCACCAAAGTAGCTTCTAGAACAGATGTGAGACAACACATCACAATGGGGTGGCAGCTGGGGTGGCAGGACCTTTACTAGGGGTGGCAGCTGCCCCGTGCCACCACTCTAGATCCGCCCCTGCTGACCATACAGCTCAGATGCTCGGTTGTTGGTCTTCCCAGGCCTATCTCTGTTCATTCGCCACAACCTCGATGATCTCCGTCAAGCCCATTTTGTTTTATGATCATACCTCCTTTTTTGGGAGATCCTGAAGAGCTGGGATCACGCCTGAGACGGAGCCATAGTCTCACCCAGTGATCATCATCTCACATTGAATCAATTCTTAATCACACCTTCTGCTGTGGCGGGGTCCTTGCTAGTGAAAAGCTCCTATATTGATATGCGTAATAGGGTGTTTCCACTGTTAAAGGGACCTTTTTAGGCAAGTACATTACACTCAGAACAGGAACTCTTTAGTGGCTACATAGTTAGAGATGAGTCAAGCGCAAGTACATGTGCACAACTACCATTGGCAATAACTGTAATGCAAAAACTGTAAGGCCAGTTTGACTCACGCCCTTTCATTTTTGTAATACTCTTTGGCGTGTGAAGTAACAGCAACATAAGCTCTCACGGTGTCCTCGTCTTTCTCTAAACTTCCAGACTCAATACACGCTGTGGTTCTCGCTCCATTATGGTTTTTCCGTGATGAAAAGTGTGATTTTGGCTGCTTTCCTGGAGCATGTTAAACAGTTTGTTTTGCTAAGAGTAGAGCAGCAGGTTGCTCCCTGAAGTCACACGCAGACACACACGGTGCTGATGTCTGTGAGCCACTGTGCAACGCTGACTGAAGAGAGGTTGGGGGGAACTGTAGCAAAAATGCCTCAAGTGACCAGGTCCCTTTAACCTCTTAACTCCTGCCTGAACCGAGAGCATTTTCTCCAGTTCAGCTTTACCCAAATCCTGTAGGCCAGTGTAACACCTCATTTGAAAGCTAAGCCCTACAAAACTAAATTGATCTTTTTCCTCACATTATCAGATGTCAGCTCATTTTTGTCAAATTTTCGTGACTTTTTTTTGTCACTTTTTCGATTTTTTTTGGTAACTTTTTGTCACTTTTTCGTCAAATCATTCGCATTTTTTCATCAAATTCTTATCACTTTTTTGTCCATTTTTTCTCAATTTTTAGTCAAATTTTTCTCACTTTTTTGACAATTTTTTCTCCATTTTTGGTCCGTTTTTTCTCACTTTTTTCACATTTTCATCCTTGTTTTCGTCTCAGTTTTGTTGCTATTTTCACACCTTTTTTCCAGAAGCTTTTAGATTGGGGTGCTTGGTTCAGGTGGGAGTTAAGGGGTTAACTTTTGCTACATAAAGCAGTGCTGGATAGAGAGCTTGGGACCAGTTTTATATGAGAATGTAAATTATAATACAATACAAGAGTGCAGTATATAGTTTTCCCTCCTCCACTCACTCTGGGGCTTTGACGAGCAGCTTCCTGATGAAGTCCACGGAGAGCTCGCTGACTCTGGAGAAGGTCTCGCGGCTGTAGTCCACGTTCACCTGGGACACGTTCAGATACGTCTCCTGTTTGTCGTCGCCCACAAACGGACTCTCGCCGGTCACCAGCATGTACGCGATCACCCCCACGCTCCTGGAACGAGACGTTAAATAAATGTCAAATCTAAAAGCAGCGAGGGGCGGGTTGAGTTTGGATTTGAGGTCGGTAAAAGAAATACACGGCTTAGAAAAGTTTGCCCTAATTGTGGTTTGACTCACCATAGGTCTGTGGCTGTCGTGATGGGCTCATAGTTCAAGATTTCCGGAGCTAAAAGCAAAGGATAAACTTGAATTTGCATGCTTCACTTGGACATTTTTAAACAGGGTTTCTACAGGCAGCAGCAAGTCAAAATTCAAGCTTTTTAATACCATTTTAATGCCCAAATAATATCACATTTGTAATGCCACAAAGGGAAAAATCTGTGCATATTTAAGGCGAGACACTGCAGGTGAATAGGGAAAAAATGTATATTTACAGATATCAATTTGAAACGGTTGCTGTCGATCACTGGCATAAATGTGAGAAAAAAATACATTGCAAGTTTTCTGTCATTTTATCTTTTCATATAAGAAAAAGGTGTTTTATGCCTAAAAATGCCCCAAATTTCCCATCTTTTCGGCGACGAAATCTGAATAATGGATAGAGCTACATTCAAATTGATGGCTTCATTTTATTGATGAATGAGTTACCAAGACTTTTTCAGATGGGATTTTGGATAAAATAAGCTGTTTTTTAGTGGAAAAATTTGTAAAAATGTAATTTTCGCCTTATTTTTTGACATTCAAAACTCAATAAATGGGGCTTAGGGATTAAATAATAAAAAATCCCTCTGAAAAAATCTTCCAAATATTGTTCAGTCTAAGGCTGGAAAATTTGAAGTCTTTAGGTCCGACTTATGTGGACACAGCGTCGCCACAATGACTGAAAAATGTGTTTTGAGAAAAAGGCCCTTGAAATTGCATTGTCCCATATAAGTCTTTGAATCAGCGCAATATTTAAACAATATAATATTTGAAGATTAGGCATATTTTCTGTTTCCGGGTGAAAGCTTATATGTTCAGAGACCAATTTGGCCCAAAACCTGAAAACTTAAAAAATTGAGTTTTGCCTGTAGTGTCTCCCCTTAAGATTTGAAAAGGTACATTTTGATATTCCTTAGCACAGCCGTTCCCAAAATCAAAGACATCGCAGCCAACTTGTCGATTGGAAATTATCTAGAGCCCCCAATAATAGTACACTCTATTCAAAGGAATTTTCTTAACATTTTTACAGCTAAAATTACATTGAAAGCAACATCTCGCAATGATTTTAGGCTAAAAACTGTTTTAAATTAATACGTTATATCAAATAAATGTATTTTTCCTTTCAAAATCATTTTTTTTTCAATGTACTTGTTTTGTCGACGAGCTTTGGGCCCCCTCTGTAGTGCCCCTGAGGCCCCCCAATTTGGCAAACAAAACATTGTTTCCAATTTCAGCCAAAATCGCAGCAAAATGTTTTTTTTTTTTTTGGACAATGGTGTTCATTTGCAAGAAACATCTCATTTAATACCTATGGAAATCGAATTGAATGCTCTTTAATGACATTTAAGGCCTTATATATGGCACATTTCATTTACTGACTTTTAATGCCCTGTGGAAACCCTGTTAAATACCTCAACATAACAAAGATTCCAAACCATACCCTTAAAAATGTATTTCTGCAGGTAACTATTAAATCCATAAAGTGCAATGTTTAGTCTATCGAGAAGGCCTAAACTTATGCCATGCTTAATCATGCTGACAGCAATTTGGAAAAGAGAAAAGTGATGTAGCTGCCATATGACTAATTACAAATACAGTTTCAGCTTCAGTAGAATTACATTCACAGATGCCTCACAGCTTTCACCTCTTTTTTTTTTTTTTTTTTTTAACTAGTACCACCTTTCTTCGACATATCCCAGAGTTCCGCACTCTTTCTCTCGCCCGTCGATCATTTACTCCTTACCCACGTATTCAGGTGTGCCCAGGATCTCCCTGAGTTCTCCGACCGCGCCCAGCCGCCGAGCCAAACCAAAGTCCACGATTTTAATGTCGCCCACCGGAGTCAGGCTGGTCAGGAGGATGTTCTGTGGCTGCACAAGTCACAGAGGAAAAAGAAAACGTTACAGCAGATTTACACAGGCTGCAATAAGAAAGGTCTACAGCAGTTCCTTAACAAATCAAATGCGTTACACTCTTTTTATGTTTCTGTCACTTATTAACTTGGGTCTCTGAATGGTTTACACTAAGTTAAGTCATGAGCTAGTCCTGTTTTAGACCAGGCTTTGGTGTTATTGGAGCAGCTGAATCTTTTGTGAGGTGCCAATTTGAGATTTTCTGATCTTTAAAACTTTTCTCATGGCTAAAACGCTATTCCCATACACCAGGGGTAGGCAACGCCAGGCCCGGGGGCCAAATCCGGCCCTCCAGCACAGCACCTCTGGGCCTCAAGATGATTTTGGAAAACATTATTACACAAATCTGAGAGTACTTTTAACATTATTAGAGTTAAATGGGAGAAAAAAAAGTAGAAATACTGTCAATACACCAAATTAGGTCATATATTATGTACAACACTGGCATTTGAAAGAAGTGCACAGGAAAAGAATAATCGTTAAGGTAAAAATGACATAAATCTACTTGAATTAAGAGATTAAATCGAAGGTTTGAGTAGATTTGGTCTGGTCTTAGATGAAATGAAGCCTCTAGTAGTAGTTATTCTCTTAATTCAGATATTTTTTGTGTCATTTCAAGTGTAATACAATTATTCGTCTGATTTCAAGTGGGTTTTATTCTTGTTCCATTGGCGCTACAGCATTCGTATCTTAGATTAGTTCAAACCGAGTCAAATTCAACATAAAAGAACTTTAATTCAAGCAATTTTAAGTCATTTATCTAATTTAAGATGGTCTTTTTTCCAGTGTTGTGCTTTACTTTGGGCCAATAATCAGCGGCTTTGGCCCTCAGTCTATTTACATTAAAGAAAGTCGGCCCTCCGCTAAGTAAACTTGCCTAACCCTGCCATACACGGTTGACACAGCAGATATACCATAATAATTTTATGGTTGATCCATTCCCTAAGTATCTATCCACATATCTATACTACTAGTTCATAAGATGCGTTTTTCAACTCCAATACCCAAAGAGAAGAATAATCAAGAATGGCTCGGGGACATCTCTCTGCAAAATACCTTTAATTGCTTAGCCTGGCCAGCCATACTCACCTCTTTCTCATAATATTCAAAAGAAAGTGATGGAAAAGTACAGTTTGACAGAATCATAGACAGAAAGATGAAGGCAATAGCCGCAATGACTCATAAAGATAAACAGAATCATAACAAAGCCGTTCATTCAATACTGTAATCACCATATAGTTTGCATGGTGACTATATCTCAAGGCCATAACTGGTTTGAACGGGTGACCTCATCGTTTCCTCCCACTGTCTATTGTGCAACATTAAGCACTGCGAAACATTTGCCTGGAACGGATTGTTTTAACAAATTACGCAATATCCGTTCTAGGTGGGGCGACACGTTTTGCTTTTATAGTGAAATTGCGTTTGATCCATCTTTCAGCCAGCGCATGGTGACCGCTGTAATTGAAATGGTAGTTAGTTATGAACACTGAATACTTGTCTTAAAATGTGTTTTGCCAGTATTCCACTACCTTGTCCAATCAGAGTGTGGTATTTCTCTGATCGGACGATTCTGAATACTTAAGATATTGAGTTGCAAAAGAGCACAAGCCAGGAACAAAGCACTTGACGCCCAGGGTCTGTTTTGAATTTTTATCTCGACTTGGGGAGTAGACGCAGATAATGGCTTATTGGGAAGCAAAGGAGCATTGAATGTGCCGTTGCATCATGCTATTGAACATTTGTCTGAAAAAAAAAAGTCTTTTGACCGTTACTTCCTCATTAATGCAGTGCAATAGCAAGCTAAAAATGTAATGTAACTTACACACTTGCACTGTTTTGGGGAGCTGTAGAGTGTCGACAATCCAGACCATTTTTCATGATATTTGTAGCACCACAGCGTATTCTATGTTATAGCTATGGACGCATGCTGTGGCTCGTTTGAAAGATGAGACTCTAAGCTCTCAGTGGGTGAAAACGGTTTAATTCTACGTGCCAAGGCGTTCCTGAGAAATCCTACGTTAACAGAGGCTAGTTTTGAACATAATCACCGTTTTATTTCTAGAAACAGAGATAATGCTTGTTTTATGAAACACAATCGTCTCCCTCATTTCACTCTCTTCACTGGGCTGTGATTGAAAACAGGTGCTTAAGAAAAGAACATCGACTATTGCACATGTTTCACGTTGTTTAAAGGGGGGGGTATTATGCAAAATCGACTTTTTCAAGCTTTACATCATGTTATTATGTCATTCCCTCATTAAAAACATGCCTGAAGTGTTGCCTTGGCACATTCACGTATTTTTGAGTAATCTGTAAAACTCTGATGGCGGCCATTTTAGGGATAGGTTTGCCTGAGTCCTCCTAGGAACGCCCCCACCTCCTGGAGACGCCTCCGAGCTTTCGTCACCAGCCGAGTAACCAACCACTGCTCCTCAGCAGAACCTCCTCCCCACTGATGCCACAGACAGTGTGTGGAGGGGGCGTGTCTGAAAGGGTCAGAGGTTCTTAAAGAGACAGAGGCCTATTTCAAGACATTCACTACAGCCATTTTGAGAGAGCAATTTTATACAAGGCAGTTATTCTAATTTACTGCATTTACAGACCAACAGAAGGTTTCGTCATCATTGTAGTGTGATATAGACTGGTGCTATGTGATTGAAAAAAGCATAATACCCCCTCTTTAAAGAGAACGTAGAGCTAAAATATTGAGAGAAAAATACTTTGTGAGCTGAGGATGCGGTGGTGACCTGCGGTAAACGGTGCTCGCGTCTGACACAAGGTTTATTTTTAGATCGTACAAAATTGTCGGCTTGTTGATCTCATTGGTCTTCTGATAAAAAATAAAAATCTGATCTGAAGCACAAGGTGTGGAGATTCCCTCTGCTCTCACTTCCTCCTCTCTCTCTGAGCACCGCGATGCTGCAGGACGGCTGGGCGGGGCATTGAAAACACACGATGAACTAACGAGGGGCGTTGTGAATAAATGCCCAGATGAAATGTGACTTTTCACAAGTTGTTGTTCATCTAAACGCTCCCAAAATCACGCACAAGGTGTATTAGAGTGTCTAGTTTTGTAATTGAAAAAAACCTCAGCAAAAAAACGTTTTTGGCACTCAACGCATGGGAGCGAAAAACGATGTAATGTGTTCTTGACAAAACCTGCTGAAATGTATCATTAAAGTTCTACCCCAGTTTTTAAGTGAGTTGTGACCAAATGAAAAGCTGCAAAAGCCCTGAATTATCAGTTGTTTTTCTCTGTTTAGTTCAGCCTTGGCAAAGATTTTTCCACACACGTCTGTCAGCTCAGTGCAAGGACGTAATTGACCGTGATAGTTCCCAAACCTTGAGGTCGAGGTGCACCAGGCTGCTCTGGTGGAGGTAGTGCACTCCCTCCAGCGTCTGTCGGATCAGTCGTGTGATCTGAGCCTCAGGCAGGAGCTCGTCGGAAATGCAGTGGTCGAAAATCTCTCCTCCGGCAGCGCTGAGGACAAGAGCACATTTTATTTGGTGATAACAGGCTCACTTTAATGAACTTTGACTGGGTAAAAGACCAGACGATACATACGAAAGACAGAACAGATCAAAACTACCGGTGAGGGTGAACATTTAAATAACCTTTCAAAATCTTCCACATAAACAATTTATCTTCTTGTTGTTTGACCACAATCAGTCATTGTTTATTACTCATGTTTCTGATGAACCAGTTGTGGCACATGTTTAGCGATTAAGAGCAGTTTCCTTCCTGGTTACTCACTCCTTCTTCATGATAATCAGGTTTGTATTAGGTTTATCATGGCTGTGAAGGACAAGAGTTGATAAGCTTTAACCTTTTTATCTGTTTAACTTGATATTAACTTATTACAGCGAATTCCATAGCATCAAATAAATAATAATCGAGTCATGATATAAAACTGGAAAACGTATTATCAGTGTTGTTTCTGGCAGCCCTCAGGCTCGTTTTAGTCACATTTCTAAATTTTATTGTTTTAGTCTTGTTATAATCGACAAAAACTCTAAAGGTTTTAGTCTATTTTTAGTGAAGTATTACTATCTCAACAAATGAATTCAGGTCGATAGGTACTGACAATGAATATTGGAAATTGGGATGAAGGTTGACAGGATGTACTAAGCTTTTGACCGGCAGATTACACCACAACAGGCAGAAGTGCTTTTCCCAAAAGCGGCGGCTCGCCTCAGCCTCTGATCATCGCTTCAAGATTTTTCATCAACAGCATCGTCTGCAAATCAAGATGCTTTCAGCGTTCATACTGCTAGTGTTTTCAATTTGTGGGAAAAATGTACTGAGAAAAGATACAGTCTCAGTTTGGTCACTGTCAGTCGCGCACTCAGACCCTGGAGCTATAGGAGCAGACTGTAGAGAGAGCGAGCGAGCGAGGGGGCGCAGCCTGTCATGTGAGGGCATGTGCCTTGGCAGCGCCTCTTTGTGCCCCGTGTAGCAGTGTGTTCTGCGACTCCGCGCTCAAGCCCCGGTTGCAAAAAAAATCGGATAAACCACGTTCTCCTATTTTAGTCTCGTCAACAAAAACTCAGAAACGTCTGCTTATGTTTTAGTCGCCAAAGAGCTATTTTTAGATAGTCATAGTTACGTTAGCGTCATTAAAAAAGGCACGTCAACATGATGATTTTGTTATAGTCTATTGACGAAAAAACACTGGTTCTTATTAGGGACCAGTATCGGGGCTATACCACACGCTTGTACTCATTAATGAAGTCCCGATACCAGAAACCGATACCACTTGACGTGCGGTCAGCGCTCTTATGGCGCTGAGAAAATAGCAACAAATTGGAGAATTCTTTAGTGGAAATACAATATTCCACATAGAGCTGACTTTATTACAGACGACACTCCCTAAATCAGAGTCTGTGCAGGATTTAACCAGAGCTTAATGTAGTTAGTGCTGCAGTGTAGAGTCTGCAGTGTTTACAAGACACGGGCTAATGTTGCTAACTAGCCGTTAACTCGCGGCTAACAGTTTGGCCGATTCTTACGCCGTTTTATGCCCAGGGGCAAAAACTAACCTAGAGACTAAAAAGTACTCCGAAAATCCAAATTAAAGAAATACAGCATGTCCATATTGAGCGATCTGCAGTAATAAGTAACATCTCAATACTATTGTTAAATAAAAATACATGATTGAATAAAGCACAGGCATTGAGGAGCTTTTGGACATGGGCTGTTCTGTCTATGATGGACAATGCAATAAAAATTATATTGAATGAAAATATAAATAAATAAAATGGCATCTGTACAATTTTGATATAACTTCTCTTAAACGTGTAGCTTACTCTACTTAAGGAAATGTAAATGAGTAAAAAAAAAAAAGTAAGTATGTTGAAGAAAATGCCTTGTACTCTTATCAGTATTCGGTATCGGCAAGTACTTAAATCAAAGTTATAAAAAGTGGTATCAATGCATCCCTAGTTCTTATGGGTTTAGTTTGATAAGATGATTCCTAATTACAGTATAAACGTGACTAAAAAGCAAAGTGTAATAATATACTGTAAAGATTGTTGCTAGTAAAAAGTAATTACTAATATAGCTCGTTAACAGTTACATACACAATACTTACGACAATCTCAGTATACACATTTTTAGCCTAATGGCACGTGCCTGTCTGTCCATACCAACTAATGAATGCACAATGATCTGATCTCAAAGCAAACCAAGAAGTTTAGGTGTGTTTGGGTGAGTCAGAGTGTCTGTGTCAAGCTCTACACAAATAAGATTTCATTCCTCCTGAATTTCACGAAGCACCGGAGCTGTCTGAGACGCTCGGTTAAGCCCGTCTGGTGTTTTCGGAGCAGTATGGCGTCCACATTTCAATAATCTTGTTTGTGTTTAATAGTGTTTTGTTTTTTTTTTGTTAAGAGATTTAGAAAACATAAGCCACAACAAGCTCCGAGCACGACTTAACACTAATGACGGCGCATTGACCTATTGAAGTCCCGTCTGTCAATCTGTTCCTATTGTACTTTTGAGAGACGTGATGAATTATGAGTCTGACAGGGAGAACGAGTCGATTTAAAAGCACAAAGGATTGAGAAGGGCAAGTCGGGTCAAATACAGTTCAGACTAATGGAGTGAGAAAGTTTCAGTTTTACAAAAAAGCACAGCAGGCAAAGAGTGGCGTCTCCTTTTGAACAAATAGGACTTTGGACTTTCATATTTGAGGAGAAACTGGTGAGATAAGCGTAAAGGTTAATACTATGGCTGCTTAGGTAACTGCGCACGTAATCAGCGGAGGCGGCTTTTTGTGCTTTTTCATCAGTATTGCGATAAGCTTCACGTTTGAAAATCATATTAACCTCTTAACTCCCACCTGAACCGAGAGGATCTTTTTCCTCACGTCAGATTTTTTTTCCATCATTTTTTTGTTGGGTGTTCAACTCATTTTTGTCACATTTTTGTAATTTTTTTTGTCAAATTTGATCAAATTTTTGTTATTTTTTCGTCATTTTTTTATAAATTTTTTGTCATATTTTTTGTCACATTTTGGTAATTTTTTCGGCAATTTTTTGTCAATTTCTCATGACATTTTTGTGACATTTTTGCCACTTTTTCCATACATTTTTCGTCACTTTTTTGCCAATGTTTTCTCACTTTTTTGTCACATTTCCATCATTGTTTTCGTCTCAGTTCTGTCGCTATTTTCACAGCTTTTTTCCAGAAGCTTTTGGATTGGGGTAAAGCCAAACTGGAGAAAATGTGCTCGGTTCAGGTGGGGGTTAAGGGGTTAAACATGAGAGCTCGGAGAGAAAGGGGTTGAAGCGAGGAGAAACATCCAGCATATTAGCAGCCTAAACCACTGACTAGACTATCGGCAGCACGGGAGGATTAACATTTAAGAGAAGACTGAAAAATGAACTGCTAATCACTAAATCCATATGGAGACAGAGTTTTTGTTGTTTTCAGAGGACATTTTATGAATTAAACAATCACAGTCTATTAAAATTCCAGCTTTGATTGGCATTAGTTATGCAGCCTTATTGTTTCGGTTTCATAAGCCAGACTGTGGGGGCGGTGGGCTTTATAGTAATTTGCTTTTTGATTAGCACAGTATCAGGGTTCATACAGATAGCAACAAGTCAAATGTAATGATTTTTAATGCCATGTAATCTTAATGGGGGAAAAGAGAAAAGAAAAGAGAAAAGAAACTTCTGCCAAAACTGTGGTGAACTTTAAAGAGACTAGATGCAAGTTGGTCATTTTATACTCACTACTGCCACCTCAGGTCTTACGCATAACTGCAGTCTCTATATTAAACTCGTGCAACTTTTTGAGTGACAGGCAGTTGTGGAGAACAGGTCTGGGCGCATTCTACACATTAGCACATTGCTGGAACACGTGGAGGGATGAAAATACTTAGTTTTAACATTTTCAACTCTGTATAGTCTCTTTAAGACCATATTTTTTGTATTTGTGTGTATTAAAAATAGTTATATCTTTAAATAAATTAAGTTTGAGTCAAATTGAATGCGTTTAATGACATTTAAGGACTTTTAAATGCCCAGCGGAAACTCTGAGTTTGATATTAAATGTAGAATATTACATTTTATATGATGGAAAGGTTGTTCATGTTTTCATTTTTGTGTTTCAGTTCTCAAGACATTCAATCAGAAAGCAGAATGAATCTAAGGGTTGCCAGATCCTACAGCTAAAACATGAGAGACCAAATAAAAACAAAAAAAGACCTTAACACTTCTAGAACTTCTAAAACTCAGGAAGTTCTTAGTTTTCCTATGCGTGTCCTCATATGTAGCTTTTGGCAAGTTCAGCTGTAGTGCCTTTTTTGAGAAACATCATCTTTCAAAAATATAAAATGGTGTTTTGAACTCACTACTCCAGCACCAGGACGATGTCGTGGTCGGTCTCGTAGGCCCCGTGCAGGTTGACCACACGCGCGTTGTTTCGGGTCATCTCCAGGACGGCCATCTCGTGGACCACCTCCGCTCGGCAGTCGCGCCCTCGCCTCCTCTTCTTCAGGAACTTGGCAGCAAACACTTTACCAGACGCCTTCTCCACACAGCGCTTCACCACCGCAAACTTCCCCCTGGACGAGGAGGAGGGAGAGGGGATCAGTGGTGGGGCAAAACATGACAAATGGCTTTAATATAAATGTGCTCTACTGCTGCAGCTCTCAAAAGTATCACTTAAAATTACAGCTTTGCATGGTTGCTTCTCATCCAAAAGACAACCAGCACACATGACTTTTTTTCTTTCTTTTATAGTGCTTTCCCAGACAGTACAAATCAATGTGCAAAAACCTAATATAATGATTTTCTTAGAAGCCAGATCACTAATTTTTTTCACATCATAAAATTAGCGTAACTAAAACTATCTCCAGCTTCTGAAAGTTCACACTTTCTCCAACTAAAACTGGGATCATTGTTTTTGGCCCACAGACACAAAGACAAAGTGTATCAGTCACTTTGAGTCTCTCTCTCAAAAACCAAAAAGTCAGGTTTGAAATCTAGGAGTGATCATGGACTCAGACCTGAACTTAAACAGCCACATCAAAGCAAAAACATCAGCAGCTTTTGACCATTTGAAAAACATCGCTGAGATCAGAGGAATAGTGTCAAAACCAGACTTAGAGAGACTTATCCATGCATTTGTCTCCAGCAGGTTAGACGACTGTAGCGGCCTACTCACTGGCCTCTCTAATCGAGCTATCAGACAGCTACAGTACATCCAGAACGCTGCTGCTCGAGTCCTGACAAGAACAAGGAAATATGACCATATTAGTCCAGTGCTCCGGTCTCTGCACTGGCTTCCTGTCACTCAGAGAATAGACTTTAAAACAGCTCTGCTTGTGTACAAGTCATTTCATGGTTTAGCTCCAAAGTACATCTCTGACATGTTACAGCCGTATGAACCATCTCGGGCCCTGAGAACTTCAGGGAGGGGCCTCCTGGTGGTTCCCAGAGTCAATAATAAACACGGTGAGGCTGCGTTTCAGTTTCATGCAGCTAAAATCTGGATCAGTCTTCAAGAGGATGTGAGACAGACCTCAACTCTGACAATGTTCAAATCCAGGCTGAAAACAAATATTTTTGCCCATGCATATAACTGAAAGTATTTTATCTACACTCTTGCCTTTTACTGTAATTGATCAATTTTTATGTTTTAAAAAAAATCTGTTTTCTTGTCATTTTATGCAACTGTGAAGCTCTCTGAATTGCCTTATTTATGAATTGTGCTCTACAAATAAACTTGCCTTGCTTCTTCACTATAGGCTTGGTTGAGGCCTGTCACTCACTCAGAGCAGGACAGAGCCTGATGAACAGAAGGACTGAGAAGAGAGAAAAGTGCATAGAGCTGAATCAAGATGCTAAGATCATCGTCAAATTGTTGTCACGAAAACTTTACTATATCGACTTATTGTTCAATAATACATTTTTGGGCTCAATATTTATTGTCTGAACAGATAGGTAGAAAGGTATTGAAAAGATGAAGAGGTGACAGAGTTAGAAAATATCTAACAAAGAAATCATTCCAGTACTTTCCGACACTGAGCTCTGTGAAACTGCAAGCGACTGATCAAAGCTTCAAACCATCAAGACATCAAGGCCGTGTATGTCGTATTATTAAGCCTTCGTGTCACTGCAGATATTTGGGGGTCCACACTGTGTTTGTTTTCACTGTGACATGATGAACAAAAGCTATGGCCCACATACTGCATGTATTACAGGGCCGAGGACCGAGGGGGAAGGGAACAGAACTGGGTCATGAGGACTGGTGGGTTCAATAGAGGTTTTACATGCAGCCGGCCTTCTGTGTACGGTACAAGAATACGTTTTTTAATCAGTGAGTGATAAAATGTCAGAGAAATGCCATTGAGAAATTCAGTTACAATAATATATTGGTAAGAATTAGGGCTGCACTGTATAATCATAAAGCTTTATTATTATCGTTATATTAATTTAGGGCTGGGGCGATACACTTTTGTCACATTCCGATACGTACTGCGAATCGTGACAGAGTAGGTAATTTATAAAAAGTAATATGTTTACCTTAAAAAGTGTAAAAAAAAAGTCATGTGTCCCTAGTTTACTGAAAATAACCAAATTCCTCATGAAACAGAGATGGTTATATCGCTTTTGTTTTAGTATTTAAAGCAGTATTGACTAACTCTTGCCCCTAGAGGCCAAAAGCGCAACTGCGGGTGTCGTAGCAAGTTGCGAGTTTTTAACTTATTAATTGTCTGTGAGAGTAAATATATTGTACATCCAATTACACAATGGAAATAATTTTTTTCACTCAAACTTGGCTGTAAACACTGCTTAAGTGGCGCTAGCCCGCAGTTAGCTTTGCCCATTAGCCTAATAGCTTCTTCTTCATGATTCTATTAGTGTGTATTGGTGACTCCGACCCGGTGGCAGTCAAGTTGCAATTGTGGTTTTCTGGCCAGACATGTATTACCCCCAGAGGGACTACAAAAATGATGTATTAAGGTAAACAAGATAGTATTGCTTTAATGAGATGAAAAGTTGACAAAATGCATGAAAAAAATCCTGAATGTCTGGATCATTGTAAGTTAAAGGCCCAACACCTGATTTGTTTTTATAAATACTGAAAGAGGAAGCCACTGAAAGAGGAAGCCACTAAATTAAAAAGTTGTAGTCCGGACTCAACCCGAACTTTCCTAACATATTTGCAGCATCTGATGAGTTTAGATCAGGGGTAGGCACGTTTTCTTGGCGGAAGGCCGATTTTCTTGATTGTAAACAGACCAAGGGCCGAAGCCGATGATTATTGGCCCAAAGTAAAGCACAACACTGGAAAAATTACCATCTAAAATAAGATAAATGACTTAAAATTGCTTGCTTCTCTGTTGAATTTCAGTCGGATTGAACTAATCCAAGATACAAATGCTGTAGCGCCAATGGAACAAGAGTAAAACCCACTTGAAATCAGACAAATAATTGTTTTTCACTTGAAATGACACAAAATTATCTGAATTAAGAGAATAACGACTACTAGAGGTTTTATCTCATCTAAAACCAGAACAAATCTACTCAAACCTTAGATTTAATTTCTTAATTCAAGTAGATTTATGTCACTTCTTCCTTAAAACGATTATTCTTTTTCCAGTGCACTTCCTTCAAACACGAGTGTTGTACATAATATATGACCTACTTGGGTGTATTGACAGTATTTCTACCCTTTTTTCTCCCATTTAACTCTATTATTGTTAAAAGTACTCTCTGATTTGTGTGATAATGTTTCTCAAGAGGTGCTGTGCTGAAGGGCCAGATTTTGCCTACCCCTGGTTTAGAGGCACATTTCACAACTTGCAGGGTAAATTTTCAGGGTCATTTTCACCGAATTGCAAGAAAATAACCTGCAAGTTCATAAAACTGATAATTAGACGCACTGTTTCTCCCACAAATGTCTGAATTTACAATATACTAAATGAATAAACACATTACAAAACATACAATCCAAAACACATTCTAGCAAAAATCTTTAACGGCTTGTATTACAGTACGGCTTCACCTCCATCACGTAATGTCACGTCTTGTGGCCCTTGAGCTACTGTTATACAAAGGACACGGAGGTTTTCATGGACACTCGATACAAGGACATTCCTATCAGATTATGCTGCGGTGGTTTTGTTTTCATCGAATAATAGTTAGTGTTATGGTAACGCCAAAGAGGAGACCTGCTGGAGATTAACGTGACAGAACTCAGAGCTGGCGGTAAACCAGAAAGTCCACAATCCAAATGAATGAGGCACATGTTGTTTATGATACAATATAGGCCAATTAGCATAGAGTTTATCTGAGCAGCGGTTCGCACGCAAGAGGCAGGTGATAAGATGTAAACAAGAAGACGTAATGGACAAGGTAGGGCTTCGAAAACGTCTCTGCAAGATAATCAAAAGACAAATTGACTGTGGGTATTAAACATTATCATTGATCCGTAACACTGACGCCATCACCTTCACAAGTGTCAAATCTGGTGGAAAACAAATCAATCATTTAAGCACTTTGAACTGGTCGGTAAACCTTCAGCAACAACAAGGCCGAGGAGGAAAGATCCTTGTCATAACCTCGTGACTCTTTTCCGTTTCATGACACTTTCCCAAACTCACTTCTCCCATTGGTCGGTGACTTTTCAGAAGCACCACGTGGGTCAAGGCAGTGGTTCTGAACTGGAAGACAAGCCACAACCAGCCACAAACGGGCTACAATAGGTACTCAAAGCGCTTTACAGTAAGGATCCATTCACACTCTCATTCATACACCAATGTATGCAGACACTGGAGGCAAGGTGGGTGAAGTGTCTTGCCCAAGGACCCAACGACAGTCTGCACCTTCAGGAGGCAGGATTTGAACCCCCGACCTTCCGATCATGAGACGACCCGCTAGGGCTGTGCAATTAATCGAAATTCGATTATGATTTCAATTATTACACAAAACGATTAAAAAATTAGCATAATCAAATAAAAAGTTGTTTTTTGTTTGTTTTTTTCAATTTCTTTTTTGTCAATTTAATTATTTTTTTTCTTGCATTATTTCATGGCGCTGGGATTATTTTCCCTTCGCTTTTCACCTCCCATGGCTCATGCTTTTGCCTGACATAATAAAAACAAACGGCGCTGTTTGATGATGTCATCAGGCCGCGCTGCTCAGTTTACTTGCGCAGGTGTGAGGGCTGGCCAGCAGGGGGCAGGTGTGAAACAGAGACCTCTCCTTAATCGAGGCAAACTTGAAATAATTTGTACTTTTATGACTGTTCAGAAAACAGAAAATATTCAGCATAGTTTTTTTTTTTAAATAAATATATAAATAAAATAAAGTCGTTTTTTTAAAGGCAACAAATAATCGTGATTTCAATTATGACAAAAATATTCGTGATTATTATTTTTTCAATAATCGAGCAGCCCTATGACACGCTCTACCATCTGAGCCACTGTCGCCCCAAGTCATTCATTCAATCTATGGTGGTGGTAAATGGTAAATGGTCTGAACTTATAAAGCACTTTTCTACCTTACATCAGGTAGAAATGTAAGGTAGAACATTTCTACCTGATGACCCCAAAGCGCTTTACAGTAAGGAACCAGTCACCCATTCACACTCTCATTCATACACCTTCAGGAGCTGGGATTCCTTCCAATCACGAGACGAAGCACTCTACAATCTGAGCCACTGGCCTGTTCTCAGTTGACCATTGGTTTAAGTTCCCTTTTAACCTCGTAACTCCCACCTGAACGGCTCCCATTTTCTCCAGTTTGGCTTTACCCTAATCAAAAATCTTCTTAGGAAAAAAGCACCAAAACAGCCACAAAAAATGAGAAGAAAACAAGGATGTAAACGCAACAAAAATGTGACAAAAACTCAACCAAAAAGTGACAAAAATTCAACAACAAAAATTACAAAAACTCAACAAAAATGTGACCTAAAAGAAACAAAAAAACATGAAAAAGGTGACACAACACAGCAACAACGCGAGGAGGTTAAAGGCAAAATAAAGATATTATAAGCCCTATACCTTTTCTCCTTTTTACAAACAATGGAAGAGGAAGCCACTACATTAATACGTTAGTTTTGATCCAAACTAATCCCTAACTTTTCTAACATATTTGTAATATCTCGATTCTTCACAGGGACAAGTTAATCGGCACATTCCAGGGTCACTTTTCAGGGTCATTGTCACAGAAATGCTAGAAAACTTGCCTGAGAGTTCATGAAATTGACACAAAAGCTTTGTAATTACATGGACAGTGTTTTTCCCACACGTGTCTGAGTTTACAATATTCTACAGGAGGACAAAGTAGAATGTGTTCCACTACTAGAAATAAATCAGGAATAGTGCCTTTAAATAAATTAGCAGCACTTGTTTTCTACCATGACTTTGCACAGACATATTCCTTCTTGGAATTATGCAGAAAGCGCTGACAAATATTCCTTTGAGACAATACATTTTAATAGTAATAATGGCTTACACTTGCATTGCGCTTTACAGGCCTGTATTAACCTCTTAACTCCCACCTGAACGGATCCCATTTTCTCCAGTTTGGCTTTACCCTGATCAAAAAGCTTCTTGGGAAAAAGGCACCAAAATGAGAAGAAAACAAGGATGTAAACGCAACAAAAATGTGACAAAAACTCAGCCAAAAAGTGATAAAAAATTCTACAAAAATGTCAACAAAAAATCAACAAAAATGTGACAAAAATGAAAAAACAATAAATAAAAAATTAAAAAAACATACAAAAGGTGACAAAACACAGCAATAATGCGAGGAAAAAGATCAGTTTTGTGGGTCTTAGCTTTCAAATGAGGTGTTACACAGACCTATATAATGGCCAAAGAGGACAGAATGCATTTGGTTTAGGCGGGTGGTAAGAGGTTAACCTAAATGTACAGGAATTGTGATAAAATTCCAAATTAGGAAACCGGTGATATGACATGGCAGGACCAACTTCTCTTTTACACTTTTCTTGGTTATAGTTTACAAAAATTCACACACACTTTGCAGAGGCTGATTTCGTCATTCCTTCTAAAGTTTCGACATGAGCGCACTTCCTTCCTCGTGCTTTGAAACCGTCTGAAAACCCACAGTAACAACATCACACAGTATCACATCATTGTGGTCGTGGCCATCACAGGTTCAGTCCGTGATCACGTCAGACCACACAAACCCATCTTTGTGCCGCTTCTGTGGCGCATTCAAAGACACTGGGATTACAAAGGCCTGTAATGACACTGCATGAGGTCAGGCATTACATGGAGTTCACAGTCCGATTGCTGTTTACATTTGGGTCTGTGGCGACGGGGAGACGTTAATTGTATGGGCTTGAAAAGCTGCTTAAAGGCACAGGCACCTAATAGG
This sequence comes from Gobius niger, assembly GCF_951799975.1. Taxonomy (NCBI): domain Eukaryota; kingdom Metazoa; phylum Chordata; class Actinopteri; order Gobiiformes; family Gobiidae; genus Gobius; species Gobius niger. The sequence continues at coordinate 31,632,638 of NC_136860.1, forward strand.
GCTGCGGCCTGAACCACTATGAGGAAAAAAATATAATATTCAGTAACTGTCTTGAATGTGGAAAAGTCATCATAGCAATACTTAAACAGATGGAGCTCAGGGTTTATGCTGTTGGCAGAAATTAAAATTCAAGGCTTTTCAATGACTTTTTAATCTCCAAATAGTGTTAATGCCACAAATGTAAGAAGTACATGTATTGCTTCTTGCGTTAATCAGAGGAATTAAGGAAAATGTGGATATTTAACCCCTTAACACCCACTTGAACCGAGCATATTTTCTACAGTTTGGCTTTACCCCAATCCAAAAGCTTCTGGAAAAAAAGGTGTGAAAATAGCGACAGAACTGAGACGAAAACAATGATGAAGATGTGACAAAAAAGTGAGAAAACTTTGACAAAGAAGTGCCAAAAAATGACCAAATAAAAGCAAAAAAAAAGCAAAAAACAAAAAACAAAAAATGTGACAAAAAATGTGACAAAAAATGACAAACAATGTGACAAAAAATGACAAAAAAATGACAAAAAATGTGACAAAAAATGTGACAAAAAATGACAAAAAAATGACAAAAAAAATGTGACAAAAAATGACAAAAAAAATGACAAAAAATGTGACAAAAACTGACAAAAAAATGACAAAAAATGACCAAAGAAATGACCAAAAAAGATGGAAAAAGATCCATTTAGATGAGTTGTGTAGGTCTTAGCTTTCAAATGAGGTGTTACACTGGCCTACAGGATTTGGGTAAAGCTGAACTGGAGAAAATGCTCTTGGTTCAGGTGGGAGTTAAGAGGTTAAAGGGGCTAGATGCAAGTTGGCCATTTTATACTCACTACTGCCACCTCAGGCCATATGTGTAACTGCAGTCTCTATTAAGCTCGTGCATGACGGCACTTCAGACCCAAAGTAACAAGTTTTTGAGTGACAGTGCAGGATTTTAGAGGCAGTTGTGGTGAACAGGTCTGGGCTCATTCTACACATGGCTGGAACATGTAGGGGGAGGAAAATACTACTAAACTCTGTATAGTCCCTTTAAAATTGAATTGGTCTCTAACATCTAAGCAAAAATGTGTGTTAATCTGAAAGACAATTGAGTATTATTGACAAACTTGTATGGCTTCACACACATAAATGTTTCTGGTTGGCTGCACTGGTACGTTTAAGTGTTTTCATTCAGGTCCAGGATATCAAAGTTCAATCAATCAATCAATCAAAGCACTTTACAACAGTTGGCCGACCAGAGTGCATTCCATAAAAACATACGGACAGAATTTAGAAATGTCTGATTCACAGCCAAAACTTACTTAATATTTGTTTGAACATTACACAGCTCTAAAAGGGAATGTAGAAACTATTTTATATTTTTAAAGTCACAAATGTAAAAATCTTCACATATTTTTATATTGCTTGAGATTAACAAAAAAATCCTTCAAACAGAGGAAAGAGGGTGAAGTGAAATTCAAAAGCAGTGAAACTTTGGAGTGAAACATTGTATTTTTGGACTTTCATTTTTGTCTTTTTGATTAACTTTGCCAGTATGTGGATCCAATTTAATGCTTTTTAATGACATTCAATATCCTACTTTTGGCGCAGTTAATTTAATGACTTTTATGATGATTTATAAATGATTTAAAAAGTGGAGGCATCTTAGCAAATTATGCTGAAGTAATGTATTTAAAATCAATGTGTTGAGATCAGGGCAGTCGTACCAGTGCGACCAAGGAAAATTGTCGCACCAGGGAAAGTTTTATGCGAATGTGCCACCTGGAATAAAAACTGTTGAGCAATAAAATGATTTCCAAAGAAGTACTCCCTGCTAGAATCAAATTCAATGCTTTTTAACCCCTTAACTCCCACCTGAACCGAGCACATTTTCTCCAGCTTTACCCCAAACCAAAAGCTTCTGGAAACAAGGTGTGAAAATAGCAACAAAACTGAGACGAAAACAAGGATGAAAATGTGAAAAAAGTGAGAAAAAATGTACGAAAAATGTACAAAAAATTGACAAAAGTGAGAAAAATTTGACGAAAAATTTAGAAAAAATGGACGAAAAAGTGACAAAAAATGGACGAAAAAGTGACAAAAAATGGACGAAAAAGTGACAAAAAATGGACAAAAAAGTGACAAAAAATTGACAAAAAAGTGATAAGAATTTGACAAAAAAATGCGAATAATTTGACGAAAAGGTGACGAAAAAGTGACCCAAAAAAAAAATCGATAAATTTGACCAAAATGAGATGACTCCCCAACAAAATAAGTGATGGAAAAAAATCTGATAATGTGAGGAAAAAGATCTATTTAGTTTTGTAGGTCTTGGCTTTCAAATGAGGTGTTACACTGGCCTACAGGATTTGGGTAAAGCTGAACTGGAGAAAATGCTCTCGGTTCAGGCGGGAGTTAAGAGGTTAATGAAGTAATCTATTTTGGCACAATTAATTAAATGTTTTAAGTTCCCAAGTGTTTTTGTCTGTGTTCAATTCCAGTCGGGTGAAAGACCTCAGTGATATTGCAATAACAACGTGATCATTTCTGCGACCCGGCGTTTGGGAACCACGACATTAGCATTTAAACTAACATCGCTAATATCCGTGTTGTTTTTGTAAACAGAGCTTTACAGTGAAACCATTGAACCGCTGAGATTAAGGCAAGTTTGTGTGAATTCATCAAAGGGGGCAGTATAGCACCGAGTCAATGGGGGTCTATGAGTTCTTTGGACTTATCTTTTTCCGTACACTAGTTAATTGTGCGTCTCAGTTTGAAGTAACAAACGGGGGCAGTGACACAGGCGACATGCTCTTTACAGTACGTGGATTGAAAGCGGTAATCCGTCCGAGGGTGTGTTACATATGGGGGTATTAACGTGCATTTCGCTCGACATATGACGGATTTTCCTCATAAACCCTTGAACTCAGCACTGCCCTGTACAAGCCTCTTCAACGTGGCCTGTGTTTGAAGGTTTATTCACTGCACCTTTTTGTGAACGTGGCATATGGACTGTACAACTGAATGGGAATCAAGGTGATGTGGCAAAAAAATAAACAAATGAAATTATCTACCTCCATTTTTGTGCTTTGCCTGTATATTTTTTTAGTTGGTTTAGGTCTATAGAAAAATATGGCTTCTACTAATATGGTTCATGAGAAAGATGCTTCAAAATAAACCTTAAGCTAAAAAATGAACGCTTTCCACTGCAGTACACAGATGGTTTAACATAAAATAAATAGTGTCCAACCTGGCCAAGCTGAATTAGTAAAACAGACAGAAATTTAGGAGTAGTGTTTATAACCAGGTTTCAGGGCCAAAGACTTAGACTGAGAGCAGAGGAAACCTTTGTGAAGACATGAAACTTCCTCAACAAGAAGAAACCTGTCCAGTAGGGCTGAAAGACATGTCGTTATCGTATTGATATAGAGATATAAACATTCAAAACATTAAAATCGAAAAAGCAAGATATAAACGATATAGATTTTCATCAATGAAACTGCACTCTTTTGTGTTATGTTTTGAAAATGAAATTGTGTCCACACTGTTCAGCCCTACAGTCCAGTTGTACAAAAATAGTAAAATAGGTCAGTAGCCGTCACGTACATGTTACTAAGCTAGAATTCAAAATTGAGACTGAGCGGGAAGTGATTTTGGCAACAAATCTACAACTGCAATCCAATTATGTGTGAGTCTTCACTCGCTTAACCACTGCCATGTCACACCGATACAACTAAAAGTTGGGCAAAAGCAGTAAACGGTAATATCAAAATTGGAGTTTGTTGGAAGAAATGCAATTTTACATTTTCGAGTATATCTCCAATGTCAAGAAAACAACAAAAAAGCTACAATAACGGCTGCTAGAAAATTAAATAATACAGGGCTTGTGTAATCTCTCAAAAGATGTACTTTTTTCTATACTTTTGTAGTTTAGTCAAGATTATCATTTTGATCGACAAAGCAATCTAAATTCACGATTGCTATTTATTCATTATGCTACCTCTTTTCAGTGTTAATTTTCACAACATATTTTAATTTAGTTTTAGTTTTAGTCTTTTGACGAAAATGTAATTCAATTTTAGTCAAGATTTAGTCAAAAAAATATCTTCAGTTTTAGTCTAGTTTTAATCGACTAAAATTGCATGTAAATTTAGTCGACTAAATTTAGTCGACTAAATTTAAGACATTTTTTGTTGACTTTTCCTTTATAATAATTATATAATCATATTTAATCTTGTTCCTCTGCTTCATGGAGCTTTGTTCCCACATGAACAAAGCTCAGAGCTGATCCTTTGGCAGAGAATTTACATGATATGAGGCTCTTTCAGACGCTCAATAGAAGTTTGGATGATTTTAGTCTCTCCCTTTCATTTTTATTTAGTCTTATTTTAGTCGACTAAAATATCTGGACATTTTATTCATAGTTTTAGTCTCAAGAAACACTTTTAATTTAGTTTTAGTCCAATTTTAGTCGTCAAAAATATCACTTTGACTAAAATTAAGACTAAATATTTTAGTCGACGAAATTAACACTGCCTCTTTTAAGTGCCAGTTTTTAGAAAATTGCGAGTACAAGGCAACAAAATGTCCTTCTGTGTACAATGTGCATTTGAATGAAAAATAAAGTCTATCTATCTATCTTGAACAGAAGATTTGCATATTTCCGATGGATTGCAAAAATATTGCTCCATCATTATTATCAAGACAAATGATGTCTCGATAATAATGATAAAAGTCACCGGAAAACATTGATATTTTTGTCCATATCGCGCAGCTCTAGGTACAGCAGCCATTCCTAAATCCTGACCAATACTAAATGTTCACAGCCAGCGGAAGTTATTGATGTTGCTTTGGTACTTTTCTAACCCCAGAGGATTTCCCCTGTAATCTGCTTATTGTTGTGTTGAAATATTGATTTCCTGGGATTGAAACAAAACTGATCTGATTATTTTTTTATATAATATTATGTTTACACGTTCTCAAAAAAAAAAGGTACACAGAGAAGCATGTCTGTGGAAAAGTAATCGACTCTTATGCAACGGTCACTACGCTGACGTGACATGACACGGGAAAAATAAAACGATTATCTGTCATGTGCAGGTGTATTGAGAAGGGAGCTGCTCCACACGTGAGCAAGTGTACGTAATGACAGCACGACATGGAAATATGAGCTCTGTGATATCACTGCTAAAAAAACGACGCACTTTCAAGGTTCAATTAAAGCCACACAGCGAGCGAGTTCAAGCTCAAGGGAAAGCTACAGTAACATTGCGTGGAACCTGTTTAGTTTTCATAACTTCAGAACATTAGATAATAAAACAGATTGAGAAACACTGATTTGTAGCACCAATAAAGATCTTTTATGACGTATGACTAAACAACTTTGACAGAAAAGTAAACTATATTTTTTTCAGCGGCCAACACCTTCGCTCTACAAGAACGTTTACTTTGAAATTCAAACATTTTCTGAAGACGTCATGCATAAATTTCTTGAAACGGTAACTCAAACATTAACTAGGGAGAGAGCAAACACAAGGCAAATCACATGCTATGTTCCAATACCACAAACCTACACTTTTACATTTTAAACATCCTAAGTGTTATAGTAATTTCCCTGTCTTATGGTTCAAGCAATGATTGAATGCAAGTTATTTATACGTTTCATTACGCATGGAAACTAATAGAATAGATTTTAAATAGATTTTTGCTGCTAGGATTAAGACAAGGACTAATAGGAGGGTTTACCACTGTAATTCAGAACAATAACAACTTATGATGAAACAATATTGACAGAAAGGTAAACAATACATTTTCCATGAGGTCAACACCCAAGTATGTAATGCAAGAAAGTGGTAGACTTTACTTTATAGGCAAATTCTGACTCAAACCCCCAATATATGCTATGTTGGGGCTGGGTGATATATCGATGTTTAAGATATATCGATAAAAAGAGATATGGAATTAGACCGTATCTCGTGTGTATCGGGATATTCCAAATTCGGGGTAAAATGCTTATTCTTAAACTGAGCACTTTATTTTGTTATCTCTTTATATATAACTGATGCCCTATTTTATTCCCTAGGTTATTTTTATTTCAGATTTTTTTCTTTATTTAAATGTGCACCTTACGGAGCTTTGTTATACAGCGTTTATGATATATGCTATAGTGAGTTTTCAATAAAACGACTCGCATTTGGCTTTGACTTTGACTAAACATTTCATTTCACAGCTCTCACTTTGCGGAAACAATATCGGGATATATATCGTATATCGATATTCAACCAAAAATATCTCGGGATGTGAATTTTTGTCCACATCGCCCAGCCCTACCAATACCATTAATCTACATTTTTATATTTTAAACAAAAATCCTGCGTGTTAATAGAGTTCGGGAATGTGACGTCATATCGCTAAGCATTATGGGATTAACAGCCATTGTAAACTAATTTTAAAAGTTAAAATACTGGAGTTATTGTTCACATTAAAACATGTGGAGACCACAGTGTGTTAGATGTATTTACCAGCAGTAACTCAGCAGCTAACGGAGTCGTTCCACTGGTTTTGTCTCCACTTTTTATACTGTCTTTAGCTAATGTTAGTCTATGGAAATGTATGCTAACAGCTGCAAAGATGACTGGTAACTGTGGACATTCCCGAACTCTATAGTAATTTGCCTGTCTTATGGTTCAAGGTGATGATTATAAGTTATTTATACATTTCATCAAGCGTGGAAATTAATAGAATAGATTTTAAATCGATTTTTGCTGCTAGGATTAAGACAAGGACTAGTTCGAGGGTTCACCACAGTAATTCAGAACAATAATAAAGCTAATCTTCCATCACTTATGGATAAATATTGACAGAAAAGTAAACAATACATTTTCTAAAAGGTCAACACCCAAGTATGCAATGGAAGAACATGGTACTTTATAGGCAAATTCTGACTCAAACACCAAACATATGCTTAGGGCTGTCACGATAATATATATATATATCGACTTATCGTTCAATAAATATTGCATATACGATACATTTTTGGGCTTGATATTTATCGTCTGTACATTTATTAGCGTTCCCCCTATTTTTTCATTGTAAAACTTTGATTTCTACCTGAAGCAAATTGAGTTCCATTATATTCCATGATTATTGTTGCTTGTGTGATATTTTAGGATACTTTTAGAACAAAGGTTTACTGTCATTTTTAGTTGGCAGTTTCGAGTATCGCTAGAGTCAATGATATCATTTATCGCGATACTTCCCTGCCTCAATATATCGAACTTCAAATTTGTTATCGTGACAGGCCTACATCTGCTGCTATGTTAAAATATGCCAATACTTGCATTTTTCACACGAATCCATAAGTTTTCCTTGTGACACTTTGCATGAAACCCGAAAGTACCAACGCTTGAGAACCACTACACTGCGCAAAATATCGGCTTAAGAGACAGACAGTCCATAGTCCATCTACAAACCACTTTAAACGATTATTTGATGTCTTCCACACTCACCTGCCCAGCTCTCCGGTGATTTCGTACACACTTTCGAAAGACTCCGTGCAGATGGGGGTGTGGATGTCGTTGAGGAGCCCCGTGATCGTAGCGGCTCCACTGCGACCGTGTATCCGCCTTCCAGACATCATCCTGGGCTTCGTGTGTGATCGCGCTCCCGCTGATCAGACCGACTTCCAGCAGATTTTTTTCACTCGCGAATTTAAAAAAAAAAAAAAAACACGTACACAACCTAACCTACGTGCTAACTAAATCAAACATCTCTCGTCTTTTGCAATCGTTACATATTACCGCTAACAAAGCCGGTGCTATTTGTTCGGGTTAGTTCGCCGACTACTCGGGTTAACGTTAGCTCGCCGAGTTAGCACGAAGGTCAGCGATCCAAAAGTGGCTAAAAACAAACTTCAAAAGCTGCAGAACGCGATAGCTGCCGGGCTTAAAACTCCCGAACCTATACAAGAAGCCGGTGAGTTAATTTCCAGAGTCGTAGCATGGAGAGGGTCGCAAGTTTAGTAAGTTTTTGCGGAGACTTTTCGCTCATCTTCTCGCATCTATCTCCTCCGCTGTTTGACACTTTCTGGGACACGTCACGCGCCGCGCATGCGCAGAGGGCGGTGCCGGTTTGAAAAGATTTGAAAGTGTGATGTTTTGTTTGGACCTCCTCTGACTGGAGGCAGGATGAGGAGCCTCACTGGGCAGGGTGAGGATCATGAGGGCAGGACTGCGCTGCTGCTAATGCACGATGACTGTCTACAATGCGACCGTGACCTATATACGGCCCGCTGAAGTGGCTTTAGGCGATAACAAAGGATCTACTGTAAACACGGGAGAAGCAAGATTAAATCTGCACATAGACAGTGGCCTATGTCATTGTAGAGTAATAAGAGAATAATTATTACAATAAGCCCGCAAGGGTGTAAGAAAAAAAAAAAAAAAAAAGTGTAATAACCAGTGTTAATTTCGTCGACTATAATATTTTGTCTTAATTTTAGTCAAAGTGATATTTTTGATGACTAAAATTGGACTTAAACTAAATTAAAAGTTTTTCATGAGACTAAAACTATGACTAAAATGTCCACATATTTTAGTCGACTAAAATAAGACTAAATACAAATGAAAAGGAGAGACTAAAATCATCCAAACTTCTATTGAGCGTCTGAAAGAGCCTCATATCATGTAAATTCACTGTCAAAGGATCAGCTCTGAGCTTTGTTCATGTGGGAACAAAGCTCCATGAAGCAGAGGAACAAGATTAAATATGATTATAATGAATATTATAAATGCAAAGTTGACTAAATTAGTCTTAAATTTAGTCGACTAAATTGACATGCGATTTTAGTCGACTAAAACTAGACTAAAATTGAAAAGTTTTTTTTTGACTAAATCTCGACTAAAATTAAATTACATTTTAGTCAAAAGGCTAAGACTAAAACTAAATCAAAATATGTTGTCAAAACTAACACTGGTAATAACATTATCAAATACCAAATCCCAAATGATTCAGTGTAATGCAGTCTACAAATGTATTACTTATTAGAGTAGTTATATCATCCAGTGGCTACTTTCTACTTCTACTTGAGTAGCCTAATATCCATCCATCCATTTTCTTCCGCTTTATCCGGGGCCGGGTCTCGGGGGCAGCAGTCTCAGCAGAGATGCCCAAACTTACCGGTCCACACACACCTCCTCCAGCTGTTCTGGGGGGACCCCGAGGCGACACCAGGCCAGCTCGGAGACATAGTCCCACCACCGTGTCCTGGGCCTTCCACGAGGCCTTGTCCCACTAGGACATGCCTGGAACACCTCCCGCGGGAGGCGACCAGGAGGCATCCGAAACAGATGCCCGAGCCACCTCAGCTGGCTCCTTTCGACGTGAAGGAGCAGCGACTCTACTCCGAGCTCCTCCCGGGTAACTGAGCTCCTCACCCGATCTCGGAGGGTGCGCCCAGCCACCCTGCGAAGGAAACTCATTTCGGCCGCTTGTATTCGCGATCTCGTCCTTTCGGTCATGACCCAAATCTCATGACCATAGGTGAGGGTGGGAACGTAGATCGATCGGTAAATCGAGAGCTTTGCCCCGACTCAGCTCCCTCTTCACCACGACAGACCGATACAGCGACCGCATCACTGCTGACGCTCGATCTCACGCTCTGGTAATAACATAATCAAATCCCAAATGATTCAGTCCACAAATGTATTACTTATTAGAGTAGTTATATCATCCAGTGGCGACTTTTTACTTCTACTTGAGTAGCCTAATATTGCAATGTTTAATTTTGATTTAAAGGGACACTGCGTAACATTTTGGACTATACTGTTGCCATCAGTATAAAAAGATACTCCTATGACCAGCTCAACGCAGAAAACGCTATTGCTGCAGTGAGTAAATCAAAGAATGGATCTGGATGAGGACCTAGCCGCTTTACATCTTCAAATCCGCTGACTTTAGTCGACATCTCCATGGCAACAGGCTGGAGACGTACGCACTCCCAGGAAAGGTACAGTCGTGTCTTCGGAGAGGTGAGTCGCTCACAGCAAAAAAAGTGAATAGTGAAAGTGAAAAAGTGGCAAAAATGTGATAAAATGTGACCAAAAAAATGACCAAAAATTTACAAAAATGTGATAAAAATTTGACCAAAAAGTGACAAAAATGTGACAAAAAATGACTAAAAATTGATTTAAAAAATGGTCGAAAAAATGACAGAAATGTGACAAAAAATGACAAATAAATGTGACAAAATATGAAAAAAAAAGACAAAAATGTGGAAAAAAAAATGACGAAAAATGGAAAAAAAATCTGATGACTTGAGGAAAAAGATCCTCTCGGTTCTGGCGAGAGTTAAGAGGTCAAGACTCACAATGAAATAAACACACAGCCAAGTGGTTCATTAAAATTAGCCATTTGTTCTCTTTTATTACAATCATCTGGGTGAAATGAAGACACATGTACAGGAGCTTTGCATAGAGTGGAAATCTGGCGTGGATCCTGGTCAAATGCACGAGAAAAGAAAACGAGGTGGTGCAACTTTGTTCTTTTTTTTGTGTGTGTGTGGGTGTGATTTTAAGTAACCGATTTGATCATTTGCAGCAGAGAGGCAGAGACGTGGAAAAATGCGCTGTTCGCTGTAGTTATTGTGGACTTTTTGAATAGTGGTATGTGTTTTGAAGAGTGAAAATCGATCTAAATACGGTTGCAAGCCCCAAACTTTGGTACATTCGGTGCAAAATATAGTTATATCATCGACACACGACGTGAGAAGCAAGATTAAATCTGCACATAGACAGTAGCCTATGTCATTGTAGAATAATGAGAGAATAATTATTACAATAAGCCCGTAAGGGTGTAAAAAAAAAAAAAAAAAGTGTAATAACCAGTGTTAATTTCGTCAACTATAATATTTTGTCTTAATTTTAGTCAAAGTGATATTTTTGACGACTAAAATTGGACTAAAACTAAATTAAAAGTTTTTCATGAGACTAAAACTATGACTAATATGTCCACATATTTTAGTCGACTAAAATAAGACTAAATAAAAATGAAAAGGAGAGACTAAAATCAGCCAAACTTCTATTGACCGTCTGAAAGAGCCTCATTTCATGTAAATTCACTGCCAAAGGATCAGCTCTGAGCTCCATGAAGCAGAGGAACAAGATTAAATATGATTATAATGAATATTATAAATACAAAGTCGACTAAATTGACATGCAATTTTAGTCGACTAAAACTAGACTAAAATTGGAGAGATTTTTTTTGACTAAATCTCGACTAAAATTAAATTACATTTTCATCAAAAGACTAAGACTAAAACTAAAATAAAATATGTTGTCAAAATTAACACTGGTAATACCATAATCAAATACCAAATCCCAAATGATTCAGTCCACAAATGTATTACATATTAGAGTAGTTCTATCATCCAGTGGCTACTTTCTACTTCTACTTGAGTAGCCTAATATTGCAATGTTTAATTTTGATTTAAAGGGACACTGCGTAACATTTTGGACTACACTGTTGCCATCAGTATAAAACATACTCCTATGACCAGCTCAACGCAGAAAACGCTATTGCTGCAGTGGGTAAATCAAAGAATGGATCTGGATGAGGACCTAACCACTTTAAATCTTCAACTCCGCTGACTTTAGTCGACATCTCCATGGCAACGAGCTGGAGACGTACGCACTCCCAGGAAAGGTACAGTCGTGTCTTCGGAGAGGTGAGCGGCTCACAGCAAAAAAAGTGAATAGTGAAAGTGAAAAAGTGGCAAAAATGTGATAAAATGTGACCAAAAAAATGACAAAAATGTTACAAAAATGTGATAAAAATTTGACCAAAAAGTGACAAAAATGTGACAAAAAATGGACGAAAAAGTGGCAAAAATGTGACAAAAAAAGGACAAAAAATTGATTAAAAAAATGGACGAAAAAATGACAGAAATGTGACAAAAAATGACCAAAAATGTGACAAAATGTGAAGAAAAAAGAAGACAAAAATGTGGCAAAAAATGACAAAAAAATGTGACAAAATGTGAAAAAAAAAGACAAAAATGTGACAAAAAAATGACGAAAAATGGAAAAAAAAAACTGATAACTTGAGGAAAAAGATCCTCTCGGTTCAGGCGGGAGTTAAGAGGTCAAGACTCACAATGAAATAAACACACAGCCAAGTGGTTCATTAAAATTAGCCATTTGTTCTCTTTTATTACAATCATCTGGGTGAAATGAAGACACATGTACAGGAGCTTTGCATAGAGTGGAAATCTGGCGTGGATCCTGGTCAAATGCACGAGAAAAGAAAACGAGGTGGTGCAACTTTGTTCTTTTTTTTGTGTGTGTGTGTGTGTGATTTTAAGTAACCGATTTGATCATTTGCAGCAGAGAGGCAGAGACGTGGAAAAATGCGCTGTTCGCTGTAGTTATTGTGGACTTTTCGAATAGTGGTATGTGTTTTGAAGAGTGAAAATCGATCTAAATACGGTTGCAAGCCCCAAACTTTGGTACATTCGGTGCAAAATATAGTTATATCATCGACACACGACGCGACGGACATGTACAGTTATATACACAGAGACAAACAGGACTGCACTCAACGTACACGGACATGTGCTCTTGCAAGGATCAGAACAGCCCTATACTTTTAGCATCAGCCCATTCCAGAGATATGGACAGTACCTTCACCTATTACTAAGATAGGCAGACTTGCACATGTAAAACTAATATCAAGCGTGCTGCCATGGCAACTCACCCGTACACGGCCGAAAGTATTACATCACGCCGTTTAGGTTTAAAAATATTTCAATATCTTCCATCTTTGTGTCGTTATCTGAAGAGGTGGGTAATGGCCGAGAGAGCCTTAAAAAAATATTAGCCGACTGAGTAATAAACCCCTCCACACAAAAAAATCATTACAAATAAATACATAAATAAATAACAGAATATAGAAAGAAAAAAAAATGAAATAAAACAAACTTAAAAGAGCTGTACCTGATTGTACAAAGAAACAGGGTCACTCAAATTTAAAATTGTTATTATCTGGTCCAAACTCATCTCAAACGTTCCTAATGCATTTACAACATCAGAATTCATCACAGGGACTGAGTTTAAACCAGGTTTCACAACTTTCAGGAGGAAAACTGTCACTTCACTGTAAAGTATACTGATATTTTATGTTTAAAAGGCTTTAAAACCAGTGTTTTTTGGATAAATGTCTAAATGTATAATAAAGCAGTGGTTCTCAACATTTTTTGTCTCGCGTACCCCTTGGGTCGTTCCTTTATACTCTGAGTACCCCCTGCCTTGAGGATCTTACCAGTGTTATTACATTGTGACCAACGAAACTAAGATAATTTGGTATTTAATAATAATAATAATAATGTCTTGTGTTCAAAATAAGGCACAAATCCACTCAAGTTCAAACCTGTTACTGAAAAACATCATTAAAACTTTTGAAATTTCACTTTATTGTTTAATCTGAAATTATTCCAAGTACCCCTGCTAAATGCTCAAGTACCCCCAGGGCTCCCTGTACCCCTGGTTTGGAAACACTGTACTAAAGGACAAAAGAAATTGTATTCCAATAACAGAAAATTTAAAAAAAATCAAGGATAGCTCCTTTAAGATGCTGTCTGGAGGCCTGGTGGTTCTAAGACACCACCAGACAGAATTCATTGTTTGACCCTATTAAAATAAAATATAGAAACTATAAATTTAGCTCAACTAAATTGCTTTTTATAAAATGTATGACTTTTGTTTTCCACTTGTCGTAGATAATGAATAATGTTAAATAGCAGGTGCCAATAAAAGTTTCATTCAGGGACCGTTTCCGTAAACCAAGAACTTTTAAAGTACTGGTGCTGAAAATAGAATTGAAAGAGACTGTGCCATAAGTACTTCCTGATTATATGGTAAATTATCAGAATAAAAGATACACTTCAAATAAAACTAGGCCACAGTGGCTGAGGCTTGCGCTCTCCCTCACAAATAGAACGTCTTGGGTTCAATTCCAGGACTGTGTTTCTTCTGAGTGCTCCAGTTATATCCCAATCTAAAACATGCACGATAGGCTAAATCACTGGTTCTCAGACTGTGGTATTTGAGCTTCATCTGCAATTTTAGTATGTATTCATTTCAAATAGACAATTGGACAAGCAAGTCAGTTGTTTTTCTGGTTTACACCCAGTTTAGACACAATGTAGATTTATTTTTGGACTTTTAAGAGCCCAGTGGTACTTGGAAGGTCAGTTATTTCACGACATGTTTGCTTTGTGTCGAGCCAATTTTCTTCCTTTTCAAAAGATCAGGGACGAACTTCCCAATTTAAGCCAAAGTAAAGCATTGCCGTCTCCAAATCCCAGTGTTGTAAATCATGTATAACCTAACAGGCTTTTTTTTTTGTGAGACTTCTTGTAGAAATGTGTAAAGGAAATGGCAATATTGGAGTATTACTTTACTACTTTTACTTTTACTTAGTATTTTCACATCATAATTGCATAACGATGCCAAAGGAAGAGTCCCAAAAGAACCATGTGCAGTGTTGCATTTGTCATGTCACGTAAGAAACGAAAGAGAACTCGTGTGAGCGAGTGGAAATCAGCTTATTCATTTGTTTAGGAACTCTTTTGTTGTTAGAATTTTATATTTTTTTACACAAGGGTGAACTCATGAAAGTAAAACATAACACAGGCTGAATGTTTTCCAATTAAAACAAACCTTAGATTTTTTTTAAAAAGTGCATTTTAAATAGTCTTGTTTATTTTTTGGCAAACATTTAGTTTAGAAGTTTGGAGAAATGTTCTGTATTTTCTTTCCTTAAAGTGGCTAGATGCAAGTTGCCCATTTTATACTCACTACTGCCACTTCAGGTCATACATGTAACTGCACCGACCCGAAGCAACAACTTTTTGAGTGCAGGATCTTAGAGGCAGTTGTGGTGAACAGGTCTGGGCTCATTCTACACCTTAGAACATTGCTAGAACATGTAGGGGGAGGAAAACACATACTTTTTAAACATTTTTAAACTGTAAAATCGCAATATTTTTCTTCACAATAATCGTGATTGAATCGTGACATCCCTTGACCTCGGGCGCTGCACTGATGTGGGTCACGTGCAGAGAACAAATTTCCCTTTGGGACAAAAAAGTACCCACAACCTTACTTAAAAAAGACGGGACTAATAACAGTATGACACGTTTTAAGTAAATTAAACTCAACATCACCCACCTCTTCTACGACAGCGTACGGTTGGGCACGAGGCGGCACGCTTCAGTGTAAGTAAAAGTGACACAATATGACCAGCTCGACTGTTTTTGAACGGACGGCGATATCCTCATGCAAAAAGCTAGTAAGGACACTATTTCAGCATGCAAATACCGAGCTATAGCACAACGCCACCTAGGGGAGAGTCTCTGCCTTAGGTCAACTCACGGAGCTGACCAGGCAGACCCCCCGTCGCATGCAGTTAGTTAGTTTTGGGCAATAAAAAAAAGGGGTTGGAAATGATTAACCAGAGTCTCGCGAGGCTTTAGTTAGCGATTCCCCAACCCCTTTCTGTGGTCTTAGCTCAGATAGACTTTGTACAGAAGGTGTAACCTTGCATGCACCTCATAGAAAACACTGTGTCTGTGTCGTGTGTGTGGAAGTCTGAGTGAGACTGTACTTGGGTTGTGCACTCTGTTCATATTGTAACATAACGGGTGGACGATTATTCACTCACTACAATTATAGTTTGTTAAAGGCAAGTGAATAAGGAGCGCAACAGTAAGTGGACATGATTATATTTCTTGTAGACTTTTCAGAAATTAATAAAACAGGCTATGTTGTGCCCGATCGGCCATGGAGTTTCACAATAAAAACTCCAATTAACCTCTTACCACCCGCCTAAACCAAATGCATTCTGTCCTCTTTGGCTATTATATAGGCCTGTGTAACGCCTCATTTTGGTCACATTTGTGTTCGAATTTTTGTCTTTTTTTTGTTGAATTTTTGTCACTTTTTGGTTTAATTTTTGTCACATTTTTGTCACATTTTTGTTGAATTTTTGTCACTTTTTGGTTGAATTTTTGTCACATTTTTGTTGAATTTTTGTCACATTTTTGTTGAATTTTTGTCACTTTTTGGTTGATTTTTTGTCACATTTTTGTCACATTTTTGTCATTTTTTTGCTGACTTTTTGTCAAATTTTTGTTGATTTGTTGTCACATTTTTGTCACATTTTTGTCTTTTTTTTGCTGAGTTTTTGTCACATTTTTGTCAAATTATTGTCACATTTTTGTTGATTTTTTGTCACATTTTTGTTGACTTTACATCCTTGTTTTCTTTTCATATTTTGTAGCTGTTTTGGTGCTATTTTCCGAAGAAGCTTTTTGATTAGGGTAAAGCCAAACTGGATAAAAAGGGTTCCGTTCAGGTGGGAGTTAAGAGGTTAACATGTATGGGAAATGCTATGAATAAAAGCTTGTGTCGTATTTTATCTAACTAAATCCCCACCCAGTGTTGCGCTCCACTGTTGAAAACTTTACACTCTTTTTGTGCACTGTAACATACAACTCTGGTGCCCCCACATGGTTAAACAGTACAATAATGCAGACACATTTCAGTTCGCCGTCATTCACAATACATACATAAATAATGAGCTTTCTCCATTTGAGCATGTAATAAAAATATCAAATTCACACATTCAGACCCTGCTTTGGTACTTTCAACTTCACCAATCACCAATGAAGTGAGGAGGCCCAAGTAGTGAGTTATTTATGAGTTGGGCATTCATAAATACATCTTGCATTGTTTTTATCTTAAACTATACCTTTGATAAAGTGTTTTAAGCTAACAGAGTGATATGACTTAAGTACATCAAAACTCACTACGTTCATGTAAACAACTAGATCCGTGGTTCTCAAACTATGGTACTCAGAGTCATCTGCAATCTCAGACTTAGTTTGTTTTAATTAGAGGTCAATCAATCTATAGATACAGCCGGCATCTCGTAATAGGAGGGCCGTGGCTTTGCCGAGGGGGAAAATAGAATCTTTTGGGAAACAGTTTTTCACTCTTTTTAGCCATTTTCTGGCGAAATACAAACTTATTTTTCACATATAAATAAAGTCAAGTCTAAATTGGGTCCATATGGATATTTATTCACAGCAGATTGTTCAGTAGAAGCGTCAGTCATAGCAAGCACTAGCTAGCGTTAGCGTTATCATTAGCACAACGCTAACCTGCTGCATCATGTTAGGATTCTCTGTTTTTTTTATGTAGGCTATCTATGGGCTGTTGAACCACTTTGCTCCTTCCCATGTCTTTTTATCTTTATTTAGTAGAAAACTATATAGAGTTCGGGACTGTGATGTCATATCGCTAAGCATTATGGGAATAGCAGCAATTGTAAACTAATGGAGATATTGAAAGTTAAAATACTGGAGTTATTGTTCACATTAAAACACTTGAACACCACAGTGAGTTGGATGTATCTACCAACTGTAACTCAGCAGCTAACGGAGCTGTTCCACGGCTATTTTCTCCACTTTTTATACCAATATTAGCAAATGTTAGTCAATGGAATTGTACGCTAACAGCTGCAAAGATGGCGGATCTCCATGGTAACTGTGGAATTTCCCAAACTCTATTCATAATTCAGCATTTGTTAAAAAAAAAAACTACTTAACAAATGCTGAATTAAGAACATAGTTTGCAACTAAATAAAGATACAAAGACATGGAGAGGAGCTAAGTGGTTCAACTGCCCATAAATACATAAATAACGGAGAATGCTGCATCGTGCTAATGCTAACGACTAGCCAGCGCTAGCTACGACTGCCATTTTTTCACTTATACTGAATAATCTGCTGTGAGAAAATATCCATATGGACCCGATTTACACTTGACTTTATTTATGTGTGATAAATAAGTTCATATTCCACCAGAAAATGGCTAAAAAGAGTGTTATGTTTCCCAAAAGATTGTATTTTCCCCCTCTGCCAGGGTTGCCAGGGTTGCCAGGTATGGGCGCAACGGCGCAACTAGAATTTTCAATATTGTTTACTAGTTAACAGAGCCCATGTGCTCCTACGATGATGAGAAACCGCCCCTACTCCCCTCCCTTATTGAAAAAGCAGCTTACAGAGCCTTGGATTTGCCTTCGAAATAGTGATTTTGATCAATTCAACATTGATTACAGCAAGGCAAAAACCGCGGACAGTTTTTTTCACCCGCGGAATGGCTTTAAAAACCGCCCAATTCCGCGGTTTAACCACGGACCTGGCAAGCCTGCCCTCTGCGAAGTCACGCCCCTTTTATGACGCGATGCCGTCTGTATGCTATGCTTTAGCCTTGCATTTAAAGGCACACTGCGTAACATTTCACCCAAAAACTAGAAAAATAAACCTATTTATTTACTGTATTATATTATTACAGATATTTCTGTCGTTGAAAAAATCCCTGAAAAAAATCAACGAACAAATGTATCTTTGCTGTGAGCGACTCCCTCTCCTGAGACCTGACTGTAGCTTTACCGGGTAGGTTTGGTCCTCATCCAAATCCATTCTTTGTTTATACACAGGAAAAATAGCATTTTCTGTGTCTAGCAGCAGGAGCATTTTTTTTTATATTGCTGGCAACAGTACAGTCCTAAATGTTACATAGTGTACCTTTAAGTAAGTGGTTATTCTGGTGAAAACACCCAGTTTGAGAACCACTGGACTAGATCATAGAAAGAATGTAAAACCACTACAGATTTTAAAGGATATTTGGGGGCATGGAGTAGTCCTTTGAAACGTCACTACAATAACAGTCTTGACCAAATCTTGCGATCACAAAGTTAAAGCAAAACAACGTTGTATTTAAACATCTCTAAAACTTCGGTATTTTGATTTGACCTTCTCAAAGTGACTACTACTGCTAATGCTGGACCTTTGTCTTTAAAGTTCTTGTAATCATTGGTTTAAATTCAGTTTAGTCACGATTTGGTCCACATTGAGGCCCATTTTAGTCATGAAACAGTCCAGATCAAGTTTGGTATAGTCCACCAATATTATATGGAAATCATCACAATACATAATCTTTATTACCAATCCCAAGTAGTTAGTAAGAGTTGCTTTACTAGTAACAAATGTGTGGTTCTGTTTCATGAAATTCACTTAAAAAAAACCAAGCAATAAACCCGTTTTACTCCAATCCTCCTCCGTGTTTGACGCACTGGGGGCGACACTGTGTAACTAAATGCTCATGATGAGAGTTGGTTGACTTGTTCGTCGTGTTCAGTGTATGCTCGTGTGTACTGTAGGTCGTTTTACATCACTGCAGCCCAAATGCAGCAAGGACACAGTTTTCAGGTCCAAAAGAAAAGGAGAAAGAGGGAGGAGTTTGTGAAAAAAACGATCAGTCTTTTTCCGATGACGAGGAAGGAAACGTAGTGCCGTGAATCCAAGGCCGAAAACTCAAAGCACGTGTGAGGGCAGGAGGGGAGGGACAGAGAAGACAAAACAAAAATAGAAAATTGCACCGTCTTTCTTTCAGTGAGCGTTCAGAAAGAAAAAAAGAAAAAAAGGCATAAAACGTGAAGAGATTTTGGTGCCGTCGGCTGAAAAAAAGTCAGTCTTATATGTCCTGCTTCGTTCGTTACTCTCCTCCCGAGGATTTACTCGAGGCCAAAAGTGCTCGTCTCCTCCACAGCGGTGACCAGCTTCTCGTACAGCATCGAAAAGGATGGATACGGAGGGAGGTCCAGGCGGTTAAAGCAAGTGTGTGCCCTGAGGAGAGAGAGAGAGAGAGATGATCAAGATTAATGTCCAGCAAGAGCAGCATCAAGACAAACAGTAATAGCTCTGTGGTTAATGTGCATTTTGAGCATCTTACAGCAAAGACTTCAATAGGACATCGACAGAGCTTAGCAGCGAAATGTTGCCATTATCATTGTAAGTTAAGCAGCTGTGGGAATCACTGAACACATTGAGTGCCGCGCTGTTTTGGGGATTTAGCTGTTGAATGCCATCAATCCAGACTGTTTTTCATGATATTTGTAGCACCACAGTGTATTCTGTGTTATTGTTATGGACACACGTTATGGCTTGTTTGAAAGACGAAACTCTAAGCTCTCCACAGGTGAAAACAGTTTATTTTTAGGTGCCTGAGAAATCTAAGCTAAACAGAGGCCAAGTTGTTTCTAGATTCGGAGATAACGTTTTTTTTTTTGCAACACTCTCCTTTCTGATTAACTCCTCTCTCCAACTTTCTCCTCCTCTATATTCTCTGGACAGACACTAACGTTATGGGAAGAGGCAAATGCCTAAATATATTAGATTCAAGTAAATTTTCAACAACAACATTGTTGTTTGAAACACCGCATGTTATCAAGCGCTTGTGCATTTAAACAGCCTGGTTCTCGGATTAAAGACTTTAACAGGATGTTTCTCAGTCGTCCTTGGATTGATTTTGACCATTTGAAAACTCAGAGAAACGTTAAAATCTCAACTGTTTCGATCTTTCCAGGGGAAGCTGCTCTGCTTTGTCAAATACACTCCAGAGAGTGAGAGAGAAGTGTCAGGTTTACAGCTGTTCACTACGCAACATCACGCCCCCGCGGACAAAAAAAAGAAAGAAAAAAAAACCCATAATATATATGTATAAAATGTCCAGATTTTGACTCTTCACAAGTTTTTGATTGTCATTTATTTCACTTCTGTTCACCCCAGAGCTACCAAAATCACACATAAGGTGTATTAGTTTCGCTATTTAAAAACAAACAAACAAACAGCAAAAACAAGTTTTTCCGTTTTGGCACTCAGTGTGTTAATCTGATCAACGTTACCTGCTTCATTGCACTTACACTTACATATCTGCTCTTTCTTTCTACTAAATATGCTTCTAACATCAGATTTACTAAACTCAATATTGAAATATCCACACCAAAATACCTGGGTAATGAGGTTATTTTGCCCCACTTTTCCACACAGAATCTGCGAGGTCCGTTGCTCCCGCGAAGAGAAGCAAAGCCCTCATAGGGAATACTGGATGTGCCTGTCACAAACTGGAAAGAACAAGATTTATTCCACACAATTAAAGCCTTACTGTCACATTTATCTGATAAATTTAATAAAAGAATAGACTACAGGTGATGGAACATTGTGGAAAATATATTAGATCATCTTTCAGTTGTTCTGCACTGCAAATATAACTTTGCATCTTCTGAGCTTTAGGGCACATTTGGTATCAGTCAAATAAACAAACATGTTGCCATTGTGGAGGGTGCCGATATCAACACACACGATTGATATACTGTGGTATCAATCGTGAGTGTTGATCCACATGTTGATCCACCATGGCGATGTGTTGTCTTTTGACTGATTGCTTTTAGTTTCTCCTCTGGCACAGCGGCACAGACACAGGCTGCATTACATCATGCTAGGGGGCCCAGCCAAGCCAGGGGGGAGAAAGGTTCACGATTTTACGCTCTTTTCAGACATTCTCTTTAACCACTTAACCCCCACCTGAACCGAGCACATTTTCTCCAGTTTGGCAAATCTAAAAGCTTCTGAAAAAAGCATCAAAATAGCAACAAAACAAGAAGAAAACGAGGATGACAACGCGGCAAAAAAAGAGGCAAAATTAAATGGAAACAACATGGCAACAACGCGAAGAAAAATATCCTATAATCTGCAAGCTCCAATCCAGACGCTTCTAGATTTGGGTAAAGGTGAACTGGAGAAAATGCACTTAAGGCAGGTGGTGAGCAGTTAAGCATAATGAGGTGGCGTTAAAATCAGGCCTATATGAAGGTTTTGTCTTATTCCTAAAATAAAAAATTAGTAGACAGTTCAGTAGAAGTGAAAAAACAGCACTTGAAGCTAGCGGGTAGCATGTAGCATAAAGCTAACATTAAAATTCCTGCTATATTACATTCTCCATTATTTCACCATGGAGCTGCTGAACCGCTTTGCTACTATCCATGTCTCTGTATCTCTACAGCCCCTTAGCCTGCTTAGTATATTTTTCCTATAGCCGTTAGCATTTAGCCATCAAACATAGGAAATTATAAACGATCTAGATGTTTTCAGCTGTTGTCAACCACATCGACTACATTTAGATGATGCCAGAGGCTTCAGAAATCATTTATGAATATATGGACCTTTTCAGATTTAGCTCACGGGACACTTTAGTAGTGTCCCGTCACTGGGTCCATGATCTCTCTGTACAAGACCAAAATGTCCTCAAAAACAAACTTATTTTTCCTCTATATAACAGTGTAGGCTTTTAGAATGCAGTGATGTCACCTGCAACCCAGCAATTTAGTAATGTCTTCTTTTTGTGGGGTCAAATAAACATCCAGTGGCCACTAAACATCATTTTATGTGTAAATGATAGAGAAACCACAGAAATTATATAAAAGCCATACAATGCCATACTTTGTTTTACAGGGCTTCACTATTCATCTGTATGAACGTCCAAGTATCTTTATCAGAAGAGATAAACACCTTAACCCCCAACTTAACTGAGCACGTTTTCTCCAATTTGGCTTTACCCAAATCCAGTGTTAATTTTGACAACATATTCTAATTTAGTTTTAGTCTTAGTCTTTTGACGAAAATGTAATTTAGTAAAAAAAATATCTTCAATTTTAGTCTAGTTTTAGTCGACTAAAATTTCAGGTAACTTTAGTCGACTAAATTTAAGACGAATTTAGTCAACTTTGCATTGATAATATTTATTATAATCATATTTAATCTTGTTCCTCTGCTTCATGGAGCTGCTCCACATGAACAAAGCTCAGAGCTGATCCTTTGGCAGTGAATTTAAATGATCTGAGGCTCTTTCAGACGGTCAATAGAAGTTTGGATGATTTCTCCTCCTTTTCATTTTTATTTAGTCTTATTTTAGTCGACTAAAATATCTGGACATTTTAGTCATAGTTTTAGTCTCATAAAAAACTTTTAATTTAGTTTTAGTCCAATTTTAGTCGTCAAAAATAACACTTTGACTAAAATTAAGACTAAATATTTTAGTCGACGAAATTAACACTAAATCTAAAAGCTTCCTGGAGAAACTAGTAACATAATAGCAACAAAAATTGGACAAAAATGTGAAAAAAGCGACAAATACACGCAAGGAAAATGATCTGTAAGCTTGTAGATTTTGGTAAAGCTGAACTGGAGAAAATGCACTTGGTTAACCTCTTAACTCCCAGCTAAACGGATCCCATTTTCTCCAGTTTGGCTTTACCCTAATCAAAAAGCTTCTTGGGGAAAAGCACCAAAACAGCCACAAAAAATGAGAAGAAACAAGGATGTAAACGCAACAAAAAAATGACAAAAACTGAACAAATATTTGACAAAAACTCAACCAACAAGTGACCAAAAATGTAAAAAAAAATGTGAGAAAAACTCAACCAAAATGTGACAAAAGCTCAACAAAAAATGACAAAAACTCAACAAAAATGTGACAAAAATTTGAAAAAAATGTGACAAAAAATCAACCTAAAAGTGACAAAAATTGAACAAAGATGTGACAAAAAGTCAACCAACAAGTGACCAAAAATTTATAATAAATGTGAGAAAAACTCAACCAAAAATGTGACAAAAAAGGTGACACAACACAGCAACAACACGAGGAATAATATAAATTTTGTGGGTCTTAACTTTCAAATGAGGTGTTACACAGACCTATAGCCAAAGAGGGCAGCATGCATTCGGTTTAGGCGGGTGGTAAGAGGTTAAGGTGGGGTTAAGGGGTCAATTAAAGCAGACTTCTATGTAGAGAAAGGTTTTAGTTCTAGCCTCCTGTTATGCTCACAAGTGGCTAAACTTCGACCCTCCTTCAGTCCAGAGCAGGCCCGGCGGACGGCAACACCTTTGCACAGTCTCAGATAAGAAAAACAAACTCCTAACGACTGAGCCGGGAGGACCTACTACAGTTCCCTCTGCCACCACACGATGGCAGCCCCCGTCCACAGTCGGAGCGCGCTTTACCTGCAGCAGCCTCAGCCTCTGCTCGTTGTTGAAGCGCTCCACCGCCGCCCAGAACCAGCGGATCACTATGTGGTTGTCATGGTAACCTGCGGAGAGGAGGAAGAGGAGGGAGGAGATGAAGGAGCATGAGTCAGAAGAATAACAAATCAGGGCACTGTGTCTCCATCCTCTCGGCCCAAGGCACCGATTTCTGAAGCGTGATTTTTTTTTTGAATGGGCCCATGATGTTCGATGTTTAACGAGTAGAGTTAGTTTGAGACTGAGATGCACGACAAGTGAGAATCCTTTGGAAGAAACTGATACAACAGGTGCATATCGAGCATTTAACCAAACTGCTTCCTTCACTGGATGGCGGAGTTGGTGGACGAAATACGAAAATAGTGCAAATGTGTTAAAATACTCACAAGCACCACACTGCAAAAAGTAATTAACTGGATCAGTATAAACATCTCAATTTGAGCATAATAATCCAAATTTTAGTTGTTTTGAATAGTTAAGAAGTTCTTGGGCATTTGTCCTAGATTATTTCACTTGTTCTGAGATGTTTCTGACTCGTTTCGATACATTTCGTCCTTATTTCAGGTAATTTTCTTTGCCAATGGTGTAAGAAAATTGGTCTTATCTCATTGGCAATTTTACTTTCTTATTTCAAGCGAGATTTACCCTAGAACTGGTCTGAAATGTCCTCAAACAAGCAAACTAAACTTGGTTCGATCATTTAAGCCAATGCTTGATATTTACTTTTTGTAGTGCAGGAAAAACTTGCTGAATTTGAGATTTTGAAATCTGATGTTATAGTGTGCTATAGTGTGTTATAGTGTGTAAGCCAAATAAGAAGAAATAAGAAGAGCTCGGGTACTTGCGTTTGTCTACTTCAAGTAAAGACTTCAATTAATCAAAAATGTATCAATAAGTAATGTCCTTTAATGCTTCTTTAATTCTCAAATACTATCATTTTAGTGCCTTAAACATTCCACTGGATACAATGATCAAACGTTTGTGGAAAGTTGACAAAAAATGGACAGAATCAAAATCAACAAAACAGCGGATTTGGCCATAATAGTCAGTTTATAATCCATCTATCTATCCATCCTTCACATTGCACCAGCCCCTTATGGCTCCTCCTGCAGGTGGTGGGTCCACAGAAGGACGGCCTCATGGTTCTAACCGGGCCTGTTGGTTTCTCACGAGGGGCTTCTGAACCGCTCTTTGTCTGACCCGTCTCCTCGAACCTGTTTGCCCTGGGAGACCCTACCCCGGGGGAAGGAAGGCCCCGACAACAGAGCTTCCAGGATCATTCAGGCTCTCAAACCCCTCAACCACGTTAAGGTGGCGGTTCCAGGAGGGACAGTTTATAATGATCCATTTCAAACTTTCTACAGGCTGAAAGAATGCAGTGACAAATAAAACCCATCAATAGTCTGGTCTTGTTGCGGAGATTAGAAACAAAAAGGTGCCAGTACATAAATAAATTCTTTTCAGGTAGTTTTTCCCCCAAAGATGAACAATATCAGAGCCTACACACTGAGCCAAATCTGAAACTAAGGCGCTCCATGATTTTTGAATGGACCCTGGTCTTTAATGTTTAATGGCAGCATGAGCAGCCGTGTCTCAGTCGATTCGTCAAATAAAACCCTCTCCGGCCGGGCCCAGACCAGTCGTGAGCGAGAGTCCTCTGTGTCTACATTCTGGCGGTGGTTCAATCGCCGGAGCATTGGCCGAAGCCTCACAAATCCTTTTAAAATGATCTACGGGAAATGGCTCTATTGTTGTGACTGAGGCTTTGATTTTTGCATCAAGCACAGAGCCATTGCCCGGACTCCCCTGTTACTGCTTTACAGTCTTACACGACGAGGGAATGAATTAAGCTGAGTGGCTAAAAAAAAAGTCACCACCTGGATTTAAAGTGGACATATCGAGCAAATTCCTGGGTTATTCACAATATTCACGCAGTTTTGAGTAATCCTCGGACAAAGCTGTTGAATTTAGCTGTTTCTTCTTCTATGGTGTCAGCGCCTCGTTCTGTACTTCCTGGTTGCCAAACTGTTCTTCACCTTTTTAAAGCCCATAGCCCAACATGATCGATTTTGCGCCATTCTGTGCTTGAAGTGGAGTTTCTAACCACGCCATATTCAACCTGGAAGTTTTATTTTTATTATTATTCCTATAGCTGCCAGCAGGAGGAGCCCCAGCCAAGATTTTCACCAGCTCTTTCTCCGAGTAGGGGAAAGCTGCAGACCCAGAGCCCAGACAGATCTACCATGAAGCGAATCCACTGTGATAGTGCGCCCTCTGCTGGATAACACGGATCTAGCCCGATCAGCGTTTAATATTCTAAAAATAAAAAATCTTATGAACAAATTCGGAAAGTGTGACTAGATGCTTCTGTTGATGGATAAAGATAATCCCTAATCCTAGCCTAAACCTAACCCTTAAAATTATTGTAAAACATAAAATATCAATAAATAATACCCTCATGGATCCGCCCCTACCAGCAGAGGGCGCACTATCACAGTGAATCCGCCTCACTGTCCTTGATCTGCCTCTGCGGGGCCTGCAGCTTTCTATTATTGCTTTCTCCTGCAGTTCATTGTTACTATTTAATTCTTACAGAGACAAATTTTCTAATTATTAACTTAAAATATCAAAGCTCAGGCTCCAAAATAAGGTTTCTAAGTCTATTTTTCAGCTCCATATGCATGACATGTCCACTTTAACAAACTTTCATGATCTGCAGCTGGTCACGTCTAGGTTCAACAACACTATGAGCCCAAAGAATGAGATCAGCTGAACATCATGAATGACCAGGTTGTTCTATCAATGGATTTCTTTTTCCCTGATGGCACGGGAATATTCCATGATGACAACTCCAGGATTCATTGGTGCTCACATTGTGAAAAAGTGGTTCGGGGAGCATGAGACATCATTTTCACACATGGATTGACCACCAAAGATTGAGAATCTTTGGGATGTGTTTGAGAAGAGTTCATTCTCAGGTACCTCCTCTGTATTCAGTGTTGTTTCTCCAGTCCGACAGGTCGATCTCTGCCGTTCCAGCGATCACCAGCTCCAGCTCCCGAGCGTCGAACACCGACACCAACCGGACATCCACTACCTACGCACACAAGACATGCACAACAAGATCAGGAATCAAGCATGAGGGTATAAGCTGAATGCCCATCTCGGGTCGCCCGTTGCATTATGGGTAGTGGAATTTATTTCGGCTACCAAACAGTATTGATAGTTAGCGTAAAGCAACGTAGAAAGCTCTGATTAGGACCGTTTTAACCGCTGGAAAGTTGATGATATAAAGTGCTTTTGTCGTCACCGTGGAGCTTGTTAAGCATAAAGTCTATTTTTACAACCAGGGCTGCTACGGAGATAGACAGAAACTGAAAGAACTGAACGGCCGTTCATATGTAGAGATGCTTCAAAGTGACGACCAGTCCTTGTTCACATAGTTGGAATAACTATGTGAGAAAAACATTTCTGACCCTCGAAAGCGACAAAGTTGGACAAAGTGCAGGGTCTGAAACTGTGGCCTCAAGTCGCCGATATTTAGAACATTTAAATTGGAATGAGAAATAAACACGTAGAGTTCTTTTTTTTTTTTTGTCAATAAGGAGGTGGACAGTAAATGAAATCTTTTATATTAGTATTGTGACCAGAGAGATCCACGTACACATACAGGCTAGGCCATCTAAATTCACTTTATCTGTATTTTTTACGAGTGATCGGATGGAACAACATGGCTAATCGATCACTAATTTGACAGACGGAAATGTACCCACTATATTTAACATCAACACCGTTTTGAAACCTTTCCCTGCAATTTCAAGACGAATTTAAATGATTTAAAAAGTGGCGGTGTCTGTGTCGGGCTGATCCCAGGTCCTGTTGTCCCCCTGTCCACTATGGTCCGCTATGGTCCGCTATGGTCCGCTCCTGTATACGGAGCCGCCGTCCTGACTTTTCCCTCGCTTTCAAGATATTGACAACATAAATATTTGCAAGAAATGTCACTTCACTACGGGCATTTAAACCAATGCCCGTAAGCCTTATGGGTCAAGGTTATGGCTCAATATACTTCAGTGTTCACGCTCTGCTACCTGAACTCGCTCACACATTTCAATGGCTGAGTGGTTTGTTTGGGCTGAAATTAGGAGCCTGATTGACCCACGCATGCGCAGTTGAGATGGGCATTCGGCTTGTTAAGTGTTTGAAGATCAGCACAGTGTGGTAAAGCTCTACGGTACTTTTTAAATCAAATATCTGCACATAAGTATATCATAATTTGCTGTACCTCATAGAAACCCCTGACCAGGCTCTCTGTTTGTTGGGCAACTCCTCTCTCGATCCTCCACTTCACCATCCGCTCGATGTACTCCTTCTTGTTCTTCTCGGCGACAGGAATCCCAGCTCCGCCCGGCTTCAACTCCCGCTCTGTGATCTGAAAAATAGCACATATTTTTAAGTCAAGATGCTTTAGATTATTTGATAATTGGGTTCATTCCACCCCCAATCTCCTTTTGATCTTCCATTTGATTATGTTGAAGCTTGAGCGGCGTTCCAAGGCGTTTTTCCAAGTGAGCAGTCGGATATTTACCAGTCACCATTTGCCTGCGACGAACCATTAGCTGCACCAACTACAGGCTGTTTATAATGTTGTGACGTCATGTGAATGCAAATTATTTTTCTTTAAATGAGAAAAAAAGTATTTCTTTCGTACCTATGTTCCCAGGGTCCTATGTTCCCTCACTGCGGACCCGACCACATTCTGTTAATTTAGAGAAAAAACACCAACTAGGCTATTTAATTTTCTCTTTCCCTGTCTCTCTCTCTATATATATAAGGGTTAGGGTTTTTAAATGTCATTGATTTAACGCTTTAACCCCCACCTGAACCGAGAACATTTTCTCCAGTTTTCTTCAAATCTAAAAGCTTCTTGAAAAAAGCGACAAAATACAAAATATGAGACAAAAATGAGGATGAAAAAGCAGCAGAGAAGTGACAAAAATGTGACCAAAAAAAGTGATGAAAAAAATGTGAAAAAAATGACGACAACGCGGCAACAATGCGAGGAAAAAGATCCTTCTAGATCAGTGACAGTATGTTGGTCTTAGCTTTGAAATTAGGCGTTACTCTGGCCTATGGGCTGTGATCTCCAGTCAAGAAGCTTTGAGATTTAGGTAAACTGAACCGGAGAAAATGCACTTGGATGGGTTAGGAGGTCAAAAGCAATTCCACATACGCTAAACCAGGGGTCCTCAAACTACGGCTTGCGGGCCGGATTTGGCCCAGCCCCTGACTTGTAGAGCACAAATCCCTGAGTATGTCAAAAAAAAGTCTATAGCCCATTCCTGTGTGGAGTTATGATTTGTTGATCAGGATATAAACAACACATTACAGCCACGTGGTAAATGAAGCTTATCACCACAGAGTGTGGAGTGAATGAAAAATGACTGCAGAACTTTGAGAAAATTGTGACACAGGCTTGGTGGAAGCAGTTATTACTTTGTTCATATTACACAATTATGTTTTATTTGAAAATAAAAATAAATGTAATACCTGTGGTTTATAAAATTAAAACAAAGTGTGAAGACTTGATTACTATTTTTGCAAATCACTACAGCAAAACAAATATGTGCCTGGAATCAAGTGTTTATCTTGTGGATATAGTAGTGGGGATGACTGTACCAGGCAAGTAATCTCTACTTCACAATGAGGCCTGCTGCATTATGGTCTGGGTCAAACAATTCTATGTTATAGCCAACCAGGCCCGGCCCCCATCACAGTCAGGAATGATAATGTGGCCCCCAGAGAAAAAAGTTTGAGGACCCCTGCGCTAAACCATAGGCTAAAACCCTATAACCACTGCCGAACATTGAGCCTAATTGCCTTATTATGGAAACCTATGCTATAGTCTACTCTTTTTAATTCGTATTTGTAATCTTGTGCATAATCTTCTCGTATAGAAACAATTAAGCCTCTCGTTTGTCACTAACTCTCTGCTGAACAATTAAACAATACCGCATATTGTCTTTTCGGCCGTGCTCTGTGTCATGTCTGATATGTTTATTCTTTCACTTTGACGGAACACCCAACCTTGGGAACATAGGTACCGGGGAACATAGGGTTGACCCCTTTCTGGAGCACCTGTCCAAAGACCTCCTCGTTGACAGTGAATGTGAGGTCCAGCATGTCTTCGATGTCGTTGTCCTTCATCCACTGCAGACTCTGGTGAAACTCCTCGTCCAGGAACTCCAGGTCGCTCAGGTCACACGGGCTGAACCAGAGAGAGAGAGAGAGAGCGACATCACTAGAGGTTTTTTCTTATTAGCTTCAAACCGTTAAAGACATTGCCAGAGGATTACATCATGTTGTACATCGGGTTATTGCGCCAAGCTTTTTTCCTTTATGGAAGATAAGCATAACAGGCTCACAGAAAATTGATTGGATCGGATTTCGGATGGGAATTTCTGCAACGTCATTGTTAGCGAAGAAGCACGAATAAGCGACTCTTTCTTACATGCGCAGGAGTCCTTTGTAAAACGGTCGAGTGAAAAAGGCATCCAGCAAGTACTGATGGACAAGAGCCAGGCCCAGGATCCTCCCACTGAATCGAAACCTGGAGAGAGGACAGGCGAGCAGAGAGGGGAAGGATATAGGGGGAGTTAAGGATAGAGCGTGATAACATAACATTTACTACATGCCGAGGCTAACGGAGCCGTGTGCAAACAGGCAGAACATAAACCTCCATAAACAGACATTAAAATTGACTTCCTGGTTTTATTACCTTTACAAAGCTGGATTTATTACAAGGCTCTGGTAATTAAGAGATATTTTTAGACACATCACTTACTCAAAGGACCGGCTTTGCTTTATTGGCTTGTAGTAGGGCCGCGACACGAGATTAACCTCTTAACTCCCGCCTGAACCGAGAGCACTTGTCACTTTGTCACTTTTTCGTCAAATTTTTCGTTTTTTTTTTGCTCAATTTTTTTGTCACTTTTTTGTCACTTTTTCATCAAATTATTCACATTTTTTGGTCAAATTCTTATCCCTTTTTCGTCATTTTTTTCTCAATTTTTCGTCAATTTTTTCTCACTTTTTTGTCAAATTTTTGTCAATTTTTGTCAATTTTTTAATCATTTTTTTGTATATTTTTTGTCACTTTTTCGTCAATTTTTTGTCACTTTTTTGTCACTTTTTCGTCAAATTATTCACATTTTTTTTGTCAAATTCTTATCACTTTTTCGTCCATTTTTCGTCCATTTTTTCTCACTTTTTTGTCAATTTTTTGTCCATTTATGTCATTTTTTTGTCATTTTTTGTCATTTTTTGGTAAATTTTTTGTCACTTTTTCGTCCATTTTTTTGTCACTTTTTCGTCACTTTTTCCCACATTATTCGCATTTTTTTGTCAAATTCTTATCACTTTTTCATCTATTTTTTCTCAATTTTTCATCAAATTTTTCTCACTTTTTGGTCAAAATTTTGTCCATTTTTGTCATTTTTTTGTACATTTTTTGTCACTTTTTCGTCAATTTTTTTGTCACTTTTTTGTCACTTTTTTGTCAAATTATTCACATTTTTTTTGTCAAATTCTTATCCCTTTTTCGTCCATTTTTTCTCCATTTTTCGTCAAATTTTTCTCACTTTTTTGTCAATTTTTTTAAAGTTTTTTTGTACATTTTTTGTCACTTTTTTGTCACTTTTTTGTACATTTTTTGTCACTTTTTCGTCCATTTTTTGTCACTTTTTCGTCAAATTATTCGCATTATTTTGTCAAGTTGTTATCACTTTTTTTTCCATTTTTTTTCCATTTTTTTGTACATTTTTTGTACATTTTTTGTCACTTTTTCGTCCATTTTTTCTCACCTTTTTCACATTTTCATCCTTGTTTTCGTCTCAGTTTTGTTGCTATTTTCACACCTCTTTTCCATAAGCTTTTGGATTGGGGTAAAGCTGGAGAAAATGTGCTCGGTTCAGGTGGGAGTTAAGAGGTTAATAAAGAATTTACCCCTGAACTAGTTCTGGTCTATTTGATCTGGGTTGGGTGATGAGCAAGAGGATTTCTTGCTCATCTCGCTGTTGTTATAAAAATGGAACCTCTGGGTACCTCACGATTCAATACGATACATGGCTCATGATAACAATACACCAATACTGCGATACTTCAAGATTTTTAAAGAAATGTGTGATTTTCAACCATTTTTAACATACTGCATATTATTCATGATTTACATTTGTCCTCATGTGCCTTGTACCCCTTAGTCCTCAATAAATAAGTGAATAAATGATCCCTGACCCCCACACTGAAAATGGGTCCATAGATCTGTCAGTGGCATCACATCATTTGCATTTAAATTAAAAAGAAACCACAGCCCTGTTTCAAAAGGAAAAAAATCAACCACAAATTCATCTTATTTATAGTTATGCGACGTGATTTTTGATTTTTATTGTGCCACATATGTTATGATGAACTTAATTCTTAAATGGACTCGCAATGTAAAAATCGCTATTAGATATTTTTCCAAAATTGTGCACCCCTATCAGGATGTGTGGCCGTGAACAAAAAAATGATTGACAGTGTTTGGTCCAAGTGCTTAAACTGTAGTGCTGCCCTCTAATGTTCTGACTGAAGTCTTGATTGTTATTGGCATCTATATCGACTGTGACAACAGTGGAGACCTGCTGCCTCATTAATATGCATGATGTTGATCTTCAATGAAGGTATTCAAATCGTCTTCTGTACTACGATTTGAATACCTTCATTGAAGATGGACAACTCCTGTACGAGTGAGAGCTTACCCGGACATCATGCATGATGTTGGTCATTAATATGCATGATGTAGGCGCATCGAGTTGCCTTGTGTACAAAATGCGCGGTATAAATAAAGTTGCCTTGCCATCTGTGTTAATTTCGTCGACTAAAATATTTAGTCTTAATTTTAGTCAAAGTGATATTTTTGACGACTAAAATTGGACTAAAACGAAATTAAACGTTTTTCATGAGACTAAAACTATGACTAAAATGTCCAGATATTTTAGTCGACTAAAACAAGACTAAATAAAAATGAAAAGGAGAGACTAAAATCATCCAAACTTCTATTGACAGTCTGAAAGAGCCTCAGATCATTTAAATTCTCTGCCAAAGGATCAGCTCTGAGCTTTGTTCATGAGGAGCTGCTCCATGAAGCAGAGGAACAAGATTAAATATAATTACAATGAATATTATCAATGCAAAGTTGACTAAATTCGTCTTAAATTTAGTCGACTAAATTTACTTGCAATTTTAGTCGGCTAAAACTAGACTAAAATTGAAGATATTTTTTTGACTAAAACTAGACTAAAATTGTTGTCAAAATTAACACCATGTAATCAAAAGTATGATATCAGAATAAAAAGGTATCGTATCATCCCACGAAATATCGCGGTATATTTAGCAAAGTCAATATATTGTCACACCCCTAACCTAAACTCAAACCTATCCTATACCAAATTGTGTTTTCAAAATCAAATCAAATTCACTTTATTTATCCGTTAGGAACTTCATTTGCAGACGAAGTGCCAGTACGATAAAAACAGCACATCCACAGACTTACAACACAATCAACAATGCAATAACGGACGGAGGTCGGGAGGGAAGTGGAGGTCGCCCTCTTTGTCCCCAGAGGGAGGGACCTGAACCTACGCCCTATGCAGACAATAAAACCCCTAATAATCACATTTATGTCATCTTTCATGCCTAAGGAGAATCAAGCAGCATAAGTCACAGTGCACAGACTTTGTTTAATATACATAATGAGCCATGTGCTATAGGTTTTGGCATATTTTAACAGGCTTTGCTATTGTTTTTATTCACTTCCTATGGTATCAGACTGGTACTCGGTATCGGCGACTACTCTGACCCCAAGTGTCGGATCAGAAAAAAAAACTGGCATGGGATAAACACTACAACTAACAACTACAATATTTATAATCTGTCCAACGATTTACAGCCTGTAGATTTGATATTTCCTTTCAGTGCTCATTTATTCTGTTAACTGGTACACATCCTGATACTTTGGAAAAATATCTATCTTTATTTAAAACACACAGCACATCTTTTTCAGACCCGAATAATCAATATGGAGACAGACTTCTCACCACTCATGATGGTTGTCCACGAAGGCGGACATGGGGCTGATCTGGACGGTGTAAGTGTCGTTGGCTGAATACTCGAACAGGCCGTAGTACGGGTTGAACAGCTCCCGAGACACGAGGAAGAAAAACTCCCTGGAGGGGCCGCTGTAGTCCAGACTGAGAGACACGAGAGGAAGACAAGAAACAACAAATTCAGCCAAATTAACAGAGCTGTTCTGCTGTTTACAAAATATAAGTTAACCCCCACCTTAACCAAGCACTTTTTCTCCAGTTTGGCTTTACCCAAATTTAAACACTTAAGAAAAGGCATCAAAATAGTGACGAAAATGTGACAAAAAAGTGACAAAAACACGAGAAAAAAAGTGACGAAAAAGTGACGAAAACAGGAGAAAAAAGTGACAAAAAAGTGACGAAAACAGGAGAAAAAAGTGACAAAAACAGGAGAAAAAAAGTGACGAAAATGTGACGAAAAAGTGACGAAAAAGTGACAAAAACACGACAAAAAAGTGACAAAAACACGACAAAAAAGTGACAAAAAAGTGACAAAAATATGACAAAAAAGTGACAAAAAAGTGACAAAAAAGTGACAAAAATATGACGAAAAAGTGACAAAAACACGACAAAAATACGACAAAAAAGTGACAAAAATGTGACGAAAAAGTGAAAATAACAAAAGTGCCGAAAACACGACAAAAAAGTGACAAAAACACGACAAAAAAGTGACAAAAAAACGACAAAAAAGTGACAAAAATATGACAAAAAAGTGACAAAAAAGTGACAAAAAAGTGACAAAAATATGACAAAAAAGTGACAAAAAAGTGACGAAAAAGTGACAAAAATGTGACAAAAATGTGACAAAATGTGACGAAAACACAACAAAAAAGTGACAAAAAAAGTAATGCAAAGGCCACAAAAAGTGGCATAAACATGACAACATTTTTTATAAAAAAGTGACAAAACCACAACAAAAAAAGCCACAAAAAGTTACAATCACGTGTGTGGATCATAGCTTTCAAAAGAGGTATTACACTGCTGCTCTCTAGTTGAGAAACTTTTAGATTTGGGTAAAGCCAAACAGGAGAAAATGCACTCGGTTACGGCGCGGGTTAAGTGGTTAATATGGACGTTGTTATTATTTACAAACGAAATGAAAGATATTGGCCATAACTTTCAACTCAATCTCAATCTCTCAATACCTTATATCACATTTTCTGTCCGTTATTTCCCACAGAAAAGCAAATAAATAACTAACAATCCCCAAATGTGGCGCTGAAGCTTTTGTTTGCTTTGGCGTTGAAAGTATTTCTCCCTATCACAGTATTATGTAAGAGTAAATTAACTTTGGGAGCGTTGGCATTTTCGGTCGATAAGTGACTCACCCGTCCTCTCCCACGAAGCTGACGTACAGTTTACTCCTCTGTAGATCCTTCCGTGAGTAACACATGATCTGATTAAAGGCGTCCTCCAAAAGATGATCTCTGCGAATAATTAATCTGGAGAATGAAGGAACAATCATTAGTCACAAGCCTAATGTACGCATGTGTCTATTTTAAAATTCTTTGTGTGTGAAACTTACTTGACTTTCCCCGGGCCCTGGCCATAACCCTTCGTCTCCAACTTCCGATAAAAGTTTCTCAGTTTGGCCTCGAAGTCTCTCTTGTACGGGGCCGGAGCGCGGGCGTTCGCTCTCTGGGTACCTGTAAACACAAAACCAAAAAGGGAAAAGGACAGAAGAATGCTGTGTTAATAGAGTACTGATGTTATCTTTGTGCAGGAATATACTTTAGGGTGAGGGTTTCCAGCCTTTACCCCGTGGAATGAATTGAGTTTCATCTTATCACCAGACTAATATGAGCCTAAATGTCATCAAGCTCATGTGGGGATGAAGAAAGCCTTTGGGGGGCTGCTTTGGAACCCCTGCTTTAGGGTCATGTAGCAATGGTGTTAATGGACATGGTATTTCCTGTGATTTCTATGCACTATGATGGGGTTTTTGCACAGCACACAGTGACCTTATTGAAGACACACAGACAGACAGGATTACCAGGGGAGCTTTGAGGAGACGAGAGGCAGTAACCTGGGTGAAGTAACGGCGGCACATAGGACATGACCTCCTCTTCAAACAAACTGAAAGGAGAAACAAAAACACAACATACTGTAACACATGTAGCATAGAAGTTGTGGAGAAAAATAAATAAATAAATAAAGCCTATTGACAAGATTTTCCCCGCTGTCCTAAGAAATCCCTAAAGGCTTCACTGATCAGTAAAAAAATGTCCATGGGAATAAACAGGGAATTAACACAACTGAAGGTAGAAAAGGGCTTTTGAAAATAATGATGTATATTCACCAAGTGTATGTATTATTAGGGCTGTCACGATAAATACTGTGTTGTATACTGTACTGTGGTCATACCGCCTTTGTGATGCCCAATCCCGTCAGACCTTAGAAGCTAAGCAGGGAAGGGCCTGGCAGGACTTGGATGGGAGACCGTTTAGGAACACCAGGAAGCCTAGCGAATGTAGTGCGTGAGTGAGTGGTTGGTGGTGGTCGGAGGGGCCGATGGCGCAGACTGGTTGCCTCGCTTCCGTCAGTCTACCCCAGGGCAGCTGTGGCTACAATAGTAGCTTACCACCACCGGGTATGGAGTGAATGAATAATGCAATGTAAAGCGTCTGAGTGTCCAGAAAAGCGCTATATAAAACCAATGCATTATATTGATCGACTTATCGTTCGGTAAATAAGAGGAAAAACGATACATTTTTGGGCTCGATATTTATCGTCTGTACATTTATTAGCATCCCCCCCCTTTCTTTGTAAAACTTTGATTTTTAACTGAAGCAAATTGAGTTTCATAACATTTCATGTGTATTGCGGCGTGTGTGGTATTTTAGGATGTGAAAATGCTCTGTACTCTTCACGCAGTAAATATTCTCTACTCCACGTTACGGGTCTCGGGTCTTCCTTCGTACCAATGATTTCAAGTATTGATCACGTTTGTCATGATCTGAGTTAGAAACAGGTGAAATTAACTAGCCACAGTGTAAAACTGTGCTGTTTGCCCCACCCCTTAATTAGAAAGAGTATTAGGCAGAATGTAGGTTTGTGAAAGGAGTTTGTATGTTTTGACATGACAATATGGAGCCTCACACTTGGGGTCAGGGGTGTGGCATTACTCAAATACATGATTGATGATTGGTTAAAAAATATAATTAACTTATAACATATTCACTTATTGTTCATTCAACAAATAAAATGTAAAAATATCATGTTCATTTAAGTGTTTGGACAGTTTTAAATTTTGTTCCTACGTACCACTCACCTCAACAACATGACAAGATCTGCATCACTGGAGAGTCGAGCCAGCCCGTTAGCGCCTTCGCTGCGAATGAACTGCACCTTCTCCCTAAAAAAAATAAAACACACACGTAAACGCGAACACAGTGGATTAAATATATCTCACAACAGAGAAAGTAAATAACAGCAGTACTTGAGTGAATGGTTTCTGGCGAGCTCCGGCTGTCTTTCTTGCAGGATCTCCAAGATGTTGGGTTGCCGTAGAAACGCGACTATCTTGTCGTTGTAGGCTGAGGGAGAGAGAGAAAAAAGATGAGAGCGCTGCATAACATTATCACTTTCTGTGAGAGACCGAAACTTTTCACATCGAGCACCGAGTAATTGTGAAGCAAATATTTGACGCTGAATGTTGTAGCACTAATCTACATTTGTGCCTGTGTGTCTGGTAAAGCCCGGATCGAGGCTAAACCAGGACAAATGCGGAACTTTTGAGGTTATATGTTGCAATGTCACTCACTAAACTAACAAAAAACTATGACTTTGCACAGACAATGCTACTTTTGAAGTGGGTTTTCAAAATATAAAGCATATGGAAAAGGATCGGGAGTTTGTAAATCTAATGTTTGGCTGCCTGATGTCAAGGCAAAGCAGAAACATCACCATGGAAACAAGATGATGATGTCCCGCTTCCAGCAAAGTTATGAGTTTGTCTTTTTTTTTTTGGGCTTCTTTTACCAACTAACGTTTGCCATGTTTGAATCTATTTACTGGGTGAAATGTTCCTCAGTTTAACCCCTTAACTCCCACCTGAACCGAGCACATTTTCTCCAGTTTGGCTTTACCCCAGTCCAAAAGCTTCTGGAAAAAGGTGTGAAAATAGCAACAAAACTGAGACGAAAACAATGATGGAAATGTGACAAAAAAGTGAGAAAACATTGACAAAAAAGTGCCGAAAAATTTATGAAAAAGTGGCAAAAATGTCACAAAAATGCCAGAAGAAATTGACAAAAAAATTGACGAAAAATGACAAAAACGTGACAAAATGTGACAAAAAATTACAAAAAATGTGATAAAAATGTGACAAAAAAGACAAAAAATTGATAAAAAACTGAAGAAAAAATTGACGAAAAAATGACAAAAATGTGACAAAAAATTGACGAAAAAATGACAAAAATGTGACAAAAAAATTACCAAAATGTGATAAAAAATGACAAAAAAAAAATGACAAAAAAGTTACAAAAATAACCCAACCCAACAAAAAAATTATGGAAAAAAATCTGATGACGTGAGGAAAAAGATCCTCTCGGTTCAGGCGGGAGTTAGGTTAACAACATAAAAAACATACTGACCGACAGGCACCAGATCGTGGTACTGGTTGCGACTGGACCCGCTGAAGGTGCTGGAGGGCCGGGGCAGGAGCGGAGCGCTCGTCTGCCGGGAGTCATCCACCACCTGAGACGACAGGACGGACTACAGTTCAGGTCGTAGTTCTGCCACTGACACGCACTCCGCCAAACTGATTGAAATCCATGTTTTGTCAGGTAACGCATGTATGTTAAAGGAATAGGCCACCGTTTTAACAAACTGAGATAAGTTCTTAGACGAGTTCTTTAAGACCAGTCTGGTCTTCACGCGTGCCTTCAGTCACGTAAACACAGCACAGACGGCGTTAGCATTTAGCCTCTCCTCCTCTCCTCTATAGCTCCAAACGAGGTCAAGATAAAAGCTACCAAGCTCTTCCACGTTTCCCCTATTTAACCTCTTAAGTCCCGCCTGAACCAAGAGCATTTTCTCCAGTTTAGCTTTACCCAAATCCTGTAGGCCAGTGTAACACCTCATTTGAAAGCTAAGATCTACAAAACTCGTCTAAAAGGATCTTTTCCTCACGTCATCAGATTTTTTTCCATCTTTTTTGGGGGGGGGGGGGATTCAACTAATTTTATAGCATTTTTGTCAATTTTTTAAATCAATATTTTGTCATTTTTTGATCACATTTTTGTCACACTTTTTGTTAGATTTTTGTCATTTTTTCAATCACTTTTTTTTGTCAAAGTTTTCTCACTTTTTTGTCACATCTTAATCATCTGTTGCTATTTTCACACCTTTTTTCCAGAAACTTGTGGATTGGGGTAAAGCCAAACTGGAGAAAATGTGCTCGGTTCAGGTGGGAGTTAAGGGGTTAAATATGGTTACATGAAGTGTTACACTATAAAGTATAATTACACAAAAGGGGAACTATATTGTAAGGCGTAATAATACGTAAATAAAGGAGTAGTTCGACATCCGTGCAGTAATATCTTCACTTCACTGTGCAGACGCCCAACTATTCCTGGTATTATTACGCCTTACAATATAGTTCCCCCTTTTATCCGCTTAGAAAATCCACATTGTTTAATTTTGTGTAATTATACTTTGTAGTGTAACACTTCAAGTAACCATATTTAAATAGGGAAAACGTGGAAGAACTTCATCTATGCTGTGTTTACATGATTGAAGGCAGGTGTGAAGACCAGACAGGTACTAAAGAACTCGAAGGTAACCACTTCATCATCATCATTGCAATATCCTGAGTAAGTACAAACTGCTCAGTTTTGACAATCTCATTTTATACAATAATCTAAGAACTATATTCAAAATCACCAATAATGCAGCTCCACCACCACTGAAGAGCTTTGTCAGACTTTGTTCTGAGCAAAATACAAGAACTACTCGATCCACTGCAAACAAAAACTGTGCCAAAAAGATCCTCGGCCTTTGCACAATGTGCCTTCTCGTTTCGCTCCATTAAACAGTGGAACGAACTTCCAGACAGTTTGAAACTGTCTGTGGATTTTAATAGTTTTACTAGAAATTTGAAAACTTACATTTTAGATCATCAGTCGTGTCAGCATTAATGAATGTATTGTAAACTATAGAGATTGTTTAGTTTTGTTGTTGTTGTGTGTACACTTTTAGGAAAAGCATAGAATGTATTTTATACAGTGATTTTATTATAGATTGGATTTATAGATTGTAATTGTAATGCTTTATGTTCACACCTGTCCAGGGACTGCGGATGGAAAATAGCTGCTGAGCTAAATCTGGTACAAACCATCTCCTCTTGTAAAGACTAATGGTTCTGTACATTGTCCCTGTTTCAATAAATAAAATATTGAAATGAAATAAGAACATACCTCAGTATGTAAAAACAGTGGCCTATTCCTTTAACAGATCACATTCTGTCTGTAAAAACTGCTAAAATGTTATCAAAACTCTTAGGGCTTGATCTTCTGCCTGGCACAAGAAGGGGTCGACTGAGATGCCTTTTCTCTGTTCATCTTTAACATGGTGTGCTGCCTTATGTAGCTACTTCTTTCAGCAATTAGGCTACACATGTTTGAAGCTCCAACAGAACAAACTGTAAACTTTATTCCACTGTGAGTTAAACAATGGCCGTGTCCCGAGAGAAAGAGAAAATACCGCTGGCTGTGGTATTGAAGAGCGTCGAGCGGGGCTCTACACGCTGCAGAAACGTGAGCGAAACACCAGCACGTGTGAACCCCACACCCCTGCTCCGCAGCAAACATCGGTCATGGTTGTCTGTCCAGCCTATGTTCAACGCCTGTTCAACCCACTTACACAAAAGCCTAGTCTAAAGCCTGTGTTGAGATACACAAAATCAG
Organism: Gobius niger; assembly: GCF_951799975.1. Classification (NCBI taxonomy): domain Eukaryota; kingdom Metazoa; phylum Chordata; class Actinopteri; order Gobiiformes; family Gobiidae; genus Gobius; species Gobius niger. The sequence continues at coordinate 31,673,681 of NC_136860.1, forward strand.
GCCCCTTATATCCACATATAGATATAAGGCATGGAGTGAATGAACCCCCCTCCCTTTCATGTGTGAAGGGCTTTGGGTGTGACTTGTGTCATATGAAAAGCGCTATACAAATAACATTCCCTTTCCTTCCCCCCTTCCCACATATGGATCCATTATCTCCAGAGAAGGAAGAATTTGCAGCATTGTATATTTCAAATAGCCAATCCCACACTCTTTTATGCCTTTACTATATGTCTTGTCATGTTAAGCAAACAACTGTGATCTGTAAGAGTAACAATGAGCAGAAAGAAATGGGAAAGCGACTTGGCATGGCAGCTGTGACTCCTCGGCCTCACAACTGTTTGTTGTTTTAAACTGGGTATTGATTTTGTGGCTGCAGCGCGGTAATATGTTGTGTGTCTAAACATAGTGTGCAGAAAGCGTTGTATCACGGCTAGTCAGATTAGCATTGACCACTCCCTGCCGGTGCACACTTTGTTCTGCGCTGCAAACATCTGAGTGGCTCCGCAGTGGGTCATACAGCGTGGGAATTACTTTGCTTCCCATTAACTCGTGTGACTTCCCTGTGGACTGACGCCTGCGTTTAGGGCGAGGAGGAGTGTGGGGCTCACCTCTCCGGCGCTGTGGCTGCGCTGCCGGCTCAGGTGTTGGCGATGGGCCAGGAGTCCGGTGGAGCGCGAGCTCTGGAGGGGCAGCCGCGGGTCGATGAAGGTCGTGGAGCGACAGTTGTGATCCACGAAAAAAGGCTGGGTAACGGGACAAGTCATTAAGTCTTATATAAATGTTAATGTGAGCATAAAAGACTGGTTGTTAGCATGATCACCTTAAAAGCCAGAGGTGGGAGACTCGACTTGAGACAGACTTGAGGCCAGTGACTCTCAATGACTTGCTGTGACTTTATAGTTATTATTTATTTGAGTGAAACTGTCGAAAAATCAGGATTCATTTCGTAAAAGCGGCGCATCTATGTTTACATTATGGTAATTAGCCACATGCGTGTTCGGTTTCCAGACGGAGCTCGTCTAATCAATACAGCGCGAAAAGGCAGGAGGAAAATACGACGTGTTTCTTTGGATGCATTAAAAGTTTTCTCAAGACAGTGAAGAGGAGGAGATTTATGGACAGGAAAACGTTTGAAACAATGGCGCAGACGGGCGGCCTCCAGAACGACGATGCGTAAGAGCTGATTAATCAACAGAAATCTTGGGGCTTTTCGATGTTTTAAGGCGTTCACACAAAGTTTACAGCATTTAGTGACTATTTTACGCATCCGCACACAGCCCAGTGACAGCGGGACTGAAGGCTACGCGGAATCTACTTTGAGCAGGGGCGAATCCGAGTATACATGGGCTGGGGCAGTACAGGGGAACCACTGCCAGAAAAACTGCCAGAAACTAACAAAAATAAAAATATTGTTTGATATTTATATTTCACACTACAAGGAAAAGCAGCTCATGTTTAAAAGACTCCTTTTTTTTTAAGTCGCCCCCCCGGGCCCCCTCCCTTAAAATGCTGTCCCGGTAATTTTGTACATAGACTGGAGCATTTAAAATATATATAGTTTGAATTTTTTGGTGATTAAATATTATCCATGAGATTTTTAAAAGTTTGATTTTAGCCTAAATGTTAAATGTTAATCGCTATCTTGAGAAAGCACTTGTTATTTTCAAGATTAAACACATTTTGAAAAGTAGACACACTGGCGTTTGTGACTTGAGGTGACTTGCCGTCTTTAGCAAGACTTGACAAAAGCTATGACTTTACTTGACTTGACTTGACTTGAGCGCATGACCGATTGACTTGGGCTTGCTTGAGACTTGGACCTTCACGACTTGGACTTGACTCGAGACTTGCATTTAGTGACTTACTCCCACCTCTGTTAAAAGCCCCAGCTGTCGTACTGCTACACAACTTTATGAACCCGGACAAAAGCGCTGAGCTGCCTGTCGCCTGAGTCAAAACATAAATGCCTGTACTGTGTGATTATATTCAAATGAGACTGATTTTTTTGGATTTCCGTGTCTGAAATATCACTGACAATAACTATATGCAGATTATGAGCTCATTAACTGAGCAGCAGACAGTTAAAGGAACAGGCCATCGTTTTTCCATACTGAGATATGTTCTTACCTGAGCTTAGAAGAGTAGATGCGTACCTGTCTGGTCTTTTTGTGTGCCCTCAGTCACACACAAAGACCAAATATGTGGTTAGCATTTACCCTCTCCCAGTGTACTCCTATAGCTCCAAACGGTTAGAAAGTTGGAAGCTACCACGCTCTTCCAATTGAACTCATAAAGACTAGACAGGTACACATCAACTCGTCTAATCTCAGGTAAGATTATATCACAGTATGGAAGAACTGTGTGCCCTCAGTCACGCAAAAAGACCAAAGATGTTGCTAGCGTTTGGCCCCACCCAGTACATTCCTATGGCTCCAAACGGGGTGAAGTTGGAAGCTACCACGCTCTTCCAAGGGCACGCACAAAGACCAGACAGGTACGTATCAACTCGTCTAAGCTCAGGTAAGAAAATATCTCAGTATGAAAAACGGTGGCCTGTTCCTTTAAGGCCAGGGCTTTACAGAGACAAACTGCAGATCATTTGACAACATTAGGTTTCATGAACAAAATCAAGATGGGAAGTAGTATAGTAAACTGGGAATATAGTATTGATTGACCACATCAACAACTTTTCTAAAACTGATCTACGATTTTGTAAAAACTCAGGTGTGAGTTCGGTCATTAGGACTTAGAACTACAAAGTTGTTTACCCACAAGTGAGAGTAATCGTTAATAGAGGGGAGGGACTTCAAGCTTAACTCCTCCCAGTGATCTATATCTAGTCTGTGGGCTGAGCTGAGACTTTAGTGTCGCTGATGAAGCCTTTTGGATGAGAGGCGAAACGTTCAACACTTCAACGACAGAGAACTGAGGCTGAATCAAGAACCTGTGCGACTGAGAGCCTAGATATTTTGTAAAAAAGTAAATGCTGTTTCTTTAAGTCTTCCCTGTCAGTGCAAGGTCTACGTTTTAGAAGCAGTGATATAATTAAAGAAAACGCTCTGAAGTCAGTCTTAATTAAGATGGACACCCTATTTGTCATAGCCTCTGTGACATTCATTAATTAGTCCACTCTTCCAGTTACACATCAGAGCGAACAGACTTCAGAGCAGCGGATTGAGGTTAAATAGACGTCTTGACACTTAAATCTTCAGCACGCACACACACACACACACAGATAGACACACTCTTACCTTGCCCGTGTGGTCGTGCTTCATCTCCCAGCCGCGGGGGAGCTCCAGCTGCTTGTTGGAGAACATATTGAGGAAGGTGACCAGGTCTCTGTTGTGCTGGTAGCGCTCGAAGTAGTGAGCGTCGCGCCGCACCTTGCTGATCATGTGCTTCAGACAGGTGTTGCTCGTAAACATGCGGTAGGCACTCTGCGACGAGAGAGGAGAGACATGTATAAAGGTAAGAACATGAGCGTGACATTGGTGCTGGTCAGAGGAGGTTTGTCAGCCATGTTCCCATCAGACAGGCCCAGAGGCAGCAGTGGCTTCGGTAGAGTGTGACAAAGGAGAGGCTGAATGTAGTTACGTGAAGGCATTTGGGTATTTTGAAAGGTTATAGCCATATCTTTTATTGTTTTGATCATTATTAATTACACTGTCTAACGTAGAATCTATGACATAAGTGACACTCTATGATTAAAAGTGTAGAGCCGTGATTTCCAACCTTCACAACCTTTTCCTGAATGAAGTAGTTTGTCAGGTTGGATTTTCCCATTTATTCACTGGTAGAACTGAGGTCACTGAGAGAAAACCTTGGGGAAAAAAAACATTGGAGTTGAGCGGGAGTAGGTAGTTTGCTTTTTGGAGTTCCCATTTTCTTCACTGTCAAAACACCAGGGGCTGAAGTTACCAGTTGTTTCCCAAATTAAAGCACCTCTTTAAAAAAAAAAAGGCAGTTGTGTAGTTTTGTACATCATAGTTGACCTAATGGAATGCGTTGTCTGGGAATATTTTAACTTCTTAACCCCCGCCTTAAAGGGACTATACAGAGTTTTAAAGTATCATCCTCCCCCTACTTGTTCCGGCCATGTCCTAATGTGTAGAAAGACCTGTTCATCACATCTGCCTCTAAAATCCTGCACTGTCACTCAAAAAGGTGTTACGTCGGGTCTGAAGTACCGTCATGCCCGAGCTTAATATAGAAGGACCTGAGGTGGCAGTAGTGAGCATAAAATGACCAACTTGCATCTAGTCTCTTTAACCGAGCACATTTTCTCTAGTTAGACTCTAACCAAATCTAAAAGCTCCTTGAAAAAAATCATCAAAAGACAATAAAAATGTAATAAAACAGGCAACAAAAAAGTGATGAGAAAACAACAAAAAGGCGACAAAAATGCAACCAAAACGTGACAAAAAACTCAACTGTTTACCCTCTGAAAATCTACTTTAATATATTCTTATAATATATTATTTTGTACATAGATGCGACTTTAGTGCTGAGAAATCCTGTTCAATAATCTGAGCTTGTTTTAACCTCTTCACTCCCACATGAACTGAGCGCATTTTCTCCAGTTTACCCAAATCTAACAGCAAAAAAGTGGCAAAGGAGCAACAAAAACATATCGTAAAAACAACATTAATGGAATAAAAAAGCAACAAAAAAACACGGCTAAAGAGTGATGAAAAAGCAAAAACAAAGTGACAAAAACGTGACCAAAACGCCCATATTAAACCTCCATTTGATAAAAAATATAACTCAGTTCCTCCTGGGATGTCACTCGGGGTCTTTAGCGCTCAGTCCCCGAAATAGAAGGGACATTTTTGGTAATTACACTGTGAATTATATATCAAAGTGATGAAATATTCAAAAGCACTGACGGGGTTTGAATGCAGCACAGTAAAGAAGTCGGGGCTGCACAGGAACTTGGCGCTGGGCGACTGGAGCAGGAGCGAGAGACGAGAGCGGGTGGTGCTGGAGTGAGCCACACTGCTGTCCCGTCTGAATTCTGTGACACAAATCAACACGTGAATGAGCGTAAAACACACCCTCATGTTTGTAAATACTGTAGTAATAGATCATTCACCCCCCCCAGCTTTTCATACCTGAGAGGGAATGAGGCAACAGTTCGGTTTCTGGTTCAGGAAGTAGATCCACAGGGCTCTCCTCCGTTCGGTCACTATTGGTTATGGTTCTCCTGATGCTCTGGTATCTGAACGAGGAAAGAGGAAATACAACTCAAAAATATGAACCGTGGTCTCTCCCCGAAATATCAAGTCAAGCTGGACAAAAGAAACCATCAAAACCATCAATTTCTAGCCTCTAGAAAGTACCACTATAGCAACTAATCCTCAACATTTCATGGGGTCAACTGTTAGATCTCTATGCAGTCAGTGAACTAGAGCTTCAGCAGCATTTGTCCAATTCGACCGTCCTTACCCAGGGGAAGGGGAAGTGACATCACCAACAGCTGTTTTACTTCTTCTTTCTTTGTTTGGACAACATAGTGTCCAAACAAAGATATTTAAGGAGAAAAAAAAAATCCAAATCCTTTAGTGTTATTTCATCTCAACAGCTGTTTCATAAAGCTACGGTAGCAAATTAGCCATGTGGCTCTAGTTTCTACTAAATAAAAGCAAAAGCATATGGCAAGGAAAGGCAAATTTATTTGTAGAGCACAATTCATACACAAGGCAATTCAAAGGGCTTCGCAGTTGCTTAAATACAAGAAAACAAGTAGAATCAATAAAAACATAAAAGCACAAACTGCCTTCATTTAAGCCATTTACTGAGTCCTCTCTTTAACACACTGACATGTGACTGAGCTGTGGTGACGACAACATGTATTTTGTCACTTTTATAAAGTTTGGCTTGTGCAGAATCTTATTTTTTTTGTGTGGTTGCGCATTAGGGATGGGCGATACCACATTTTTTTGGAATCGATAACAAAACCAATACTTTTGATACATTTAAAATTAATACTTAAATGACAAACAGAACCTAAACCAGAATGATATGACTGGCTCAGTTCAATCCTTTGCTGTTGTGACTGTTTAGGCTCAGAACAAAGAAATAAATCATCCTTTTGTGTTGATAATTGCTGTCCCTCCTTTTTACATATGCAAATTAGTATCGATACTTCTTGCCCAATATCGATACTTAAAAAGATCGATAAATCAATACTTTGGTATCGATCCGCCCATCCCTATTGCACATGAAACACTCGAAGGTGGGGGTAGGGGGTTTGGCGCAGTGGCTTATGGGATGGCACATAGCTCCTAATCACTGGTTAGTTAGCACCAGAGGTCCCTATGCTGAAGTGGCTATGATAGTTAGCATTGAGGCTTCTTTTTCTAACTCCTTCCTAACTGACAGCCCAATTCGGAAGCTTCTTGTCATGGCGGACGCTGACTCACATCCGGGTTTGGCGTAAGACCTCACACCAATTTACTGGTTTCGGAAAGGGGCCACAGTAAAAAGAACACAGATTCTGAAAAGATACCCGTGCATACCTGCGATTGAGCTGCTCCATCTGCTGTATGGAGTTGGACCGGGTCAGGCCCTGTGGAGCGGGGGGTCCAGTGGGGCGCTGCCACGTGGTCGTCCTGTTCACGTGGTCCACAAAGAAGATGCGGCCGTGGCTGTCGATCCGCGCCTCCCAGTCTGAGAGCACAGGCGTCAGTCACAGAGAAGCTTGAAGTTAGAGCGTTAGACGGGATTTTCAGATGCTCCTTTTATCCTTCATCTATTTTGAGCAGTTATTGATGTCAAAATTAAGTTCATCTCTTTTCTCTCTTCCTCTTCGAATCTCTATCACTTTAGAAAACAGACCAAAGGTTTCTTATATCTCATATATAATGTTTGAATATTAGTAAAGTCAGAACACATCGAGGTTATCTGTAGATATCCAAGTCAGACCAGCGGGGGAAAATTGGGGAACTATGTCCAAGTGACTTAACCTCTTAACCCCCACCTGAACCGAGCACATTTTCTCCAGTTTGGCTTTACCCATAAGTAAAAGCTTAAAAAGAGAAAGCATCAAAATAGTGACAAAAACGAGGATGAAAACATGACAAAAAAGCAATGGAAATGAAGCTATGAAAAAGCAACAAAATTAACACAAAAAGTGATAAAAAAGCGATAAAAAAGCAATGAAAAACCGACAAAAACATGCAGAGACAATGTGACAAAACGTTACGATCACTTTTGTGACATTACACTGTTGTTCTCCAGCTGAGAAGCTTTTAGATTTGAATAAAGCCAAACTGGAGAAAGTGCACTCCGTTCAGGTTAAAGGGCAGCTTCATCCACCAGGGTTTCAGATAAATTTAAATCTCCCCTTCACTCCCTCTGCTGCCCCCTGTACTTGGTACTGCTCTGTATGGACTTTTTTTTGTCAGTAAGTATAATAGTGAACCCGTCTGCACCTCCACCGCCACACCCACCACCCCCTCACCTGCCCAATGACCCACCTACCAATGCCCCTCACTCCCCCTCCGCATGATGATGCATTCAAAGGGGAAAGGAAATCTCATCAATCAAATGTACTACTCACATCTAATAAGATATGAAGCAAACTAAAACTTTTTGGGGGGTCATTTATCAAGGTGCAAGGCAGGTGCTAAACAGCAGGTGCAAGTGGAAAAGTCAAATAATGTTGGATATGGCCAATATTACTGCATTAGGGCCTCAAATCTGATATGTAAATCAAACAATCCTGCATGAGTATAACAATGCACCAGTGAATCAGCTGCTGATCAACTTCTCTACCCATTTTGCACATGAGCAAACGCTTGGTAAATGACCCCCATTGATGCTCACATTTAATTGCTAAGCTGTGACTATCCTGGCGGTCTGTGATTTTGGGGATTTAGAACACAATAGCTCCATTTGGAACTAAATTTACAGTGCAGAAGTTTAATTTTTTATTTCCCGCAACCCTTGAATGCCTCAAACACTTCCCGATGGTGCCCGCTTCACAGAAAAATTAACTGAAGGTTCCCCATTGGATTATTAAAGGGGGGGTATTATGCAAAATCGACTTTTTCAAGCTTTACATCATGTTATTATGTCATTCCCTCATTAAAAACATGCCTGAAGTGTTGCCTTGGCACATTCACGTATTTTTGAGTAATCTGTAAAAACTCTGATGGCGGCCATTTTAGGGATAGGTTTGCCTGAGTCCTCCTAGGAACGCCCCCACCTCCTGGAGACGCCTCCGAGCTTTGGTCACCAGCCGAGCAACCAACCACTGCTCCTCAGCAGAACCCCCTCCCCACTGATGCCACAGACAGCGTGTGGAGGGGGCGTGTCGGAAAGGCTCAGAGGTTCTTAAAGAGACAGAGGCCTATTTCAAGACATTCACTACAGCCATTTTGAAAGACCAATTTTATACAAGGCAGTTAATCTAATTTACTGCATTTACAGACCAACAAAAGGTTTGGTCATCATTGTAATGTGCTATAGACTGGTGTTATGTGATTGAAAAAAGCATAATACCCCCTCTTTAAATACACCACATGGATATTATAGGAGGATTTCAGTTGCTTCAGAACAGTTTGGCTTTGGTACATTTCTATCATAATGCTAAACCAGTCACATTTCCCCTGCACGTGTCTCTGTCTACATAAAACAGGTGAGGGGTATGAGGCGGGGGCGGCAGATGGATTAGCTTAAAGCAATTCTGATTCTTTGCATGTCCCTTTGCTTGTGGTGGAGATGACAGTAAAGCTGAGTGAACTGAGCTGAACTGAAGATGCTGCCCTAGTCTGGGAGCATATGCATATTTTACACGCAGCAGTTGTTTAATGCCGTGGGGAGCCATTAGTTTAAGTAAACCACAGGACACTAATGTGACAGACAGCAGAAAAACAGAGAGCTCCCAGGTTGACTTTTCCCACTGCAATGATTAATCACTATTTTAATTCTGAGCACAAACTAGAGCTGCACAAAATAAGAAATTGGACCAACACAAGGCTGAAATAAAATGAAACTAAATCAGGAAAATCATGACTAAGCTTTTACTTTGTGTTTTTGTTCTTCTTGTCTCAATAATGTAAAAAGAACAAATCTATGAATAAGAATTACATTGATTATATTGTGATAAATGTTCAACACAGACACAGACAAATCTGTTAAAGTTAAAGCAGTACTAAGTAACTTGTTTACCTTAATAAATCCTTTTCGTGGTCCCTCTGGGGTTAATACAAGTGTTAATGGTATGATTGGGGGGTCTTTCATCTCCCCCTGGTGTCTCTGGCCAGAAAACCACAATTGCAACTTCTCTGCCTACAGGTCGGAGGCCCCAATCCACATGAATGCAATCATGAAGAAGAGGCTAACAGGCTAACGGGCAATGCTAACTGTGGGCTAGCACCACTTAAACAGTATTTACAGCCAAGTTTGAGTGAAAAAAAAAACATTTCCATTGTGTAATTGGATGTACAATATCCCTCTCTCCCATTGCCTTTTCTGTCACCGTAGTATTTCCTCTCACGGACAATTAATGAGTGAAACACTACAACATGCTAAGACAAATGCGGTGGCGCTTATGGCCTCAAGGGGCATGAGTTACTTAGTTCTGCTTTAAATAAAATGGACACAAAAAAACAGAGGCTTGTATAGTAACAGGACGGCGCATGCAGACACACACACTCACTGGGAGGCAGCGGCTCGTCCACGCGCTGGTATCGGTGGATGTCCTGTCGAACTGAGGGGAGGGACCTCACCGGGTGCCCATTCACGGGGGAATCTATGGGAGAACAGTACACAATTAAACAACAGAATCTAGCAAACGATCACTAAAACTCGTGTCTAATAAACCCACCCTCATCTCCGTCTCCCTCCGCGACACCCTCGGTCTCTGCAGATTGTCCCTCTTCGTTTGCCGTGTTCGCCTGCGACGCCTGTGCCTCGCCGGCGCCCCCTGTGGCCTGTAGACTCAGCCTCCTCACAGTGATGATCTCCACCTCCTCCAGGTGCCCCGTCACAGCGGCCTCTCCTTCTGCCCCTGGGACCGTCCCGGACCCACCGCCCTCATCGTCCACGGCCGGAGGGTCCCCCCCATGTCCCCCCGGGTCGATAGCTGCCTCTGCTTCCTCCTCTAGCTCCTATAGAATGAGATCAATCAGCCACATTGGAGGCAACATTTTAAAAGCTTGTATTGATTTATCAATGATGATTGTAATGCTGATTAATTCACAATCAAATAATGGAGAGCTAGATCCACATGTCCAATAAATAGTACCAAAAGTACTATCTTGACTCAAAACATATTTTCTCCGGCGGTTTAGTCAGACTTTGGCAGAGATTGTCTTGTGCTGTGACTGAGGTCATTTTAAAAAACCCTGTCACAGCTACATGTTTTGTGGTGAAACTTCAGCTTTTATTGCAAGTAGATCCAATTGCATTTGCTTTGTTGGACTTTTCAAACTTTAAAAGCTACGCACGTGTACAAATAACGTTAAAGGCACACAGTGTCAACCTTTTAGATTATTCTGTTGCCAGAAAATGTTTTTGGTTTTTTTTTTAATCAGAGAATGCATTTGGATGTGGCTCAATGGGCCCACCTATTCCATTAGAATCTCAGATTTGGCTGCCATACATCAACATCTCCATGGAGATGAGCTGGAAACGGCCCACTTCCTGTAAAGTTGCATTCAGGTCTTATATATTGGGTGAAATGTTACGTGGTTATGGTTTTGATGTTGAAAATCCAATGGCTAAAAGCAGCCTGCAGCAAACCTAAAAGAATATTCTCTGCTTGCTTCCTGTCCAAATTGGTGCCAGGGCAGACCTCCTTTATGTGGCCTTTGAATGAGGAAAGGCATGTCCACATATACTGAGAATAAATAGGTAAAGACGACCTGGAAAAACCCTGCCTTTTAAAACCATTTCAAACACTTACTCCTAATTTGTACAATAAACGTGTTGTGTGATTTTGCGATAACCTACACTAACATCTGCATGAACTTTAAATGTAAAATAGTCTCTAACTGTACAATGGGAAGATCGTGGATTAACAAATGTCAGATATACCTTCCTGTCAGGCTCTGAGATAAACTAAAGTCACTGCTGAATTGTTTCCAAATACTTAATATTTGAAAACAGCGGGGGAACTCTTCCAACAGAGACGCCCCGCGGGGACCGTGTTATCTCTAATAACATCAAACGCTGAATAATCACAACAAAGATGAGTGTGCCTGCATTTTGAATAACAGGCTATGTAGAAATGGAAACATATTCATATACAGCTCCATCATAGCAGCTTACAAGTCTGGAAAAGCTCAAGAGCGACTTATTTTGAATTACATTGTTTTGACATTCAGATAGTGTTTTGTGTAATTAAAGCTGTAGTAATGTATGGCAAGAATTTCCCTCTTTGCATTGGAAGCTGCAATGCAATGACACAGCACAGCAGGCTCAGAGGGTCAAAACTCAAACACCCCAATGGGTATACAAAAGGGCAAACCGTGACGCCTTATCGTTTATCAAACAACCACAGTCACAAACTAAATGCTCACAATGGACGTTTTGTTCATTAAGGGACTCTTGATAACCTTCAAGATACACAGCGCTGCAGGCCCAGGGCAGGCAAGAGTGTTTAATGACGAGCCCATTTATTACATGGGCAAAAGACCAGGAGCAAAGCATTTCTTACAACTAATATTAATCCTATTGATGAAGTGGGGGGTCTGATGTTGGAAAGGAATTCACAATACTTTTTGGAATTGAACTAAGTAACTTGTTTACCTTAATAAATCCTTTTCGTAGTCCCTCTGGGGATAATACAAGTGTTAATGGGATGATTGGTGGGTCTTTCATCCCCCCCTGGTGTCGCTGGTCAGTAAACCACAATTGCAACTTTCCCTGCATCGGGTTGGAGGCGCAATACACACGAATGGAATCACGTAGAAGAAGCTAACTGGCTAATGGGCAAAGCTAACTCCGGGCTAGCACCACTTAAACAGTATATACAGCCAAGTTTGAGTGAAAAAATGATCTCCATTGTGTCCCTTTGTCTTTTCTGTCAGCGTAGTATTTACTCTCACGGACAATTAATGACAAATATTTTTATAACTAAAAAAATAATGTTGAAAACAATAAGGATCGTTTTCCTGCCCACAGACCGGATGCCCATTTATAGAACATCCAGACAGATCGTGCCTCTGGGGGCAGTGACAACCCTGTTAGCTTCTTCTTTGTGATTCTATTAGTGTGTATTGGTGATTCCTACCCGGAGGCAGCAAAGTTGCAATTGTGGTTTTCTGGCTGGAGACACCAGGGGGAGATGAAAGCCTCCAATCATCCCATTAACATTTGTATTACCCCCAGAGGAACTACGGAAAGGATTTATTAAGGTAAACAAGTTACTTAGTACTGCTTTAAGATCTTTGTTTTTACAAAATCAACTCGGGAACCAAAGAATAATTGCTGGAGGGCCAGATGTGGTCCTGGACTGACGTTGCCTCCCCCTGCTACAGGCTATGCAACTTTTGTCAAGTAGTTATTCTTAAAAAACATAGCTCTAAAGGAAATAATAATGACTAGGTAACAAACCAGTGGTCGCAAACTTTTGGAGCCGTATTTATTCCCATGTTGGGTCACACCTTTGGAACATTAGCCAAAATAATTCTTAAAAAACAAAGGAAAAGACCAACTGGCAAAACAAAATAAATCAAATTAAGAACAAAGGTAAAATCGCACACACATGCTATATAATAATGATAATAGTTTTTTCTTTTTATCTACATGATCTAGCAACTGAACTAAACAACTAAGTATTGTTCTTAACAACACAAACCATTTTTCCTATTTCCTTAATTGTAAATTGAGTCGATAAATAGTATACATCATTTTTTCAACAGCCATAAATTCAATTATTTGTTAAAAAAATTATAAAAACTCCTTGCCTAGAAAATGTATTGGTGGGCATTCTTTTTGCGATAGGAACAGGTAATCTTCAGATATTGTAGTGTGGTTGGATAAACATAAAACATGGCTATTTTACAATGGAAATACCGCATAATCAATACAGAAAATGATCTTCTGCCACTATTTAATTAACTAAACTCACCACAGCCGTCGTCAGCGTCACTGGACAACTGTCGGAAGTTGAGAAAACCGTCTGGTGCGCCGTTTCCATGGAGTCCATCTCTGAAGACTGGTCCTCCATTGGCCCCCTCACTTCCTCTTGAGTTCCCGCGCCCTGTGGCAAAGCATCCTGGGAAACCGCCTCTACGAACGGCGCTTCCTCCACTTCGGAAAACACATCTGCGTCGAGCGCATCGTCAACGTCTAGATCCCCTATGTCCGGGATGACTCCCAGCATCGGGCTAATGCTGCCCATCACTATCCCAGGACTAAGCGCTCCATCTTGGGGTATAGAGATCTCCAAATGCTCGTCCGGAAACGGGTCATCCTCCTCTGGGATTGTTATTTCAGGCCGAACCCCGTTTAGCAGCAAAGGCGACAGCGGGACGGGGGGTATATCGTTCGCTCCCGATCTCTCCTCATCCTCGTCTGAATCGATATGCATCATAGCGCTGAGTCTCGTGTGTGTGGGGAAACTGGAGTGGAATTTGGGCGACGCCGCACCCATGGGCCTCTCTCCGGGCCCTTTCGGCGCTTCGATCGCATCTAAGCCTTCGGTAAACGATCGCTGCAGAACTTCTGGGGTGGACAGCGTCGCTGAAGGTAAGTATCTACAATGGGCTCCTAGAAAAGGTGTGTCTTTTTCGGAAAAGGCCGCAGCCCCGCCGCTGTCCCAAGGCCCCGGAGAGCCCTGGGAGCCCGTCGGGGACAGAGCGACAGAGGAGATGCCCGGAAGCGGGTGCGGTAAGTCTTCGTCGTCGGAGGGCGTCCCGGGAGCTCCATTCAAAGCCGATATACCGATAATAGACTCCGGAGAGGCACCTGGATACAAAGAAGACCATAACTGAACATTGGACACTAACAGACGGCTAAGAAAAGTCACAAAGAGAATTTTGTTTGGTCACAATTATCAAAGTCACAGAAAAAAACAGCTTCTTAGTGCCGCGCCCACTGTTTCTTAAACATTGCGTTAAAAGAGAGAGAATGCCAATAATAAGCTCCAATTTGCATTTGTATTAGTCTAATATGAGCCTTGATATTAATGAGCAGATAATGCCCTAATTAGTCGTCCTTCTTTGATACTTTTATGCCCAAACTTTCTGTTTCAAAATTTGTGTTCCATGACTCTGTTTAGATTATGTTTAGTTTAGCACAGGGGTGTCAAACACACGGCCCGCGGGCCTGCGGGTCCCGCGAGATGATTTAATCCGGCCCCTGCCCTGTAGAGCATAGATTCTAGAGTATGTAAAAAGAAAAAGTGCCCATTCCTGTGCGGAGTCATGAATTTTTAAAGAATAAACAAAATACTCATTCTAGCCACCATTACTCCTTTATTATTCATCCTAGACAAGTCATTTTGGTGTCCAACCCTAGGAATCCAATGGGCTTGTTCCAATTGGAGTCACATGATCACATAATTGTATAATAGAAATCATGGACAAATACTCTATATATTAACATTAGAGAGTTTGTCACGGCAAACGCAAATGCTAATTAATCAAATGCTAAGATAACAGAGAGGCTAAAACCCTTCCAGGTCCACCATGTCAGGGCCGACGTGGTCGCTCACCTCGCAGACTTTAGTGAATATCTCCGTGAGTAAATGTCGCAGAGACTTGCCTTTTATTGCGTTGGGAAGAAGAGGGTTGGGGCTTTAAAACCATCCCTGTCCCGCTAAGCCTCTGGGAAGTTATGTAAGGTTGCGTTGAAAATGAGTGCCGTTGCCGTGACAAACTCGCTAATGTTAATATATAGAGTGTTTGTCCACGATATCTATTTCACAATTATGTGATCATGTCACTACAATTTGAACAAGCCCATTGGATTCCTAGATACCCAAAAACATGGGGTTAGACACCAAAATGACTTGTCTAGGATGAATAATAAAGGAGTAATGGGCATTTTAAGTATCTTGCCACACTCTTGGACGCCATCTTGAAAATTAGACCTTTCCAGTGGTCAGATTTTGGTAGACTTTTAGTATGTTAATAAGCACACCTGATGCTACAGAAAACCATTGAAAAACCTTTTGTAGCAATTTTTTGGGGGTTAGGTGTTTTTTTTTTCCATATATGCAGCCGCCTATTTATATGGCATCAAAGGTGTATTACAACATTATTTTGTACCTGTAGTCGTAAGCTCCACTTTGAATTGAAGTTGACCGCTCACATGTTCAGTGGGTAAACGGCGACACAGGGAGAAACTGACAGGCTGGACTCTGTGAACACCGAACAGGAGGTGATTATCCGAAACAATAGGTGTAAAACTATGAGTAGCCTGAAACAGCAAAGCTACTTACCCAGGTATTTTCTCAATAAGGCGTTGCACTGGTATAGTCAGTTGACCCAGGAAGCGTTTGATGATCGGTCGACTTTTGGCAAACTTGTCTTTTACTTCAATGTACAGAATATCCGTCATAAGAGCCACAAAGGTGTATTTCTACAAAACCAGACATGGATGAGAAGAATGTAATGCCTTTTTCGTTGCACACATTACATTTGTCATAAGTAGGGCTGGGCACCGTTAAACAATACCAGTCTAGTGTCAAAAAAAGGTTATAAATGAAAGTATCTGAAGCAGGTACCAAAAAACATATACAATCTTTATATTCAAGTTTTGATGCAGTTGGACATAAAAAAAAATAAAATAAAAAAAAATAAAATCAAACATTGGGTGAATTTGGGAAAAATGCGGGGGGAAAAACATGGATAAAAACTGGGAAAATTTGGGGAAAAACATGAAAAAAATTGGGGGGAAAAATAAAAATGTTGGGAAAATTTTGGAAAAAACATGTAGAAAAATAGAGGAAAATTGGGGAAAATTTAGGGAAAAAATATGAAAAATTTGAGGGGAAATTTTTTTTTGAAAAATTGGTTAAAAGTGGGGGAAAGTGTTTTTCTGAGGATAAAAGGATTTAGCAGAGATATTAGGGCTGAACGATATGGCCAAAGTTTCATATCTCGATATTCAAGCCAGATATCTCGATATCTATACGATGCGATATAACTATGGGTTAGGTGAAAACCAAGCATTTTTCAGAAAAATAAAAACATAATAATAAAAGGTGCAGTTTTATTGCTGAAAATCTATATTGTTTATATCTTGCTTTTTCAATTTTAATGTTTTGAATGTTCATATCTTGATATCAATACGATAACGATATATCGTTGCTTGTTCGATACTAATATCTTGAATGTTCATATCTCGATATCGATAAGATAACGATATATCTTTCAGCCCTAATAGGTATCAAAAAATCGTTCAGGTATCGGTATCGAAAACTAAGTTAAAGTACTGGCATCAATTTTCTTTTTTTACGGTACTCAGCCCTAGTCATATGTTGACGTAAGAAAATGTAATTAAGTGACATTTATAAATTAAAATCCTGACCTCTCCGTGCCACACAGGGTTGGTGGTGTTGGCGATAATGGCCGATCGTCGCTCCTGCCCGTGATGACTAAATACAGGAAACACGCTTCTCTTCCCGGGATGAATGGACATTTTTAGATACGGATCGGGGTTAAAAAACATGCCCTTCTTCAGCCCTGTGGCCCGGAGATCTAGAGCAAAGAGGTGAAAAGGTCAGTACATTAGCGGAAGTAATTGCAGAGTCATGTATGATGATTTGTGAACAACGGCGCCAATTAGAGAGTAACGTTTTTCTTCTGACCTGTCAAAGTGAAGCTGATCAGTTTCCGGGGGTGCTCTATGCCGACCTGCTCCGCCAAACCCTCCACCTGGAAGACAGACAGATATGATCAGAAGCTAGAGTTACTGTGGGTAAATATTAAAATGTTTGTTGCATTAATCAAAATGTTTTATTGAAACACGTACGAATGCGGGCACCGATGGGTTCTTGACCGTGATGCAGGGAGTGGTGGCTCTTAAGGCTCCACTTACTCCATGATAGTATTTGAAACAGATCTTTGTCTCAGCTAGAAAAGAGAAAAAACACACAGGATAAGAGGTTATGAAGCAAAAATAATGTACAGCAGACTTTACGGTCCAACAAACTCTTGATGAGCCACTCTTTGGGCCTGGACATATTAAGCACTATCTGCAAACCTTTAGGTAGTAATAGTGTTGCATACAGAGGAAAATCAAGTTGTGTATTGTGCAAAAATATTATCTTCTCCAGCTACATGTGTGTTTGATCTTAGCAGGGGTGCCCAAAGTGGGACCCGCGGGCCAAATTTTGCACTGCGTACGGTTAATACTTACTCTCTCCCATTCCTTCTCAATGGTAAATATGGATGCAGTACACTGTTTGGCCACCAGCGTCAAATTGGGGGCGCTGTTTCTTTCCTTTAGCCATGTTAAGGAAACACAGTTATAGTGTCTCTGTATTTATCAATCACAGAGCGTTGTAGCATCAACTTTCCCATTTTTCCAACTTTTATTGCAAAGGTTGTTGACATCAACAAAGGTTTATGTTAAAACTTATAAAATAATTTATGCTGAACTGAAACTTTCAAAATGATCCAATGTGGCATTTTCTTTGAGTTAACAAATGAATGGGGTAAAGTCACTGTAGGTGCTGTACAGGTGTTGTATTTGTTTACATTTTGCACTATATTGCTACAATTGTTGATTTTGTTCTACTAAAACTAGGCTTTTGCCATAGTTAACATTTGTTTTAATGTAGTTATTTGCATGGATAGAATCAAATGTATACTGAAAATAAAGTAAATATTATTATTTGCATTATGGCCCTCGGAGACAAAAGGTTTGGGCAGCCCTATCTTAGAGAAAACAAGCCCATATATAACGGGAACATGCAAACTGAACAGTGAAAGCTGAGAATTAAAGTGAGGATCTTTGTGTTGTCAGGCCACAGTGCTATATCACTGTGTCACTGTGGACAAAGTTTAGTTACTGTAATGCTGACTTACGCTCCATAAAGTAAGGTCCGGCCTCGAGTCTCCAAACGATCTGTCCTTTCTGAGTCCCATTGACGCCTCTGTTTTTACAGTCCCACACATTGGACGGGCTGGTCTCATCTGGAAAACAAAGTTAACATCTGACAGTCTTCTTTGGGAATATTGAGATACATCCAGTATGTCCAGAATCTTTTAATGGTATTTTTTAATCAGGATTGTTTCGAAACACTGGTCATATACAGTAGGGAAAGTGCCATTTGTTATTGACAGTTAAACCTCTTCCAATGGACCAATGATTGCAACCTCAGCATGTCAAAATACTCAAACTATAACACCCTCTAGGGGTCAAAAAGCTACAAACACAATCCATGAACTTTGTGGTTAAAGCCAATAGGGCAATAAGGTTTGTTGCTTCATATTTACAGCAGTAACGCTTATGTAAGATTTCATTTTGCTGGCTTTCCTTGATTTTTGGAAACATTGCAACTAAAACAACTCGAAAAATTTGGAAAAGTTCTTTGTTGCATGACTTTCATAGCTAATTAAGGAACAGTACAATGGTTGCCACTGAATTATCCAAATTACACCAAGTAACAATGGCAACAGCTGGGGCGTACTCCCTGAGGAAGGCTCAGATGACCGCTATGCATAGGAAGAATTAACAGCTTTTAAAAGGCTTTTCTCAGAACCTGAATGCTTTATATATTTTTCTTTTTTACATGACCAAGTAATTCCAAATGAAAACTCAACAAATGTTTCAACCCCAAAACAAAAAACAGCCTCAACAACACACTGCTGTAGAATGTAGCTTTCCTTCAATACGCACTCACTTAAGGTTTACTCTGCTGACTCTAAAATACAAGTTCTCCTTTATTCAGTGAAATCCTTTCCCAAAATAGCCTCCACAGCAGCACAACCTTTCAGGCGAAGGACGGGCACAAACTTCCTGAGTTAAATCGGGGAGGGGGAATCCGCTGCGCGTGGCACTTTCACATTGACAGAGGTGTGTGGTGCTGAAGGGGAGGGCAGCCTGCTTATCATTGAATGTCTGCTTAGTCAAGGAAAGCACAGGCCTCTCTGGGGTATAAGACCCAGGAGCGGGTAATAAAGTCCCGGCAGCTCAATAATCAATAACAGTGACCCTGTCCTGACTGGCACCGGCCCTCACTGTCACCTCCCCTTTAATAGACCTGGTAAGTCACACAGATGGTTTAGTCCTGGAGGTCACCGTTGTCATGTGATATTTAGTGAATTAAACACTATAACTACTAGGGCTGGGACGCTCCACTTTTGTCACGACCCGATACGCATCACGATACTCACGGGCCGATATGTATCACGATACTCAGGGGCCGATACGTATTGCGATGCAGTAAGTAATTATGATAAGTCATATGTTTACCTCAAAATGTGTAAAAACTCCTTGACATTTGAAGAGTTAAGATTGAAAAGTGCATAAGTGCTGTTACTGGAAAACAAAGGAGTGCAGGATATAAATTCCTCCAAACACAAGTATTGAATATTGTGATACTTGATAAAGTATCGATACTTTATGCCACATGATACATACGAGAACTTGTTAACATGTTGTTGTTACTTTGAAGATTAAACTTTTCCATTGCTATCAGCAGAAGAAATAGAACTAAACAGAAATCAATTTGACTGTTGATAAATTAAGCTATCATAATAAACTGTATTTTCTATTATTTACATCATATGATATTTATTGTTTCCACTAGCTTCCCATTTAATGGCCGCTCGTCTTCCTGGGGTCCTTTTAAAGGATTACAATGACATAAGTTACAATAACATAATTTACAGCAAAAGTGGGCAAACTGTTGCCCGGGGGCCAAATGCGGCCCTTCAAGTGCTTTTATAGCAAACATGACCATACTACAAATGCATCGGCTAAAAAGGGTGAGGAACACGGTTATTTTCACTGTAAGACAAAGAAAGGTAATGTATAACTCCTATTTTGAATGTGTTTATGGGATGACGGTCTAATTGCCAAGTGTTCTTGTTTAAAGCCCCTGTTAAAGAGTAAAAATAAATCTCTGTTCAACACATTGGCTCATGCAGTACAGCTGTACAGTCTCTATAGCATCATCTGCTCTCAGGCACAGTATGTTTTGACTTTCATTTGCATATCAGTATGACGCACAAGGAGGTTATTTAGGTTATTAATACCTCTTCACGTGGAAGCATAGTCGGACTTGAATGGTCAGACGAGCCTGATGTCTGGAGTTCGTGTCCCCGGATCTTGCACTGAGGGTAAATAAACTTCAAAAGACATCCCGACCTCTCCCTACTTTACATTTATCCGCTTAGACAGCATTGTTTTTTCTCTACCTTTCCCAAACTGCGACTGAACCGGGTGGAAAGTTCAAAAACCCAACCCTTGCATCAAAAAGTTTGCCTGTGAACAAACTTCTAACACGGGTTGTGTTAGAAGTTAGTTCTTGAACAGATTATCAATAAACAGTGACCCTGACGCACTGGCCCTGTCTGTCTCCTCCTCTGTTTGATAGACCTTGTAATAACTCATCTAGACGGGTTTAGTCCTGGAGGCCACTGTTCTGATGATCGTAAATATTGTGGACATGTTTGAGAATAAATAATTAATTTACTAAACAGTTTCTGCATGAATGATGAGTGATGAATGCAGTCTAATCCTGTACAGGTTTGATTATACCTGAAATCCAGACAGTGTTTGATGTGTGCCGACATTCTACAGAAGAAAGCAACACACTTTTTCTCAAAAATGGAAGTCAATAATTCATCCGTAAATCCATTTTCTTACTCTTATCCGTTTTCTGGGTCATGGGAGCAGCAGTCGAAGCGGCCTGGATCACTCTGTACCACTTCCTTAGCCGCTTGTAACTGAACTTGTTGACCGGCTCTGACCCATTACATATACATGCCTTTCAGTCATGTGACCTGTGTTGTTATGGCAGCCATTTTGAATACCGAAGCAGCATTATGTAGTACTACCACGTGTAACAATATCTCTACACAGGATGAAAATGAACTGATTGACCTTGATCACGGCCTCAGAGACGCATGTTTATGTGAAGAAACCAGTGAGTCAGT
The DNA here is from genome assembly GCF_951799975.1 of Gobius niger. Taxonomy (NCBI): domain Eukaryota; kingdom Metazoa; phylum Chordata; class Actinopteri; order Gobiiformes; family Gobiidae; genus Gobius; species Gobius niger. The sequence goes on from NC_136860.1 coordinate 31,694,752, forward strand.
GTTTAAGAAGCTAGCATGCTACCGGTTAGCATTTAGCTTCAAAAGCTCAGCTCTGACCTCTCCAAGAGAAAGCCCTGAACCCCAAACATCTTGGGCCCGATCTTGTGCATCAAAACGGAGACGATAGCGCGACATTTTGCGCTCAGTCGGAGCGCACTTTGTGATCTTGCCACTCCAGACTTAGCGCATTTAAGTGGGTGGAGACACACATTTTCCTCCAACCAGATCGACTCTGCGTCCAGGAGAGTGGTTGTGTGGGCTGAACATGTGCTTTTGTTTTGCTTCGCGTTCAAACCCAGCGCGGGCCGATCCGTGCCACAGCGGACGCTTTAGCTCTTTTTCTCTCGAGACGTGAACATGGTTTAGCTCACGATGGGGTAAATAAAGTTTTTAGTTTGACCTGTGAGAGCCTAAGGCTTAAGAAAGAACGCAAGACAGCGCAATGTAAACAAGGAAGTGAATGTCAGCCGTGTTTCCATCAGTGCAGTCACCTCCTCTTGTGACGCCCCCTCACAGGTGGCGGAGGCAAATGGCACATATAGCGCCGCCACTCGGAAAATAATTCGCCAAGAGCCTGCGCTGCCCCGTGCGCTGCCACAAGCTCTGGCCTCTAGTCTTGGATACAACATGCTATTACTGTAGTATTTCCTCAGTGTTCATAGATGTGAGCCACACATGTGCTTGTTGTGTTCAACTGTCAATGGTTGACAGTTGCTAAGCGGTAGCATGCTAACGTCTTGAGCAGCTTCAACGCTGACTCAGACAGAGACTCTGTTGATATGATGAATTGCAAAAATCACAGAGAAAGGTTTTCAGTTTCCTCTTTGACGTGTTAATTCAGTCTGAGGAGTGAAGTAGATTTTTAGTAAATCCTGCTGTAGCTCGACAGACAGAGCTGCTACGCCTGTGCCACATTTGCTGGTTTCTTCACATAAACGTGCATCTCTGGGGCCGTATTTTTACTATTATCTTCTTCAGCAATGATTACGAGTACATAAAAATGCCACTGTCAATCAGTTGTCTTTCATTTTCATCTTGAGGAGAGATATTGTTACATTTTGTAGTACTGGATAATGCTAATTCGGTGTTCAATATGGCCACCGGAACTATGCGTGATGTCATTGGAAACGCATGTATATAGGACCTGTTTGCCATGAGAGGCTCTACCTGGGACACAAAGCCCCCAACAACCTAGATCCTAGATTCATTCAGGCGCTGAAATCCACAAAAAAAAGGTCACACTCTCATATTTCATGGACCGTCTTTGGTTTTGATTACAGCTGTGAAATCAGGCTTTAATTTTCAGCATTAAAAAGTTGAAGTTATGCAACTCTGATATTGGAGCGGCCGTATTAAGTAAAACTTTTAATAACAACAGCATCAATCTCCATATAGACTGCTCCTTTGTGGCCGCTCTTGAATGGAATAATCAATACATTTGGATATATTTTGATGGATGTGCAGAGACGCACTGATATTAGTGTTGACTGGTGTATTACTTTTCAGCCTGATGGACAGTTTGGTGGCCGGAGCCGGTCAGTGTCTCTAAGCAGGATGTGCACGTATTATTGTAGAGCACCACAGTTTCTCCTGGAGGGGCCCGTCTTTGTGATGGCTGTGTGTTATCGTACACCGGGGCAGAGCGGCTTCAGTCGACTCAGCTCTGCGTAAAAGGCTCCAGTTTCAGGGTTCACTTTGAGACACTGGCACTACCTGGATGGAGATATACTTAGCTTTGGATACGAGAGCACGGTTTAAAGATAGGGCTTGGATAAAGTGCGAGAAATCATCGTCTTTTGACTTTGAAACTGCAGTAACAGCGTGCTCACAGTCGCAGCTTATCTCAATCAATGTGGCAATGATAATGTACTCTAAAAACAAAACAAAAACTGTCTACTTGAGGATTAATCATGTTTAAAAGCTGATAAGATAATAGACCTCTGTAAAAAAAAAAAAAAAAAAGTTTGTTTATTCACAATTCAGATATCTTTTTATGTGAAAAAAAAGTTGATATTTCTGTGTATTTGACCTTGTGGTGACCCAGCGGCTGTATGATTGGTCAGCATGGCACCTTTACTTTCCATCACAGTGGTCTCTATGAAGCTCCAGGTTCAACCACTCAAACAGACCACTCATACAGACCAGTCATACAGCCGCTGGGTCACTACAAGGTCAAATACCCTCAAATGTTAACTTTTTTTTCCCACATAAAAAGTTGCATAATGCACCTTTAACTCAAGCATATTATTCACATGACAGAATAGAACTATGCCATTTTAAATGCCATAATACACAGATCTGTATACAATAATGAAGTACTGAAGCTATAAAAAACAGCCACGATGACTCTTATTTCACTGTTCCTTTTCCCTGTCCCTGTCTCTTAACACTCACAGTGTGAAGTTTCCAGTTATGTGCCACAGCTAAGGTTTTACTGTATTAGAAAGCCACAGTTTCAATGCTGTGAGGATGGGCAGTCTGACTCAAGGCTTCTGCAGGCAGCAGCTCGTTAAATGTAGTGGATTTTAATATCTTAATGCCACAATCGCAAAAAGTCTATGCGTATTTTACGTCTTAAGATTTGTAAACATTCCATCAAACAGAGGAATGAGGGGAGATTTTGATATTTAAAAGCAATTTGGACACAACAAGCAGCTTTTGAGAAAAGATTGTGGACAATTTCTGCCAAAACTGCAGCTGGATGTGTTTGACCAGAACCTCTGGATTTTCAACTATGCAAATATACAATAGTAGAGATTTTGTGAATTTTCTGCCCGTTTAAGTGTAATTTAATGCCTTTTAATAACTTTTAAGGCCTTATTTGTGGCACAATTAATTATATGACTTGAAATGCTCTTTAAAGGGACTATACAGAGTTTAAAAAATAAAATTAGTTAAAATTATGTATTTTCCTCCCCCTACATGTTCCAGCAATGTCCTAGTGTAGTAGGTGTAGGTGTAGTATGAGCCCAGACCTATTCACCTATATAAAATGGTTTGACTTGAATCTAGCCCCTTTAAAGGGACTAGATGCAAGTTGCCATTTTTATACTCACTACTGCCACCTCAGGTTTTGAGGTAGTTGTGGTGAACAGGTCTGGACTCAGTCTACACATTAGGACATGGCTGGAACATATAGGGGGAGGAAAATACATAATTTTAACATTTTTAAACTCTGTCTAGTCCCTTTAATGCCCTTCCTTAACTTTATTTTATTTTTTACTGTCTCCTAATCAGATCTGATCTTCTATTTGAAAAGACATTATTGTTTAACTTTAAAAGGCAAAAATAATATACTTTCAAGTATTTTTTAAAAAGCACATGTGTTTTTAAGCATACTATTATTATACCGTCATACAGTCATGTTTTTGGATACTGTACTATACTTTACAACCAGCACCCATTCACTCATTCACACATGTACACAAGGTCGGTAAAGTGCCTTACTCAAGGACACAATGACTGTGCACCTGCAGGAGCCGGGATTCGAACCCCCGACCTTCCGATCATGAGTCCCCAAAATCTCACACAGTCCTGTCCCTTATCACAACTATACATATAAACCTCATCTACTCCATCTCTCCATCGTAGCAGCAGAAACAGCAGCCTCCTCAGCCTCTCATTCTCTTCACCACCAGCTTTATCATTAGCTTCATTCATCATCATAACTAAACTAACTATAACACACTTTCCTCGCATCACAAACTGAAATCTTTGCAGCGGCAGAGTTTGTCCACTGAATAACCTATTTGTCTGTGTAAGTGTTTTGTTGAATTATTCAGCGACTTTACATAAAAGCATATCTCACCGATGTGGTAGAGTCCGATCCAGTCCGTCGCGTCCACCTCCTCCTTGATGTCCCAGGATATGACCAGGTTTTGCCCTCGGTTCAGCGTAAACTCGAGCGTGGACGCCGTCAGAGAGGAGCGGCTCTGCGACGTGACCAGGTCCGTGTCACTGTTGGCTCTCGTTAGTCCAATGGGCCCGCTCACGATCGACGCACTGTCCGCGGCCACCGTGGTCGGCACCCTCTCCGTCAAAGTCCGCAGGTTTTCGGGGCTGAGGGTGTGGCGGAGGTGAGGGCTGCGTCTCCTCGGGGCCGATAAATGTTCGCGTCCCCCGACTGCGAGGTTGGGGGCGTTGTGCGTTGTCCGCGTGCGGGCGGGCAGCACCGCGGTGGCGAGCGATGGCCGCATGGTGAGGTGTAGCGTGAGAGCAACTATTGGAGGGGAAAAAGCAGCTAGAAAATCCGCCGAAGCATGTTGTTGCTGCTACGTTTTGGGTTTTCCCTGAAGAAGACGGCCTCTTCCAGGTTTCAAACAGTCCAGGAGCAAGAGGAGTCTAAGAGAAGAGAAGAAAGGAAGTAATTAGTGAATGACAATGTGATTAAATAAGTAAAAGCAAACCAAAGAGTGGCGCAGGAGGAGTGAAGAAGTAAAGAAAAGCTAGTAAAAGCTATTTCACAGAATACTGATTGAATGATTCAATTATTGACAAAAATGTTGCCTAAACTTTAACCTCTTAACTCCCGCCTGAACCGAGAGGATCTTTTTCCTCACGGCATCAGATTTTTTTCTCCATCATTTTTTGCTGGGTAGTCAACTCAATTTTGTAACTTTTTTCGTAAGTTTTTCATCATTTTTTAATCCCATTTTTGTCATTTTTTTGTCCATTTCTTATAAATTTTTTGTTATTTTTTTGTCACATTTCCATCATTGTTTTCGTCTCAGTTCTGTTGCTTTTTTCCAGAAGCTTTTGGACTGGGGTAAACTGGAGAAAATGTGCTCGGTTCAGGTGGGAGTTAAGGGGTTAAAGACTTGGGTTGGTCCCCGGTGCTATACCTTAGAAAAAACGAAGTGCCATCCCAGTAAAAGAAACACACCTTTGCAAGTAAAATTAGTTGAGGGGCTAGATGCAAGTTGGCCATTTTATACTCACTACTGCCACCTCAGGTCAAACGTGTACCTGCACCTTCTATATTAAGCTCGGGCAACAACTTTTTTGAGTGACAGTGCAGGATTTAGAAGCAGTTGTGGTGAATAGGTCTGAGCTCATAGGAAAATACATAATTTTTAAACATTTTTAAACTCCATAGTCCCTTTAAGGAACATGTCTGGTCTTCTGAGAATTTGCAATACGAGTGATCGCGATGTCGTCACATCCGGGGGCCGTGGTAGGCATTTAACTTTTAAACAAACGATAAGAATCCTATGATGGGCAAAAACAATGTTCATAAACAGGGCATTGCTTCTCTTGCACAGTAACAGATCGATCATTTTATAAAACTGCGCGAAAATAGTGATGGCTCGTATTTGTAACACTTTTTAACATTATTAGGACCTTTAAGCACAGATGATGACTCAACACCCTTCGTCGAGGAATGACAACTCCTGGGCAACTGAGAGCTTACACAGACATAAATCTAGAACAAAAAAAAAGTATGTTACATCAAAAGTATCTGGCGCAACAACAGCTCAAGACAAAGTGGGTATCTTGTGTGCAAACAACGGTGCGCCAGTGCTTTCGCCGGTTGCCTGAGGGAGTCGCTTAGAGAAAAAAGAGGTCGGCTGAGGTGCAGTGTGCTACGAACAGAGCTTCCTCCTCTTCTCTACATTAACATTGAGCGCAGCCTCGAGCATCTTATTAAGCACTCGCAGGACAGACTATTTCTCCCACTGTGAGTTAAACACTGTCCAGCTCCTGAATATATCGATGGCCCTGCTCTATCGCTAGTATTTAAGACTGCGGGGCAAACTCCACGCTGTAGAAACATTCTCAAAACACCAGCATGTGCACCCCCCACACCTGTAGCCACACACAGTAGTGGAACATATTCCAGTCTAGTACAGTCTGCCAGGTATGAGGCTGAAGATTGCACAGAGCGCCCCCGTCTAGACTACACTAGTCTACACTACAGTATGCGTTGGGCCCTAAAACATCGTTATGTAACACAGTGTTGACCATCTATAGTAGCAGTGGTTCCCAAAGTGGAGTCCAGGGCCAAAGCTTGTCTACAAAACAATTGATTTTGAAAGGAAATGTACATGTATTTGCTAAAATGTACTACTTTAAAGGGGCTGGACGCACGTTAGTCATTTTATACTCACTGCTGCCACCTCAGGTCATATGTGTAACTGCAGCTTCTATATTAAGCTCATGCATGACGGCAATTCGGACCCGAAGTAACACCGTTTTTAGTGACAGTGCAGGATTTTAGAGGCAGTTGTGGTGAACAGGTCTGGGCTCACATTGTTGGAACATGTAGGGGGAGGACAATACTTAATTTTAACATTTTTAAACTTCGTATAGTCCCTTTAAATCAGTGTTTATCCTACTGTCATTGCAGAGAGACTTTCGGATCGATAAAGGGGGGCGTGATGATCCGGACTTTGAGAATGACTGATCTATAGTAAACTGTATAGTCCTCAGTAGAGTTACTTGTATATAACAAACAGAAGCAAAAGGTTAAATCAATACGAACAATTTTAATCTCTGCAGGAAAATGTCAAAAACCCAGATGATAACATTTTTTATTTCACATTCAAAACTCCCACTCTGTTAGTCAGCGTATTCATTTCAATTATCTTTGTGGGACATAACTCACCCGTGATAACCGTCTAACGCTAAAAGACTTCCATTTATCACGTCCAAGCGGCAACCTTCATAAATTCATTCAAACATGCAGTATTTTTGTCTTGCAGGTTTGCAAATCGATACTCTTTGCATTTTGAGCAGGCGGAGCAGAAATGACGAACCGCTCTCTCCCCTCCGCCGCCGCCGCCGCCGCCGCAGCTGCTGCCAGTGCTGACACACGGGGCCTGGCAGTATTTCTGAACAAGCCCTCGCCTCATATTAAAAAGAAAAATCTGCAGCTTTTGACATGACTGGGGCCACGTCTCTGAGTGGACGAGATTAGCGGAGCGCGAGCCGATCACGCACGCCGCGTACGGGATTTACGGCAGAATAAAACCTTCATCACAGGAATACATAAATCCCCCAGTGGCCGCCTCACGTGTGCGCCGGCCCCCCGCAGTCCCGGCGCAGCAGCTGGAGAGGCCGCTTTCTACAACAGGGCTCGTTTAAGATGGCAATAAATAGAAAAGTGCTGAGTAACACGCATGCAGTAGGTGTTATTTTGGAACAGTCTGAGTCTACACAACTTGACGAAGCAACAACGATGTATTTACAGCTTCTGCAACTAATGTTTTCCTTGTCGTAGAGTGAAATGAATCCCCCATAGTAGAGTGAAAAAAGTGGAGACTTTGGACTTGAGTGGTGCTGGGTACCGTTAAACGAAACCAGTATGGTATTGGAAAAAAGGTTTAGGTAAATAAAAGTAATAAAAATATGTTATATCTTTAGAGACCAAATTTTGATACTGTAGTTCCAGGGACGGCAAGAAAGTTATTTGGTTGGTCCTGATTTCAGCACCTAATCAGAAACCCCGGGATACCACTTTGACCAATGAGACGAGCTTTCCAGTGAACCGGCCTGTCGGGTCCAATCAGGAGGGGGCGGGAGCTTGATCGTTTACTTTTGACAATTCTGTTCCTGCTCGACTCATTTTGCAAACGAGGGCTGCGTCTGAAACCGTACGAACACTAGCAACGAATCCCTAACCTTTCATGGGGTCAACTGTTAGATCTATGCAGTTAGTGAACAAGAGCTTCAGAGCTATTAGCCCAATTCGACCGTCCTTACCCAGGGGAAGGGGATGTGACATCACCAACAGCTGTTTTACTTCTTCTTCAAGGTTATTGGTGGGGCAAACAAAAGCACATCCCGCCACCTACTGTACAGTGTCAAACAACAACACAGTGTCCAAACAAAGACATTTAAAGCAAAAAAAAAAAAAAGAAGAAAAATCCAAATGATCTTTCACATTTCCCTTTAGCCTTGTTTTTTCTCAACAGCTGTTTCATAAAGCTACAGTAGCAAATTAGCCATGCGGCCTAAGTTTACTGATGATTTAACAGTACTTGGCCCTAAACTTAAGTCAATAATTTGACTAAGACTTCTGACTCACACTTGGGTCGTGTTATGTAAACAATTTCTTGAACTCACATTTACATAAACAAGGCTGCATAAGCGATATCTGCCTGAATCAACCAAACTTGAAGCATCACCAACACATTAAGAATGCTTGAGCTTCTGCCTACTCCTTTTGAGCATCATACCCACATTATTTATTTATTTACTTATTCAAATGCGCATGTATCTTTCTTTGGCTTTTCTTACTGTGCTGAACTTAGTGGATCTCAGATGCTCAAAAAAAAAAAAGATGATAATGAATGTACAGCAGGAGAAAAAGATTACATATACAGTCGTCTACAAACACAAATTACATGAACTGGACCTGGACTTGGACTATCAAAACAAGGATAACAACCTGATAACAAGAGTCCTGGAGGTCAGGGATTTGTTGGTGTTTCCAAGAAAGTAAATCACACTTCACTGTCTGAATGTTACAGCTATAAACATGCATATAATATAAATCTGACGATGAGATGTGCAGAGGTAGTTTCTGAGGGCCATGGCTCACAACAATCTAAAACCTCCTCCCTCTGTTGCTGAAATCATGTGGCGAAATAGACAAAATATATAGATTTTTTTCATTCTCCCTTGTACTATGACCAGTCTGTTAGTAGTAGTAGAAGTAGATGTAGAAGGAGAAGAAGTAGTAGAAGAGGAAGTAGAAGAAGTAAAAGAAGAAGCTGTAGTAGAAGAAGAAGAAGAAGAAGAAGAAGCAGTAGAAGAGAAGAAGAAGAAGAAGAAGGAGGAGAAGGAGAAGTAGTAGAAGAGGAAGTAGAAGGAGGAGAAGAGGAAGTAGAAGAAGTAAAAGGAGAAGCAGTAGTAGAAGAAGCAGTAGAAGAAGAAGAAGAAGAAGAAGAAGAAGAAGAAGGAGGAGGAGGAGAAGTAGTAGAAGATGAAGTAGAAGAAGATGAAGTAGAAGAAGAAGAAGAAGAAGAAGAAGAAGAAGAAGAAGAAGACAAAGAAGAAATAGTAGAAGAGGAAATAGAAGAAGTAGTAGAAGAAGAAAATCAAATCAAATCAATCAAAACAACTTTATTCATCCCAATGGGCAATTCTGTTCACTGAAGAAGAAGAAGAAGAAGAAGGAGAAGAAGTAGTAGTAGTAGTAGTAGAAGCAGAAGAGGTAGAAGAAGGAGGAGAAGAAGAAGTAGTAGTAGAAGAGGAAGTAGAAGAAGTAGAAGACGTAGAAGTAGTAGTAGAAGAAGAAGAAGAAGAAGTAGTAGAAGAGGAAGTAGAAGAAGTAGAAGACGTAGAAATAGTAGAAGAAGAAGAAGAAGAAGAAGAAGAAGAAGAAGAAGGAGAAGAAGAAGAAGAAGAAGAAGGAGAAGAAGTAGAAAAAGACAAAGAAGAAGCAGAGGAAGAAGGAGAAGAAGAAATATTGCAGGGACACAATTTTCACAGCTTCTTTTTTAGTAAGTAAGAATTTCCCCTCATTTTATTTTTACAGGATTTAGTTCCTTCACCTCTGATGCTGCAGGTTTGTCTGCCTGTGAAACAGCAACTCAAGTCGGCAACTTTTTCCACGACAACCAATGTTTCTTTGATCGCTTGTACAGTTTAATCTGTGCGTTAGTTGCCTTTTGGAAACCCATCACAAATCCAAACAGACTAGCTCTTTGCTTTGCATGAAAGCAATTACAGCTGCGGACCAGAGCCTAGAAAACAACTATGACCAAAACATGACCTTTGATCACTGACAATGAAAACTATATTTACTCTGATTCCTGAACACGCAATCCCATTTTAACGGCAGCGTGGGGCATGACCTGAAGCAGGATTACTGATTGATTCTTGGACGATGAACAGGAAGGATTGATGGGTAAAAAGAATGTTACGTAAAAATAAAAGGATGACGCAAAGTTCAGCCATTTTTGGAGACGGCGTTAAACCTGACTCTCAACTTTTTTGGAACAGACTGGATTTCTGGGGTAATATCTTGGCTATTGAACTTTGCTCTATATTTCTTTTTCTTTCAGACCGGGACAAAAGTTAATCATATCACACATTTGGTGTCATAAATAATTTCTTAATTATAGCAACACAGCACTGGCATCAGGTCATTGTAAGGTCACTGCAATTCTGAGTATGTAAGTATAGATTACAGCAGCTACTGTGCCCATTGTGTTCGATAAGTCAATGATGAGATAATGCGATTGCCTGAGTCTCATTTGTGATGAGCTTCTTCTGTCAAGTTTTGGTCTAAACTGTACATGAGGAGCAGCAAGTGCAGAGGACAGGAGAGGCTCAGTTTGGTTGTGCTCAGATTATAGACCAGGAGTCTCCATCCTTTTTTACCTGACAAGCAACTTTGATGTAACAAAAACGTCAAGGATAGAGTTGGGTACCATTAGTGTTAACGGTACTTTAACTTTTTTCAATACTGATACTAAAATATTTCTCATATAGAGATATAAAACCGAAAAATAATGTTCATTTATTCCAAAATAATTATTTGAGGGGGGACAAAAAGGCCAACAGGCATCAAAACTTGGTCTCTAAAGATGCAAAATTCTTTCTTTTCGATACCTGTAGTACCAAACCCTTTTTCCCTGATACCAAACTGGTATCGACTGGTATCGGAGTTCACCCTGGAGAGGTAGAAGCCAAGATGATATTTAAACATAACTGAAGAAAATTAATTAAATTATATCCTTATACTTGACTTTATATACTTAAATTCTGTTCAACATGTTCAGAACAAACAAGAAAATATGAAATGTGCTCTATCAAGCATGTGTAGAAATGTAGAAAGTGTTATCAGTCACCTCGAGTCTCTCTCTCTCTTTAAAACCAAAAAATCTGGTTAGAAATCTGGTTGTTATCATGGACTCAGCCCTGAACTTAAACAGCCACATCAAAGCAATAACATCAGCAGCTTTTTACCATCTGAAAAACATGGCTGAGATCAGAGGAATAAAGTCAAAACCAGACTTAGAGACACTTATCCATGTGTTTGTCTCCAGCAGGTTAGACGACTGTTACGGCTGCTCACTGTTACAGCTGCAGAACATCCAGAACACTGCTGCTCGAGTCCTGACAAGAACCAGGAAATACGAGCATATTAGTCCAGTGCTCCGGTCTCTGCACCGGCTTCCTGTCGCTCAGAGAATAGAATTTAAAACAGCTCTGCCTGTGTACAGGTCCTTTCATGGTTTAGCACCGCAGTACATCTCTGACATGTTACAGAACCTCAGGTCTCCTGGTGGTTCCCAGAGTCAGGACTAAACACGGTGAGGCTGCCTTTCAGTTTCATGCAGCTAAAATCTGGAACAGTCTTCATGAGGATGTGAGACAGGCCTCAACTCAGACAATGTTCAAATCCAGTCTGAAAACAGTTCTTTTTACCCGCGCATACGACAACTAAAAGTATTTTATCTGCACTCTTGCCTTTTACTGTAATTGATTAATGTTTTATTGATTTTATCTGTTTTCTTGTGTGTGAATTGTGCTCTACAAATAAGCTTGCCTTGCCAATAAAGATCCCTTGACTACACACACAAACCACGCTTTTAAGGCACTAATTGATCCTAAAATTCTTGAAACATTGTATGTTTTTTCTCAGCCTGTTAGACAAAAAGGTATATGCTACCAAAAAGGCATTTCGCTTTCCGCTTCAAGGCAATATGATTCAAATGTCTATTTTTCACATACACAAAAAAGTAAAAGCAAAAGCAGTGACTCAGTGACCAAACCATCGCTGCTCAGTTTTAAAGATGGAGTGGGAGTATATGATGCAAATGTATGTTATCGAGCTTTTCGATGTTGTTCTCTCATCAAAAACATACCTGGAGCTGTGTATAAACCCACTCACGCATCTTTGAGTAATCTTTTGAGTCCTTGTGTCCTTTTATCGCAAAGTAAAAGCACTCGCCATAGTTCACTACAGCTGTCAGGAAGTGAAACTGGATATTCTGTTTTAGCTGCTTTAGATCAATATGATTTTCTAACCAACAAAGTGTACGATAATAAAAAGGGTGTGGTTGACATTATCACGAAATACCTGCAAAAAACAATATACATGTATGCCTCTTTAACTTGAGGGTTATGGGCCAATAGTATTACAGATCATTCATTAAAGAAGCCTTTAGTCGGGGTGTTTTGGCTGAAAATGGAGTCGAAAAATGATATTAAATGAAACAAACTGTATTTTAAACAGTATTACTTCTTATTAAACAGTATTTCTTCTCATCAAAATCAAGTTAGAAATGTGCTTCTGTGCTCGGGTTGAGATGGACAACAGTGGCTGTAACCTAAACCAGGGCTAATACAGGACTAAACCGGGATTTGTCCGCATGGAAGAGGGTCAATCGAGTACAAGAAGCCGTGACATCCCTGTTCATTTATCAATAGGCACATAGGGAATCCTGGCATCCTCTCTGCCCGCTGCCTGTGTGTGTGTGTGTGTGTGTGTGTGTGTGTGCGTCTATGGGCCCCTGTGGTCAGGTGACTGCAGCAGTTTAAAAGCCTGACAGATCGGGGCACCTTGGGATCTGGCACAGGCCCATCCGCTCACACGCGCCGCTCCTGAAGTGGCTTACTGACACACAAAGTAAAAATAAGGGCATGAATGAGGCTGCCACTCAATCACTTATGACGACTACACTGTGAGTTTTTGTACAGTGTTGATCGGTTAAGAGCGACTGTTAATGGATTCTTTAGAGATGCGGGATTAGTCGGAATTTCTTGCTATTACATCCTCTGCAGAGAAATACACATGCATGCTTCCAAAAATGTTCAGTCCAATTAAAAATCTCAATATTCTCAAGCAAAATACCATAGAAAACACTAATTGGTAATAGGTGTCGAGTCTAAAGAAAGACTAATGCGTCTTAGGGGAATAAAGCACGCAGGTCTAATCAGGATCATACTATGAATTGAATTGAAAAGATATTGTGATGAAACATTGGATTTTAAAGAAGAGGTATAATGCTAAATTTACTTTTTTCTCTTTGCTTTAGCATGTTACAAAGTTGTTGTTCTCATCAAAAACACACCTGGAGTTGTGTTTCGAGCCGCTAGCGCATCTGTCAGTAATGTTTGGATCTTTTCCAGTGGCTATTCTTAGCACCGCGGCGGCAGATCCTAAAAAAAACCTCCTCCATTCCCAAAAAGCTCCCCCTGAAATCAAGTGAAAACGCTCGCCGTCGCTTCACTGCAGCCAAACGGACTTTCTTTTCGCAGCGAAGGGGAGTAAGAGGGGGGGGGGCTTATGTGGAGATCATTTGTTTTAGATCTTCTTTAAGTGAAGATAATCCGCTTGGTTAAAGGATTGGATTTATAATTTTTGTTGATGCTTTATTCTTTTTAAGCCTTTTCCAGATTTTGAGAGTCTTGGTAAAGACTACGCTGCAAAAAGTAATTCACTTAATTAGTTTAAATGTCTCAATTTGAGCAGAATAATCTGAGTTGTTTTGACTAGTTAAAGCAGAGCTAAGTAACTTGTTCACCGTAATAAATCCTTTCCACAGTCCCTCTGGGGGTAATACAAGAGTTAATGCGATGATTGGGGAGGGTCTTTCATCTGCCCCCGGTGTCTCTGGCCAGAAAACCACACTTGCAACTTGACTGCCACCGGACCGGAGCCACCAATACACACTTATGGAATCACGAAGAAGAAGCTAACAGGCTAATGGGCAAAGCTAACTGCGGGCTAGCGCCACTTTAACAGTATTTACAGCCAAATTGGATGTACAATATCCCCCTCTCCCTTTGTCTTTTCTGTCAGTGTAGCATTTACTCTATTTATTAATGAGTAAAAAAACGCAACTCGCTACAACACTTGCAGTGACGCTTATGGCCTCTAGGGGCATGAGTTACTTAATACTGCTTTAAAGGCTTAGATGGGCATTTGACCAAGATTATTTCACTTGTTCTGAGATGTTTCTAACTCGTTTCAATACATTTCGTCTTTATTTTAGGTCATTTCCGTTGCCAATGGGATAAGAAAATTCATCTAACATCATTGGCAGTTTTACTTTCTTATTTCTTACCTTAAAAACACTCTAAAATGTCAGAACAAAAGTCTAGTTGAGTGAAAACTGCTCAAATCAAGATACATTTTCTCAATTCAAGTCATTTGAGTCCATGCTTGATATTCACTTTTTGTAGTGTAGGTAGGGAGACTTATTGGTAACGCAAAACATATCAATTTCACAAAGAGAGGCAAAAAAAAAATGCTCATGATTTTTATTTGGGTGAGTAAACGGTCAAGGGCTTGTAAAAAGCTTCTTTCTTTCCTTTTTTTTTTGCTGTCACAGCCTGTGAAACAGTTTGTCCAAGATTGCAGTGACTCACAGACTGCAGTGTAAACTCAAGGTCCACAGTCCCAACGCCGGCGAACAGCGTTTTCAGCGGGTTTAGGAAGTATTCTCACCAATATATTTAATACTATGCTGGTGTGATATAGGCTTAAATAGACGCAGCACCACAGATCTATCAGCTTAAAAGTTCAAACACAGCAATGGGCTAATCTTCCTGTTATTATTGTGAAGTCTGATACTGGGAAAGATCTAATTCCAGGGGCTGCGGTTTAAACCATCAACCCAAAACATGCGCAATACGTCCATCCTCCATCGGGGTAGTCCTGACCGGTGTAATAATTGGGACGAGTATTTGGGATGAGTCACTCCTCAGAAGGTATCCCTGACACGTCTCACCAGCAGCAGTCCGATCACTATCACCCGCTGCTCGTTTGTAATGCAGACGGATCAGTGAATGGGAATTTCAATGGGTTTTAAAGCATAGCCACAGATAAGAGTTTGAGAGGTTCGTGATACTGCTATGAGTCATTCACTACCGCCGGCCCGCTGCCTTGAAATGGTCTACAATACGTGCCGGGGTGGATGGGTCTTTATAGTGAAATAAGACAAAAACATGAAATAGAAAAAAAATGCTACATAATGCAGTGTTTTTCAACCTTTTTTGAGCCAAGGTGCAATTTTTTCATTGAAAAAATCACGAGGCACCCCACCAGCAGAAAATGTAAAAAAAAAAAAAAAGTAGCTCTGTAGCCTATATTCACAATATAAAGTTGTATATAAAGTCAACACTGTATAGTCCCGCTAGCCACAATGACACTGTCAGTGCTGATATGGAAGAGTATTACCGATACATGGAGACTCAACAACAGCACAATATTTGCGGATAATAATTAATTTTTTTTTTTAATTAACATCTTTTTTCAGAACAACTAGGTGAAATTGAATAATTTCCCGAGGCACAGTGGTTGAAAAACACTGACATAATGTATATAATGTGATTGACAAATGAGTGTGTGGCAGATAAAAATGATGTGTACAAACTTGTTGATATAAAATGTCCTGTACAGCGACACTAAGCCGATGGTTAACAGTTAATCGATCATCGTTTGATAAAGTAACCAGTTAATCGATTCATGAAATTGAGCAGAATGTGCATCCCTACTACAAACCGGCGCAATTCTCCTTCTTTGGCAACTGGAAAAAAATGCCATCTTATCTTATTAATGTTGATTTTGAATAGGTATGGAATAAGGTCGCCAATGGAATAAGCATTCATTTGCTTAAAACAAGAGACATTTTGTAAACTTAAAGCAGTACTAAGTAACTTGCTTGCCTTAATAAATCCTCTCCGTAGTCCCTCTGGGGGTAATACAAGTGTTAATGGGATGATTGGAGGGTCTTTCATCTCCCCCTGGTGTCTCTGGCCAGAAAACCACACTTGCAACTTGACTGCCACCAGACCGGAGCCACCAATACACACTAATGGAATCTCGAAGAAGAAGCTAGCATGCTAACAGGCAAAGCGCCACTTTAAACAGTATTTACAGCCAAGTTTGAGTGAAAAAATATTTCCATTGTGTAATTGGATGTACAATATCCCTCTCTCCCTTCGCCTTTTCTGTCAGCGTAGTATTTACTCTCACGGACAATTAATAACTTAAAAAAATCGCAACTTGCTACGACACTTGCAGTTGCACTTATGGCCTCTAGGGGCAAGAGCTAGTACTGCTTTAAAGGCACACTGTGTAACATTTTGGACGATACTGTTGCCATCAGTACAAAACATGCTCCCAATGACCAGCTCAACACAGAAAATTGTATTCCTGCAGTGGGTAAGGATTCAGACGTGAACCATTAACCTATTTCAATCTCATATTCTGCCAACTCTAGTCACATCTCCATGGAGACGAGCTGGAGATGGACCCACTCCAGGTAAAGCTACAGTCGTGTCTTAGGAGAGCTGAGCCGCTCACAGCAGAAGCACATGTTTGTTTATGAGGTCTCTTTCAATGATAAAAATATCTATCATAAAATAAATGCTTGTATTTCAATTTTGTTTATTGGGTGAAATGTTACGCAGTGTGGCTTTAAAATAAGGCAAAAACACTTGAAATGAGACAAAAAAGTCAAAGGCAAGTAAATCATTCTTCCATTGGCAATAAGACGGTCCAAACCCACTCAAAATGAACACAAATCCTGATATTTCAAGCAATTTAAAGTCATTTTTGTCTAAGATAAGATAGCATTAATATGGGGGTTAGTAGACATCCCACTAAACAAAAAGTCCAAAAAGTAGGGCTGTGCAATTAATCGAAATTCGATTCCGATTTCGATTATTACACTAAACGATTACAAAATTAGCATAACCGAGGAAAAAAAACAAAAATTCAATTTTTTTTTCCAATTTTTTCAATTTTTTCTCTACATTTTCTTCTGGCAAAGCAGACTTGCATTATTCCATGGCACTGGGATTATTTCCCCTCCACATTTCACGTGCCGTGGCTCATACGAGCGATCGCGATGTCGTCACATCCGTTGGCCGTGGTAGGCATTTTACATTTTCATATTTGTTAAACATTTTATTAAAATCCTATAATCAGCAAAAACATTGTCTATAAACAGGGCATTGCTTCTCTTGCGCTGTAACAGATCTATCATTTTATAAAACCGAGTTCGAGGCCTGGATGCATCAGCTGCCTACCAAACATCCAGCGAAAATTGCGGAAGTAAACAATAACAGCGATCGCTCGTATGCTTTTGCCTGACATAAAAACAAATGGCGCTGTGTGATGATGTCATCAGGCCGCGCTGCTCAGTTTACTTGCGCAGGTGTGAGGCCTGGCCAGCAGGGGGCAGGTGTGAAACAGAGACCTCTCCTTAATCGAGGCGTACATGAAATTATTTGTACTTTTATGACTGTTCAGAAAACAGAAAATATTCGGCATCATTTTTTTTAAATTAATAAATATATAAATAAAAATAACAAAATAACAAATAATCGTTTGAATAATCGTGATTGCAATTATGACAAAAATAATCGTGATTACTATTTTTTCAATAATGGAGCAGCCCTACCAAAAAGGGCAACATATTCGGTCCAAACCAGGAATGAAAGATCTGTTCCCATCCTGTGTCGATGACTGCTGGGCATAAACAAAGTGTTTGTCAAAAGGGTTACAAATGTGTGAGGGATGACGTACAAACAAAACCTGCTCTGACCCGGGCTGCTTCCATCTAAATCCTGTCAAATGTAACCAATAAAATTCTATATGGCTTTTATTTGTGATATTTTGTTCGATCGCTACATGTGAAGCTTCTGCGACGGATTGAACAGCAGGAATTGGAGTCTAAACGCCATCACACGACTAGTTTTGACCAAAAAAAAAAGTCAAATACGTCTGACTGAAATACCTGAATTAAGAAAAGGGATGAGGAATAGGCCTTTATGTGAAAAATATTGTTAAATCGACTCCAAGCACAATAGGCTCATCACATTATGCAGACAGACCTAGTAGAGACTATTAATTGTGGCGAGAGGCATGTTGAATAAAGTCACAAATATCCACATAAATGTCTGCGAAAGAAGATGAATACAATAACCGGTTCGTTTTCCCAACTCTCTCTAGGCAATTCTTAAGACAGTCCCCATGTATATACCGCTTCAAATCTCCTGTTAGTGGAGTAAATAAGTGCAAGTAATAGGTACTGCACAACTCAGCTGTGCCTTGTAAGCAGCAGCCAACAGCAAAGAGGGGAAAGGGTGGAATAAGCAGGTTTCTCTGTGGAAGATTTGGCGCGACGTGCGTTCCCACACGATCCCTGTCGCAGTCATCAGGCCAACATTTCTCAAAGTCCTCTTTATGTAAACACCTCGAGCACTTTTCTCTTTCTTTCTTCCTTTCTCTTTTTTTGTATAACACAGCAGCAGCAGCCGTCTCAGCATCTTTTGGGCAACACAGCCGTGAAGGTAACCCCCGCTCGCGAGCCCGATCACGTCAGCAAAAATCGCGTTACATAACAGTTTTCTTCCCAAGTTTAATCGCTCCAGAGAAATCTGCGTTGGCGCTTCTTGCGCACATGGCACTGGCACTGGCACGGCACGGCACACGCACGCACACACACAAAAAACTGTCCAGGTGTCAACTGCGCGCCTGCTATTGGATTACTGTGGGAATTCCCTACGTCATTTTCTATATGCTCTCACGCATGAAGCGAAATGATCGATCCGGCGCGCGCACTTTCAGACGCAGCAGCGAATCCGCCTGGTTAATTAGATTTGCGTGTCAATATTTAGGGAGCGCTGTCATACTGTATTTCTTGGGAAGCCAGATGAGGCGGTGCGCGTGTGTGTGTACAAGCCCATACGTGCGGCAGGAGATCGAGGCAGGCTGCGCTTACCTTCTTTCTTTTCTTTTTTTTCCGTTTTGCTGCAGCAGCGGTGAAAAATGCGGACGGCGTAGACGGCACCTGCTCCGTCCGTATAGCTGCTCCTCCGGGCTCGTTATCCCGCAGTCCAAACGCAGGCGAGACGGGCGGGGTGTCGCGTTATGGGGCCCCCCTTTTTTTTTCTTTTCCCTTCACCGCACCTCTCTCCACCCCATCGCCGCCTTCACTGTCAAAACCCACAGCATGTGCAGTTTCCCCGAGGCGCACGGATACGGATAGGCGGGCTGCAGCACGCGGGGGGATGCGCATAGGCTCGCCGCTCGCGTCGCTTCTTTGCCGCTGCGATACGCTCTCTCTCGCGCGCCGCAGTCCAACACCACCACCACCACCACCACCTCTGCTCCTGGTGTCTTATGGCGTGCAGCTCCTCGCAGAGACAGTCACAACATCCTCACCCTTCCAGCTCTGCAGTCACTCCCGTATAGGCTGCCGTCCTCCCACCGCCAGTCCCAGATGTAGCGCGCAAACAAATCCGACTGCAGGCTTCAGTTCAGCAGCAGCAGCAGCAGCAGCGGCGGCGCAAATCACCTCTGGCAGCTTTTTTACCTATGCCTGCTGGAGGATGGCGTCATGATATTTTGCATGCACAGGCAGCGGCGCTCGTAATTGACTCTCGAAGACGCGCCTATAGGGGCCGAGATGTGGCGTTCCGTTACATATTACGGTGCATATTAATGTGGGAAAATGCCAAAGTGGGCGGCGACTCGGCGCGCGGAGACTGCAGTGGACAGCGTGATCAACCTGTGGCACACACACACAGGAGAAAGTGGACAGTTTTGAAAAGCGCTGGATGAGTATGGCTTTTTTCCATCATTTTTTTGTTGGGTGTTCAACTCATTTTTGTAACTTTTTTGTCGTTTTATTGTCATTTTTTGTCACATTTTTATCATTTTTTGGTATTTTTTTTTTTATCACATTTTTGTCAAATTTTTATCACATTTTTATCATTTTTTGGTCATTTTTTTAATCACATTTTTGTCAAATTTTTATCAAATTTTTGTCATTTTTTGGTCTTTTTTATCACATTTTTGTCAAATTTTTATCACATTTTTGTCAAAAAAAATTTGTCACATTTTGTCACATTTTGGTCAATTTTTTGTCTTTTTTTGTCGCATTTTTTCGTAATTTTTTATTATCACATTTTTATCATTTTTTGGTCATTTTTTTATCACATTTTTGTCAAATTTTTATCAAATTTTTGTTATTTTTTTGGTCACATTTTGGTCAATTTTTTGTAATTTTTTGGTAAAATTTTATCACATTTTTGTCACATTTTTGTAATTTTTTTGTCACATTTTTGAGTCTGGATGAGTATGGCTTTGAAGTTGTTTTTTTGACAAAGTTTTTTTTTTTTTTTAATGATGATGAAGAAAAATGGAATAAGACCACCCACTGTAAATAAAAGCAATGATGCGACATGATTGTTATCAAAGTGATAAATAAATACAGATTTGTTTATGAGCCACTTTTTCCTCCTCCATTTTGGATTTTAACCTCTTAACTCCCACCTGAACCGAGAGCATTTTCTCCAGTTCAGCTTTACCCAAATCCTGTAGGCCAGTGTAACACCTCATTTGAAAGCTAAGACCTACAAAACTAAATTGATCTTTTTCCTCACATCATCAGATTTTTTTTCATCACTTTTTTTGTTGGGCAGTCATCTCATTTTTGTCAAATTAATCGAATTTTTTTGTCAAATTCTTTTCACTTTTATGTCAATTTTTCTCTCAATTTTTCGTCAAATTTTTCTCACTTTTTGTACATTTTTTCTCACTTTTTCGTCCATTTTTTCTCAATTTTTCGTCAAATTTTTGTCACTTTTTTGTCCAATTTTTGTCACTTTTTGTACATTTTTTCTCACTTTTTTCACATTTTCATCCTTGTTTTCGTCTCAGTTTTGTTGCTATTTTCACACCTTTTTTCCAGATGCTTTTGGATTGGGGTAAAGCTGGAGAAAATGTGCTCGGTTCAGGTGGGAGTTAAGGGGTTAATAGTCTAAATAACCCTACTGAGTAACATAAACCAGCAAAAGGCACATACTACTAACATATAAACACAACATATGTTTAATTTAGCTGCCTTTTCTTGGTATGGATAAAACAAATACAATAATATTTGAACAAGAAGGCTAAATTGAGAGTTACCTACGGTTATACAGCTTTTGTAGATGATTTTTTGGCATTTTTTGTGTCCTACTGTCGCAGACTCTGTCCATGGTCCTGATGAGACGTGGCGCCCTCTGGTGGAACATCAGAGGAAGCGCAGCCTCGTGTCTTCTGCGTAAAATCAAATAATAGACTTTAAATCTAATGTTAAAAACGCATGCATTTTATATCTTCGAATATCAAAACGAATGCTTTCAAGCAACAGCATAATTAAATAAGGTAGATATGGCAACTTTGAATTTTCGTCAACTTTGAAGTTCAGAGTTACCATGGAGATCCGCCATATTTGCAGCTGTTAGCATACGTTAGCTAAAAACAGGATAAAAATAAGTGGAGAAAATAGCCGTGGAACAACTCCATTAGCGGGTTACTGCTGGTAACTACATCTAACACACTGTGGTGTCCAAGTGTTTTAATGTGAACAATAACTCCAGTATTTATTTATTTTATTTTTTTTGTAAAAGGTATGTTTTTTTTTTTTTTTTTTTTTTTTTTTATTAAAGTCAATTTACAACAATCGTCAAAGACGAGACATCTGAAAATTGAAAAAGAGAGCTCATGTCAAAACAACACAACACAAATAATTACAATATAATAAGAAAATAAATGAAAAACAGAAAGTTCATTTAGTTCACTTCAGGGGATTTCATTGAAGAAGTCTTTGTAACAGTCTTGGAGTCGTGAGCTTTTCTTATTCATTACATACAACATTGAGTTCATAATTTTTTTTACATCACTTAAAAACAGGGAGAGATACAATCGTGACTTCAAAAACTTTTGTTTGTGAATAAAAGATTTACCAAACAGAATGAAAAAATTAACTACATATTGAAATGATTTCGTGGTTGTGTTGTCTTCAAAATAGCAAATAATATCTTTTAATGTAAAACAATGACTCTTTTGACAATTCTTGAAAATATAGTTACTCAATTCAGCCCAAAATGTTTGAACAATTTTACAAAAGAAAAACAAGTGCTCAAGCGTCTCTTCCTGTGTTTGACAGAAAGTACAGAATTTATCAACATCTGCATACCTTGAGACCAGGATAGACAGGATAGATTTTGTGAATGATCTTAAAATGAACTTCCTTCATTTTGTTTGTTATACAGTATTTATAAGGCTTTTAAATCTGCATTAGTTTACGATTGCTGCTAATCCCATAATGCTTAGCGATATGACATCATATTCCCGAACAAAAAGAAATGAAGGTGAGTCGAATCTACAATTATTCAACGAGCAACAGATATAAATATATATATATATATATATTTGACCAAGTGGCAGTGAATAATTCAAAACAGAAAGTTAAATTCGGCAAGCTAGCATTAGCCAGCCATGCACACGAGATAACTCTAGACTACTGTGATGTAAATTGAAGTCGTCTCCGGGGCATTTAATAAATAAATAAATAAATAAATAAACAAATACATATCTATCAATTGTCTCCCGCTTTATCTGGGGCCAGAGGTCGCGGAGGCAGAAGTCTGAGCAGAGATGCCCAGACTTCCCTCTCTATCCGCGCTCCTCTGTTCCGGGGGGATCCCGCGGCACGAGGCCAGCTCAGGTCCCTCCAGCGTCCCGCCTGGAAAGGTTTGAACCATGGATCTATTATAAACTGGATAAGGCATGCTGTCCCAGCTCCTATCTCTTTACATAGAGGTGCTCAGTGGCGCATGAAACCAGTTTCGTCCGCCATTGCGGCCCAAAGTACCCGTATGACGCGTCACCTGTATCTATGCTCCCTACGGCCCAAGTGGGTGAAAGCAGCGTGAGCGCGCACGGCTGCCGACGAAGCCTCAGAGCGGAGCGGACGCCATTACGCAAAAAGTCAAATCTCTTAATATCATCGTTCTTTAAATACAAAATGTTTTTTAAGGCCATTTCAGGCGAGTAAGCTACCATGCTACGATGACTTTGGGGGTTAGTTTGTCAGTGCGGGGCTTAAAAAGCTCGTTTAGCCGCTCTTTGAACAACCGGGCGCTTAGCGGCCCTTCGGACGTACGTAGCCGCGCTCATGAACTTCCGCTCGGTCACTTTTCTGGGAAGTTTCGTAAGTGCTGGAAGTCTTGATAGTGGGTGTGTTTGAGATGAGCCAGACGGACGCAGTTTTGACAGCCGACTGCAGACGCACGGTGCATGCCGGTTAGATTTCTGTCCGACTTGCTCCAGACGGGCTCTGATGTCACGGGCACGTGGGGCACGGAAAGATCGTGAGACCCCAACGAGAGCAGCCGACTGGATCAGCCGCTGCATCTCTCCAGAGGAACTGCAGCGGCTCCACGGCCCCGTGCATGACGGGAAAACGCCCACCTGTCCGCGGCTCACGCTCAGGTGATTGGATAAGAGTCTGCTGTGATCAGAAACATGCTCCTCGCCCCCTCCCCTCTCTCCTCTTTAGATCTAAACAAATAAACTATGGCTGAAACTATTAAAGTTATGCATCGCCCCTGAAATCGAGCTCATGTTTGATGCTTTTCAGAACAAACTCATGATGTAAAAGGACGTGTTTTATCTCACAAACTTGAACAAACAAACGAATGGGAAAGTTTCCTCTGATGAAGAATGATGTCACTGGAGTAAAGGAAACAGAGCAGGAGGTGAAGGACTTTTATTTAGGATAAACTTTAAATGAACGCGATATCTGAACGAGACGCTGCGTGATCTGAGGCCGCTCTCGTTGTTCTCTGCATGTGGAGGGTCGGATTGGCTTCAGACTTTTTTTCTCCGCCCCGTTGCGCCGGCTACTCTCGCCGATCATCCAGGCGAGCCGCAACGGCATCTTAAACACACCTACTGTGATAGAATTGATAAAAATCGAGTTGTTACTTCACTGTATTTGCTAGTATAACATCACAACTAGAATTGTTTGGCTGAAATACAAAGAATGAGCTCTGCAAAAGTGTTTTATATTACATTTTCATTGGTAAAATGTGATAAATTGTTTTTTACATAGCATTTATCTGTCCTGTACTGTACTGTACTGGATCCACGACAGATGCAGAAATCATGCATTTTTTTGTGTTTCATTCTACTTACACAAATAATGGTGTAAGTACATAAGTACATTAAATGCTGCTAGTATTTTTTTAATTAATAAAACAGTTACAGGTTATTAGTGCCATTATTTAATTTTCAGAAATGAGTTTAATAACATGTAGACTAGTTGTTTCTTATTAACCATAATCCAATGCTATAAACACATGCTATATTCATCATACATTTCGTATTTAGTTTTTGGCTAAACTTACTTGAGATGTTCGTTATTTCGCGTTTATCCTTGTTTTTAGTCCAGTCCGTTCATTTGTTTTGCTCAGACTTCAGCCGCTAAATCACACGAGGGAGAATCTGCTCGTTCATGAGTCATCACGCACACGCTCGCGCACGTCTGCGGCCCTGGTGACGTCACGTCATTAGAACACTTTTAAAAATGTATTTTTGATGCTTTACAATTTTTTTACGAAGAAAAAAAGTCCATGTCCTAAAAATAGTAATTTTAAAGAAATATATTTGCCTCAGTCTGAAACTCCAGATGCCTGTGGACCATTTTACAGGCTGCTCCTTTTACATGAGTGTCTATGACAAAAAGGGCTTTTTGGGCTGCTGGCTGCAATATCACGGCCTGCCACTAGCACGCACTCATTTCAGAGTGAAGGGGGCGGACCCCCCCACTGGTTTGAACTCACATGAACACATTTTAAAAGTCTCCTCTATTGATTAACCCCTTAACTCCCACCTGAACCGAGCACATTTTCTCCAGTTTGGCTTTACCCCAATCCAAAAGCTTCTGCAAAAAAAGGTGCGAAAATAGCGACAGAACTGAGACGAAAACAATGATGAAAATGTGACAAAAAAGTGAGAAAACTTTGAAAAAAAAGTGACCAAAAAATGACAAAAAATTGATAAAAAATTGACAAAAAATGACGAAAAAATGACAAAAATGTGACAAAAACGACTTGAATACAAAAAAAAAGATGGAAAAAAAATCTGATGACGTGAGGAAAAAGATCCATTTAGATGAGTTTTGCAGATCTTAGCTTTCAAATGAGGTGTTACACTGGCCTACAGGATTTGGGTAAAGCTGAACTGGAGAAAATGCTCTCAGTTCAGGCGGGAGTTAAGAGGTTAAACCCATGAGCACCAAAACAGATCTTTTTTTTTTTTGAGAGAGAGAAATAAGTTGAATATCTTGAAATATTGCGGATTCGGAACCGTTTCTGATACGATACGCGTATCACAACAAAGACGCCTTACGACATATTGCAAAATGATATTGTCATCCAACAGGCTAGCCCTACTTATTATATAGTAATTATTGTTACATGTCTAGGCTATTTATTTCAACAAAGATACAAAGGACTCTGTATAAATAAATGAGGACTGGCACTGAGCATCCTGTTGCTATGACATTTCGGGTCTGGCTGCAGCTGATGGAGAGTCTCGTGGGAGTCGAGCTCCACAGGGAAATGCCTCCATTTTTCTTCTGCAAAAACTGAAAGGATTAAATGCAGAGACGAAACAAATAATAACACGTAATTCATTTTAGAAATATATTTTAATAGTGGTAAAGCTAAAGTTGAGATGAGGTCAGAAAAAAATAGGCTGTACGCTATTTATCAGATTACGTGGCAGTACTTAACCTCTTAACTCCCATCTGAACCGAGAGGATCTTTTTCCTCACGTCATCAGATTTTTTTTCCATAATTTTTTTGTTGGGTGTTGAACTCTTAACTCAACTTTTTTGTCATTTTATTGTCATTTTTTGTCACATTTTTGTCATTTTTTTGTACATTTTTTATCACATTTTTTATCACATTTTTTATCACATTTTTGTAAATTTTTTATCACATTTTAGTTATTTTTTTGTCACATTTTAGTCATTTTTTGGTAAAATTTGTATCACATTTTTGTCATTTTTTTGTCACATTTCTGTAATTTTTTTGTCATTTTTTGTCACATTTCTGTCATTTTTTTTGTCATTTTCTGTCACATTTCTGTCATTTTTTTTGTCACATTTTTGTCATTTTTTGGTAAAATTTTTATCACATTTTTGTCACATTTTTCTCATTTTTTTGGGTCATTTTCTCGTCAATTTTTGTCAATTTCTTGTGACATTTTTGCCACTTTTTCATCAATTTTTCATCACTTTTTTGTCAATGTTTTCTCACTTTTTTGTCACATTTCCATCATTGTTTTCGTCTCAGTTTTGTTGCTATTTTCACAGCTTTTTTCCAGAAGCTTTTGGACTGGGGTAAAGCCAAACTGGAGAAAATGTGCTTGGTTCAGGTGGGAGTTAAGAGGTTAAAGTTAACATATTTATGTACATATTGAACTCGGTAAGGTACACATGAGTTAAAGAAGACTTGTCTTTCAAATAAGTCAATGACTCCATTCGGCTTCGTACTAAACCCTCTCAGTCAGACATAGAAATCACAGAAATGGTTTTAGCGGCCTGAGTCTCTTCCTACAAACATCTGTGCATTTCTGTTGCTACGTCTTTCAGGACCTGTTTGAATTCAGCATTCTCTCCTGGTGAAGGCAGGCCCTATGTTAAAGTATGGCGAGGTATGACATGTCCATTTCATGGCATTTATATAATTTCTGTGGTTTCTCTTCCCATTGAAATATATTATAAGAGGCGGTTGAGTGAGTACTGGTAGTGTAATGAAAAGACAAATGAAAAGAAGAAATGTGAGTTAGCATTTAGCTTAGAGGACAATTTTGCACTGCAAAAAGTCCACTTAAAAAAATAAGAAAAAAATATGCTAAAATAAGAAAAGTAACACTTAAAATAAGCAAAATTATCTGCCAACAGAACAAGAAAATTTTACTTGGTAAGATTATCAAAAATAAGAAAATAATACTAGCCCTGTATGACCCACAGCGATCTTGAAATGAGTATATTTAGACCCAAAATAAGCAATATTGTCTTTTTTCAAGCTATAATGTTTAGAACAATTTTCTTAATATCAGAAATATTCACTTATTTTTGGCCTTTTTAGATTTGATTACTATAAATAAGAAAAATTAGCTTACTAAATAGAACTTGAAATAGGCACAGCTATTCTAAAAACAGGCACATTTCACTCAAATGTAATTTTTTACAAGAAAAATATGCTTAAAATCAGAATTTATTTTAAGACTAAAAACCTTAAAACAAGAGTTATATAATAAAACAAAGAACATTTGAGATATATCTTTCAACTCTTTTATTGTGCAAAATCAGTTTCAAGACCACAGCAAGAAGCAATAGCCAATCTCTCACACATGACTCTATTAACATCATTGAACATAAGGCTGGGCAATTAATCGAAAGTTTCGAAAGTTTCAATCTCTACTTTGGTCAATCTCAATAATCGCATGGGACTTTGTAACAGACAGGTTTAAAGCCATTTCTTTGGTACAAACAGTACCTAGTTTGGGAGTTTGGACAATACAACGGAAGACTTTTGTGCGTAAAAGGAGACTTGATGAAGACGTATCTAATTTTAGGAATCAGCAAGATTTATTAAATTTATCATGAAAAAACAAAACCGAAACAAAAATTGAGATTGATCAATATGGGGAAAATAATAATGATTACTTTTTTTCCTAAATCAACCAGCCCTAATTGAACAGGAGCCACATTTTAGGAGGGACTTACTGCTGCTGAACTACTTAAACTAAAACTGATGTTTCAATGGTCTTATTCATGAAACTTTCTCCATTCAGCCATAGCTTTTTTGTAGGAAGTAGTCATGTCCTTCTCATGGATGGCATCTAACAAAACCTCCGTCTGTAGCACAGACAGGAGGGTACCAATGCACTTGGGGTATGTGAAGTGAAAGGTGTAATAACAGCCAAGGAGATACATCACACTTTCACTGAGGTCTTCTTTGGGGAAAGTAAGCAGAGGAACCGTTCCAATGGCCAGGATGCAGTTTGTCTCACAGACAATCACCACAGGGCTGCCCAAGGGTCTTGATTGAAGGTAAGTGTTGGGGTCCTCTGCTGACTAAAACAAACAAGTAATGAAATCTTCACCCAAATACATAAGTTTGAACAAAGTACATGATAACTGAAACACTCCTTAACAACTGGGACAAACACAAAGACAGAACGTAAACATAACAAAAAAAAATTAAAAATATTCTTACCGTCAAAATGTGAAACAAAGCATCACTTGGGTGTCCCAACCTCTTCGGCAGAGCTACATGCGAAGGGAACATCTGAGGCAGTACTTTCAGGACAGCAAGTGCATTCTTTACTGTTTAAACAATAAGAATACATCATAATCATTTTAGGCCTTTGTGTATGTGGGCAACAGCAGATAAATCATCCTTACCTTGGTCCTGCAATGGTGGCCCTATGAATTTTTTGAACACCCCATAAAACTGCGCCTGGTTAAAAAATCTCAGCCAACGTTTCTTCAGCTCCATTGTGAAGAAGGGGTTTCCTTTATCAAGGATTCGGTGAAGTTCATCGATGATCTAACAGTGAGAGATTTAAAATAATACAAATAAATTAAGAGGCCGTTGCTCTAGTGAAATATACAAGTTAAGTGAGAAAAAAATACTTACATGGCCAAGTTCTTTAAAACATGGATAAGCCTGCAGTATCTTCGTAGGCCTGTCCTGTTCCTTCATCACATCAGAGTCAATGAAAGCCCGTCTAGATTGGAACTCCAGTTCCAACAGCTGAGATACATCTTCCTTGTTTGGTTTGTTCTTAGTTTTGTACATGTCCTGTAGCGTTTTATAGTGTCTTGCTTGGCTCTGTGGGCTCTCTGGGAATAGATAACAAACAAAAATTATACAAAAAGTAAAACAATACAACATGATATAAAAATTAAAATATTTTCCAATAAGCATTTAGTAAATGTAAAAGTAAAGTAAATTCTAACCTACCACTCAAGAGATCCACCTCTTGGGAAGTATTTGCAGATGGAGTTGACTTCTCTAGGATCACAGTTGAGGAAGAGGACGAGGCGACTGATGAGGCAGGTGAAGAGACTGAAGTAGGGGAGGAGAAAGGTTCATCACTCTCTTCGGTGCATATCTCCTGGCTGCTCTGGAATTTTAGGCTTCGACATCTTTTTCTTGATGGGGTTGCTCCTTGCTTCTTTTTTGGAGTTGTCACATTCTGAACCCTTTTCAACAACTGCTTCTTCACCATTTCCTTAAAAAACAAAATAATAAAAACAAAACCATTACCATTGGTAACAGATGAGAAAATCATTCCTTAACAAAATGAGAGACTTACCCATTCGGGTGTACTGGGCGTAGACTTGTCTCGAAGCATTGGGTAGTATTCGACTAGACGTTTAGCCATGGCAGTCAGTTCACGGGGGCCTGGGTACTTAAAATCATCCTCGGACGCTCTTTTGATAGCAATCATGCTTGTAACTGTATTCCTAATAAGTCTACAGCGCAAGTCTTTTGACATGGTGTAGTCATTGTCTTGTCCAGCACGCTGCTTTTCGAAGTAAGCACTTCTTGCTAGTTCTAGTTCTGTGTCAGTGTATATGACATACTCTGGACTAATGAGCCGCACCTTTTTAGTGGCGCCAGAACAATCTTTATGTTTAGGTTTTGGAGAATTGAAGGGTGTTGGAGAGCAGATGTTGCTGTCAGAGGAGGAAGAAAGCAAAGGTGTAGATGGGCTGTCAATACCAGAAGTGTCAAGGACTGGGCAATCTGATTTCTGACTCTGCAACATAAACACAACAGACATTTGGCCTCAGTTCTCATAGTTTGGGGCAAAACATTTCTACAAACAATAAATACAGCTCACCTCCATATCGCCATGAACAAGTTGCCAAATGTGTCTTCTTCGTAAAAAGTTTTCTGGTCCAGGAAACAGGTCTCGCAAATCCTCCTTAGTGAGGCTGGGCAACATGGTCATCTTCACACCAGCAGCTAATAAAAACAGATATTTTCATAAATATGGCAGTTATTACAGTTTAAACTAAATAGTCCAACCAGTCGTATAAGTGTACATTAACTCTTTTGATTGGAAAAGAAAAAAAATCTGTATACTTGTAGCACACTGACATGAAATAATTCACATTAATGACAAAACCAGGTGACAAATGTCAAGGTTAAACGCAAATTAGAAGTTGAAGTAGTCTGTTAACACACGCTAAGCTAGTTAGCATTTAGCATGTTGCTAAAAGATAATACGGTACACACATTTTACCTTTTAATACTGAGGCTGTTACACTGTCAATCTCTGGATATGTTTCGCTCGCCCCATCTTCATCCATGTTGGCTCTTTGAGATATCCAGCAAACACCAAACTAAAAAGTGGAAAGATAAAAACGATTTTTCTTTTTGAAAATTAACCGCTGCTTCTGTTTCACCGCCGAAAGAAGGGCGCCGCGCTACGTAGTTTGCCGCCAATGTTGACGCATCTATCGGAAGATACCAATTCGCTGAGAGGGGGGAGCGTAAAGTCAATGTTATGTCGCCATTTAATCGCTAATACGATGTTAATTTTGGCCAAGAACACTTTTTTCTTTACATAAAGTATGTTTGGATAATAATATGTGACTGACACTCGCATTACCAGTCTATCATGCGTCAAACGTGTATGTCAATATTTTACGAACCCCTCCCTAAGCTAAGAATGTACTTAACTAGCTTTGGGAAATGCGCGTTCGTTTGGAACTTATTGACATTGAGCTCAAGAAAACAATGGTCTGGCGCTGCTCCATTTGTGCAGTTTTTACCACTTTTTCATTTAAGCTCTTATTGAGCCACATCAACAGACAGCATAGCCGCAGTCCGGACTTTTGGCTGCTATGCGGTATCGACGGGTGCACGGAGGATTACAGGGTTTACAATTCATACTACCATCACATTAAAAGAAGACACCCGCAGTACTTACGTGATGGTATCCAGCCAACTGATGAAGGAACGGGAGGTCAAACGGCGGAGGGGCGAGACGCAGGTGCACAAACATCGGGGGAGAACAGCTCCAGTTTGCCGCTGCTGCAAGTAAGTTGTGTCTTTGAAAGCTAGCGTTAGCTTGTTTTGTTGTGCTAATGAAAAGGGGCGCGATGCACAGTTAGTGTACGAATGTGATTTTGCTGTCGCTGTGTTGTCTTTGACACCTTTTTTATTCATTCCTCTTCCTTATTTGTGGTCTGTCCATAATCCGACTTAACCTCTTAACCCCCACCTGAACAGAGCACATCATTTCCAGTTTGGCTTACCACAAATCTATATACTTCTTGAAGACAGTGTTAAAAAAAAAATAACAACAAAAAAACGCAATGGAAAAAGCCCCCAAAAAACAAGAAAAGTTGCAACAACAAAAACACAATAGATAAACCACAATAGAATCAACACAAGCTCAACCAAAAATATGACAAAAAAGTGATGAAAAAAGATCTGTTGTGATCAGTTCTGTCTTTGCTTTCAAATGAGGTTTTACTTGACCTAATAGTCTGTAAGCACCAGTTGAGAAGCTTTAAGACTTGGGTAAAGTCGAACTGGAGAAAATGCACTGGGTTTAGGTGGGGTGTTCTCAAAATCCAAACACGCTGTTCCAATTAAAGTTTTTTGTTTTGTTTTTACATGCATCACACCCCTTCTTTTAGTGTAAAAAGAAAATATTATACTTTTAGAAATGCCATATCTCCCATTTTTTTATATCACTGACTTAATTAAGAATATTTTATTTGATGCTGTAAACTACTGCAATTTTATTTACTAGTGTATTTATGTTTTTCAGACCACTACAGAGGACTTTGTACAGCCTGTCTCACCTCCAGCAGAGCAAGATAATATGGATCAACCATTTCAGACGCCTGACTCAAATGAAGAGGAGCCGGACACAGAACAAGATGGAACTATTCCTACTGCAGAAGTATGTCCTTGCATCATAGATGATGGAAAAATGTATATCTCTAGAAACATAAGTCATGTTCTAAAATCATAAATCTACTTGATGCAATACTTTTAAGTGTAGTTCTATCATATTCCTTCTACTTTTATTATTTTTTTGAAATATCAGTTGAGTACAATAATTGGTTACTCTTCTGACATTGAGTAAAAGTATTATTCAAGTGAAACAATGTTTATTTTGACATAGGTTATTGGACCATTCCCGCACTTTCATTTGAAATATTTCTACATTTTCACATTTTGTGTGTAATTTTCAGTGAACATTGCTTTTACTTTAATACATATTATTCTGCCTAATGTACCAACTTTATATAGTTCTTTGTCTGCATGTACCTAATTAGACTTTTTTTCCCCCCAAGAATCTCAGAAGACATGCCACACTGTTTGTCATCAATACCAGGGCCAAGTCTAACATATCACAGGTAACTGCTGTCAATTGCATTCTGTTGCACTTATATTTTTTAACATAGCACAACCTGATAACAAATATATATTTTATCATTATTCATGTTTCAGAAATCTGTGAACACCATTGTAGCTGGAGTACAGCAGTACCAGTCTTCTCTAATGGACCACCTCAAGAAGCAGATGGAGGATGTGCTAAAGAAACATTCTGGAAATGCCTCCTCAAGTCAACTGGAAAAGGATGCCCTGGATGTATTTGACCGGTTTGTTGATCCATTTGCTGAGGTGGCAACAACCTTTCGACAGGACAGTATCATGAAGAAACAATTTGATTCTTTGGAAGCAGAGGAAATTCCTGTTGGTCAAATCCTGAAAAAAAAAGGTGCAGGCTACGCTATCAAGAGCAAAGTGTTTTACTATGTGCCGTTAGTTGAAAGTCTGGAGCAGTTTCTTTCACATCCCCGGATTTGGTCAATTGTTGAGGTGGGCCCTAAAAAGTGCAATGAAGGACTTGTTTATGACATTATTGATGGTGAGCTGTTGAAGTCACACCCTGTATTTTCTACCAAACCAGATGCACTACAGATCATTCTGTACACTGATGAAATAGAGATTTGCAATCCACTCGGGTCCTGTGCTTCAAAAAACAAACTACTAATGGTGTACTACACATTAGGAAATATAAACCCAAAATACAGATCAAAACTGGCTGCCATTAGGCTACTTGCCATGGCAAAATCTGCAGATCTTCGACAGCCTGGGGTGGACCCCATATTGAACAGAATTAAGAAGGACTTGGAGAAGTTGCACAATGGTGTTGAAATTCACACAGCTAATGGAAAAAAAACAGTATATGGTGCGATGGTCTCACTCTGTGGAGATACACTTGCACAGCATGAAATGGCAGGTTTTAAAGAGGGGGTCGGCTTTGCCTTCAGTAAGTGCAGACACTGTGAGTGTTCCTTTCAGGACATGCAATCCCAATTCTGTGAGGATGCATTTACTAAAAGATCTTTGGAGAGGCATGTGAGACAATGTGATGAGATTGAAAAGGCACAAACAGACCTGCTTCGCAACAGTCTAAAAACAACGTATGGAATTAACAGAAGGAGTAAGCTTGTGGAATTTCCCTATTTTGATATCATCCAACAAACACCACAGGACATTATGCATGTGATCCTGGAGGGCATCGCCCCACTTGAAGTAAAATGTGTTTTGAATAATCTCATTCAATCAGGACAGGTGGATCTGGACTCTGTGAATTCCGGTATACTTGGTTTTCCCTACTCCCCTCTAGACGTTAGAGATCGACCCACACCAATATCTGTTAACACATTAATGTCCAATGACAACAAGCTGAAACAGTCATCCGGTCAAATGCTTGTGATGTTACGGATTCTGCCATTTATTTTGCCAAGCTTGGATGTAACTGAAGAGGGTCAACTGATACTGGAGCTGATAGACATTGTACAGATTGCATTTGCTCCACTTCTTTCAATTGCGACCATCTCAAAGTTAAAAGTACTGATTGAAAATCATTTGAAACGTTGGAAAGAGCTCTTTCCTGACCGCAATGTAACACCTAAGCAACATTACATGATTCATTTACCATCTCAGATACGATCACTTGGTCCAATGGTTAGACACATGTGCATGCGTTTTGAGTCAAAGCATGTCTTCTTCAAGCAAAAGGCTACAAAACAAAACTTTAAAAACATCTGCAAGTCTTTGATCAATCAAAACCAAATATATGAAAGCTGTCAAAATGTTGATCCTTCAGTGCACCCTGTTTTCTCGAATGACCGTGAGTTGGGACCTGTTTCGGAGGTTGGCAATATGCAAAGTCTCACCGAAAAGTTGAGAGTATCCTTGGGTCTCAGTGATGTACAGCACGCGGTGTCAGTGAAATGGATTGTCATTAACAGTAACAAATACATAAAACAAAAGTCTTTGGTCTTAGCTAAAGTACATAACCGCACTATCCCACAGTTTGGACAGATCAAAAACATATTTGTTGTCAATAGTATATGTGTTTGTTTTGAGTATCAGCTATGTCGGACTGTGTGCTTTGACAGACAGCACATGTGTTATAAGGTTGAAGTGCCACATAAGGATCAGGACACTGAGGTGGTGGACGTGGAGAAGTTGGTGGATTACATGCCTTATTACATCTTAAACAATGGAAATCAAACTTATGTACTAATCAAATACTATCTGACAGATGTTATGGAACTGCACTGCAACTGAATGGTTTCTTTCCATATAAATGTGGCTGGCTGTAATATTATTAATGATGTATGAACATGCCCAGCTGGTGATAATGATGTAATGTAAGAGCAGCTTTGATTGTATGCTATGTGGACTAAATAAATTGCTTGGAGAGAATACAGTTTTGTCTTCTGTTTTGATACTCATATTTTTCAATTTGTCTTATTACTAGATTATGCAAAATCTTAAAATAAGAACATTTTACTTATGAAACTCCAGGTGTGGTCCTTTGATTATTGGTCAAACATCTTAAAATGTGTAAAATACTTGATTTAAGCCTAAATGTACTTATTACTAGCTTTTAATACTCAACAACAAGACTATTTCACCTCATAAGATAATTAAGTAATAATTGTCTTAAAACTAGCAAAATTATCTTGCCTGACAATTTCATTTTGAGCAAAAATAACTTCTCAGCAAAAAACAAGACTTTTTTGCCTTAAATTAAGAAATTATATCTTGCCTAGATTTCACTTTTTCCAGTGTGGGTAACACTTTTTTTTACACTACCCTTGATGCACCTCACTAAATGTAATACAATGTAATGGGCTTTGTACCAATGTGTAATAAGTTGTACCTATGGGTTAGATACACAATGGAATAATATGTATTTGTAGTTTGTAGGTACACAATGTAATAAGACATAATTATAACGTTAACCCTAACCCTAAGCCCTAACCGTCTTGTGTCTTATTACATTATGTACTTACAAAGTACTAATACAAGTTATTGCATTGTGTATGTACTACATAGGTACACGTTACAGAGCACATTACATTGTACCAAATTTAGTTAGGTACAATGTATCAAGGTTGTGTAAAATAAAGTGATACCCAATTTTGTATACGCTAATTCTTATTCAGAGCAAAATGTTAAAGGGGGGGTATTATGCTAAATTGACTTTTTCAAGGTTTACATCATGTTATTATGTCATTCCTGAAGTGTTGCCTTGGCACATTCACATATTTTTGAGTAATCTGTAAAAACTCTGATGGCAGCCATTTTAGGGATAGGTTTGTCCGAGTCCTCCTAGGAACGCCCCCACCTCCTGGAGACGCCTCCGAGCTTTCGTCACCAGCCGAGTAACCAACCACTGCTCCTCAGCAGAACCCCCTCCCCACTGATGCCACAGGCAGCGTGTGGAGGGGGCGTGTCGGAAAGGGTCAGAGGTTCTTAAAGAGACAGAGGCCTATTTCAAGACATTCACTTCAGCCATTTTGAGAGAGCAATTTTATACAAGGCAGTTATTTTAATTTACTGCATTTACAGACTAACAGAAGGTTTGGTCATCATTGTAGTGTGATATAGACTGGTGCTGTGTGATTGAAAAAAGCATAATGCCCCCTCTTTAAACAATCTGCAAACTCATTAATGATTTTTAACTTAACCATGCCATTTAAAGTATTTTCCTGTACGAACCCTGGTATGTGTTTTGTTTTCTTCAGCTTGATGCGCAGCTGCAGCAGTGACTTTTGGGAGCAACACCCAAAAAAGAACTCTGAGATTCTTATTTTTTTGTCATTATTACAGTAGGAAAAATATAAAAAGGAAACAAAAAAAACACCACAAAACATTTCAGTGTAATTGTATATTTTATTCCAACAACAGGGGTGCAAAAAAAATTGCAGTTTGCCCTTTTACAGTGACATCAGATAGAAAATAACAGGAACACGTATTTTACAATAACAAATTTGTTCATTTTCACAAAAGCCTAAACCTGAGGGATATATAGCCTACTCTTCAC
The DNA here is from genome assembly GCF_951799975.1 of Gobius niger. Taxonomy (NCBI): domain Eukaryota; kingdom Metazoa; phylum Chordata; class Actinopteri; order Gobiiformes; family Gobiidae; genus Gobius; species Gobius niger. Next base: position 31,730,960 of record NC_136860.1, read on the forward strand.
ACAAGAGCTGCTCGATAAAAGTATAACACCGCATGTAAAATGGTGCATTCGAGGTCACGAAATGAACCGATTCTGCACAAAGAGCAGCTAAACAAGAGCGCTTTAAGTTACTCTAGGCAGACGCAAAGTAAACTAGACCAAGTCACCACATTTTAAAGCACTTTCAAAGACAATAACAGTGATTTTATACGTAATTATCCGGTGAATTACCATTTCGACAACACATAATCCGAAGCCACAAAAGGGAATGTTATGTGCGGTTTGTGATTGAAATACCAAAAGTAAAATATCTAACAGAAAATAGATTCAGTAAGGTTTGTGATCAGGACACTTGGATGCATCTCTTTTAATGTTTGGCATATAAATCAATAAATTAAGGAGTAGAAATGAAGGAAAAGAAAATACACTTGATATTATTGTTAATCAAACGTCATTAATAAACCGATTTGATCACAGTGAACACGATATAAAATACATTAGCCTTGGTAAAAGGAAAAAAAAACATTGAACATTCGTTTTTACTTTTTACTATAAAGTTGTCCACCAGTTTCACGACAAAGGCAAACGATGTGCATCTCACAGCACTAAAACGGCACTAATCACGAGTGCACGAAGAAGCTTCACTTTTTCACCAATAGCTACGAGTGTCATAGGAAGTCACAGACGTTCAGTGCAGCTACATTCACATAGAACAAGAGTAAGATTACATGTTGTTGGTAGTTTAGACTTGGTACGATGGTGTTGTATACACCGGCCCCCAAAGGCGTCAAAATTGGTCCCAAATAAAATAAGGTTACAGGCATGTTGATCAATGTTTTGCCTTTTAGATATTCCTCAAATGTGAATGAGTGAGAGGAAGGTAACACAAACTGAAAGGCATTAACAAAAATAAAATAAAGTTATAATGAGCAGAAAAATCCTATTATGGTTTTGTCAAGTAGTGTCAAAACACACAAAATGGCAAGAAAAATACATACAGTGGATGTTGTTCTTATAGCTTTACCTGTTACTGTCTGATCACTAACACTGTTAAAGGGATATTTCAGGATTTTTGACATAGGGCCTCATTTCCTAGTTATCCAGAGTGTTACTGGAGATATTTTTTTTTTTGTAATTCATGCAGTTCTTATATTTGAAGAGTTTCGTGGTGCAAGGCTAGTGCAAGGCTCAGCACATTTCTACGTTATCAGCTAGCCTGCATTAAAAACAGAGCACCTGAGGCAAATCACTTATAACGCCAGACTAAACATATAAATGTCTGTGTCGCTTGAGTAATTTTAACCATTTTGCATTTAAAATAACTTATATTTGAGCAGCATCAGCTTCGTGGTTGTATAAGCTACGCAGCGGCGGAGTGATCTGCTAGAAAATCCCCTGAGTCCCTCAAAATGTGATCATTCATGTGATGCAAGGTCTGTTATATTCCAAAATATATTCTATCGGCACAGACATTTATATGGTTAGTCTGGCGTTATAAGTGATTTGCCTCAGGTGCACTGTGGAACGGGTCACACTGTTTTTAATGCAGGCTAGCTGATACCAAATGCGCTAGCCTTGCATTAGCCTAGCGCCACGAAACTCTTCAAACATAAGAACTGCATGAATTACAAAAAAAATATCTCCAGAAATCAGCAACACTCTGGATAACTAGGAAATGAGGCCCTATGTCAAAAATCCTGAAATATCCCTTTAAAGGAATAGGCCACTGTTTTTACATACTGAGATATATTCTTACCTTAGCTTAGACAAGTTCATTTGTACCTGTACCGCACTGTAAAGTGAAGATATTACTGCGCAGATGTCGAACTACTCCTGGTATTATTACGCCTTACAATATAGTTCCCCTCTTTATCCACTTAGAAATCCACATTGTTTAATTTTGTGTAATTATACTTTATCGTGCAACACTTCACGTAACCATATTTAAATAGGGAAAACGTGGAAGAGCTTGGTAGCTTCTATCTTCACCTCGTTTGGAGCTATAGAGGAGAGGAGGCTAAATGCTAACGGAGTCTGTGCTGTGTTTACGTGACTGAGGAAACGCGTGAAGACCAGACAGGTACAAATGAACTCGTCTAAGCTCTTAACCACCACCTGAACCGAGCACATCTTCTCCAGATTGGCTTTACCCGCATTTAAAAAGGTTCTTGAAAAAAAATGGCGACTAAAACGAGGATGAAAACGCAAAATGGCTAAAGAGCGAGCCACAAAAGAGACAAAAACTCAGAAAACATGACAAAACTAGACAAAAACGCTTAAGAAATATGACAAAAACGTGGCGACAAAATGTTATTGTAAGTTTTGTTGGTCTTAGCTTTCAAATTAGGCGTTACTCTGGCCTATAGCCTGTAAGCTCCAGTCGAGAAGCTTTAGATTTGAGTGAAACTGAACTGGAGGAAATGTGCTCGATTAAGAGGCTAATTGAAAAACTTTGTTCATGTGACATTTTGAGCACCCTAAAGTAGCAATTATGTGCGAATATTCAAATTCCCTTAATATTGTAAGAGTTTGTTCGTGATAGAGACTTGGCCAAGCAACTATGGGCTTTAGGCGGTTGACACCTTCAGACTAATTGCAGTCAAATCTAATATGCAAACTGAATGGTAGCGATTTGCATATCAGTAAAGCTATTTGATTCATTGTGTCCTCTGTTTACAACAAAATTATCTTATTTTTCGCTTTTGAAATGATTGATCTTGTGACATACTGCCTGACCCCAAAAAAAGTCCTCACCTGGATTTAACTCACTGCAGTTGATCAGGTTCAGCAACACTAAAGGGGCTTTTCGAAAGGACCAGACCAGAACGGACCAGGAGCGGTTTCAGGGTGTTTCGATAGCCAAAAGTGAACCGGTCCGTTTCCAAAGGGGGGTCTAAAACCGCTCCAGTCCCAGACCACTTCAGCCATGGGGTCTGGAGCGGTTTGCAAACTAGACTGGTTTGGGAGGAAAGGGGAGGGGCTTGTCACCACTCTGATTGGTCAGGCCTTTGAAAGTTAATATTCAAAGTCAGATTTCTCTTCACAAATTTAAACCAGGCTCTATCATGACACTTTCCATCTCTGCTCATAGCCATCCATGCCTGATGTTGATGTGGAAACATTCAATAAAGTTATATATTTTCCCTCATATTTATTTCAGTCAGTGTTGATTTTGACATATTTTAATTTAGTTTTAGTCAAGATTTTGTCGAAAAAATCTTTTCAATTTTAGTCTAGTTTTAGTCGACTAAAATTGCATCTCAACTTAGTCGACTAAATTTAAGACTAATTTAGTCGACTTATATTTATAATATTCATTATAATCATATTTAATCCAGGTCCTCTGCTTCATGGAGCTGCTCCACATGAACAAAGCTCAGAGCTGTTTATTTGGCAGAGAATTTAGATGATCTGAGGCTCTTTCAGACGGTCAATAGAAGTTTGGATGATTTTAGTCTCTCCTTTTCATTTTTATTTAGTCTTATTTTAGTCGACTAAAATATTTGGACATTTTAGTCACAGTTTAGTCTCATGAAAAACTTTTAATTTAGTTTTAGTCCAATTTTAGTCGTCAATATCACTAAAATTAAGACTAAATAATTTAGTCAACGAAATTAACACTGATGTCAGTAAACTACTGCTTTTCGGGTTTGATTTGCACAACAGTTTTCCCATACATTCTTTCGTATTGCCTAAATGACAGGAGCAAAGTCTCGTATCTCCCTCTTTTATTTTGGATGCAACGGAATAAAGTTAACATACATCACATGGCAACGCTGATTTTTACTTTCGCTTTGGTATGGATTGAACCTAGAGGCTATATTAAAGTATATTTTATAAATTAGTTTAGGAAAACATTTGCATATGTTTTTTCCTGTTGCTGTTCAATGTAAAAGGCATAATATAGAATAATGGTACAAGTGTTTTTTTGTTGACGAGTTCTCTGTCCCACCTAATGGCCAAATTTAGCATATACAAAAATGTTTCAATGCAGGATAAATGTCCTTGGCCACTCCCATAATGACCCAGACCACTTATGAATGAACCGGTCTCAGGTGAACTGGTCCGGTCCTGTCGAAATCCCCCTAAATTGCCCAAAGAATGAGATCAGCTGACGACATGAACATCCTGAATGACCCGGTTATTCCATCAATGGAGTTCTTCTACCCTGATTTCACGGGCGTATTCCAAGATGACAACGGCAGGATTCGTGGGGCTCACATTGTGAAAGAGTGGTTCAGGGAGCATGAGACCTCTTCTTCACACATGGATAGACCAGGTTTAAACTCTATTGAGAATCTTTGGGATGTGCTGGAGAAGGCTTTGCGCTGTGGTCACACTCTCCCATCATCAACACATGATCTTGTGTGAAAAATGAACGCAAAACCGGATCTTTTGACATCGCAGAAGCTTATAAAAGGGGGGGTATTATGCAAAATCGACTTTTTCAAGCTTTACATCGTGTTATTATGTCATTCCCTCATTAAAAACATGCCTGAAGTGTTGCCATGGCACATTCACGTGTTTTTGAGTAATCTGTAAAAACTCTGATGGCGGCCATTTTAGGGATAGGTTTGCCTGAGTCCTCCTAGGAACGCCCCCACCTCCTGGAGACGCCTCCGAGCTTTCGTCACCAGCCGAGTAACCAACCACTGCTCCTCAGCAGAACCCCCTCCCCACTGATGCCACAGACAGCATGTGGAGGGGGCGTGTCGGAAAGAGGTTCTTAAAGAGACAGAGGCCTATTTCAAGACATTCACTCCAGCCATTTTGAGAGAGCAATTTTATACAAGGCAGTTATTCTAATTTACTGCATTTACAGACCAACAGAAGGTTTGGTCATCATTGTAGTGTGATATAGACTGGTGCTATGTGATTGAAAAAAGCATAATACCCCCTCTTAAAGCGAATGTGTGCAGTAATCAAAGCTAAAGGCGATCCAAGGAAATATTAGAGCGTGTGACATTTGTTTTTGGGGTCAGGCAGTGTATTGTAGTCAATGTCATGCAGCAAAAACAAAAGTTATTTGTACAAGTGGACAGTATTCTGAAGGCAAACGCATAGAACAAAAACAAAAAACGCCTTTGGGTAATAAGGTCACCTATGCTGATCCTGCACATGTCTTTGAATTGTGGGGGAAGCTGGAGAATAACCCCCCCAACGCTAAAGGGACGTCCAATCAATAATCCTGTTTCCGTGTTGATGCGGGCACTTCATGTGTACGATAAAAATAAATAAACAAAATGCCGTGATGTTTTTTTGTGTGTAAGTATTTCCTTTGGACTTGCTTGTGTAAAATAAATATTACTTCTGAATATTGATACAAACAGTCAGCTGGTACAGACGTGTCTAAAGTCTATGCTAAGCTGTTGGCAGTGAGATTTTACAGCATAAGTGATACCACAATGAACTAAGCCACTGTAGACACCGTTTTAACAGTAACATCCTTCAAAGGTCCCACATCGTCCTTTATCCAGGCTTTTTAAAAATACTTTGGGCACATTAGCATCGCTTTTTAGTGTTTTATTACTTAGAATAAATTCGCAGTTACCTATATGCATGTACAGTGTGTTATTTTAATGCTAAGCCATCCAAAAGTGTGAAAAAAGCCTTGGATAAAAGGTAGAATATGGATTTAAATATAAAATCTCAATAGGGACAGAGCGATAGATATGCATAATAAGGCAGATTCCAACGGTGCATTTTTTTTTTCCTATTAAAACATAGAGTAATGGCTGGAACATTTTGATCCTGACTCAAAAACAGGCAGATCACCGATGCATGTCTATAGCTCTGTCGGGAGTAAAAAGGCCAGGTACAAGGTTGCGTTCAGGTGCGGTCATAACAACATTCAAAGAAGCCTATATTGAGGGCAAGCAAGAATTTAACACTAGTATCTGTTTGGATATTGATTTTAAAGTGGACATATCCTGCATAATTGAGGCTAATAATATATTCTGGGTGTATCTCAGTATTGATGTATCAATAATGTATACATAAGAAAACATTACGGAGTGAGTTGGTGAGGATTTCAAACTGGACTGGAGCGCTTTGGAGGATTAGGGGCTTCCCTCTGTGGTGGAAAGAAATTCACAAAGAACTACTGATCGGAGCACATCAGCAGTAGAAGAAGAAACGACGAAAGAGAACTAAGAACTAAATGTATTAGATTGGGATAATGCAAAATTGACTTTTAAGAGCTTTTTACCGCATTACAATTTTGCTCTCTCATCAAAACCAAACCTGGAGCTGTGTTTAGACCCATGTGCGCAGCTTTGAGTAATCTTTGAATCTTCTCCAGAGGCTCCCCAAAAGCTGAGGAGGAAATGATATCCTCATCTCTCGCTCTCTTGCTGAGCTTATTTGAAACAAAGGGTTACAAGAGGACGGGGGAAAGGGAGGAGCTTAGGAGTCTGCAGGTGCCGTAGCATGTTAAGCTTTTTTACTCATTAATTGTCTGTGAGAGTAAAAACTACGCTGACATAAAAGGCGAGAGAGGGATATTGTACATCCAATTACACAATGGAGGTACTTTTTTCACTCAAACTTGGCTGTAAATACTGTTTAAGTGGCGCTAGCCCGCAGTTAGCTTTACCCGTTAGCCTGCTAGCTTCTTCTTCATGTGACACCAGGGGGAGATGAACATTAACAATTGTATTAAGCCCAGAGGGACCACGAAAAGATTTTTTAAAGAGACTAGATGCAAGTTAGCCATTTTATACTCACTACTGCCACCTCAGGTCATACGTGTAACTGCACCTTCTATATTAAGCTCGTGCATGGCGGCAATGCGGACCCGAAGTAACACCTTTTTGAGTGACAGTGCAGGATTTTAGAGGCAGTTGTGGCGAATATGTCTGGGCTCGACAACTTAGGACATTGTTGGCACATGTAGGGGGAAGAAAATACATAATTTTAACATTTTTAAACTCTGTATAGTCCCTTTAAGGAAATCAAGTTGCTTAGTTCTTTTTTAAGTAAAACACTACTCCAGGAATGTTTGATGAGGGAACGTTAAAACATGGTTTAAAGTTTCTGCTCTCCTCTATAGAGTGAAATTGGAATTGTCCCTTGTTGCCCTCGATCTGAAATTTTGACGTCACATCCTTGAACGCAACCTATTCACGACCTTAAAAAGTCTAAATGAGTCAGCAGAAACTTCCTAAAAAAGGCTGGTTATGGTAAAGATGTACCGTCAAAGGAGACAACATAAGGCCATGGGCACGAGCGCTGCCAGTAAGAAGTAGGTGATTCTGTAGAGGTGAAGAGTGGAGAAACTCAGCATCATAACGGCCAGAGGCAGAGGGAGCCACGAGGCCGCACGCAACAGTTTACTAGAAACACGTAAAGCAAGAAGAAAGCAAGATCAATGACAACATAAACAGTCATTATGTTGTGTGGGTTTGTCTCATACCTTTTGGACAGTCTGTCTGTGTTGCAGTTGATTAGCAGCAGGTAAGAAATAATTAGAGGCACAAAGTGAGGCCAGCAGGGGTCAGGATCCAACTGTGTGCTGTACCTGCAGAGAAGCACTATATTAACTGCTATGCATAATATATGGATTTGAATTAATATCATCTGATTTTATCCAGAAATCAAATGGAGAGTTTAAGTTTAGACAAAAAATATGTTTTGTTTACTGTATCTTGTGTCAGAATGTTGAAAACAGATGTTTTAGTAGACTAGGGATGTGACGATTCAAGATGTTTGAGGTACGATTATTGTGAGGAGAGAGGACAGAGGATTTTACAATTATTTATGATTATCAAAATTAAATCTTCAAAATTTGTCAGCACTAGAATAGAATATTATTAGTTATATCTAAAGGAAGCACATTTAGGTGGATGTTTCCAAAAGATCTTTGATTATAAAAGAGTTCCTAAACAATTGCACATATCAGCTGATTTTGCACAGTTCATGTCTGTTTTCATGTAACATAAACGCAGCTGCACGTGGTTCTTTTGGGACTCTTCCTTTGGCAGCATTATGCAGTTATGAAAATTGATTAGATTTGCACATTGGATTATTGAACCTGCCGCTAACTTCTAGGGATGGGACGATACTGAAGCTGAGTCACAATTATCTTACCAACTCAAAACTCATCAAAAGAAAACAAAATTGTAGTAAATTATAAACAACGATGATCTTCAAGCGCGAAAATTACGATTATTAAAAAATGTGGCAATCGATTAATTGCCTATTTTTTATCGCGATAAACGATATTATTGTTTATTGTCCCAACCCTAACGACTTCATGTGTTTTGGACCAGATTTAACACTTTCTTTAACCTTAACCAGTGAGTGCACACAAATAACATGCGCTACAACTTGTGAGGCGATTTACCATGGGTCCTAAAATCCTTAAGATTAACCTCTTAACTCCCGTCTGAACCAAGAGGATCTTTTACCTCGTCATCAGTTTTTTTCCCATCATTTTTTTGTTGGGTGTTCAACTCATTTTTGTAACTTTTTTGTGATTTTTTTTTCACATTTTTGTCATTTTTTTAAATCATATTTTTGTCCTTTTTTTGTCGCATTTTTGTTATTTTTTTTGTCATTTTATAGTCAATTTTTTATCAATTTTTTTTCATTTTTTAATCATATTTTTGTAATTTTTTGTCACATTTTTGTTATTTTTTTGTCATTTTATTGTCAATTTTTTATCATTTATTTTTTTTCATTTTTTAATCATATTTTTGTAATTTTTTGTCACATTTTTGTAATTTTTTTGTCACATTTTTGTCATTTTTTTGTCACATTTTTATCATTTTTTCTTACATTTTTTGTCAATGTTTTTCTCACTTGTCTCAGTTTTATTGCTATTTTCCAGAAGCTTTTGGACTGGGGTAAAGCCAAACTGGAGAAAATGTGATCGGTTCATGTGGGAGGTAAGGGGTTTTAACCTATTGTGAGCTTTTATAACAGCAGTGAAAGTCCTTAACCTTGACATCTCTATAGTGGACACAGATTTGTACCATTTAAGTGGAATTAACTACTCCAATTAAAGCAGCATCTATAGTAAACAAATGCTTTCCGCTTCAATATTTGTTTCACATACAAAAATCTTCCATTGCACTAAAACAAGGTGCTTTTAATGCCAAAGAATTGGTCGTAAACGTGACGATTATACGGTCCCATGAGGACAGTTATTGAAATTGAAAGTGGTGATGCTGATTAAATTGTTCATCCCTACTTCAAGATAACATCCGCAATAAGCCAATTTTAGTGCCGCCATGATTAGGAAAAAACGAACAGACTTAGAAACCCCAGTGGCTCGTACCTCATGTTGCGGAGCCAGTGCAGTAGCGAGGGGGCGCTGAGGATCACAGGAGCCGTGAACAGGACGGAGAGACAGAGGTGGAGCTGGAGGTCGCCCCTCACGTCCTGAAGCACCGTCTCGGAGAGCAGGGGCGTCCCGTTACACTCACTGGTCAGACATTCAGAGTCCACTGTGCCGTTCTCAGCCTTTTTATACTTCTGTGGGGCCTGAAGAAATAGGATAGAGGTTGATTAAGTGAGGCCAGTGGTATCTTAACTCCTTCTGGGATGGACCAATTTAACACCTCCTCCCCAAATACAAGAATTTCAAAGAATACTGAACTGAGTGCTATTTCAAAGAGACTGAGTGACTTGGGTCAGACCTAAGCCAGCATTTCCTCATGACTTTTCAGCCTGGAAATTGTTTTACAGCGAAATGTGAAATGATCTCACCAGATTCAGCATGTGACTCAGCGACCTCTCAGTCATCTGCAGCCTCAGCACCTTTGCAGCCAAACAACACACGTGTTATAGAAAGAAGTGCATAAGATCAGAGGGGAAAACTTTAACTTTGACCACGTCTTACTCGGTAGAGGTGACACATGAAGGCAGCAAAAATGGACAGCGCTGCACACATAGTGCTGCCCAAAACTGTCAGAGACACAGCGATCAGGAGCTGCGTCCATAAAGGGAAAGTGCCACAATCTCTGGACACTGACGGTCTACAGAAACAAGAGCAAAAATCATTAGTAACACCTATTGTGAATACACAGATCAATCTTACTGTAAAAGTTTTGCTGCATGTAAAGGGTTTTTACCTGTGTAGAAGTGCTAATATGAGCGACAGCACACGGATGGCGATACGAAGCAGAGCGCTGCCCCAGAACGCCACGGTGGCTCCCATCAAGTACAGCAGCGGAGACAGGAGATAGGGCCACTCCTCTGTGGACAGATCCTCGGTGAAGGACGAGTCTGGGACAGTGGGAGTGAGGGAGTCCAACTGAGGGAGGCGCAGCAAAGACCACAGCTCCTCAAACTGGGTACAGCTAGAAAAGAAAAGAACATGCTCACTTTACTTCATAGATACCAAATGATATTCATTCATCCGATGTATTTTGTGCAATGTTGCAAAATCAAAGATGTTTAGAGACTAGGGTTGCATGTTTGCAAAACAGTAATAACATAGTAACAGGAGAGCAATAGCAGGGTTAACCCGAGCTGGTACATTTCTCTGTTTCTTTTTTATTACCAAGAAAATAATAACTATAATTCATGAAAAAAGTCCGATTACCATGAAATTAATCATGTGTGTCCACTTTCTATGTAACAGCCACAGTATTTATGCTGTTATCATAATATTAATTTGCCCAGTCTACATTACCTTTAGTACTTAAACCTCACAAGTCAATATTGGATCATATCATAGACCAGCAGTAATAGTAACAGGAGTGAGGACAGAAATAGTTGAAGTAATACATAAAATAAAGAGAAGATAACATGATAATCTCTGTATATTTACCTCAGTAACACGTGCAGGACATAAACCGGGAGGATGACTCTATGTGGTTGGAAGCTTTTGGCCACCGCTTCACTCATACTCGTAGTTTCTCCCGACTTCAGGATTGAATTCAGCTGCCTCCCACAGGCGAGGAGGAGCGTTACAGCCGTGTACACGGGCACCAGGGGTCCACAGAACCTCAGCACCTGAAATGAGAAACCAGAAGGTAACGCCTACAAAGTAAACGTGTAAATACTGCAGTTATTGAGCTATTGCCAACTATTAGGACTGCTTATTCAAATTAAATATGTATGTTATTCACATCTGCTGCCTATTGTGTATATTTTGTATAGTAAGAGTTTTGCTATTATATCTTGTTGATTTTATTTGATCTTATTTTGCATTCACTAACACCCTTACAGGCAATAAAACCCATTCCGATTCTGATGCAATGTCAGGTCTTCAATCTCTTAACTCCCACCTGAACCGAGCACATTTTCTCCGGTTTGGCTTCTTCTAAACGGGACAAAAATACAGCCAAAAAGTGACGACACAGCAACAACGTGGTCTTAGCTTTCAAATGATAGGCCCATAGGCTGTGAACTCTCCAGTCGAGAAGCTTTAAGATTTGGGTAAAGCTGAACAACATGGGAGAAATGTGGTCGGTTAAGGCAGGGGGTAAGGGTTTAAATTAAGGACATGATCCCAAATCCCAAAGTCTATTTAACCCCTTTCCTTCACTTGATCAACTTTGCTAATCCATTATCAGTCAGCGAAAAGCACAAGCAAGATTAAAGGGACTAGACAGAGTTTAAAAAATGATAAAATTATGTATTTTCCTTCCCCTACATCAGGGGTAGGCAACGTCAGGCCCAGGGGCCAAAACCGGCCCTCCATCATCAAACTCTGGCCCTCGAGATGATTTTGAGAAATATTATGACCTCAAATCAGAGATTGAATGCCTGTTAAAGTACTCTAGAAAAGTGAAAAATATTGTCAATTCCTTAAAATGTCTTAGCAGAGCACACTTTAAGGCCATAATCCTAAAATAATAATCATCTAAAGGAAGAAATGACTTAAATCTACTTGAATTAAGAGATTAAATCTAAAATTTCAGTAGATTTGGTCTGGCCTTAGAGCAGATTAAACCTATTCTGGCCAATGGAACAAGCACGTTTTTTTCCAAGTTTTTTCTTAATTCAGATTATTTTGTATCATTTCAAGTGAAAAAGAAATGTTTTTTTACAGTTAAAGTTAATTTGTCTGATTTCCAGTGGGATTTCTATTTGTTCGATTGTCATTAGCGTTTTTATCTCATCTTAAATTCACTCACATTTAAAAAAAAAACTTTATTCAAGCGATTTTAAGTAATTTATCTAATTTAAGATGGACATTTTCCTAGTGTATATGACGTACAACACTGGCATATGTAGAAAGTGATGCTTTACGTCAATGGCTTCAATTGAAGGGTCCGGCCCTTGGTCTTTTGACGATGAAGAAAACCGGCTCTCAACTGAGAAAACTTGCCTAACCCTGCCCTACCTGTTCCAGCCATGTCCTAAGGTGTAGAATGAGCCCAGACCTGTTCACTTGTTAATTCGGGTCTGAAGTGCCGTCATGCACAAGCTTAATATAGAACCTGCAGTTACGCCTAAGAACTGAGGTGGCAGCAGTGAGCATAAAAATGACCAACTTGCATCTAGTCCCTTTAAACGAACACCTACCTGTCCAAGCACTTTGGGTAAAGACGTTCTCACAGACACCTGCGAATGAATGCAATAACATCAGCACATGAATAACTTCCTAAAATCTTTCCTTAATTGGTAATTTCTTACTTTATACTGGCAGTTGGGGGCAGTGTGGAGCTGAAGAACGGCATTGGAAGAATTATCTGGGCGACTTGTGTGAAGCATCCCTGAGATCTCGGTCACTGATGGTGCACTGTTCAGATCGGAAAAATGAAAATGCTACTTAAGATGGATTTGTTTAACCACCAAGGAATTTCCTGTGGTGATTCATTACCATCATGATTCGTGATAGTGATAATGACAAACCTGATCGTGGTTAGTGAGTCTTCTCGAAACCAAGGTACTTTGAGTCTATAGACATTAGACAATCTCTCTGTACGACAAATACACAGCAGGCCATTGGTTAAGCAAAGATAAAACTGTCACTGTGGTTCATTGGGGACTAAATTACCTTTGGGCATTTTGCAGTGGCTGGCAACTGTGATTCTAAAAGCTTGGTACACCTAAGAAATAGAGAGAAGGGTTTATGTGAGAAGTCATGTGGGGAAAGGAGCTGTTCCCAGGCGACTTCTGAGCTTTAAGTGGGGTGGGATCGACTGGGGACAATGGCCAGGGAGAAGCATAACTAATATTTGGAGACACACAGCAACTCTGACACTGCCATTCAAGAAAAATCTAAGTAGTGACATGAAAAAGTGACCTGGTGAAAGTGCTGCAGCTGAACGGTGTGGAGGAGACCAGAGGAGCTGATCGTGACATCACTGACTGTCAAACCTGGAAGAAAATGTCGTGAAATATGAGGAATTTGGAAATGTATATGAATAACCTATGTTATGTTTGATAATAGTATAGAGCTCACCGAGGGAAAGAACATGAGGCACTGGTAAAGTCACAGTCTGGGATTGAGATTGCTGTCGCTGCCATTCACACTCCACTGTAAACTGAAGAGGCAACAGACAAAGTGAGAAAACTGTTCATTGTTGGGTTTGTAGTGGCTTTGATGCAAAATTACAGAAACACACGGATAAATCCTGAAGCAGACTGATTAAGTGACAGTCTACTGCAAATTTTGAAGACTAAGATGGTTTTAAATACCTGTTTCCCATTGACTTTGGAGGCTGCAACAACCAGATGAGTGAACGCAGACAAGTCATTCAGATCCAGAACCAACACCTGAGACGTACAGAGTTAAAATAGAGTTACATCTCACAATGTTGACTTGAATTCTTGATTGATACAGCATTTCTACAGGTGCCAGCAAGTCAAATGTAATACTTCATAATGCCTAAAAACTATATTTTTAATGCCACAAATCACTGTGTGAGATTTGTAAACATTCAATCAAACAGGGGAATACGAGCGATCGCGATGTCGTCACATCCGTTGGCCGTGGTAGGCATTTTACATTTTCATATTTGATAAACATTTTATTAAAATCCCATAATCAGCAAAAACAATGTCCATAAACAGGGCATTGCTTCTCTTGCGCTGTAACAAATCTATCATTTTATAAAACCGAGTTAGAGGCCTGTATGCATCAGCTGCCTACCAAACATCCGGCGAAAATTGCGGAAGTAAACAATAACAGCGATCGCTCGTATAAGGGGAAATTTTGACATTCAACACAAAATTGGACTCGACAGGCAACTTTTCTGGAAAATTTCAATCAGAACTGCTGCTGAATTAGCTTTAGTCAATAGTTTTTGTGTTTCCGACAAAAGTATGCAGTAGAAATAGTGAGCAATGTCATTGTTATGGGTTCTGTCTAAGGAAAAATTATATTACCATACCATTTAAAACCAATTGAATGACTTTTAAGGCCTTAATTTGGGCATAATTCAATGCTTTCTAATGCCCTGTGGAAACCCTGCAATATCATTGTCATTTTAAACTAGCCTGTGTGTGTTACCTTATAAGGAGGAAGATAGTCTGTTCCCATTGACAGATCCACTGCGTTCACACTGAAAACACAACATTATTTGATTTAATCCACGCTGTTGTCATAAAGGTGTTTTAAAGTGGAGTAGCAACAACAACAACATGTACATCTGTGTTTTATATTGTCTTTATTATTCTTAAAATGATATTACTTACCATGAAGAACCGTTTTTCTGCATACAGCCGTAAACCCAGCTGGTCAAGTCCTGCTGCACAACAAAGACACAACAACATGTGAACACACCAACAATCAAACAAAATAAAGTAATAAAGATAAGAAAGAAACAAAAGCATTAGGACAAGTGTTGGCGCTCACCAGCCCGCTGTTCCTACAGTAGAAATGGCTGTACGCTTTCCTCCGACTGGACAGAGCAAACAGGAAGTACTTCACTTGCCCTTCCTGTCAACAGAGGCACAATTAATGTTGTATTTTTAAATGCACGGTTCACATTTTTGTTTTCCTAAATCTTACATTTGGAGTGGTGTATGCCAAGCGCAGAGTGTTAACCTCACTCCAGGCGTCAGGGGCTTCTGCGGAAACACAAGAGTGCTTGTTATGCTTTTTACAGGTATTTGGTAATAAGCACTATCTTCCACTTTGTTGGTTGGAAAATGCAATATTGATTTAAAACAGCGAAATATTTAACATCAACATATTCTTAAAGGACACAAATGGATCAGTTTGACTCGGTTTAGAACAAATGAATCCGTTTTACATCCCCTATCCGGAATATATACCCCCTCCTCCTGGAACCGCCACCTTAACGTGGTGGAGGGGTTTGAGCGCCCGAATGATCCTGGAGCTCTGTTGTCGGGGCTTCGTGCCCCTGGTTGGGTCTCCCATGGAAAACTGGTCCTCGGTGACGAGGAGAGAGAGCGGTTCAGAAGCCCCTTATGAGAGACCAACAGGCCCGGTTAGAATCGTCCTTCTGTGGACCCACCACCTGCAGAAGGAGCCATAAGGGGCTGGTGCAATGTGATTTGGGCAGCTCCAACAGCTGCCCCCACGACCCAGCAACGGAAATTAGAAGAAAATGGATGGATGTATGTATGTATGGACTATGATACAAATAAGAATGATGGTATATTTTTGTAATGTTGTCATCCTTTTCTAATAAGAGTATAAAAAAAATAATTAAAAAAAACAAAAAACCCAGCAGAAACATTTCCTGATTTACAGGCAGTCTCCCTATAAGCCCTTCCTCCCCCTCGTGTTGCACCCCTTTGCTGCACAGCTGTTTCAATAAAGAGAAAAGAAAAAGGAAACAAATGACAGTGCGCATTGCTGTGGTGAAGCTATGGGGATTGTGTTTATTTCACAATGAAAGGATTAAACTTAGCAAGAAGATCAAGAGGTGAGGAAACTTATTGAATATATGAAAGGGGGTAGGCTCTAACAAGCTGAAGCTTCTGCCTACTCCTTTTGAGCATCATATCCACGTTATTTATTTATCTATTTGGCTATTCACCTACGCATGTATCTTTCTTTTGCTTGATTACTGTGCTGAACTCTGTTCCTATGAAGAACTTTGTGGAGCTCAGATGCTTAAATAAAAAAGATGAATTGAATTGAATTGAATTGAATTGATTTGAATTGATTTGAATTGAATTGAATTGAATTGAATTGAATTGAATTGAATTGAATATGAAGAACCTCAGGAGGAGCTTTATGGGAGCTGCCACTGGAGAAGATTCAGAGATTACTCAAAGATGTGTGAGTGGCTCACACATCAGCTCAAGGAATGTTTTTGATGAGAGAACAACTTTGTAACATGGTCAAAAGTCAACGATTATCTCTTTCAGGGTGGTGGGGAAAACGTCATCAGTGTGAATTTCCTTTACCTAAGAAGGTGGCAGTGGTCTTCTGCGTTTCTCCCACAACACTCACTGGATGTCTGACGAAGTGATGGTTTAAAACAGCCATTTTCCTCTCTGGGTCCTCTGTGAACTAATATAAAAACACAGGATTACTACATTAGATAGTTAACATGGGCCTATTCAACATGACTTCTATTTTCTTTTTAAATCATCCTCACCTGTCTTGTGGCAGGATCCAGGAGGTCAAAGAAAGCTCGGACAGTGGCAAGTACAAGCTCTTTGCACCTACAAATCAATAGGTAAACAATGTGTATAACCATGTACAGAAAAACATCTCTTATAATTGCACATAAGGTTGTGTTTTTACCAGACAATTGACAAGTGGTCAGTGGAAACCCAGGTTCGAGGGACTGCAGTCACCTAAAGAAGGATACTTTAAAGATTTCGTAGTCGTGAAAGATGTAAACAGGGCATTAATGTCCAGACGTATCTTACCACCAGTGAAATCTTTTTGGGGTCGTCAGTGGAGCAGGGCAGAGAGGTGAGACCGGAGCGGACCTGGAAGTCTCGGTATCCTCCTCCGACCGACAGCACCGTGACGTTCCTCAGCTTCTCTGAACTCAGCCACTTCCGCCGCACTGTCCTGTAGAAATCTGACAGAGGAAGCAGGGAAAAACGGTACAGGTTGGCTGAATATTAGAGAGATCACAGCAGCAGAAGAGTAGCAATGTTCCTGTGATTATTGCCATAGATTAAATCACATTGGTGTGTAGCAGTAACCGTGAATGTATGCCAGGTCACACAAACACAAAAAAAAAAAACACAAAAAGCTTTTTAAAGCTTTTTGAATGTCCAACAACTACAGTTTTAGTGCCACAAATGCAAAAAAGGCGATCAAACATTCCATCAAGCATGGGATTTAGGAGAAACTTTGATATCCAAAAGCAAATTTGATACAACAGGGCGATTTAACAGCAAAAACCTTGTGTACAATTTCAGATGTTTAAATTCTTTTAAACCATTATTTCTTTGTAAAAATATTAAAGCAATTGTCCATTAAATGTAATGGCTTTAAAGGAATAGGCCACCGTTTTTACATAAAAACGTAAAGTTACGTGAAGTGTTTTCATGCGAAGTATATTTACACAGAAATGTAGCATGTCGATTTTATAAGCAAATAAAAAGGGGGACTATATTGTGAGGCGTAATGATACGAGGAGTAAAACGTCCGCGCAGTAACTCCTAAAGGTTATTGACGGAAGTGAGCCGGGGAAGTCTTTAGGAGTTACTACGCGGACGCTGTGCTCCTCGTATCATTACGCCTCACAATATAGTCCCCCTTTTTATCTGCTTATAAAATCGACATGCTACATTTCTGTGTAAATATACTTCGCATGAAAACACTTCACGTAACTTTATTTAAATAGGGAACACGTGGAAGAGCTTGGTAGCTTCTATCGTGAGCTTTTTCGGAGCTATGTGACATGTGGGAGAGGCTGCGTATGTGCTCCGTTTGCCTGGCAGAGCGCACGGACAAAGACCAGACGGGGATATATTAACACGTCTAAAGTGAGGTAAGAACATATTTTAGTATGTAAAAACGGTGGCCTATTCCTTTAAATTGCCGTATTGCCGTTGGGCCGTATATTGCTTGAGTAGATCATATTTGCGAGAAAACTAGTATGGCGCTTAAAATAAAGAATGAATGAAATACCTTTGCATTAATCTTCCAAAAAGAAGTAAGGCTGGAATTTTGTCCGTCAATTATATCGTCAAATATATTGTTATCGTAATAATTCTTTTTTTACATCACAATAGAGATTTTAGGCCATATCACCCAGCCTTACTTTAATGTTTTTTAAAGAGGGGGTATTATGCTTTTTTCAATCACATAGCACAAGTCTATATCACACTACAATGATGACGAAACCTTCTGTTGGTCTGTAAATGCAGTAAATTAGAATAACTGCCTTGTATAAAATTGCTCTCTCAAAATGGCTGTAGCGAATGTCTTGAAATAGGCCTCTGTCTCTTTAAGAACCTCTGACCCTTTCAGACACGCTCCCTCCACACGCTGTCTGTGGCATCAGTGAGGAGGGGGTTCTGCTGAGGAGCAGTGGTTGGTTACTCGGCTGGTGACGAAAGCTCGGAGGAGTTCTTACAGATTACTCAAAAATGCGTGAATGTGCCAAGGCAACACTTCAGGCATGTTTTTAATGAGGGAATGACATAATAACTTGATGTAAAGCTTGAAAAAGTCAATTTTGCATAATACCCCCCCTTAATGCCTCACACATAAAACCTGTTTCTTTACTTTACTTAATTTAATTTTTAGAATGACACTGCATAAACACAGCAGCAGAAAGAGAGTGCAGAATGTTCCATGTATAATACATTTGCTTCACAAGCTTGTGCAACTATATTTAATACCCAGCCCTCTCTCCACCTTCACACCAGGTCACAAACATACCAACCCTGCATGTCATCAAGAGCTTTACTGAAACAAGGACTAAAGAATGTGTGGATACAGATCTTTGGTGGTCATGTGTGGCTGGTGTCCCTGGCAACACGTATCTATAAGTCGTCTTTCTGGTCTGACCCGTACTCACCGAGCAGGTATGGATCTAGCCCCAGCACGGGAGCCACGTGGGGCGAGGCCTGAGTGATGATGAGTGTGACCAGGTTTGTGTTGAATCTTGGCAAAGTGAAAAGGGCCCGGGCCAGCACTCCCCCCATGGAGTGACCCACCAGCACCACACTCTGCGGGGGAGACTTCAGGTGCTGTGAAAACAGAACGTGAAGAGAAACGACATTACTACATGCAGTGTGCTGCACTTTGAAAGCCATGTTATGTGTTTTTTAAGCTTTTAACCCCCGCCTTAAAGGAATGGTTCACCGTTTTTAAAAACAGACATGTTCTTAGACAAGCTAACCTTTTAACTCCCACCTGAACGGATCCCATTTTCTCCAGCTTGGCTTTACCCTAATCAAAAAGCTTCTTGGGGGGGAAAAAGCACCAAAACAGCCACAAAAAATTAGAAGAAAAAAAGTATGTAAACGCAACAAAAATCACCAAAATTCAACAAAAATGTGACAAAAACTCAACCAAAATGTGACTAAAATTCCACAAAAATTTGACAAAAATTCAACAAGATGTGACAAAAATGTGACAAAAACTCAACCAAAAAGTGACACATTTTGGTCACTTTTTCATCACTTTTTGTCGCTCTCTTGTTGCATTTTCATCCTCATTTTTGTTCCTATTTTGACGCTTTTTTCAAGAAGCTTGTTGATTTGGGTAAAAACTCACGTAAGAGGTAAATTATTAAATCATTCAGTGGAAGAAAGTTTTGTCATAAAATACAAATAACGTGCATATAATAATATTAAAGCATTAGATAAAACAATGTTCATTTTCAACCTGCCATATCAGCTACTAACAGGCCTACAGCTCATATAATTACTGAAATAACCTCATATACGTGCTACTGACGACCTGCACCTCTTGATGATGACGTGTCCCAGAGCCAGGAATAAACACGGTGAGGCTGCGTTTCAGTTTTATGCGACACAGATGTGACAAAGTTCAAACACAGGTGGATATGGATTCTGTTTAGCTATTCTATTCTGTTTAGCCGACAACAAAGAGTATTTTATCTGCACGCTTCACTTTTAATCTACTTCTGTGATTAATTATGTTTTTTGAGCTTTTGCTTTTGTATTACACCCTGCTGCCTCTCATTTAATTGCTTTGCCAGCGCATATCCAAGTATCCAATAATATATATTCTTTACAGGTGATGAAGTAAGATCAATAATAAAATAGGGACCTTTTTCTCAACACTATGGTTCTCTAAGGCACTTGATTCAAATAGTTTAGCAACCTGCTTTCTGATCCCACCTGCCCTGACAATTTAATCTTCAAACTAAGCTCTCCAATGTCACTGGCTAAAACTGCTGGCTCAGAATTTTCTTTCGGGATCAACCGGGATAAAAGTAGAAGGCGACAGAATGTGATATTTATACGTCGGGCAACTCTTTAGCTGTAACATGACCCTCATGTGCTCAGGACACACGAGGAGGAGAAATGTCACCTTGTAGAGTCGCAGTATGGCCTTAATGCTCTCGTGTAGGAAGTGGGTCTGTCTCAGCAAACTGCCGCCGTAAAGAGCCACCAGCTCCTCATTGAAGTCCACAGTGAAGACGTTAAAGTGGAGACCTCCCTCCATGTTCTCGGCCTTTCTCAACGCGACGGAGCCCAAGGAGCGAGCTGTGGAGAGGAGGAGAAGAAACAGCATTGTTAACGTTACTATCCAGCTCATTTGGTTGCATTCACGAGACATTACTATATCCTAAAAAGCCTATACATGGATTAGGGTTCATATCTCTGTAATTACTGGGCTTATTCACATGAAACAAATACTGGTGTGAAGTTACACCTCTTCCCAATCAACACACACTAGCTAAAATCAAATTATGTTCTCGTAAATGTGTCTGAAAGTGGTTACAAGATTCAAAAACCTACGCAGGATGTTGCCCAGTTGAAAGGACTTTCAGCCAAAGTATTTCAGATTTGGAGACTGAATCCCAAACAAATAATAGCTGAGATTATCAACAATTTCTATTATGTGAATTGGATTCATGGATTTTGACCTAGTCTTTAAAGGGACTATACGGAGTTTAAAAATGTTACAATTAAGTATTTTCCTCCCCCTACATATTTCAACAATGTTCTAAAGGTGTAGAATGAACATATTCACCACAACTGCCTCTAAAATCCTGCACTGTCACTCAAAAAGTTGTTAATTTGTGTCCGAAGTGCCGTCATGCACGTGCTTAATATAGAAGGTGCAGTTACACGTATGACCTGAGGTGGCAGTAGTGAGTATAAAATGGCTAACTTGCATCTAGCCCCTTTAAAGTAATTGCTGGTAGATATTATGCAGACTAACACTAACATATTTGTAAGCAAAAACTTTATACATAAATCTTTTTATGTGCCATATATTAATGACGGTATAATTACTATTTTGCAAGTGTGTTGTGTCTAAGATAATAATGTTTGTGGTGTGTGTTTTTGATCTATAGTCTGAACACTCATGAAACAGATATACTAAAAAATACAACATGTTTAACCAAAGCTTAAGAAAACAGTTTGCTTTAGGATTAAGCAAAAAGACACATTAAGCAAATAGAGGGAAAAAGTACAGGTATTGAGGTTGTAAAGTATTAAATGACATGTACATAATGGTAAACAACAGTGCAGTATTTCTGGGATGGCAAAAGTATGTGACACAGTTGTTTTACAAGGGCGGTCGGCGCACACATAAGACGCACTTGAAGGGCAGTCCAGTTTGCATGCTGGTCAGGCAGAGGGACTAATCAACAAAAAGCTTGAGGCTGTCCCCATGTCCTTACACAACCCCAGCGCACTGTAATATATTTGTTTCTTTTTGCTTTGTAAGTAGGAAAGACTGTAATTTTAATGAGGGAAATTGTTATGCGTTTAAGACATCGCTAATATGAAAAAACCTAGACATCTGCTGCAGAGTTGTACTGCATTCTGGGCTAAGAAAAACAAGCTTTTCATACATTTCAAAAATACTGGATTTACACATAATTCTTCACTTGTTTATTGACTATTAACCTCTTAACTCCCGCCTGAACTGAGAGGATCTTTTTCCTCACATCATCAGATTTTTTGGGGGGGTATTCAACTCATTTTTGTCATTTTGTTGTCATTTTTTTTTAATCACATTTTTGTCCATTTTTTTAGTCATTTTTTTGTCATTTTTTTGTCACATTTTGTCACATTTTTGTCATTTTTTTGTCACATTTTTGTCATTTTTTTGGTGACATTTTTGTCATTTTTTGTCACATTTTTGTCAATTTCTTATGACATTTTTGTGACATTTTTGCCACTTTTTCATCAATTTTTGGTCACTTTTTTGTCAACGTTTTCCTCACTTTTTTGTCACATTTCCATCATTGTTCCAGTTTTGTTGCTATTCACACTTTTTTTCCAGAAGCTTTTGGACTGGGGTAAAGCCAAACTGCTCGGTTCAGGTGGGAGTTAAGGGGTTAAAGGTATTTTGAGTCAACTGACCTTACCTAATTGTATAGTAACAAACAATTCAAAGGTGATCCACACAGAGGCTTTCCATATTGATTCACAGAATACAAAGTCTTTAAGAAAACTTGCCTTGTTTGTAACTGCCAGCGTTTCCGGGCAGGAACAGGACCGGGGCACCACTGAGTTTGAGGTTACGGGTTTCCTGGGCATAAACCCCCTCTCCGTACAGGTACAGGCCATACGCGGGGTACAGCCTGGCCACTCGCCGAGGTAAAGACACTCGCTGGGGAAAGAACACGAAGTACACAAGGTTATTTCAACACACGCAATAGAATGGAGTGACTTAACAACATCACTTTTACTTAAGCAATAATCAAGTGTACCGTCAGCGTGGCACCAAATACAAAAAAAAAACTAAACTACGAGAACTATTTCTTGAAAACCACTCGTGCAATGTCTTGACAAGGCCAGCCATCACATTGGTTACAGTGTGCTTAATTCTCAGTCTTCCAAATGTGTCTTCTTCGCCTTCAACTCCACTGCGATATCTTTGTTTTCTCACCCAGCTATGAAGGCTGTGCCACGTTTTAAAATAGCATTTAGTAAAAAGACGTGCAACACTTAACGCAACAGCTTCTATGTCAAGCATTATTAGGTCTTTCTTATGTAAACTCAATAATCCTAGCCACAGGCACCATCCATTAAAACTAAAAGCTATACAGACTCCTATATATAAGCTATAAGCCTATCCTTTATCGCTTCCTTTTCTAAGAAAGTCCATTCAAGTGTAGTCCAATGAAAGCAAAAGGTGGATCGCCCCCAGCTGTGTCCTCCTTCTGGGAAGATGAGCACATTGTTCAAGGCTACTACTACTACTACTACTACTACTACTACTACTACTACTACTACTACTACTACTACTACTACTACTACTACTACTAAAAATGCATACTACTACTCCTGAACTCTCACCTGACCTGGCCCCATTAGAAGCTTATCTAATGTTGATAGGATTGTCAAAGGATAAGCTGTCAGTTTATGCTTTTATAACACTGCTAATTTTAGTTTATCCAGTAGGAATCAAGTGAATTAGACCATACAACAAACAGAAAGCCGTGCAAAAAGCCAGAAGGAAAAATAAAGTAAATAACATAAATTAGCTTGCACACCTTGCTTGACAGGTGTAGCTAGCATCACCAGGAAATGCAAATATCCATGGTGACTGACAGTGAAAGTAGCATTTATTTTTAGCAATTAGCATTTAGCATGGTTAAATAGCCAACCCTTGTTATTCGATATTGTGTTAATAAACATTTAGTCTTACTACTCACCCTGTACTCTGGGTATTCAAACATATAGGTCATGCTGCATCTGTTTTCCTCAAAACCGGTCAATAACTCTCGCAGTCCGATCGCTAGCAGCCCCAGGGCGAGTCCGTAAAAGGCCACGCTGATCGCCCTCATGGTCCAAATGGTGTTTTAATCTTCACATTTGTTGCATGAAGGTGTTTTCAGAGGTTCATTTTACAACAAATCGAGGCACACATCCCTCAGCCCTGTCACCGCCACAACAGGAACCACACGGTCTACGCTGCGCGGTGATTGACAGACGGACGGACCAATCAGGAGAGAGGACGGGGAAACGCGACCAATAGGAAGCGGGAGACACCGAATGACACCGAAACATATGGAGAACGTATTTTGCTCATCGACGTGTTTAAGGATTTAACCCCTTAACTCCCATCTGGACCGAGCACATTTTATTAAAAACGTGACAAAAAAGCGACAAAAAAAGAGACGAAAACACGACTAGTATGCTTAAAAAATTGACTAAAACGACATTACACTGTTACTTCATATTTATTTTTTTCTTTAAATGCTGATGGCTTGTTTACAATTATTTATATTTACCGTAAAGGCATTTGTTTATGGGCATCAATTGACAGTTCACGCTCCTCTCCCAAAATAATAAATAAATAAAAATAAATAACAAGTAGCGTGCTTTACTTGTCAATGTGTGTGGGAATCCAGTTTCCCCGGCCAGACACGGGGGTCGGGGAAACTGTAGCACCCGCAAGAAACCTGGCCGGCTGCCGTCAGTGCTCCTCTGATACGGTGCAGCACCTCCTGGGTTTGTCCCCGTTTCAGAGCGTGGTGTCCTGCACTGATCAGCTCCTCCACCTTCCTCTTGCGCAGCTCCCTCTGCCCTATCTGTTCCGTGTCTTTTATCGATTAATTATTAGTTACCTTTTAACGATTGGCTGTGTCATTTATGGCACCAATACCTGAGGGACACTTCTTTTAAGTTATCCATTGTCCAGAACAATAAAAGACTGTTTTTTCGGAAACAATTTTTGGAGCTTTTCCTTCCGTCTGTACCAGAAGTGCCTCAGATGATTGACCACACTGGTGCCTTTCAACTATGCCCAGTACTTAATATACAAAATAGTAATGGCAGCCACAGACCTGTATTTAATGTGGCGTACGCTTAGTTTTTTTGTTTTTCTTCTACAGCTAATGAGTTAGAAACATTTTCTGATTGGAATATACAAACGCAATCAAACACATTAATATTACGGTTAAATAATGGTCAAGTCAATAACAGTATCTTTAATATTAAAACACTTAACTGCATGTCTTACATTCAGCATCAGATGATTCAGTCATACTGAAATGGACACAAAATGGGGCACTTGGAAATGAATGATCAGCTCCTCCAAGATTTAGTTTAATATCAATGTGATGACTGTACTGTGATGGGGGAAAAAACTGTTTGAAAAAGTAGAGAAAACCTGGTTAGCTGCCGGATCACAACTGCAGTGTCCAAATGCTTTTATGTGACCGAGAGCTCCAGTCTTTTACGTTGTAAATCTCCATTAAATGCACCAGGAATCTCCGAAATCTTTAGACACAATTCTGAGTTCTATTCAGCCGTAATGTCCAACTATACAAGACAAAATATATATTTTTAAACCAGCTTCCATTGAGTAGACTTGACAATACAAAGATTTCATTCACAGTTCAAAGACCATTCATTCATAATTTCAAAATAAAAGACAGGGATCTTTAACATCCAGGTGGATTAAAATTACAATCCGATAACTCAAGACAGCAGGATCTTTATGTCAAAAATAGTTCAATTCTAATGTATGGCTGACACATTTTCACTCGATGCAGCTATGAGGAAGTGTTTAGTCTGTTAAGTCTTGAAATGTCATCTATTTTTAACATGAAAATCCAACTGTCTCGAATTAACAGACTGCAAAGACAAAACACATAAAACTCGATATGATTTTAATCCAAAAGTTTCGAGTGCTCTATCCGCGTGATGGTCCAGTCTGGATTAACCCCTTTGGTAAATTCGCGTTGAAATCTGTTAAAAACACACACATAGCACATGTATAA
This sequence comes from Gobius niger, assembly GCF_951799975.1. NCBI lineage: Eukaryota > Metazoa > Chordata > Actinopteri > Gobiiformes > Gobiidae > Gobius > Gobius niger. The sequence continues at coordinate 31,756,675 of NC_136860.1, forward strand.
ATGTTTAACAACAAAATATCTACACGCAATGCTTTATGTTTATATAAAAAACTGTCTCACTCATAATTTGCAGTCAGTAGCCTCTTTGACTCTGTGTCTCCTCCTCCTTCTCCGAGAGCGACTTCATAAACGCGAGCTCCCTCCAAAGAGTCATCAGGAAGTCTTGCACTGGTCAGGTACCAGAAACGCATCAAGATACTTACAAATTTACGACCTAGGAATGAAAGCAAAAATGCCTGGATTAAATTTAAGCAGAAAAAAGGTGTTGAACACTCTTTGGCTTGTTTTCAGATTGGAGAATGTGAGCAAAACACTTTTATCCCTATGAACGCAACTGTAAATTGACAAGTAGAATCCACTGGATGACATGGCAAATATAACACATATAACATATAACACACGTCCCCCCTCATACAGCTAGATCATGAAGCAAGTTGGTGTGAATATGAAAAAAGAAGATACAAAGAGATGATTACACTAGGTTACAAAAATACTTGAGGCTCTACATTTAAAAAAACGAAAATTTAAAGCATTTTTGCAACGCAGAATCTGAAAATGACATGCATTTTGATGTTATCAGGTTTTTGTGGATTTTTTAAAACAATTTTCCACAAAATCAGATATATTTTTTACACTGGGGGTTGCTTTATTTTATTAGTTTTCATCTAAAATAATCTTGTGCACCGATATATATGCACAAATGCAAATTATATTACACTAACTCCAGTCTCCCCCTAATTGCGGAGACATGATATGATGAGACAATACCCTTAGGCAAAATGTGATTCATGGATTCAGTCAGCATAACCAAATTGTCCTAAATCAGCTCACAAAACTTAGGGAGTCATTTACCAAGACGGGTGCTAAATACCAAGTGTAAGCTGAAGAATAAAATATGCTATTTTGTTGCATGTTGCACTTGATGTTGCCTGTATTACAGTACCCCTCCTGGAACTGTTAACGTGGTGGAGGGGTTTGAGCACCTGAATGAGCTCTGTTGGGGGCTTCGTGCCTCTGGTAGGGTCTCTCAGGGCAAACAGGTCCTAGGTGACGGGTCAGACAAAGAGCGGTTCAGAAGCCCCTTATGAGAGACCAACAGGCCCATTTAGAATCGTGTGGCCGTCCTTCCGTGGACCCATCACCTGCAGGAGGAGCCATAGGGGCCGGTGCAATGTGATTTGGGCAACTCCAACAGCTGCACCCACGACCCGGCAACGGACAAGTGGAAGAAAGTGGATGGATGGATGGATGGATGGATGGATGGATGTATTACAGTATTAAGGTGTGTAAAGGGTGTATAAAATGCATAAATGACTCTGCTGCTGATCCACTTTTGCACGTGCTACTCGCTCGTTTTGTAAATGAAAAACTCATCCATCCATCCATCCATCCATCCATCCATCCATCCATCCATCCATCCATCCATCCATCCATCCATCCTCTTCCCCTTGTCTGTTTCTGGGTCGTGGGGGCAGCTGCTGGAGCTGCCCAAATCACATTGCACCAGCCCCTTATGGCTCCTCTTGCAGGTGGTGGGTCCACAGAAGGACGGCCTCACGATTCAAACCGGGCCCGTTGGTCTCTCATAAGGGGCTTCTGAACCGCTCTTTGTCTGACCCGTCACCTAGGACCTGTTTGCCATGGGAGACCCTACCAGGGGCATGAAGCCCCTGACAACAGAGCTCCCAGGATCATTCGGGTGCTCAAACCCCTCCATCACGTTAAGTTGGCGGTTCCAAGAGGGGAATGACAAACCCTAGACACCCAATTTATAGCAAAGTGTTAGTTCTCTTGAGACTGACCATTATCGTCGTAGTAAATGCCCACATCTCCAGCAGTAGTTAACATGATCTCATCTGGTTCTGCCAAAAGAGCTCTTCTGTAGTTTAATGGCAGTAAGTTACATTTCTCCTCCAGCTTGCCTATAAGCTGAAAAAATTCAAAATAAGACTTTTGTTATCAGACAACAAGACAACATTTGAGACCAGGGTGAAGACTGAATTATAGAGTTCGGGAAATTCCACAGTCACCATGGAGATCCGCCATCTTTGCAGCTGTTAGCATACATTTCCATTGACTAACATTAGCTAAACAGTATAAAAAGTGGAGAAAATAGCCGTGGAACAGCTCCGTTAGCTGCTGAGTTACTGCTGGTAAATACATTTAACACACTGTGGTGTCCAAGCGTTTTAATGTGAACAATAACTCCAGTGTTTTAACTTTTAAATCTCCATTAGTTTACAATTGCTGCTAATCCCATAATGCTTAGCGATATGTCGTCACATTCCTGAACTCTTGAGAAATAAACTGCATTTGCTTTTGGATATTGATCAACTTAACGCCATTTGCTTTTCATGTATTGATACTTACATCTGACGCGACGAGCCCCTCAAGAGCTTGAAACTGGCACTGTGATAAAAGTCTGGAAACATGTGTGAAAGCCTGAAAAGACACAACATGAAAAGGTTTAGTTGATGTGACAGAGTAAAAGCTGTTCCTTTATCTTTGCAAACGACTGGTAATCATGTTGCTGGCTCACTGGCTCAGTACAGTTGATATTTTCGCAGACTTTCCCTTCGTTTATGGAATTTTGAGATGTCACACTTTAAGGCAGTGCATTTCTACAAACCTGTTTAGCCCCCTCCGTGAACTCCTCAATCGTGAAGTCTTTATCGAAGTAGGCTCTTATGAGGAAATAATAGATCTTAGTCCGAAACCAGATGAACGGATTGGGAATACCGACTACGAACACTTTTCGTCGTTGAGGCTGTCTATCGGAGCTGTAAGGCCGGACTAAAGTCACTGAAACTCGGGCAGCAGAGGTAGGACACTGCAGCTTATGGCCCTGGATCAGGTGTAATCTTTCTGTGGTAAATAAACGATTTAATCTGAGAGATGCTGACAAACGACAACAACCTCTGATGACGGGCAGCGCCATGTTTGAGGCGAAGTGTTTTGGAGTCCGTCTTTATTTAGGGTCCGTGTGGAAACAAGGACTATTTTCAATGGGGGACGGTTATTCTGTGACACCAGCTGCAGCCATGTAGAAGCAGTGCATTTACTTCGATAGACTTGAGGAGTTTTGGGACAAAATTATGAATAATGGAGCTTCAGGAGAAAGTTAATGTACCGGTATTTATAGGAGTGGATAGAGATGTGTTTCTGCGAGATGTCTATCCAAAGGTATGTGGCATTTAAAGCTAAAGACGTAGTGTATAAGCAAACATAAACAGGTGGCACATGCATGAGTCTTCATGTCAACTTATTCCTCTGTGTTCATGCATTCATTCATTCTTATTGTTGGTGTTTCCTTGTGCAAGACACTTCCTCCACCTTGTCAGATGTGACTGTCAGGGTGATGGTCAAAAGGCTGTTGGTGCAGTTAATGGCAGCCAAATATTTGCCACAATAATGTTCAGAATCAGAATAGTTTTATTGCCATCATTTGAGAATTGGTTCAAAAACTAGGAACACATAATTTAGATAAAATACACTATAAAAAACTTTTAAACTATAAGGCTACAAGGGCATGCATAAAGAAGATTAAAATAAATGTAAAAAATGTGATAAAGACAATCACAATTTGACACACAATAGCAGCGTGATTGTATTTACAGATGTGCAGGTGCATTAAGTGTTAGCAGATCTAAGAATGGACATACCATGTAGTGCAATAGAGTAGTGCAAAGGGCTGGGACAGGTTATTACATTCATGAGTCTGATACTGAGTTATTGGGTCCTGTTTTTGTTCATGAGTCTGATGGCAGAGAGGGAAAAACTGTTATTTTGTTCTTAACTCTCGGTATATATATATATAAAAAAACATAGCTTTAGAAAAGTGATGGGCCTCTTTTAAGATTTGCATAGGTTTGCTGACAGTGGTGTGCTTCTCTTTTCAGCGCAGACCCGCAGTGCTCAGAAGTGTGTGTTTGGGACCTTGTTTGGAGAAATGGACGGCTCATTACCTCAGGGAGAAGGGAGGAGATATGGAGGTGAAGGTCCACGTTTCCACTGTGCCAAAGATGAACTTCCTTCACAAGAACTTTGTTTACAAGTGAGTCATACACATCAAGCACTTGCCCATTTCAGCTAGAAATATTCAACTTGATTTTTTTTTTTTACATTTGCAGGACGCTACCTTTTAATGAGTTTGTAAAAAGGGCATCAGAGAAAAAGCATTCGGATTTCTTCTTATGTGAGGTATGTTCATTAGTTTAAATAAAGTGAATTTTCTCAAGTTATTCTAATACCATCTTGCTCCAATCCCTAAATGCCAGCGAGTAGATTATGGATTCATAATCTGTACTAGCATAGTTCAACGATTTGTGTCTTGTTTTAGGATGAGAGTTACTATCTGCGTTCCCTTGGAGAGGATGTGCGAAAGGTCCGTGAATGGGATATGCAGATACACAAAAGTTGTCATTGTTACGGCTGATTATAAAAAGAAAAAAAAATTGTGACAGTGTTTCTATATTTTGCAGGAACCGGCTGATATAAGGAAACAGTTCCCAGTTTTGGCCGAAGACTTTAAAATCCCAGAGTTCTTTGATCCTGATCAGTTTTTCTCCAGTGTTTTCCGGATCAGCTCCTGTGGTCTGCAACTCTGGACGCACTATGACGTGAGTGTTTGGATAATAGATTTAGAAATAAAAATGATTATAGCATGAAGTTAATGATTTTCTGCTCTCTGTAACTCAAAGCACCTGGTTTGCTTTTCATGCAGGTGATGGATAACCTTTTGGCTCAGGTGACCGGCACAAAGAGAGTTGTGCTCTACAGCCCTCAGGATGCACTGCACCTGTACATGTCAGGTAACACACCACACACCACCAAACTAATGAATCATTTAAAGGAATAGGCCACCGTTTTTACATACTGAGATATGTTCTTACCTTAGCTTTGACGAGTTCTATAGGACCTGTCTGGTCTTCCCCCGTGCCTTCAGTCACGTAAACACAGCGCAGACGGCGTTAGCATTTCGCCTCTCCCTCTCTCCTCTATAGCTCCAAAACTGGTCAAGATAGAAGCTACCAAGCTCTTCCACGTTTTCCCTACTTAAATATGGTTACGTGAAGTGTTACACTACAAAGTATAATTACACAAAATTAAACAATGTGGATTTTCTAAGCGGATAAAAGGGGGAACTATATTGTAAGGCGTAATAATACCAGTAGTTCGAAATCTGTGCAGTAATCTTCACTTTACTGCGCACTAATCTTCACTTTACTGTGCGGCACGGGGGAAGACCAGACAGGTCCTAAAGAACTCGTCAAAGCTAAGGTAAGAACATATCTCAGTATGTAAAAACGGTGGCCTATTCCTTTAAGTAAGCTTTCTTTCACTTGCTATATATTGTATCACAATGCTATATCTGCTTAGTTCAGTTCATTTCGAGCCCTTTGAAAGCCACATAATTATAAATCAAAGACACGCCTCCATTTCTACTAATTACTAGGAGATAAATCTGAGGTCTTGGACATTGACTCCCCCGATCTGGAGCAATTTCCGGAGTTTGCCAAAGCAAAAAGATTTGAGTGTGTGCTGCAGCCCGGGGACCTGCTTTTTATACCAGGTAAACTATAAAATTAGTTTGCAGAGTAATTAATAACATATACAGATTTTTACATATTTTCGTTCTTTCACAGCCCTCTGGTTCCACAACACTCTGGCCTTGGAGTTTGGAGTGGGTGTGAATGTGTTTTGGCGCCACCTAGCGGCAGAAAGCTATGACAAGAAAGACCCCTATGGAAACAAGGATCCTGTGGCCGCGACTCGAGCTCTTCAGGCTTTAGAGCGAGCGCTGCACACACTTGACGAACTTCCACCTGAATATAAGGACTTTTATGGACGGAGGATGGTTCAGCGGATTCAAAAGAGGACTTATATCGACTCAAATGACATAAAAAACAGTGATGAAAGTGAAGCAAATCCAGGATAAACATTGAGCGACTTTAAGACTGAGTTTGAATAATTAAAGTGGTACATTTGCACAATATTTGCGACCATTGGGCTATTTCCAGCTCAACCCCAAACCATTTCCTCACTGTTTATAGTGAAATGTCAAAAAAACAACAACAATGTTTAATTTTTTTTTTATTGCACAAAATATTTTTTCTTTACAAACATTTCAAAGCAGTTGTAAACAGTGAAGCAGCACTTCCCAGAGGATTCATTGTCCTTGTTCTTTGAGTCCCGGTCCCAGCTCTCAAGCGTGAACGAGTGAAGCAAGCTTTGGGTCATAGCATTCAGAAATCATGTTTAGCATTACTTATGTCTTTGCCAGTGTTTTCAGTACGTATTAATACAATGTCATATTGATTGTGCTTTTAAAAACTGTCCACATCCAACCAAGGACTTGCATATACAAATATACATGACTTCATCAAGTTACAACTCGGTGATGTTTAATCATCAATAGAGCAGTTTTTTCATAAAGCTACTTCAGAATTTAAATCTCACCATTGGATTACTTTGGCTTTTGAGGAAAGTGGACAAAGTACAAATGTAAAGTCTTTCATTCACACAAGCGCCACCTTAAAGGGTTAAGGGTCACACGAGTACCGTTAAAGCCACACTGTGGAACATTCTAATAATCTAAGAATTAAAATAAAACTATCGCTTTAGTGTGAGACTGAGCTGCACAGTAAAAACCAGCTGAACGTTTCACTGCACTGACCACCGGCCTGAGGCTTTTCACACCATATGCACTTCAATATGCGTCCCACAATGAAAACAGTTTTGACACCCCGACTTAGTGTATTTAAATGTATTCAAAGCAAAGTAACATGATGTCCTGTCCCAGTAAAGTTACAAGTTCTAGTTATGCATTTCAATTACTTACTATGTTGCACAGTGTGGCTTTAACTTGAGCTGAACACAGAGAGACTTATGGCTTTACATATTGCATAATGCTTATAGTCGGTGTCTATGAGAACATACTGCGGAGCAAGATTAGAAAACAAGAGATGATCGTAGAAATGTGCACTTTTAACTAAAACTAGTTTCAACTAACATCCAAGAATTTGCCAATTGAGGTGGATGACAAAAAACTGGACAGCCCAGAAGATACTGTAGAAATATATGGTTCTGTATACTGTACATGTTGTTTTACAGACAGGCTTTTTCTTCCATGTAAAATGTACAGTCCCACTTCAAAAGTCACCATTTCCAAATAATGTATTAAGGAGAGTCAGTAGTGCAAGTCAATCTCTCACTAAAGAACATAGAAAATTAACTCGAAAGGGGAGAAAAGGCCTTTTTGTTGAGTTTTTTTCCTTCATCTTGGAACAGAACAGTGCTAAACCACACAATTGTAACAAAAACGCATTCACTTCTGGCACGTACTGTACAACCTTAACAGATATTCAGGGTTTTGGACGAATTGCTACGAGATCTTAACGTTTTCACCTAAGTGGCACATGGGCTGTTGAGTTTCCGTGAAGCTGCAGTGAGCTCAGCTGTGGCAAACTGAGAGTTTTGTTGCTAAGGAGTTGGAGCCATGCCACGACTCGTTTTCATCTTCTCCAGTCTCTTTGATAAATGGCTGTTGTTTGACTCAAGTTCGTCAATTTTGTCCAGTGCTGAGCGCAACTGTGGAAGAAAGAGTTCATTTATAAAAGTCACTGTTATATTGGAACGCTTTTTACAAATATTCTCACATGTGACAATTCATGACAGCATTTTCAAATGGCTCTTTGCACATGTTTACACTAGATCTGCTAACCTGAAGCTGCGAGCACCAGTACTTCCTGTTTGGATTAATTTCCACTAAGATTACCTTCGATCCTTTCGTATAATATATTCTGAAGATTACGTGGTCGTGGTTGAAAGTACAAAGTCATCTGTGTTTAAAAAGGTCGACAAGTTTGTCTTAAAGGTAAAGGCTAATGAACTAAATATAATCTGCCTGCCGGCTGAAGTATTTATATCCTACATAAAGTTCTTAACACACACTAAGTGATCATCTACCAAGAACTCGCTGTCCTCCACAGAATTTTAAGAAAATCTGATTATTCGAAACCACATCATGCAACGAGCCAACACTTAAGCATTTTATGATACAATCATTTAAAATACAGTAACAGAAGTCAGAAAAACAAAGCCCCGTGAGCCCAGAGTCACATTAAATATAATAATGCCCTGTATAATGTGTATAATGAACGTGTATAATGAACGTGTATAATAATACGTTGGGTGCAATAGTATTCAGGGTTTTATAATAACAATAATAATGGCTTACACTTGTATTGCGCTTTACAAGCCTTGTGTTACCAAGTTTCTCAAAGTGCTACACTGTAGTCATTATTCACTCACTCACTCCATGGTAAGCTACTGTTTTAGCCCCAGAAGTAGACTGACAGAACCGCTGCACCATCATTATTATTAAATTAATGGTGGAATAAAAAGCTTAAATGTCATTAACTCGGATTCAAACTAGATGTAGGAGCTATTTGTCAGTTTTTTGATTTAAAGCTAAAATGTCACTTTGTTTATTAGTTACACATAAGCATGTTTTCTTTTTTTTTTGTTATGTAGTTTTCAATATGCTAAGTTAAGTCTAATTTGCTTACTTTTTGTTTTATTTTACTTGGTTAGTGCGCACCTAGGGGATGTAGGGGAGTAGCGCACATTGTCCAACACGCACCTGGGTGGGCTAATGGTTTTTTACTTGTGTAGTGAGTATTTGTCAACAAAAAAAGGAAACTTAAACTGCGACATAAGAAAACTTCAAATAAACACTTAGACGCACCTGGGTGGGCTAATGGTTTTTTACCAGTCACGTCGGAGAGGCAGCAAGTAGGCCTTTGACATGAAATCTTGCTGTTTGCCGTACAAAGCTGGAAAATAACCCCCTATTTGAACCTTTAAGTTTGTTCGGACATTGTTCTCTTTTGAATGCTGCGTAAACCAAAAAACCCAGGGTGCGTCCAAGTGTTTATTTGAAGTTTTCTTATGTCGCAGTTTAAGTTTCCTTTTTTTGTTGACAAATACTCACTACACTGGGATTGAATCTAACTCTTTTCACCTTGTTCCTCAGTTTGATAGAATGTTAGATTAGTCCCACTTTAGCGGTAACCAAAGCTTCCCTAGGGCAGGCTGATAAAAGCGTGGTTTCTCCAACAACCACTAAACACACAAAAGCCATTCAACCCAGCACCAGGACACACAATGCAGTGCTGACGGCAGGTATATTTGCAGTACCTCTCTTTGCAGTTTGCGTTTTTCCGCCTTGAGCTCGTCTTCCACCTTCTCTGCGTTTTCTGCGGCAGATTTGTAGCGAGACACTTGACCTTCCAGTCTTGTAACCTGTAAAACCAAAACCACATTTTCATTTCAGATCTTTCATTTCAGTGATTGTAGTTCAGTTTAAGGCTTACGTTTTGTTCATGTGCAGTCGCTTCTTGCTCAGTCTTCACCAGTTTAAACTTTAGATCATTTATTTGTCGACTGTTGTCTCCTGAAAGGGAAACGCCACAGATTAGCTCCAAATACCAAGAAAATAATAGGTATTATCATGTAGATATGTTGTATGAAATTACTTTGCATTTCTATTGAAGCAGGATCATTGCCGTTTTCCACAATCTCTCCGTCGGGGCTCAAACTTTCTGTGCCGTTCCTCGGCGTCTTCTGTTCCAGTTGAGCTTTGAGCTTTTTCACCTTTTCAAAAAAGTAGACTTAATTAGCAACATGGACGTGATCATTACAAACTCAAGTACAACTCAAGTGTTTTCTCACGCCCAACATGCGCACTGTTTTGAGAGAGCCATTGTGCCAGCATGCCACAATAAGGGTGCAAGATTTTCACAAACCCTTATTGCAATTTTTTGGACAAATATTGTGATTTCTATTGCAATGTTTCTATTTGAAAATGCTAAATGATGCGTGAGGGAAGTCATGTTACTTTTAGTTTGAGTAGGAATATGTTGTTTTACAGTCTGCCTTAGAATACACAATTATCTTTCAAAAATATTTGTTTTTGGTGGATAGCGCACTCCACCTTACTTCGATATTCAGAGTACCTCTGGGGGACAGCCATGTGACTCAAATACGTACAGGATAGAATCACACAGCATTAAGGATGTAAGGACGCACAAGATCAGACAGGTACGTATGAACAGTATGAAAGAACTATGTGCCCTCAGTCACGCAAAAAGACCAAAGATGTTTTTAGCATTGGCCTCTCCCAGTATATACCTATAGCTCCAAATGGGGTGAAGTTAGAAGCGACCACGCTCCTCCATGGGCACACACAAAGACCGGACAGGTATGTATCAACTCGTCTAAGCTCAGGTGAGAACATATCTCAGTATGGAAAAACGGTGAGCTATTCCTTTTTTTTTTTTTTTTTTTTTTTTTTAACCTTTTTTTTTACAAAATGATTATGACTCACTCAGATAACCAAAATATGTTTCTTAGATTTTAACATCTGCATTTTTGTCCTGTCTCACTAAGATAACTTTATTTTAGATCACAGTGGTCTTTACAGGACCAATTGGACCAACAGGACTGTTTTGTCAGCAGTGAAAACCCCCCAAACAATATGATCCTGGAGTGTCCTAGAGACCACAGTAATGGGAAGTAAAGGCGCTGTGCTGACCACTCATACAGCCGCTGGGTCACTACAAGGTCAAATACGCACAAACATAAACCTTTTTTTTTTCACATAAAACGTTTAACATCTGCATTTTTTGCCAATGTGTCAGACTAAAGATTTTATTTACATCAATTCACTTTTTAAAGGGGCTAGATGCAAGTTAGCCATGTTATGCTCACTACTGCCACCTCAGGTCATATGTGTAACTGCACCTTCTATATTAAAGCCTGTGCATGACGGCAATTCAGACCCGAAGTAACACTGTTTTGAGTGACAGTGCAGGATTTTAGAGGCAGTTGTGAATAGGTTTGAGCTCATTCTACACATTAGGACATTGTTGGAACATGTAAGGGGAGGAAAATACACAATTTTAACATTTTTAAACTTCGTATAGTCCCTTTAATCAGTTTAAATTGATTTTAAATACATTTTGATGGATCGTTATGGATGGACCCTACATAGCATCTATCTAAACACAGAACAAAACAGGAAAAAAATCCTACAAAGTGAGATTAGGTTATTACAGGAGTCAGAACCTCAATTGCGATTCGATATTGATAAAACCTTGCAGCCCTAATAAGACTCACCTGCTCGATCATTTTCTCTCGCTCATCCACCAGTTTCCTCAGGCGAATTTCTACAAAGCAATAAAACAACACGTCAATAGCTGTTTTAGGATTAAAACTGGCTAATAAATGTTGAACTTGTAGAAAATGCGATTAGAAACGTTATTACCAGGGATGGTTTGAGGGATGGGATGAGGCAGGCACTGGGGTGACTGACGGTGGGGTGGAGTGCATGCAACAGGAGTCCATAGCTTTGGAGCGGGTTGTGAAGCTAATGTTAAACTTATGACGCATGCAAAAACTGTGGTGGAAAGGGAACATGCAGGCAACATATCTACCACACAGGGAAAGCTACACATTTAAACAAATCAGTTCACATTGAATTTCAAAGGACGTCTTAAGCGTGAAGACTTTATTTATTGCAGTTTGGAGGATGCCCCAGATGTAGGCTTAACATCTCAATAGAATACAGTATCTTTAATCGTAGTTAGTAGGTTTTTGGCCCTTTTCAGTCCTTCAGTTCAACTTGGCCATTTAACAAACTATCCACATAACCAGTGCAGAGGGACAGTCCAAGACTCGTACATATAAATAATAGAAAAAGGGATTAAGAAACACAATTACGGCAATATAGTCAAAGACTAGTTTCCAAACTAGGTCAACAAGTATGTAACATTTAGGCAGCTTTTTGGATTGTTTCAGCTAACTTAAATTAAACATTTATTGTGAGCAAATTGAATACACACATGACCTACACATACATGCTTTAACTAAAGAAAAGTGCAAACAATTTGTCCATTTAAAAACTAAAAACAAAGCTAAGCAGCAAAATGGCATGAGACAAATCGCAGTTGTAAAGTAAAATGTTGTCTAAAAGGTAACATTTCTTTCAAACAAGTGACAATGTTGGGGAAAATATACATTATTCCATAGACATTGTAAATTACAGTCTTCATATGTACCATGTCGGTTTATTACAAGAACTGTTGGCACAATGAAGAAGTACCGGTAGATAGATTTTGTACTTTGGTGCTATTGGTGTTGGGTCAACAAAAGGCAGCACCACAATAAGAGGCGAAGCTAGCGGTAAATATGATTCCCAAGTGGTCAAACATGGTCCAAAATATGTCCCAGAGATGTTGACTTTATTATCAAATGTTAGAGCTTTAATGATTTTCCATAATGGGAAGCAATGAATCACGTTGAAAATGTATGTACTATGTAGGACAAGGTGCACAATATTGGTATTTTTTGATAGATTTTGCAATTTAAAATCCAGATTCAGTTCTAGATTCTCGGAGAATGAATGAAGAGAGGCATTAACACTAGTGAGGAGACTGAAATACAAAATGCTGAACAAATACAATAACCCAGTGCATTTCAGAATGTGTCTTAAGTACAGGGTTAGCCAGCTTTGTTCACAATACATCCCTATGCAGACTACTTATTTAGCTGTTTTCTTTTTTTTTTTATTCTGTCAGACCAGTTGAGAATCACTGTTTGGAAGCCTTGAACATCGATCTGTATGGAAGACTTATCATTGAATTGATGCTTTTGTTACTTTGACATAGTAATTAAAACCATTACACTGTCCAAAACTAGCAGCGAATACAGCAATCATTATCCACGATTGAGCTAAGTCATCTTGCATTCATCTTTGCCCTTGCCTTTGCCCTTCTTACTGCTCCTCTTTGCCTCTTTCCCCGATCGAGCTGCTCCACTGTTGGGACTGGGGTCTTGGCTACTTTTTGCACTTGGCGAATCTTTACTGTGAACCTTTGGAGGGGATTGTTCATTCTCACTACTGCCCGGTAAAGTATCTTGAACAAGTTGCCTGTGCTCAGAAGACGCCCCGATTTGGTTTTGAGATGTTTCGGATTGTTCAGCTAAACTAGCCTCATCCAAGGACTCGCCGTCGTCATATTGAGCGGCACATTCTACGACTTTGTTCTCCTTATCGAGCTCCTCACAAGGATTATCAACATCTCGACTTTCCACTTGTGGCTTGTCACTCAAATCCTCTTTTAAATGATCTTCCTCTGCTAGCACTTCAACTCCTAGCTCAACTTCGTCCTCTGCAGGTTTGAACTCTGAACTTTGTGCAATGGCTGCCTCCAATTCCAAATCGTCAAAGTCAAAAGACAAACCCTCTCCTTCATCCTCTTCCTCACTGGCCAGCCCGACTGTGTTGCATTGATCATCTTCAGCTTCTATGCTATTTCCAGACAACTCAACATCAATACTGGAATCATTTGGAGCAGGATTGTGTGGTTCTACACCTCCATCTCCCAAATGTTTGCTGTCATTTTCTTGTACTTTCAAGTCGTCTTCTACTACTGAACCTTCAACTCCAATCTCAACTTTCGCCTCTGCAGGTGTAGCCTCAACTTCGGTGTCATCTTTCACAAGCTCAAGTTCATTTTGTGACCCAGTATCGAGAATGTCCTCCTCCTTGGTGCAATTTTCCATTTGTTTTTGGACATTTGTTTCACTATGGATTGACTGGTCTTCGGAATAGCCGTCATCTATCAAAACCTCAGCTCCAATCTCAACTAATGGTTTAGCCTCCTGATCCATGCTATGCACAACATCCTGGCAAGCACTGTGTCCATCACTTTCTGTCTTGACTCCTACCTCATCCAACTTCTCACGGCTCTTTTCTACTTCACAACTGTCTGCCTGGTCTTTTGACTTGTCTTCTGTCAACACCTCAATGTCACCTAATGGTTTACCCCTCTCCAGGTCATTTTCTATGTTTGGACTTATGATTTGTGGTTCACTCTTTATAGATTGGTCTTTTGAATTGTCATCTTCTACTACAACATCTATCCCAACCTCAGCTTGGCCCTCTTGACTATCTAAGACACCTCCTGCTTCCTTATTCCCAATGCTACAATTATCTAGCTCCTCAGCCACACTTTCTGAATCAGTTTGAGCTGCACTTTCTATGCCAGCATCAAGTACATCCAACTCTTTATTGCCATGTCCCCCATTCTGATCATCTGCTGACTGCTCTTTTGAGAGGTTATCTTGCACCAAAACATCAATGCCAACCTCAACAGCTTCAACTTCCTTATCGTCATTGCTGCATTCATTTGACTCTCCTACCACACTACTAGCCTCATCTTGCTCACTTTGACTTAATTTCGGTTCATTGTCATCTGTAATAGCCATAATTTCTGCATCTTTGTCTTCCTCAGTGAATTTTTTCTCACATTCACCAATGTCCTCTACAACAGTTGTATCAATTGCTCGTATCGTCTCGGTCTCATCGGCAATTGGCTCTGTAGTTGAACCCCTATTTTTTTTACTTTCAAGGTTCAAAATCGCACTTTCAGCCACAGAAGTTTCCTCAATGTCCAAAACCTTATTTTCAGAAATGTCACCTTCCCCGACCATTTCTGGCTCATTGCGGTCTAACAAACCCTCTTCTATGCACCTATCTTGGACATTGAGCTCTGAACTTCCCACTTGACTAATAGCATTACAAGCTTCTCCACTTTCAATACTGCAGTTGTCAAGGGTTTGTAGCACAACTTCATCAATTCTACCATCCTTTTCAGACATCGTTGCTATATCAGAGCTTGGTTTTCCGTCCTCAACAGCCTTTAGTACAATTACATTTTCAGTGTTGTCAGAAGCATCCATTTGATCAACATTGGTACCATTCCCATCAAGTACTTCCATGACAGATTCACTTTGAACTTCTTGTCCCCCATTGTCCAAAGATTGCCTATTATCGCTACTGGTCATGTCCGTACATTGGAACTCTTCAGTGTAAGTTGAACCAACTGCAGTCTCGTCACAAGCTGCATTGGCTTCAACAATAGCTACTGCTTCTTTTACTTCAACCTTCTCACTATTATCCATCAGACATTTTGTTTCTGAAGCGTTTTCACTCTTAGAAACAGGTTCGGCGCCCTCCACCATTTCTGGCTCATTGCGGTCTAACAAACTTTCTTCTATGCTATTATCTTGGACATTGAGCTCTGAACTTCCCACTTGACTAATAGTATTGCTTGTAGAGAAAGCCTCTCCACTTTCAATACTGCAATTGTCAAGGGTTTGTAGCACAACTTCATCAACGGTACCATCCTTTTCAGACATCGTTGCTAAAACAGAGCTTGGTTTTCCGTCCTCAACAGCATTTTCAACAGCCTTTAGTACAACCACATTTTCAGAAGCATTCATTTGATCAACGTTGGTACCATTCCCGTCACGTACTTCCATGACAGATTCACTTTGAACTTCTTGTCCCCCATTGTCCAAAGATTGCCTATTATCACTACTGGTCATGTCCGTACATTGCAACTCTTCAGTGCAAGTTGAACCAACTGCAGTCTCGTCACAAGCTGCATTGGCTTCAACAATAGCTACTGCTTCTTTTATTTCAACCTTCTCACTATTATCCATCAGACATTTTGTTTCTGAGGCGTTTTCACTCTTAGAAACAGGTTCTGGCTCATTGCGTTCTAACAAACTTTCTTCTTTGCCATTATCTTGGACATTGAGCTCTGAACTTCCCACTTGACTAATAGTATTACTTGTAGAGAAAGCCTCTCCACTTTCAATACTGCAATTGTCAAGGGTTTGTAGCACAACTTCATCAACGGTACCATCCTTTTCAGACATCGTTGCTATAACAGAGCTTGGTTTTCCGTCCTCAACAGCATTATCAACAGCCTTTAGTACAACCACATTTTCAGAGGCATCCATTCGATCAACGTTGGTACCATTCCCGTCACGTACTTCCATGACAGATTCACTTTGAACTTCTTGTCCCCCATTGTCCAAAGATTGCCTATTATCGCTACTGGTCATGTCCGTACATTGCAACTCTTCAGTGCAAGTTGAATCAATTGCAGTCTTGTCACTTGCTACTGCATCTTTTACTTCAACCTTCTCGCTATTATCCATCAGACATTTTGTTTCTGAATCATTTTCAATCTTAGAAACAGGTCCGCTGCCCTCCACCATTTGTCCGGAATCATCTTTTGAAGCGACAACTAAGTTTGTTTGCCCTTTTTTTGTAACATTGTGACTCTGGCTGTCGGTCAAAAGTCCATCCTTGGCGCCACCATCTCCAGTCCTAGAATCCTGTTCCGCAATTGCCTTTTCCTGATTTTGTTCATTTTTATCTTCTGAAGTCTTTCCTTTCTTTTTGCCTCGCTTCTTGCGCTTTTTCTTCTTGCCCCCGCCGGAAGTAGCTTGCGATTTTGACGAAACACCTTCACTGTCGCAATCTAGTGTCTCCAAATCTCCAACTTTAGATGAAGCCACTATAGGTTCATCAATCAAACCCTCTTCGGTTAATGCGCCTTCTTTTGCAGCATTGCCCGATTGCTCTGCACCAATTTTGATCTCTTGCGTGGAATCAACTTCCTTACAGCTACTGCCTTGCTCTTCCCAGTGATCTTGAGGTGTTTGACTTGCAATGTTTTCAATATCTTGTGTCGCTTTTAGTTCTTGGTGATCGACTTTCTGCGCAATTGGTTCAGGTTCAACAACATTTTTCTCTAAGATGGTTCCAGCATCAACTTGGTCTGCCCCCTCCGCACTAGAAATTGCATTCAAATGTTCATTTTTGGGTATTGGTTGGTCCTCAAACCCACATGTGTCAACTTTAGAGTCATTACTTTCACTACTCTTGTCTTCAAAGTGCCCTTTCTCATTGCCATCATGCATGTCTTGACTTTGCTCTGGGTTAGTCTCGTCTCTCTGGTCTTTTGATTCCTCTTCGGTGTTCCCTGATGGATGGTGAAGAAGGCAAATTATAAATGTGGATGAAAAGCTAAAGGCGAGATGTTTAAAATGCTGATTTTTGCAGAGGAAGCGGCAGAAGTCAGAGAGGCAGAGGTCACCCGGCTGATTCAGTGGCCAAGGAGAGAAAGAGGAAAATGTCCAGGAAGTCGGAATTTGTAAAGAAAAGAATGCCCCACCAACATGACGCACTCGATCACCAAAAGATCCAACATGTCAAAGGGAAAAAGCAGAAGCCGAAAAACAATGTTTTGTAAATGTGTTGCATGATTTAAAGGGGCTGGAAGCAAGCTCGCCATTTTATACTCACTACTGCCACCTCAGGCCACATGTGTAACTGCACCTTCTATATTAAGCTCGTGCATTACGGCAATTCGGGCCGAAGTGACATATTTTTGAGTGACCATACAGGATTTTAGAGGTAGTTGTGGTGAACAGGTCTGAGCTCATTCTACACATTAGGACATGGCTGGAACATGTAGGGGGAAGAAAATACTTAATTTTAACATTTTTAAACTCCTTATAGTCCCTTTAAGAATAATTACGATAACAGTCAGCCGCAGCAGCTCAGGACTGACACCTGAACACTACTGTGTTACATTGACAATAAAGTACTTACTTAATATTGCGATATCGGGGTTATTGCAGCATTTTACTAAACCATTTAAACTTGCTACTTAGCCCATTTGCTTTATTTTTCAGCAAATACTGTAAAAACGAAACTTAAAAAGTACTTAATCAGGACCAAAACAAGGATAAAACCATCTAAAGTAGGGCTAACCATAACTAAAATCCAGGGTTTATATAGGCAGAGGCAAGTCAAATTTATAATGCCTTTAATGCCCAAATACTATATTTTATACCACAAGAGCAGAAAAACATCAATTTAGCAAAAAAAAGGTGTTGAACATGAACTTGAACTTACAGTAAAAAAAAAAAATCCAATAAATTTAGATTTACTGCCAGATTGAATCCAATTTAATGACATGGCAATTGATTTAATTACCTTTAATGCTTTTTAATGCCCTGCGGAAACCCTGTAAATCTGTATGTGAGGTTACATACTATTTTTGATTTAACTTCAACAAAATATAGAAGACTTGAGAAAAGCCAAGAAAGGTTACAAAGCAGCTTTTTAAACCCCACCAAAGTAGCCTGCACCACAAATACCACTGCAGTGTATGAAAACCTACAAATACAAAAAAAGAAAATGCTTTTTTTTTTTACCATGCAAGCAGCGCGACAGGTGTTAAGGTGCTTTAAGTGCAAATTAGTCAAACCTGCAGCTTAAATCAGTCACTATAAGACAGGTCAGTCAGGTGCAGAGCCATGCAGTGAAGGGGACTGTGAAGCTGTATTTCTTACCGAGCATGTTGTTGTTTCCTTCTGTGGGTGAGATGGGCGTCTCCTGAGTGGACGGAGAGGCTGGATCCGCATTGGGCTCCTCACTGTTCACTGTATCCGTCAGCAATCCGTTTACGTTCAGGTCAAGACCCAGGACTATCCCGTGTTTCTGCATCAAGGGAGAGGACAAAAAGAGATGTTGGGGCTGACAAAAATGCACTGCTTCAGAATAGACTCGGGACAGTAGCCTCATGATTGGTCAGATTTATAGTGCTTTTAAAAAGTGGCGATAGCGTAAAATGCCAGGTGCTTCTTTCTGGTCAAACGATTGCAGTTTAATATTTGTGGTCATCCTGGGAATAGGTCATTCTCCCATGTCAGATATCGAGAAACACGGTCATGGGAGAATACATCCGTCAGACGTGTATTTGTAATATATAGATGCGAAACATCAAAAACACACTGTACAATTAAAACAGACAATACATGAAGGCTACCTAGTATTCAGATTTCCTTTCAGATTGTGTTGTCGCGCTGCAATAGTGTTTTTTTAATCCGTTGGTGCATCAGCTGCTTCAGACGATACTCAGGCGTCTTCAAGTCGTCTTTAATCATGCAAAATCGACTTGAGATTTTCACCATGTTATAATGTTGTTCCCTTGCCCAGTGTTGGGTAGTAGCTGAATACATGTATTTATAATAATCATTTTGAGTAACTGTATTCAGCTACAGCTACTCTTTCATTGGAGGGTATTCAGAGTACAGCTACATTCCTAAAATAAAAAGGAATACATTGCATTGCATCTTAATATTACAGTTTCATTTTCATAACAATAAGAGAAAGAAGATAAAAACAGCCTGCATTCCATTTTAGTGGTAAATAAGTTTGTTACAGGCGATGTAACAAGTGCAGATGCATGTTTTTCATCAAGCTTTTATGAATGATTATAATGTAAATCAACGTGAACGTATTCTCAGTATTCAGAATACAGTACTCTGATTGGACAAAGTAATGGAATACACTACAAAATACAAGGATTCAGTATTCTGTAACAATTTCAATGTATTCTGCCCAACACTGCCCTTGTCAAAAACATACCTGGAGTAGTATTTTACTCCATTCACGCAGGTTTGAGTAATCCTGTTTCATTTCGTTGTTTCTTCTTCTTCTGCTGCTGCTGAAGAGCCCAATCTGTATTTCCTAGATTTTGTTGCTCAATAGATTTAATCTGGAGGTGTTTGCATTTTCAAAGCCCATAAACCATCACTCCTGAACCCGATCTTCTCTCATATTAAAACGTCAAATATTTATGCTAAAGTGCCTCAAAACAAGTGAAGATTCTGCATGATGATGTCCATGATGTCCATTTTTTTTACTTCTAGAGGCAATTCTATCTATGTATTATGGGTCATAAATCTGGTTTAGACTTGTACTTTGTGTGAAAAGTTTGTGAATCACCGATCTAAGGAATTGAAAATGAATACAAGGTAGCCTTTTAACACATAAAGAAGCAATTATTTTACAGCAAAGCAAACTAAGCACTTGTTTAAATCGCTGGACACAGACAATTCCACAGCACGTGTTAATCTTAGCACGACACAACACAAAACACACACATATAAAATACCTTTAAAATATCTTTGAGCTTCACGGTCTCTTCTCTGAGCTCATCTCTCTCACTTCGAATCGCGTCTGTGTACTCTTTCTGTCTCTCTAAGGCCTGAACGGAGCCCGTGGAGCAGGCAGAAAAAGTGCAGCAAAGAAAAAGAAAGAAGTGAAATGGAGGAAATGCATGCAATATATGTGGGATGAATGGAAATATCGAGGGTAGAGCTAAAAAAGGCGACATTATGGTTACTTTATAGGAGCTCCAAAAACACACTTTATTATCATTAGCAGTCAAGCCATATCTACATATTGTAAAAGGTTATAAGTGGATGTACCGTTTACTCAATGCAAAAACTCTTATATTGTAATAGCTGTACAAAATTCATACTGTATAAATGCAACATAATCAAAAAATTGTTCAGAACTCCTAAGCTTTCAACTGAAGTACTATATCATCACAAAGGTTATTAAGATTCTCAGCCCTCGATATACAAATTTAAGCCCATACCGATATTTTCTTATCTTTCCAATCCACAGTTTCCTGCAAGTCTGAGATTTCTCTGTGAAAACCCTCCTCTTTTAGTCGCAGCTGACGGATTTCCTGAATGTTACAAAAAAGGATGAAGTTTGGGTAAACAGAGAGGAAACATTCATGCAGCTTAGGGAGTGGAGATTTTGGAAAGAGGTGAAGAAAGTTACTGTCATTTCAAAAGCAAGATGGAATAACAAACTTATGTAATGACAATTAAAAAACAGAAATTTTAATCAAGGTGTTTAGTTTTTTTGTGTGTTTACAGATATTTCAGTCAAAGAATAGAAAAAGAAGTTCTGTGTAAATGCATTTTCTGAAGACCTCTTTTACAATGAAGCCAACGACTTTAAGTTGCACTATGTAACTTTTTATGGGGAAAAAAAGACTTGATGTCTGCATGTACTAGACCTTTTAGTGACTCAGTGGCGTTATGGGTGCAGCATGGCACCTTTGCTTTCCCTCACAGTGGCCTTTATAACGCTCCAGAATCAATTGTTTTTGGTTTCTGGACAGTTTCTGGTACAAACCCCAAAAAACAATTGATCCTGGCGCGTCATAAAGGCCACTGTGAGGGAAAGTAAAGGTGCCATGCTGCACCCATAACGCCACTGAGTCATTAAAGGGTCAAATGCACGCAAATACCACCTCAAAAGTTGCATAGTGCACCTTTAAAGATCTATTGCTCAAAAAATAAAGGGAACACTTAAACAACGCAGTGTAACTTCAAGTGTTCCCTTTATTTTTTTGAGCAGTATATAACATGATTGAACTAAGGCTAAATAACATTCATTAATTTCCACTTTCACCATGATAAAAAAATAAAAACATTATTAAAAAGTGACTTACATTGAGCAGCTCCTCACTTTGCTTTAGAGTCTCTTTGAGTTCACTGAACTGGAACTGAAGCACCGTGTGGGCGTGTTTCTCCCTCTCAAAGTCCTGCAATCATAAAAATATAAATAAAATAATAGGACCAGGACTTTTTAGATTAATTCTGTAAGGTTTAATACGATAAAAAAAATATGAAGCCAAAAAAAAAACTATTTTACTTTAGAACTTGTTAGTATTATATTATTACTTATTCACAGTTAAAGGGGCTAGATGCAAGTTTGCCATTTTATACTCACTACTGCCACCTCAGGTCTTATGCGTAACTGCAACTTCTATATTAAGCTTGTGCATGACAGCACTCGCATTAACAACTTTTTGAGTGACAGTGCAGGATTTTAGAGGCAGTTGTGGTGAACAGGTCTGAGCTCATTCTACACATTAGGATATGGCTGGAAAAGGTAGGGGGAGGAAAATAAATTGTTTGTAATTGTATAAATTGTAAACTTGTTTAAAAAGATCACTCTCCAAAATAAACTGCTATTGTCTTTGTAGTGTTTGAAATGATCACACAGGCATCACGTCTCCACTTAGAGTAAGTTGAAATGTAGGAAAAGAAGCTTCTAAAATATACCTCTAAAAATGATGCTTAAATGCCATTACAAAAGCCATAATTAACTTGTCTAACCACTATTGAGATTTCATTGCTTGGTTATAACATTGTATATAGTCACAAACGTCGCCCTCACCTTGATCTTGTCCTCGCACTCCCTCCTGGACTCTGAGAGCTGCTCCTCCAGCTCCATGAGAGAGTCCTTCAGCGTGTCCACGTGGTACATCAGGTTGTTCTTCTCGTTGTCCAGCTGAGCGTTGGACACCATCGCTTTACGGTATTTCTCCTCCACCTCGACGAGTTTATCCTGGAGAGTGTGACGGGACGGACATTGAGAACACACAGGAGTATGCTTATGGTCACCAAGTTTTTCACCACTTATAAAACGTATTGTTAATATTACTGCAATCTGTCTACAAGATAATTGAAAGAAAAATCGACTTTTTTAAACTCTAACCGTACAAATGTGAGAGGTGGTTGGTAAAAGGTAGAAAGAAATCTTCACACATTTCAAGTGAGTAAATACACTTATTATCAAGATGATTATGCTTTATAAATGGAGCGTAAATAGAAGACAGTTGAAAGATGACATGCAAAAGCCACACTTCATTTTGCATGAAAGATGAGCAGAAATACCTTGGCTTCTTTCAGATTTTGGCTGTATTTGGATTCTACATCCTGGATCTGATCCTTCAGTTCATGGATCTCCTGCAGGGGGCAGTGCAGAGCAGCATACGCAGCAACAGCAGTGGCAGTGAGGCAAGCAGAGGAGTGGACAGCACAAGTAAAGCAAAAAATATTACAGTATGACAATATTGCATGGAGGAAGAATGAAAGAAAATGGTGTGAAAAGTATAGATTGCAAAATGGTGTTAGGGAAAGTTAGCATCTTACGATCAACAATTCACATTTTTTATTATTCTTTAGTGGCCAGTCCATGTTTTCAAATGATACTGATAATGGTATTTCACAATTTTAGCCAAACAAATCCTGGCATTGTCAAAATATATATAAATATCTTTTATATTAGCTTCTGCTATAAGCACTATGATACATACAGACTTATGGTACAGTTTGTCTATGTTTAAGTATCAGTCCCTATAAAATAAACCTAATAAATAAATATACGTATGCCTGGTATAATCGAATGTCTCTAGTTTGCCATGACCCAAATCTAAAAGCTTAAAAAAAAAAAAAAAAATGAAAACAGTGACGAAAATGAGGATGAAAACAAAAGAGCAACAAAAAAATAGAGAAAACACAATCTAAATGTGACAAAAATGTGGCAAAAACACAGAAAAAATATTAAAAAGCAACAAAAACAACCAAAATTTTTTACAAAAACGTGACGAAAATGCAATAAAAAAGCAACAAAAGAGCAACAAAAAACATGCCTGTTTTCAGTTCCATCCACGGCCTCGCACCTGCGTATTTCATTCATTTCCTCACCAGCCCAGCCGAGCCCTACGTTCTGCCCAACACCACCTGCCCGAGGTGCCCAGGTCACGTTACAATCAGTGGGGTGATCGTGCTTTTGCTGTGGCAGGTCCAAAACTCTGGAACTCGTTGTCGCTCGAGTTACAGTCACAGACCTGCCCCTGTTCAAAGCAAAACTAAAGACTCACCTGTTTAAAAGGGCATTTGGTGCATCGTTCTGTGGCACTTTGTTGTAAATGTGATAATGGCCTGTTTTTAAAGAGGGGGTATTATGCTTTTTTTCAATCACATAGCACCAGTCTATATCACACTACAATGATGACGAAACCTTCTGTTGGTCTGTAAATGCAGTAAATTAGAATAACTGCGGCTGGTGACGAAAGCTCAGAGGCGTCTCCAGGAGGTGGGGGTGTTCCTAGGAGGACTCAGGCAAACCTATCCCTAAAATGGCCGCCATCAGAGTTTTTACAGATTACTCAAAAATACGTGAATGTGCCAAGGCAACACTTCAGGCATGTTTTTAATGAGGGAATGACATAATAACATGATGTAAAGCTTGAAAAAGTCGATTTTGCATAATACCCCCCTTTAATGAAATTCTATGCCTTTTAAAATGTATTTTTTATACATTTTATACATCACTTTGGTCAACTTTGGTGATTGTAAAGCTTTAGAAATAAAACTTGATTGATCGAGTGACAAAAGAGTAGTGAAAAAAAGGGATAAAAAAAGCCTCAAAGATGTAACGAAAACGATGACAAAAAAGCAATGAAAAAGCAACAATAACGGACAAAAAGGAGACGAAAACACGACAAAAGCGCTTTAAAAAATCTGTTTTCGTAGGTCTCAGCTTTCAAATGAGGCCTTACACTGTTGCTCTCACATTAAGAAGCTTTTAGATTTGGGTAAAGCCGAAACTAAAGAAAATGCTAAAATGCTAATGCTAAAATTTTGAAACCAGTGTCTTTATTGGCATTGTATATAAAGTTGAAACAATGCAGCAAAGACATGCATGAATGGGTGAAATTGCTAGAATGTGATGCTAACGTCAATGCAGCTCGCAACATTACCTTGATTTCTCGTATGGATGCTTCAGCGTCTAAAGTCAGGGCCGTCTCTCCGCTGCCTCTCCGTGAGGACGTCCCGCCCAGAGACGTGAGGGTCGTGGATGTTAGCGCCGAGGCTGCCCGAGACCCCTGCAAGGAAATGATTGCAATTAGATCACTTTTCATCCAAAGTAGTTACGATATAAGCTTAGACTAGTGATATCAGATGTCGTCCAGTATTTACCTTTTCAAGATAGGTGCCATCCTCGACCTGTGAAAAGAAAAAGGTGCAAAAGTTATAAACAAATCAGCCAGATATATGGTTTTCGGAGCGAGGTCAAACTGGTACAATCCAAGCCATGTGAAAATGCGGATACTTGCCTTCAGATACCGGATTGTGGCGACACATGATCCCACACAGACTATTGTATTTTTCCTTCAAAGTGTTAAGTAGATCAAGACCAAGCAAACACATGGCAAAGTCCAAACCGAGATGAGATTAAGAAAGACATCAATAACAACAAAACCAGGCTTCAACACGAATCCAAACTCAAAACTGAAGTGGCATTTCATGTTAATAGTGGCGGACTCTGAACAAACATTCTATGGTTACGATCACTGGTCAGTTTGTGTAACTCTTAAGTTCATAGCACACATTTTAAACTCACCCAAGAGTATTTACACTCCATAGAATACTTAAATTAGAACTCCTAAATTGATCCAAAAGTCACACGCATTCATGTATAGTACAGGATTAGCCTTATACTATGTACAACTAAAGCATCTTATGTGCAATCTCTTGCTTTGTGTCATCTGCGTCACAAAGATCTTCACAAATTTCAAGGGGCAGCTAGGACTGTCCTTCAGGACCATTTTATACTCACTACTGCCACCTCAGGCCAAATGTGTAACTGCACCTTCAATATTAACCCCTTAACTCCCACCTGAACCGAGCACATTTTCTCCAGTTTGGCTTTACCCCAGTCCAAAAGCTTCTGGAAAAAAGCTGTGAAAATAGCAACAAAACTGAGACGAAAACAATGATGGAAATGTGACAAAAAAGTGAGAAAAAACATTGACGAAAAAGTGACGAAAAATTGATGAAAAAGTGGAAAAAATGTCACAAAAATGTCACAAGAAATTGACAAAAAATTGAAGAAAAAAATGAAAAAATGTGACAAAAAAACTGACAAAAATGTGATAAAATTTTGACAAAAAAATTACAAAAATGTGACAAAAAATTAAAAAAATTGGATAAAAAAATGGACGAAAAAATGACAAAAATGTAACTAAAAAATGACAAAAATTTAATAAATGGACAAAAAAATTACAAAAATTGAACCAAAAAATTACACAAATTTGACAAAAAATTACAAAAAAATACAAAATGTGACAAGAATGTGATAAAAAAAATTGATGAAAAAATGACAAAAATGTGACAAAAAATTACCCAAAAATGAAAAAAAAAGTTACAAAAATTAGTTGAACAAAAAAATGATGGAAAAAAAATCTGATGATGTGAGGAAAAAGATCCTCTCGGTTCAGGCGGGAGTTAAGAGGTTAAGCTCATGCATGACGGCAATTCGGACCCGAAGTAACAACTTTTTGATTTTAGAGGCAGTTGTGCGGAACAGGTCTGGGCTCATTCTACACTTTAGGACGTTGATGGAACATGTAGGGGGAGGAAAATCATTTTAACATTTTCAAACTCTGTATAGTCCCTTTAAATAGATGTCAACACAAGAATTACTGCACACGACCATGTGAAAACTAGATCCTCCCTCCATGTTATTCCTGTATTGCATGAGACCGTGTTTCCCGATATTTCTGTTACTTAAAGTCGTGTTGTGCAATTTTATTTTTATTATTGCAAAATGTGTAATTGTAATCTAAGCGTCCGTTCAAATTGCTATCTGGATTGGATTGCAGTTTTGTTTTACAGCCTGAGATAGGATAATAAAATGAAATAAAGGATAATACTAATAGAAGTTACTGTACAATTGCAATAAAGTGATGAAAGGTGAAAAAAACCACACAAAAACACAAACATTAATCTAGGGTTCAACAATTATATCAGTCACACTGCATTTAAGTCCAAGTTACTGAAAAGTCAAAACACCACGGCCAATGCAGGGTCCAATACGTCCAAAGCTTGTTAATTATCATGCAACAAACACACTTCAAGACACAACGCCAGCACTATATATAATATCAGTGGTCAAACTCGACTAAACACCTCCAAACTTAACACAAACACAGCCCGTATTTGCTGTGGACTCACATCTGCAAAGTCTGGGATCGTGACATCGTCCAGGTCTCGGTTGAGTCCACTGTGGGCACTCCTCAGAAAACTGGCCACAGAGCTGCTGCTGTTGTCCTGCAAATCCACCAGGGGGCGCACCAATACAACACACAACGAGAGTTACTCCACAAAGTCACCAAAGCTAAACTGGGTCAAAAAGGCACTTTAGACTATAGTGATGTAGTTACAGGCAATATTTTAAATGACAAATGCGAGTTTTGTCTACAGTTGCTTCTAAACGTATGTCTTTTTTATCTCTTATGACAAATAAGAAAGGCATAAAAAAGCACAAGGTTGAGGCACATTATAAAGGTGTATTGTATTTAACATAATTGATATCAAACCGCACCTCTCTGTATAAACACTGTCACACAAAAAGATCAATGAGCTGAACAGGTCGATCGAGAAATACCTGCGGCTCCACCAAAAGTGAAACCTTTTTAATATTAAACTGTTTAATCTCAGTAAACACGGCCTTATCTGAACAGTCAGTGAGGAGAGAAACATGAAAGACTGAGGTGCCACATCACTAGATCGGAGATTGTGAGGGAATACCAGGAGCTTGAATAGAAAACTGTCCCTCGTGAAGCATTTTGGGGTGACTTGTGTGAAAAGCGCGATACAAATGAGGGTCAGAAGTGATACCATGCACACAACATTATGGGGCAGGGCTGGGTTGTACGAGGGTCTCACCACGGGACTGGTCCGGGCAGATCCGGCTCTGGACGAGGCTCGGGAGGAAGTCCTGGACCCTGAGCTCCGATAGCTGCTGTAGTCTAAAGGCTGCAGGGGGAATGTCATGAACTGGGGCTCTTTTTTCTTCAAACAACCGCAATCCAGGCATGAATACAACAATATTATAATCATGCTGGGTTAATTTGATACTTTAGTTAGACTTAAACACAAACAAGCACAGGTTCTGCTACTTTATTGGCTTATTTGGATGTGGAAGTGATCATTTAGCCATTGGTAGTTACAATGTTAATCCCATGAATGAGTTTTTCCAAATAAACAATCGCCAAAATGACAAGCATTTTCTCCAATTCTGAACAGTTCCCAAACAACTCATGCAAGTGGTAGACACAATACAGGTGGTGCAAGGCAAACCAATTATTTTGCTTCAGGTTAGTATTACCAAAGCAATCAGCTGTTTCCAACTGACTATTATTCAGTCCAGAAACCAGAAAGGCACTCATTGAATCCTCAAACATCGACTTACTACATGAGCAGAGCCCTTCCTCGAGCCGCTGCACAGACTGTCTTCATACAGGGAGCTCTGTACAATCACACGCCAAAAAAAAAGCAGGAGATTTACCAGAAATTAAATACATTCCCTGCAGCAGATTCATGCTTCGGACACAGAGGTGAATAAAATAAAACAGAAGCAGACTGAAAAGTGACTCCAAACTGTGGGAGCTGCGGCTACAACAAAAGGAGTGAGGTGTAAGAGGAGTTGGTTAAAAGAAGTGAGATACAGAATAAAAGAGATTTTAGTATTAGGCATGGAACAGTTTGAGAATATAAAAGATATGTTTGATAAAACCAGGGAAATTGGTGCACATCAACATAGCATTATATTATATGAAATCTGGTATGAATCATGTATAGCACTTACTTTTGCAGTTACGCCAAGATAACTGCAAAAGTATGGTTATAATTAGGCCCGAGCGGCCTGCCGTCGCAAGGGCCTATTGTAATCGCAATCACAGCGCAGTGCGCGCAGCGCACTGAACCTAAGTGCGCGGAGCGCACAAAAACAGCGCGAAGCGCTGTCCCCATGTCAACCGTAAACTCACCATGTAAAACAGTGAAGCCCACACCGGAGGTGTGGGCCCTTTATACTTATTATTGCTTTAAAATGAATGGGGGTATATAGTGTGAATGGGGGTATATAGTGGATGACGAGCGCGAAGCGCTCGTCATCCACCCAGGACCCCCACGGATGCGTGCGGATCGTTGAAAGCTTTCCAAAAATGTATAATATGACATCGTCGCGAAAGCGACGATATTGTTTTTCTCGGAAATATTATTATTCTTTCTTCTTTCTTCTTCTTCTTTCTTCTTTCTTCTGCTCTTTGAGCAGGAATTTGACCCCCTGAACATTGTCGAAAACTCACCAAACTTTGCCCAAAATTCAGGTCCGGCGAAAAATTAATTAAAATGTGTGTTTCATATTGGGGAAAAAAAAAATGGCGCGACAGCGCCACCTACAAAAGTGAAAATACATTACGCCAATGGGGGAGGGGCCGAGGTAAACTTTGTCGTAGAGCGACGAGATTCGGTACAGATATTCGTCATGTGACGACAAAAAAAAAACATTATTGTGGCCACGCCCCCTGACAAACCGGAAGTCCGCCATTTTGACAGGAAGGCCGGAGAATGCTGAGTCAGCGTTTTCGCTGACGTCGCATTTTAACGAACTCCTCCTAGGGCGTTTCACCAAATGAGCTCAAAATCGCTCCAGCTCATCTCCAGATGTGGGGCATCAAAAGTTATTCAAATCATTTGCCTATGTTTTACGGTTTGTTTGCGGCGAAGCCGCAATCTTTACGAAGATTTTTGCTATTCATCAAAAACTAAAAATTGCTCCCATTCGCACAAACAAACTCCGATTAAAAATCGGAAATATACATTTTATTGACCTTTCACCCCTGGACACAACAAATGTGAAAAAGTGACATTGGGCGCGATAGCGCCCCCTCCAGGTGCAGAAGAAAAAATGCATTATGGGAAAAAAATTAGTTTCTCAGAAATGGATAAAATTCGGTACAAAAATAGTTGATGGCGTCCCGATCCAAAAAGCCAATGAGACGCCTATCATACTTTGTACGGTGTTGCCATGGTGACGTCCGGGGCCCCCCATGTTATTGTAATGGGGCTGACACATAAAGGTCACCTTATGCAACATTACAGCGCGTTAGCGCCACCTGTCAGGAGCTTGTGGACAGTGGTCATGGAAGTACGGCCCGTCAGGGCCGTCTGATGCCACTTGTGAAATTAAAAAGATTACGGGCGCGCTAGCGCCCTCTGCAGGCTGGAGCCATTGTTCACATGGAGAGGCCAAAAATGTAGCTGAGATGTTTACGCACAAAGATTAATGGCACATCAGGACAATAAAATGCAGTTCGTTCACGCTGGCGCCTTAGGTACGGTTATATAGAGGCGCTAAAGGAGGCACGGCCCGCGAGGGCCGTTCGATGCCGCTTGCGGCTTTAATTGTTTATGATATTGGTTTTCTGTTTAATTAATGTTCAGGGCAGAAAACTCTTTAAAAAAAAACTGTACAGCGCAGTAATAGGATGCAATAAACAATTTAATTTAACAAGATACTAGTAAGAACATGGTAAGACCAGATGCATTTCTTGAAAAATCACAAACCTTAAAAGGGACTATACAGAGTTTAAAAATGTAAAATTATCTTATTTCCTCTCCCTAAATGTTCCAACAATGTCCTAATGTGTAGAATGAGCCCAGACCTGCCTCTAAGATCCTACACTGCCACTCAAAAAGGTGTCACTTCGGGTCCGAATTGCTTTCATGCACGAGCTTAAAGCAGTACTAAGTAAGTCTTGCCCCTAGAGGCCATAAGCGCAACTGCAGGTGTCGTAGCAAGTTGCGATTTTTTAACTTATTCATTGTCTTGGAGAGTAAATACTACGCTGACAGAAAAGGCGAAGGGAGAGGGGGATATTGTACATCCAATTACACAATGGAAATATTATTTTTAGTTTAGTTTATTTACTTTAGTTTGTTTTTAGTTTGAGCAGTAGAATTTCTGCTCAAAAGGAGTGGGCTGAAGCAAAAGCTTATAAATGCTGAACCCCGAAATCATTTTTTCACTCAAACTTGGCTGTAAATACTGTTTAAGTGACGCTAGCCCGTAGTTAGCTTTGCCCGTTAGCATGTTAGCTTCTTCTTCGTGATTCTATTAATCATCCCATAAACACTTGTATTTCCCCCACAGGGACTATGAAAAGGATTTACTAAGGTAAACACGTTACTTAGTACTGCTTTAATATAGAAGGTGCAGTTACACGTATGACCTGAGGTGGCAGTAGTGAGTATAAAATGGCCAACTTGCATCTAGCCCCTTTAACCTAACTGTAAGCCAATATAAAAGCATAAATTGTCAGAATATAGTTGCTTTCTTTGAAATGTAACATAGAAACAGGCTGCTCCAATCCCGCCCATTACTGTGCAGTAAAGTGAAGTGACCCTGTACGATTTAGGATGAAGAGGAAAATAATTGCTCTCTTAAACCCTATTAAAGAAATTAAAATGTTGACTGTTCCATGCGTAAACACATCAAGTTGTAGCCTTTTAGTGACAATAATAAATAGTGGACCAACCCTACGATAGCTCTGCTGAGGGATCTGAGAGAGAGAACTGGCCCGCTGCAACAAAAGATCAGTGTAAAGTGAGAGAGTGATAAACAAGACCATGTTTTATACTGTAACTAGGCTAGGATAAGGATTTGCTGTTTTTCGAAAAGTAGCTGAACGACACAAAAGGCTGGGCCCCAAAGTGGGACAATTACTGGATACAACAAAATACTTTCCTTGGGACAAACAGTAAGATCCTTGTCATACACGCAATTAAATCGGTAAATCAGCATTTTGAGCAAATCAGTTACAGAAAAACTACAGGTTAATTGTTTTGCTGCATTTTAGGGAACCATACAGTATAATCCGAGAGAAAATAAATGTTACATTTTCAGTTATTGCTTAAATATAAAGCCTAGCATTGGGTTTTACTTTATAACACAACTTTTTTGATGACATTTCATGATTTTCACTGAAAAAACCCACAACATTTTATATAGATTAGTCTACAATGGCATGAAGCTGTTGGTTACCAGTTAATTGACAAAACTACCAATTAATCGAGTAAGAAAATAACCGAAATGTGCATTATATATAACCAAGTGCAGTTATAATCAGTTTCTTTTTACCTATGGGAGAGAAATAGACCAACATAATAGCATGCCTAATGCCTATTATCCTAATTGTTCCCAATGTCAAATGATTTTTATCATTGTGTAAAATGTGTGGTTCAGATTAATTGAAAAATAATTATCATTGAACCTTATTTTTGGATGCTTTGGGGGCGTTTCCAAAGAGGTTTCACCTAGTCTAAGTGAAAACAATTTGGTGCGCCAGAGCAGGTCAAAAATAAACCTTGACTGATAAAATGTGCTGATAAAGTTTATAAATGCTCTAGAGCAGGGGTAGGCAAGTGACAGAGGGACGTTTTTCATCAATGCCAAAACACGGAGGGCCAAACCTCACCAGTGTACCTAAAGGTAAGAACCATTTTCTGCAAATGCCAATGTTTTACATCAGTGGTTTTAAAGTGGTCCGGCTCCGAGACCCGCTATTACCTTCATGACAAGCTGCGACCCAAATAACACTATCATTTGTTTTATATCGTATAAAATATTGTATTTACCACATGTTTTTTTATTGAACAAGCCGTAGATTTGCTTTTAAGACTGAAATGATGATACAAAACAACCCAATAACATTCATTTTAACGACTTCAGTGTGTTTCTGTGTAGTTTCAGATGGAAAATATTGAAAAAAAGTTCCCTATAGGCAGTGTTAATTTCGTCGACTAAAATGTCCAGATATTTTAGTCGACTAAAATAAGACTAAATAAAAATGAACGGGAGAGACTAAAATCATCCAAACTTCTATTGACCGTCTGAAAAAGCCTCATCATTTAAATTCACTGTCAAATGATCAGCTCTGAGCTTTATTCATGTGGAAACGGCTCCATGAAGTTGAGGACCACTATTAAATATGACTATAATGAATATTATAAATATAAGTAGACTAAATTAGTCTTAATTTTAGTCGACTAAATTGACATACAATTTTAGTCGACTAAAACTAGACTAAAATAGAAACGTTTTTTTTGACTAAATCTTGACTAAAATTAAATTACATTTTACTCAAAAGACGAAGACTAAAACTAAAATAAAATATGTTGTCAAAATTAACACTGCCTATAGGATCACAACCTACTTTTGAGTCCCGACCCACCAGTTGTGAATCACTGTTTTACATTATATATGACCAAGTGGGATGTTCTGCAAGGACATTTAAAAAAAAGACACTATTTCTCACATTTTTAGAGTACTTTAACAGGCATTTGGGCCCTTTTTTGCATCATAATATTTCTCAAAATCATATTGGGGGCCAGAGGTTCTGTGCTGGAGGGCCGGATTTGGCCCCCGGTCCTGACGTTGCCTACCCCTGCTCTAGAGTTAGTAATTTTGTGATTTCAGAAATCCGATTCAAATATTCAGTGACGTCACTATTTATCGCAGAGGTCATTGAGGAAAAGCTCTGAAGTGAGTTTGTTTGTACCTGGTAACCATTATAAGCAGGGGCCCGAGAGGAGGAGAGGCCATTGAGGCTGTACAGGTCTGAAGGGGCATAGGACGCCTGCAACGGGACAGAGGTAAAGGAGGACAGTAAAATGAAAGAGAAAAGAAAGATGGGGAACTTGAGACAGGAAGAGCCCGTTTACAAGGGCACTTCAAGGCAGTAAAGAGCTGTCGTAAACCAAAAGAATCTCCAAATATGGGGCGGGTTTGACAGTGACAGCCCCGAGCAAAAGGTTTGGCTGACGATACTGATAAGATCTGGGTGAATTCAGAAAGTCATCAATGGTATTATGTTACTGTTGCTTAAATTTGTTCAGAAAAGTTGAAAAATATGAACAAGACAGTCATGGAGATTAGAAATTGCAACAAAACTACAAAATTAAGGAATCTTTTTGCTCTACAGTCTCGATGACCTGGACATTGTTCTGATTAATTACTCCTTCAGGACATACCACGGATAGAAAAAGAGTAGTATATCTTTGACTTTAAGAGATTAAAGGGATATTTCAGGATTTTTGACATAGGGCCTCATTTCCTACTTATCCAGAGTGTTGCTGATTACTGGAGATATTTTTTTTTGTATTTCATGCAGTTCTTATTTTTGAAGAGTTTCGTGGCGCTAGGCTTGTGCTAGGCTAGTGCATTTCTATGGTATCAGCTAGCCTGCATTAAAAACAGTCTGACCCGCTCCACAGTGCACCTGAGGCAAATCACTTATTACGCCAGACGATATACTGTAAATGTTTGTGTCGCTCAGTGTTAATTTTGACAACATATTTTATTTTAGTTTTAGTCTTAGTCTTTTGACTAAAATGTAATTTAATTTAGTCAAGATTTAGTCAAAAAAAACTTTTCAATTTTAGTCTAGTTTTAGTCGACTAAAATTGCATGTCAATTTAGTCGACTAAAATGAAGACTAATTTAGTCGACTTATATTTATAATATTCATTATAATCATATTTAATCGTAGTCCTCAACTTCATGGAGCTGCTCCACATGAATAAAGCACAGACCTATTCATTTGGCCGTGAATTTACATGATATGAGGCTCTTTCAGACGGTCAATAGAAGTTTGGATTATTTTAGTCTCTCCCTTTCATTTTTATTTAGTCTTATTTTAGTCGACTAAAATATCTGGACATTTTAGTCATAGTTTTAGTCTCATGAGAAACTTTTAATTTAGTTTTAGTCCTATTTTAGTCAGCAAAAATATCACTTTGATTAAAATGAAGACTAAATATTTTAGTCGAAGAAATTAACACTGATGTCGATAGAATAATTTTTGGAATATAACTGACCTTGCATCACATGAATGATCGCATTTTGAGGGACTATTTTCTAGCAGATCACTCCGCCGCTGCGTAGCTTATACAACCACGAAGCTGATGCTGCTCAAATATAAGTTATTTTAAATGCAAAAGGGTTAAAATTACTCTATCGACACAGACATTTATATCGTTCATCTGGCGTTATAAGTGATTTGCCTCTGGTGCTCTGTGGAGCGGGTCAGACGGTTTTTAATGCAGGCTAGCTGATACCATAGAAATGCACTCTTCAAACATAAGAACTGCATGAATTACAAAAAAAATATCTCCAGAAATCAGCAACACTCTGGATAACTAGGAAATGAGGCCCTATGTCAAAAATCCTGAAATATCCCTTTAAATCACCCAGAGCCAGATTACAGCGATTATACATCACTCAGTGTTGACAGAACGAAAACAATTGACCTCTAACTTGACTGTTTTGACTGGAGCTGCGACTTAAGGCTAAACCACTTAAAGCTAATGGTTCAGACAGTCTTATTTTCTCTTAACAAAAGCTAATTTTAATCCTCTCATGACTACATACAAGTGGTACTAAATTCTAAGTATTTACCAGAAGCAGGAAGTAGTACTTAGTTACATTTAAAGCAATATTTCAGAATTTTTGTGATAGGGCCTCATTTCCTTGTTATCCACAGTGTTTAAACATAGTCAAAAATACAATGTTGCATCCACACACTAATTTCCTCATGCAAAAGGACCCACCGGCTGCAGGTCTACTCTGGAGGAACGGGACGCCCTGCTGCTCTCATCCGCCAGAATGGAGCTCTGGGTCAACAAGCACAAGTCACAACAGTCACTGAAAAGTCCACTCAAGCCTTAACATTCACTGACAACCCATAGCAACGCAGCACCCCTCAAAGTCACAAGATCAAGAAAAAAAAGTCACGTTCATTCGAAGTTAATGGAGTCAACTTTACACCAACTGAATGAACATCTAGGTCAATGTGTGATCAATCTAACAATGTTTTCACATGAAATAGATGGTAATACACTGACAAAAAAAAATGTCCAGGTGGCAACTGGGGTGGGTGATAATACAAAAGATTGGAACATGGTAAATAGAATCGCAATTTCCGATTCTGAGATGATTTCATGATTTGATCAGCCCCTTTGAGTTCAGTGAGTGGCTTTAGCAACCACAGGGAAGTGTTAAAGCAGTACTAAGTAACTCTTGCCCCTAGAGGCCATAAGCACAACTGCAGGTGTCGTAGCAAGTCGCAATTTTTACTTATTAATTGTCCGTGAGAGTAAATACTACGCTGACAGGAAAGGCGAAGGGAGAGAGGGATATTGTGCATCCAATTACACAATGGGAATATTTTTTTCACTCAAACTTGGCTGTAAATACTGTTTAAGTGGCGCTAGCAGCAGTTAGCTTTGCCCGTTAGCCTGTTAGCTTCTTCTTCATGATTCCATTAGTGTGTATTGAGGCCTCTGGGTCGGAGCAGGGAAAGCTGCAAGTGTGGTTTTCGGGCCAGAGACACGAGGGGGAGATGAAAGACCCCCCAATCATCCCATTAACACTTGTATTACCCCCAGAGGGACTACAAAAAGGATTTATTGAGGTAAACAAGTTACTTAGTATTGCTTTAAAAGGAAACAGGATCGTATTGGCTCAATCAAGAAAAATTATAAAATCATTTTTGTCATACCACCCACCCCTATGAAGACTATAGGGCAGATTAAATATACAGTAGTCTAAAAAAGGGCTGAAAAAACACCTTATCTAAACACGCACCGTTAAGTCTAGCCTTGAGGATCGTGACACTTTGCTCTCGTCACTCAGTCTGGAGCTCTGGTGAACATGAATGAAAGTCATTAAAGCTTATTCTGCGGAATCACTGTATGAATTCCCCACACGAGCACTGACCCTGCCGGACAAGACACTGTAATCATCGCCATAGCCATTTCTCTGCAAAAATAACAGCAAAATAAAGTGAGAAAACTGACACATTGTATGATATAACGAGCCACACGCATGCACTGTCACATACATCTTTGTCTTTGTGCTTATGTTTCTTCTTTTTCTTTGACTTCTTGAGCGAGTACGGAGAGTCCTTTGAAAAGAAATGGAATCAAAGATACAACTTCTTTATCTCCGTTTAGAAACATTAGAAACAAGAACTGCAAAAAATCAACTCTACAAACTCCGGTAAGATCATATAACAAACACACTCAGAGTATTAGTTATTCATTTAATTTTCTCCAAGCGATAGTTTTAATTCTAACAGCAAAAGTCCGTGTATAAATCAAGCTGGACAAGCATTATACAGGTCACATTGCAGGCTTTGACAGAATTAGTCCAAGTAAAATTACCACATCTTTGTTTTCCACACATCGAACACTCTAAATATCCACAAGCCAACATGCAGCACACGTCAATAAACCTTTGAAGCAAATCCTCCTTGGAATTTAATTAGTTTCCGTGCATTAGTCCCACTCACATCACAGCAGGCCTTACCCCTCCTCCCCCATAGGCCGCAGCAACGTCCAGATCCGACTGTGCCAAAACAAACGGTCATTACCGAGAGAGAGGGGCACCAAAAACTATGACCTATATGTTCACTAAGACATGTCACTCGAGCCACCAAGAGGACAAGTAACAAGCTGAAATGTTATGGACAATGACAAGAAAGTATGCTTTGTTCAAGCTTTTAAGTAGCCATGAATAGCCCCATTTACATTTTTAACCCCTTACCTCCCACCTGAACCGAGCACATTTTCTCCAGTTTGGCTTTACCTCAGTCCAAAAGCTTCTGGAAAAAAGGTGTGAAAATAGCGACAAAACTGAGACGAAAACAATGATGAAAATGTCACAAAAATGTCACAAGAAATTGACAAAAATGTGACAAAATGTGACCAAAAAAATGACAAAAATGTGATAAAAATGTGATAAAAATTGGAAAAGAAAATGACAAAAAATTGACCAAAAAAATGACAAAAATGTGACAAAAATGTGATAAAAAAATGGACCAAAAAATGACAAAAAAAATGACAAAAAAGTTACAAAAATGTGATTAAAAAAAGGACCAAAAAAGGACAAAAAAGTTACAAAAATGAGTTGAATACCCAACAAAAAAATGATCCTCTCGGTTCAGGCGGGAGTTAAGAGGTCAAAGCTTTAATTATCATACCAGCAACTTACTACAACCTTCATTTTTCAGGTCTGAGCCTGAAATCCATACCAAAATATAACAAAGTACGTATATTGCTCTTCAATAGCTTCAACAGTTTTCAATGTAGTGGCACCAAATTTACACTATTGACCAATTATTATACTAGCAACTTACTGCAACCTTTATTTTTCAGATCTATTTTGAAATGTACAAACTAATTTCACACCAGCTACCAGTCAGTTATTACTGTGTTGGCACAAAAGTGGCACCAGTTATTAATTATTATACCAGCAACTTACTACAACCTTCATTTTTCAGGTCTGAGCCTTGATTTTGAAATCCATACCAAAATATAACAATTTATGGACATTAATCTTCAATAGCTTCTACAACAGTTACCAATTACTATACTAGAAACTTACAACCTTTCTTTTTAAGGTCTGGACCTTTATTTTGAAATTTATAGCAAGAAATGTTTATATAAATTTCAAATATGACAATTTATGGATAATCTTCAATACCTTCTACATTTTTTACTGTGGTGGCACCAAATTTACACCAGTTACCAATTATCATACTACAACTTACTACAACCTTTATTTTTTAGATCTGGACAATTTTTTGTACATGTTCCATAGGAGGTGACCAGAACATGCCCCATTAATCCAAACTACTCCAGGTAAGTACTTGTGGGGCTAATGACATTGGTGAAAGCGGATTTTGCAGAATGAAACACTGACCCTGACGCTGCCCCGGCTCCCCACGGACATCCGCTCATCGTCATCTGAGAGCTGCAACAGAAACAAAGATACAGCATTAGAAAATGTTTAGACATTGAGCTAAACAGGTTGCTTGTTTTAAGAAATTGATTACGCAGTCAATGTTACATAAAAATAATGAAATGTATAGAAAACATCAATCTGGTGTTCAAAAATCCTCCTTAGCAAAACAAACACTTAAGGCAGCATCATCTTGATCAAATGGATCTTTTCTAACCACATGACTTGAGAAATTATTGGTGCATTTGGAGGTTTAACCCCTTAACTCCAACCTGAACCGAGCACTTTTTCTCCAGTTTGGCTTTACCCCAGTAAAGTGGCAAAAATTTCACAAAAATGTCACAAGAAAATTGACGAAAAATTGACGAAAAAATGACAAAAATGTGACAAAAAAATTACCAAAAAATGACAAAAATGTGATAAAAAATTGACAAAAAATGACAAAAAATTGACAAAAAAATGACAAAAAAATGACAAAAATGTAGCAAAAAAAAGACAAAAATTTGATGAAAAATTGATGAAAAAATGAAATAAAATGTGACAAAAAATGACCAAAAAATGACAAAAATGACAAAAAAAATGACAAAAATTGACAAAAATGTGTCAAAAAATGACAAAAAAAATGACCAAAAAAAATGATCAAAAAAAGTAAAAAAAATGTGATAAAAAATTGAAGAAAAAATGACAAAAAATGACAAAAAAGTTACAAAAATGAGTTGAACACCCAACAAAAAAATGATGGAAAAAAAATCTAATGACGTGAGGAAAAAGATCTTCTCGGTTCAGGTGGGAGTTAATAGGTTAAGGGATGAAAAGGAAGTAAAAGTATGGAGATAGTGACAGAGGGAGTACTACAAACCGTGTGGATCCGTGAAGGCCGGTTGTACCTCTCACTTTCCTCCTTAACCACGGGACAAGGAGACAACGGGTCGGAGAAAGGGAGGAAGAACGGGGGTGAAAAGGGAGAGAAGAGGAAGAGGGAGAGAATGTAAACAAAGAACAAGATGGCAGAAGTCAACAAGACGGATGAGAAGACACTCCAGAAAGGATGGAGGAGTGGCAAGTAAGCAGCACAAACTGATATGCATGTAAACAGATTATGCTAGAAACCACACTGTATCAGTCACACTCTGGTACATGCATGTCGGATATGACCATGTTTATTCACTGACTGTT
Organism: Gobius niger; assembly: GCF_951799975.1. Lineage (NCBI taxonomy): Eukaryota > Metazoa > Chordata > Actinopteri > Gobiiformes > Gobiidae > Gobius > Gobius niger. Next base: position 31,796,096 of record NC_136860.1, read on the forward strand.
TCACTTTTGAACGCACAGCAAGATGTTTCTGGCAAATTCTATAAGTCCAGGATGAAGCATTTGAGATATGTGGCCTCAAATGTTCATCATGGCCTCAGGGGGAACTCTATTGCAAGTTTTATTATATTTCTGGCCTATAGGGTTTTATTGGATGAGATAGGACAGTGTGAAAGGGGATGAAATGCGCAGAGACATTCAACAAACCAACTAGGCTATCAGGGCGCTGTTGTACATGTTTTTGTATGGAGTGGACACCACAGTAGCAGGAGAAAACCAAACCAATGCACCGCAACAAATGCCAAATGCTCACAAACCTGTTACTGGTCAAGGCAACATTAGCACCTCTTTGTAAATAGTCTTGCTATAATAATAAACTTTAAAATCGTAAATGTGCTAAAGCTCTAGTAGAATAATCTAAGACTCTTTTACTTGCTTAACCCAAGTCCACTCTTTGACTCATCCTTTCTTTGTCTACACCTTTCTTTCAAGCTACTACTAACACCACGTCAAGTGCCGCTTCCACCGCAGACAAAGCGCTTTCCTGTTTGAACTTGAACTTCTGCAGAATCTTAGGAGTTAAACCTGATAAACGCCACTAAATCTCCCACAATCTCCCGCAGAAAGGGCAGATGGTCACGCTGCTCCGCGGCCAAGAGGCTCCCGCTCCTCCCAATAAGTGGATTAGCTTCATGGCCCTGTTCTGATCATTATAATCCCTTATTTTCTAAAAGGGATTAACAGGAATTATCAGGAATTTGAAAAACATGGCCGGGATGACTTCCAGTAATTCTTCAGGCGAGCGGAGAAAACCATATCAAGGCGAACACCAAACCAAGACCATGCGTGTTAAAGCGTGCGTTATTATCGTATAACCACAAGGCTACGTTTGTCTTGTGTGACGTCACGACTTCCTCTTCCGGGTACTAGCAGACCGGCAAATATGCGAGAAATAAACATCAAAAACTCTTTAAAACAATCATCAATATTTCTGAAACTCAACGGAGAGTTCCTGACCCTACTTATTTCTCAGACTCATTAGCCAAAATGCCGCAACTACTGCTAAAAAAAGTAATATTTGCTAAAGTTGCTACGTTAGCATTTATCTCCGCAAACCCGGATGTACTGATCTTGGTAAATCTTACTTTTATAGCAGTAGGTACAGCATTTTTGGCTAATGGGCCTGTAAAATAAGTATGTTCAGTAACTCTCTGTTGAGTTTCAGAAATATTGATTGTGGTATTAAAGAGTTTTTTTTTGTAGTTTCTCGCACATCTACGAACCCAGAAGTAGAGCTGTGACATCACCACTTAACAAACGTATATCACTCCACTGCAGCCGTTTCCATAGGAACGACAAACAATTGAGCTGGAACTAGTTTCATGTAAAACGGCTTAAGAAGTGAAATAACTCCTGCCCAGGACTTAAAAAAGGAAACGGGTCCAAATTAGGGCTGAACTATGTGGACAAAATTTCATATCTCGATATTCATGCCAGATATCTCGATATCGATACGATATAACTATGGGTTAGGTGAAAACTCAGCATTTTTCAGAAAAATAAAATCATAATACAAAAGAGTTCAGTTGCATTGATAGACAATCTATATGGTTTATATCTTGCTTTTTCAATTGTAATATTTTGAATATCTCTATATAAATACGGTAACGATATATTTTTCTTTTGCGATATTGATATCTTGAATGTTCATATCTCGATATCGATATATCTTTCAGCCCTAGACCAAATTCAGTTTCAGTTTGTGGGATAAGTGGATTAAACAACTGAGCCGTGCATTATACAGTTTAATGAGTCCATGTCATACATTAAAACTGTATAATGCACGGCTCCTTATTTAATCCTCACTTATTGAATAAATATAATAATTGGCAATATACTACATTTTTTGGCCATTAGTCGCTCACTAGTAGCTCATTGGTTCACATCCAAATACCTAGATTCAGTTATGTCCATATGCAAGACATTTCACCAACTTGGCCTGAATGAAGTGAGTATCTAAGCGTAAATGTAACAAAACCACGTATATATCAGTCTGTCCTCGTGCGGCTGTGACCGAAGACTAGAAGATTCATTGCTGGGTTATTTTTGTTTTATTGTTAAATGGCAAGCAAAATAATCAACCTCTGGTGTTGTGCAATGCATGTCTATAGTATTTTTGTGAAGATTTTCAGCCCAATATCTCAGTATTAGTGAGTGTTTGTTAGTCATAACTCATCGTAGCGTTACACTGTACCATCCATTGTTCAATATCTCCCCATTTGCTGTCCTGGCGATCGTCCACTTTGCTGTTCAAGCCGTAGTATTTCTGATTGTGGGAATGAAGACGGGGAGAAAAGATGACAGGAAGCAGAGTTGAGAAAGGTATGGAGAAGCAAAAACGCATGAAGCAGTGGTTCTCAAACTGCGGCCCTGGCCATATTTCCAACTTATCAATATCAATAGAAATGCTTGATCTTTTTTGCTTGCGTTTTATTTTGCCTCATTATACTGGTTTCTTTTTCACTAGTTAGGCACAGTACTGTTGCATAGTGTAGGATAAATGGGCAAGACTGCAATAAAATATCTAATTTATACTAATCTAGCCCCTTTGAGACATAAATTAAAGTAGGCATACAGCTTTTTGAAAGGATTTTTTTTTTTTTTTTGAAAAGGACAAAAAGTTTGAGAACCACCGAGACAAAACAAGAGATGATAAACCTACCTTTTGCACCTGAAAGATCTACACATCGGCAGGGAAAGGGTGTAACAAACGAAGGATGGAAACATGGGGGGAAAAAAGGAAAAAAAGGATTAAAATAAGCAAATCATGGCCAGAGCAGGTTCAAAAACATACAGAGGAGATGAAAGAGTTGAGGTGTGTGTAGGAAAGATGGAGAGAGAAAGAGGAGGGACAGTGTGTGTGTGTTAATGAGAGGATTTTAAAGTCCAAAGTGACCCACAGTTCAAACAGATTTAAGGACACCTGTGGGACAGAGACCAGGTGTTTTCCCCCTGGGGATAGAAGGCAATACCGGGCCAAATTGGAGCTTTAAATTTCATGGATAACAATGGACTGTGTGAATGTGTATTAAAAAAAGCTATATGCAACTACACAAAGTTCATCTTCAGCTTTCTTCTGGTTAAACTCGATCACTAACTTTAGAATCTATATTATATTAGAAGTGTGGAGGGTGACTAAGTCTGCATAATAAAGGGCTTCCATATGAGTTTTAGTTCCCAAGTGTTCTTGCATTGTAAACATATTGGTAATCAAAAAGTATCGACAGTGAGGGTCCAGCCCTGTGCCCATCTTCCAACCCATGATTGTATAGCCATTTTTTATGTTTAAACAATGGAGAGCCATCCAGTCACATTAAAGTCCAATCAAACCAACAGATTATCTTGACTTAAAAGCCGATGTTTTGCAGCAAAACATGTAGATTCTTTATAGCCTGGGTTTGTGAATGCATCCCACAACATTGAAACACATCAGAGAGCACATATGCTGCCATTATTTAGCCAGTCTGCCATATGGGGTCTGAATAAAACCTGCTAACCGCAAACAAACCAGTTCTGAAACGCATTATTGACATTTTGTAGTACTGTAGTTCTTAATTCTGGTTTCTGGTGCTTGACTTTGGCATTCAGTGACTTTTAAAGGGACATTTCAGGATGTTTGACATAGGGCCTCATTTCCTAGTTATCCAGAGTGTTGCTGATTTCTGGAGATTTTTTTTTTGTAATTCAAGCAGTTCTTATTGTTTGAAGAGTTTCGTGGCACTAGGCTAACGCAAGGCTAGCGCATTCCTATGGTATCAGCTAGCCTGCATTAAAAACAGTCTGACCTGCTCCACAGAGCACCTGAGGCAAATCACTGATAACGCCAGACTTAACATATAAATGTCTGTGTCGATAGAGTAATTTTAACCATTTTGCATATAAAATAACTTATGTTTGAGCAGCATCAGCTTCGTGGTTGTATAAGTGATCTGCTAGAAAATAGTCCCTCAAAATGTGATCATTCATGTGATGCAAGGTCAGTTATATTCCAAAAATTATTCTATCGACACAGACATTTATATGGTTAGTCTGGTGTAATAAGTGATTTGCCTCAGGTGGTCGGTGGAGCGGGTCAGACTGTTTTTAATGCAGTGGAGCTGATACCATAGAAATGCGCTAGCCTTGCATTAGCCTAGCGCCACATAACTCTTCAAATATAAGAACTGCATGAATTACACAAAAAATATCTCAGAAAATCAACAACACTCTGGATAACTAGGAAATGAGGCCCTATGTCAAAAATCCTGAAAAATCCCTTTAATGCTTTTTAATACCCAGCGGAAACCCTGTGCAATGCAAGTCCCCATCCATCGCTGTGCAGACCCTCTGACTGAGCCCCATGTTTGTCTGGACACTCAATTAGCCCATGACCGAGGCAGCGGCACCAGTTACACAACCAGCTTAAACGGCACCGTCCCGCGCACTCACCGAGCCTCGCCTGTAGTCCGGTGGGGTCCTGGGACGGCCTGAGAGGGCAACCCTAAGCCCTCTTCCTGTTACCCTCCGGTTAGCCGTGATTCAAGGCCAGACAAACATCATTAACTCTATTGAAATTCACATTTGGGCAGAATCCAGGTTTATTCAAAATATGTGATATTCCAAATTGAGGAGGTGTCTTTCGATGCGCTGTCCCATTGCTGGTTACAAAAACAAATCCTATCGACGTTTCAGGATCAAGGAAAAATGATTTCAAATGTTCAATATCATTTAGGCAGATTATAGTTCGAGGTTCGAGATTCAAAGTTTGAAGAAATATCGAAACTCCATGAAGCCAACCAAATATATCAAAGTTTCTCAAGGTTTTAACACCAGTCAAGAATAATCTTAACGTTAAATATTAAAAAATTGCTGGTGAAAAATGTAAAATACTCAAAGCAGGGTCACAATATACAAAATAATATGGTATTTTTCAGACCTCTGTCCCACAACCTATTCTTTTAGCGTTTAAAATCCAAAAGCGCAGGTCAGGCAGTTTAGAAGGATGAATAATGCTTCAATCATTCGAGCCGTCTTATGATAAAAATGTCCCGAAATGCCCAAAATCCAGAGTGCGTCTTTGAGCTCTCCGTCCCGTGGTCGATATCAAAACAAACTCTCAGACTCTCTGTGCGTGGTTGAAACCATGAGCTGCTAATCTGCTGCGTAATTCGTCAGAAGGTTTTAAAGGGACAGGCTCCTGCTCTGATCGTGGGGTAATCCACAGCATATGACCGGCTTCCTCTGTGCTGTTTTGACCACAGCTATAAGAGCATTACACCGTTATTAACACAATGGAGTGCACGATTCATTTTATTTGAAGAGGGAAGAGGATTTTTTTTCCTGAGAATGCAATTAAATCAACTAATCTATGATGTTATAATGCATTTATAAATCATATTTAACACATTTCAGGGAACAATATGGTTAAAGGTAAACAACTTGCTGCTAGGCTCTATAATTAAATGCACAGCACACAAATGTCTTTTAAAAAAAATCAGCATTTGTGAGTTAATGGTGTTTTCTGTTAGCCTGGCTAACGCCAGACTAAAATCACAAGTGATATTTAGTCTTGGGACCACCAATTCATTTTCTCGTAGGAGAGGTGTGGTTTCGTCCATAGCCGTTTATTGGGCGCTATCATGCGTCTGCCCGTTGCCACAACCAATCGTATCATCGTATCCGATGACGTATGACGTACCCGCTGTAAACTTTTGAACTAAACTATTTAGAACAAGGTCTAAAGCTTGATCGAAAAATAGCGTTGCGTCTAGCTGCTGCCATGTTTGATCCGTAAATAAACTACAAGCTTCCATATGTCGAATAGCGCGTCACCATCTTGCCGTCCCTCCTCGTTCTGTGATTGGTTCCCAAATCCATGCGAAAATTTTGGCCATGGTCCCCAGGCTGATGTGCAGTTAGTTTTGTGCACCATTTTAGGGCTGAAACAATTGATTCATCAACAACTAATCGATTATTGCATATAGTAGCATAGTTGCAGCCCTACACCATTATTCTTCAGATTTCTTTCTTTTTATGCACATGGCATTTTTTTTTTAATATTACGAATTTCACATTATTTGTCCTGACTGAATCATAAATCAGACTTTTATGCTCAAGCAGCGACTCAGTACTTGCATTACTCAAGCAACATTTTCTCCATGTACTTATTTTCTCTTGAGTCATTATTTGCGTCACTACTTTTTACTTTTACTTTCATGTTTCACGTTATTAGAGCAGGGCAATAAATCTACCAGATAATACTGAAATTGGAGTTTGGAAGATATGCACATTTGCAATATTGAGTTTATGTCCAATGTTTTTTAAAAATAGGGGGAAAAGTGGTAAAAGGAGGGAAAATGGGGAAAGTGTTTTCTGTGCTCTTTAGTAATCGGTTCAGGACAATTATCTTTTTGAGCGACAAAGCAATGTAAATTGATTAATGTTTGCCAGCATATTTTAGCATATATTTCTGCTGGTTTGATTAAGTCCACCAAAAATATTGAGATATTCATTTTTGTCAATATTGCCCAGCCCTATGTTACTTAAGCACATATTGTGGCTACTCTTCCCACCTCTGTCCCTCAGCCACAAAAACAGCCAACGAGCCAACCCCGCTGCTCAGATTTATCTCACTACAACGTGATAGACTTATAGGTCCTAAATCCATTAATGAAACATCAACCCCATGGCTGTAGTAGAAACAGTTGAAGGAGCCGTGTTTGTGTGTATGGGATTACTGCGGTCTAAGAATAGAGACTCCCTGCGGTTCAAACATACAGTCACTGAGACCGACAAGAGCCCAGACCTGCACCTGTCTCAACACAGCCCACCTGCAACCACTCAAGACTGGGAAAATGAAACTGTATCTGAGAGAGACGCTTAAAATTCAATGTACATCGCCCGCTGTTGAGTGGTTACAAAAGGGAAATGTCTTCTGGATTGGTTCCACTTCCCAAATAAATGCTGGGTCATACACAGGGCATTGTCACACATTTAGCAGGATTAGCAGGTTTTAGAGGTAATGACACTCCATGTAACCTACATACATACAAAGGATATACAACATTAATGCTAAATCTATCCTTGGGTTTTTATACTATGCCTTTTTCAGGCAAATGTCAAACTCTAAAGGCACCATGATGCTTCAATCGTCAAGGAAAATTCATTGGTAAAAGTGGCATGTAGCAGTCGGAGCACTTTCCCTCTTTTGGGCATTTTAATCAGTGTTTTTAAAGCTTGAGATCTTAAAAAGTATTCCCTCTTTTGGCCTGAAATCAATTGGGCAGGAGTTGGAGTTTAAAGATGATTAGTTTGGCGCTGAAAGAAACGGAGGCAGGCAGTGGAAAAAGCCAACCCCAACCAAATGCCCTGGAACGTGTTTTGATACTAAAACGATTATGTACTCACAACTATAACTACAAGCATTAAAAAAAGTCCAGTCATACAATCACTATTTCAACCCCAATTTAACCCCTTAACTCCCACCTGAACCGAGCACATTTTCTCCAGTTTGGCTTTACCCCAGTCCAAAAGCATCTGGCAAAAAGCTGTGAAAATAGCAAAAAAATTGAGACGAAAAAAGTGAGGAAACATTGACAAAAAAGTGACGAACAATGGATGAAAAAGTGGCAAAAATGTCACAAAAATGCCACAAGAAATTGACAAAAAATGACGAAAAAAAGGACAAAAATGTGACCAAAAAATTACAAAAATATGACAAAAATGTGATAAAAAATGGACAAAAAAATGACAAAAAAGACAAAAATGTAATAAAAAATTTATGAAAAGTAAAAAAAAAAAAATGGACAAAAATGTGACAAAAATGTGATAAAAAATTTACGAATAAAATGACAAAAAAGTTACAAAAATGACCCCCAAAAAAATGATGGAAAAAAAATCTGATGACGTGAGGAAAAAGATCCTCTCGGTTCAGGCAGGAGTTCAGAGGTTAAAAGAATCATAGCCCTTTAAAAACTGAAGTAGGAGAACTGGTCTTTTTAAGTAGGCCTACCACACAGATTCAAACCGAGGAAATCTCCAGCCGTGCACTTCGTCTCCACCTTTGAACCTTGACCCTGAAGTGTTGTGACGTGATGCAACGCGAGAGGTTCAACCAGAGTGCTTCGAAAGCCATTGCATAAGTCAATTCAGATGAAGCCAGGGCTGTCATAACATAAGGTAAGGTAAGATAGATGATACAGTGAGAGTATTTGTATTACTTCAGGGCGGAATCTACAGGAATCTTTCAGGTTTTGGGCCAATTTGTCTCTTTAAAAAACCTTCACCTGGAAACAAAAAAAAAACCTGACTTTCATAATAACATCTTTAACCTCTTCACCCCCACCTTAACCTTTTATCATTTTACCCAAATCTAAAAGCTTTTTGGAAAACAAGCAACAAAAGCGAGATGTAAATGAGGATGAAAAAAAAGAAGAAAAAAAAAGCTACAAAAACGTAGGTCTTAGCTTTCAAATGAGGCCTTACACTGGCCTATAGTGTGCTCTGTTAAGGCGGGGGTAAGAGGTTAACCCTTTAATGTTACTCCCTACACCCTTTTTTGTATTTTCTAAGCATTTTTTTTATAGACCTCTGAGTTACCTGCCTTAAACCAGTCCAAACCTGATCTAAACCAGCACAAACCAGTCAGGCCAGACCTGATCTAAACCTGGTCAAAGCCAATCAAAACCACCTCTAAACCAGTAAAAAACAGCTCTAAAACTGGTCTAACCCAGGCCAGAGCTGGTCTAAACTGGTCCAAGCCATGTCTAAACCAGTCTAAAACTGCTTAAAACCGGTCAAAAGCAGTCCAAAACTGCTAGAAACCGGTCCAAACTAGGTCGGATCCAGCTAAACCTGCTCTAAGCCAGCATAAACCAATCCAGACTAGTTCAACCTGGAAATTTTGAGCGTTACAAACTTGAATCGAATGGTAGCGATAGGCTGAATTAGAAACAACACATGATTCAATAAAGTGTGCTCTACCAAACGGTTGAGCAAACTATTAAAAGGGATTATTATTGCACTGATTAACCATCGATTTATATTGGAAATTGTAATTTTAAGAGCCATTTTTTTTTTTTATCACATTGGTGCAACAATAACTCCACATCAGTAGCACAAACTCCAAACTTTAAAGTTTGGGACATTTTTTTTTTACAGATTTTGAAAAACTGAACAAGATATCCATAATCCCCTCTGAAAAAGTAACTAATATGTCAACGAAATAAAACCATAAATTTATACCTGGCTTGATCCATTATTCAGATTTCACTGAGATTTGTATGCGAGAAATTTAAAAAGTTCCTCTATTCACCTGTAGTGTCTCGCTTTAATATACAAAAGTGGGAAACAAAAAAACAAAAACAAACAAATTTAAAACTAAATTGTCTTTGTGATCATTGTGGCCTGTACCTCCTTCTGTTGCCTCTCCAGCTCCTTCATGCGGATCTCCCTCGCCTCCGCTCGCGCCGCTCTCTTTGCCGCCAAACGGGCCTCGGCCTAAAGAGACAAAAACATTAACAGGACATCAATGAAAGAAGTCAGTGAGAAAATAACAAAGGAGAAGTGATTCTGCAAGCCTTCACTGGGGATAAGTATAACAAAACCTGATAGGGCGTGAGAACAGTGGCTACTTCCTTTAATTTTGTAAGAGGAATTAATAAAATTGTAATAAAACCAGGTTTACTGGGGGATGCATGTGAACATAGACATTACAGGCAACCACCAACCCTTTGGCAAGAAACATTCTCTCTCTTCTTGTTGTGCATCTTTCATCACTTAAACTCTCTTCAAAAACCTTAAGCTATTGGGCGGGCAACACAACGTTATTGTGTCAGATCCATTTCTTCAGATAAGGCAATGTTCTTCAGTTCAAATCAGGACAAACCATTTCTGACAGTCAGGAAATAGATTGTGTGATTCAGTGTGTGACTGTTTATAGGCTTTTCCCCCACTCACTGACACCACCTAATGGCCTCTGAGTGAATGATGGTGCATAATAATTTATGTAATTCAGACTTTAAAATAAAGTTTCAGCCCACTTTCTTACTGTGCACATTTTAAACATATCCAGGACTCAAATATGAATGCGTAACTAAGAATGACACATATTACAGAGCCATTTCACTGGTTACACATGATTACACACCCTGGATAGATCATTTATTTGTAGAGAACACTGTAATATTAAGAGTAATGTAGCCTTTTTGTGGCTTTCTATAGCAACCATTAAAATTGGATTAGTGGCCCTAATCCTGAACCAATTAGATCAGTGAAAAGTTGAGCACAAAGCTATAGACACTTTTCAAAGGCATTCAAATGTATATGTTGTAAATCAGTATTGTAACTTACAGAAATCTATTATAGACTCATGGTCAGATAACAAAAAACATTAAAAACCTCTAAACTTTTAAGAGGCAGTCATACCAATGCTTCCACAGCTGTGAGACGTTTCAATCATTCAGGCAACATACTTCTAATATTTGTATTTAAAGGGACTAGATGCAAGTTGGTCATGTTATACTCACTACTGCCACCTCAGGTCTTACGTGTAACTGCAGCTTCTATATTAAGCTTGTGCATGACGGCACTTCGGACCCAAATTCACAACTTTTTGAGTGACTTTTAGAGGCAGCTGTGGTGAATAAGTCTGGGCTCATTCTACACTTCAGGACATGGCTGGAACATGAAGGGGGAGGAAAATACTTAATTTTAACATTATAAACTCTGTAGTCCTATAGTACTTTATGGGAAAAGGGCCACATTGGGTTTTTGAACTTGTCAGGATCAGCTGATATTTGGGGCATTTCAAAAATAAACTCCCAAATAGACTAATTGCGCATAAAAACACACAAAAACAATGGTATTCTTTTTATCCAGAGCATATAGTGTTTGGGCAGGTTTTGCAGGCCGTATTAAAGGGCTATAAGTCTGTCGTTTGCCCACCTCTGTTACAGACTAACACAATTTCGAAGTCCCTTCTTGCCCTTGTGCCCAATTCTCTCTCAAAATATCTCTGACCTCATTCAAATCGACAGCCACAAAGTGCTAATGCTAAGCTAGCCGTGTGTTTATATCGGTGTTGTGCACAGGCCAGTGGTTGAGCTCCCCTCTGCCCTGGGACAAACACAGTCCTTTTCCTTAAATGGAGCTGCAGTTTGTATTCTGTCTGCAAGCATTTCCTTCCCCTCGCTCTCTCACTCTGTGGTGTTTCTCTGCGGCTCTGGGCGTGGTCATTACGTACATTCATGCATTTCCCAGTGACATTTAGAGGATGCCCGTTTTTCTTCTTAGCATGCAGACATTGGCCTATATAATACGTTGCGTCATATACAACCTCACAAAATAGTTGGATTTACAGAAAAGGGCACACGTGAATAACAGGAGCCGTCAAGTCCAGTCTTAACCTGAAATATGAACTAAACTACTCAACTAAACAGGGACCATGGTTTAGTCTCAAGTGGGTCTAAACTCAAGACTTAAGATAGCAAGAACTCTGTGAATATTGATGTATTTTTTAGCCTTAAACACAAAAATACAGCAACTTTTCTAACCACATACACAAGCAATGTCAACTTGTACAGAAAAAATATGAAGTAGCTGAACTAAATACGAAACAGATGTGACCTACAGATGGGGGACTATTTTTAGAGTTTCCCTGAATGTATCCAGTTACATAGAGCTTTAAATAGCAAGGCCTCGAGCCATTTACCATCTGCCCCAATATAGGAAAATATGAAAAGAAAGGCTAGAAACAAAGTGGTGAGGTGTAGCGCACAACATGTCAGAAAAGGGTACTTCAAAATGGGCAGCTTGTAGCTCACAATGAATGAACAAGAGGAAAAAGATGAATTGAAATGTTGCTATAGGATATTCATCATCACTGCATAATATGGATATTGGCTCATGATTAAACCAGCTACACTGCATTGTCTCCGAATAAAACAAGGGTGAATACACAAATCACATGTGAAACCAAAAGCATTTTAACCTCTTAACCCCCACCTGAACCCGAGCACATTTTCTCCAATTTGGCTTTACCCAAATCCAAAAGCTTCTCGAAAAAATGTGTCAGAATAACGACAAAAACGAGGATGAAAACGCAATAAAAATGTGACAAAAGCAAAACAGTGTTAAAAAAAAAGCAATGAAAAAGAAAAAAAAAGAAAAAACATGACGGAAACTCGACAACCAAGTGACAAAAATGTGGTGAAAACAAAAAAGTCACAAAAAAAATGAAAAAGCAACAAAAAGTCACAAAAACGTGAGGTAAACTTTAAAAAAAGTGACTAAAATGAGGCAAAAACACGCCTGAAAATGAGTGATGAAAAAGCAACACAAAGTGTCAAAAACATGATAAAAACATGACCAAAAAAAGAGACAAAAAGACATTAAAACGCGTTCAAATGAGGCATTACACTGTTGCTCTCCAGTCGAGAAGATTCTAGGTTGAACTGGAGAAAATGCGCTCAGTTCAGGCATCAGAGGAAACAGTTTTTACCTGATGAACATCAACACTTGAGCATTTTAGCATTAAGCTTCAATGATTCGCAGATTAGTCCTGATACTTTCATTTCACCTTCTGACATTTTAACTCAAAGCATAATTTATGCACTTGATAATACCAAATTATAATCCTTTTAATCGTCTAGTTACTTCTTAACATTGTATCCTATTGAGCTCATTAGTATTGCACATGTTAGCTTACATCTAAAACGGTCCCCAGCATCAGCTCTTTGTGACGTCAGTGATCTTTCAGTCATATTCCAAAGTGCCCAAAGGTGAACTCGCTTCTTCACCATTTACACATAATTATAGCCGGACTCAAATTTAGTCAACACACACATTTTTATTCAAGTGCACATTCGTGTTACCGGCTTTTGGGGGGTTCTTGGACAAAGAGCAGTCAGGGGAGTCTGTTCTAGTGCACCAGGTGTGTGTAATTAGCCGGTGATTGGCACCACATGGCTCTGCTGCAGTGTGGGGGGGAGGGGCTGACGTGCGACTCAACTAAACACGGTATAGAAAGCTCATGTTACATTTCAATAGATTGTTTTTTTTGGTTATCTCCTGTGACCGACCTCTCACTGTCTTGAATAAACTCTCTTTGTGAACAGTTTGGAGATTAAAATATTGTACATGCAAATAATCACAATGTGCAGAAGGTGCCAATAAAATGACTGACTGAGCCCAGATGTTGCTTTAACCTCTTAACTCCCCCTGAACTGAGAGCATTTTCTCCAGTTCAGCTTTACCCAAATCCTGTAGGCCAGTGTAACACCTCATTTGAAAGCTAAGACCTACACAACTAAATTGATCTTTTTCCTCAAATCATCGGATTTTTTTTCATCACTTTTTCGATTTTTTTTGGTCCATTTTTTTGTCTTTTTTTGTCACTTTTTCGTCAAATTGTTCGCATTTTTGTCAAATTCTTATAACTTTTTTGTCAATTTTTTGTCACTTTTTCGTCCATTTTTTCTAAATTTTTCGTCAAAATTTTCTCAATTTTTTGTTAAATTTTGTAATTTTTTTGTACATTTTTCTCACTTTTTTCACATTTTCATCCTTGTTTTCATCTAAGTTTTGTTGCTATTTTCACACCTTTTTTCCAGAAGCTTTTGGATTGGGGTAAAGCTGGAGAAAATGTGCTCGGTTCAGGTGGGAGTTAAGGGGTTAAATCTGCAACACCCAACAAAAATCTCACACTTTGAGTAGGCCTGTCATGATAGTTACTTTATCGACTTATTGTTAAATTAATTACAGAAAAACAATCTTATTTGGCTAAATAATTCAGTAAGTAAATTTATTTACTTACATTTTTTCCTTAAAGGGGCCAGTTGTCATTTTTATACTCACTACTGCCACCTCTGGTCATACGTGTAACTGCACCTTCTATGTCAAGCTCGTGCAGGATTTTAGAGGCAGTTGTGGTGAACAGGTCTTGGCTCATTTTGCATCTTAGGACTTGGCTGGAACATGTAGGGGGAGGAAAATACATAGTTTGAAAAATTTTAAACTCAGTATAGTCCCTTTAATTCTTGTCCTATTTTTTAAGTTAATTGTGTTTCATTGAGTTTCATGTTAAAGGAATAGGAGATATGTTCTTAGCGTAGCTTAGACAAGTTCATTTGTACAGTAAAGTGAAGATATTGCTGTGCGGACGTCGAACTACTCCTGGTATTATTTCGCCTTACAATATAGTTCCCCTCTTTTTTCGCTTAGAAAATCCACATTGTTTAAATTTGTGTAACTATACTTTAGCTTCACGTAACCAGGGAAAACGTGGAAGAGCTCGGTAGCTTCTATCTTCACCTCGTTTGGAGCTATAAAGGAGAGGAAAGGCTAAATGCTAACGCCGTCTGTGCTGTGTTTACGTGACTGAGGGCACGCGTGAAGACCAGACAGGTACAAATGAACTCATCTAAGTTATGGTAAGAACATATCTCAGTCAGTTTTTTTTTAATAAAGGATATGTCAATGTACTTTTATGCACTAAGTGTTCCTCAATAATATCGTTTATTGTGATATTTCCCTGCCTCAATATATTGAACTTCAAGTGTTGTTGTGACAGGCCTAACTTTGACAATCAATCAGATACATCAACTTAACTTCAAAGAACTGAAGGTCAGACAAGGAAAATCAACAACAACAGAAGGCTTCTTGCTGCATGAATAAAGCTGCAGCTGCTTGCCCTACAGTGAAATGTGCTGTCTTCCCAAGTGTGAAGTGGTACAATGATATTCATAAACTCTAATACACTGCTGCCGCCTTTAGCTTTGATTACAACACATAATTTACTGTGGCATTGTTTCAATAAGCTTCTGAAGGGGACAAGATTAACATTTGTTCAGTATTGCATACATTTTTTCACCACATGATGGTACACCCCCCATCAGACAGTTCTTAATAACCTGACTTTAGTAGTGTCTGCAACCTCTTTAAACAGTTTCTCCGCTTCTCAATCAGGCAAACATATTTTCCACAACCACAAGATGTTTTTGGCATCGTCATTTAGTAAATAAGCTACTCATTGCTTCAGCTGGGGTTAAATCCCTTGTTGCTGCCCATGCAGAAATCATCCAATATTTGCTCTGTTAAATCCGGGTAGTGCCTCTTTTGGGGCCAAGCAGTGTAGGCATTCTACCAATAACTTCAAAGTAGATTTTCTGTTCTCTCGTAAAATGTTTGACCATCACTACAGTAGCAAAAACTACTTTCTCCAGTGTAAGAACAAGTCAAATCTAGTGAAAGGGGGCACTTAAGAAAAAACAAAAGTCCATCTTTAGCCTGCAGCAAAACAAACAGAGTGCTCCAAGTGCTCCGTTAAAATAGAAACATCGCTTTAGGACAGACTGTGGAGTCCACTGACAAATCATAATGGGTTTCGCCTCAGGACTACAGAGTTATGACACAGGCCCAATGGCCCCTGGTTACACTGCTTTATGACCGCTACGCCAGGGGCCAACATTGCTGTAGTACCTCCATATGTGGACGGCAAAACAAGCTAGTTTTCCACTAGATAGCATTGCACTTTACACACGTTTTAAGCAACTGTGGTTTCTATTTTTTTTTTTTTTTTTACTTTCTACAGCTAGATATTGCTCCTGTGATAACGCTGGGTCAGCTATAATTAAAGAAACCAGGCCGGTTTTCGTAAGGAACATTTTATAAATCTTGTATACTTATAAGGGCCGGACTTTGATTGACAGGTTGTTAGCATTCGAGCTAATGGCACGGCTACGACCGAACTACATGTCACGTGAGGGCCGAGTCTACAGTGAAGATCCCGCCCTTATGCCCTTTTTAGGAACATGCCCCGTCAGAGCTGGGAAGGAGGAGTCTCTAAATCCACCATGATTTCCCTTTCGAATGTGGTCATTATGGCAAACGGGGACGAGTGAGGAGACGGAGTCTATTAATTATTATGTCTATGCATAGGCCTCCACACCTCCATGTAATCATTATGTTGGTCCCAAGCCTGGATAAATTGAGAGTGCTAAGTCAAGAAGGGTAATCTGGTGTAAAAGAGCCTGTACCATTATACCATTAAATCCTTCAGCCAGCATATATCGTCACTCGCCAAGAATCAGCAGTTTCAACAACAGTAGCGGGCTGTATTGCGTCAACAAGGTTTCAAAGGCAGCATTCAGCAAAATCCTTAAGTCTGTAACGGGAGGGCGATTTTGGGATCCTTTTGCAGGTTTTGTGCGTCATTTGTCCACCACAGAAGTTCTCCTGCAGACTCTTTAATACACTGGGGGGAAAGTGAGCTGATTATTTGCACATGTTAACTCTCTATGCGGTGAAGGGTTATGTAATCTCAGAAATATAGCCGCAACCTTTTAAAGTTTTTACATTTTTCTTGTTAGTGTTTTACCAAATATTGCTTTTACACAGCATTATGGCTGCCTTCACGGTTATCTGATGTTTTGAAAAAGATTTTTGAATAGCAAGTTTACAAAAAAGGAAACTTAAAAAAGACTTTCTTAGATCTATTGTAAAGTAAAGATAAATTGTAGACTAATAGTAGGTTGTCTTCCGAGTCCAGGATCTTGCTCTCTTCTTTTGATAATTGATAATGCCCGTGACAGTGATTCATGAATATCAATAACACTTATTCATCCAGGCTCACAATGAAATCAGGCAGGTTTTCAGACAAAACTGCACCATCCTCCTTCTGTTTCTGCTATTTATACTGGCCCAGATGGACTAATTCAGCACATTTCAATGGGACAGTCCTCCTGAGAGCAGATGAGCTGGGTCAACACAAAACGCTCTGATTTATTATTGAGGATACAACCTTTGTCTTTGGAGCTTACAATGAAGGTGCGGAAAAAACAATGCTGTGTCATTAAGGGTTAGGTAAGAAACTGCAGACTTGACTTCCTCAGGACTTTCCGACGCTTTTTGGACGACGGTAGTGCTATTGTAAAATACAGTCACGGTAAAAAAAAAAAAACATAAGCAACTTAAGTGATCAGCAATTATGCAATTTGCACACTAGCAGAGTGAAAAATAATGCCGTACTGAAAGGATATTACGCACAAACTTTGAAATATTATGTAGCTTATACATTTCCTTCATAACAAACATAATTTTGACCTCGCAAATGTGTTTTTTGAGACCTACAGTATGTAGTTCAAATTCACAGCATAGGATAAAATCAGTAGAGATTGACTTAACCTCTTATCACCCGCCAAAACCAAATCCATTCTCTCCTCTATGCCATTGTCGTCACCTTTTATTTCCCTTATGTGTTTTTGTCACTTTTTTATCACTTTTTTGCTGCTCTTCTGTCACTTTTTCTGCCAGATTTTTGTCTTTTTTTGCTGGATTTTTGTAATATTTTTTGCTGGATTATTGTCACTTTTTTGCTGGATTTTTGTCTTTTTTCAGCTGGATTTTAGTCATTTTTTTTGCTGGATTTGAGTCTTTTTTTGCTGTTTTTTGTCACTTTTTTGCTGGATTTATGTATTTTTTCTGCTGGATTTTTATCTTTTTTTCTGCTGGATTTTTGTCTTTTTTTGCTGGATTTTTGTAATTTTTTTTGCTGGATTATTGTCACTTTTTTGCTGGATTTTTGTCTTTACTCTGTTGGATTTTTGTCTTTTTTTTTTGCTGGATTTCTGTCTTTTTTTGCTGGATTTTTGTCATTTTTTGCTGGATTTTGTCTTTTTTCTGTTGGATTTTTGTTTTTGTTTTTTTGCTGGATTTTATTCTTTTTTTGCTGGATTTTTGTCTTTTTTCTACTGGATTTTTGTCTTTTTGCTGGATTTTTGTCATTTTTTTGCTGGATTATTGTCACGTTTTTGCTGGATTTTTGTCTTTTTTCTGCTGGATTTTTATCTTTTTTTTGTTGGATTTGTGTCACTTTTTTGTTGAGTTTTTGTCATTTTTCTCGCTTTTTTTGGTCACTTTTTAGCTTTTTTTGTTGCGTTTACATCCTCATTTTCTTCTCGTTTTTTGCCTCTGTTTTGAAGAAGCTTTTAGATTTGGAGAATTTGGAGAAAACATGTTCAGGTGGGAGTTAAGAGGTTAAAGGGATATTTCAGGATTTTTGACATAGTGTTTAAAATTCGAGTTTAACTTTATAGCACAAGATGTTTGCTGCTTTGTACCACTGAGATTACTTCCCACTAGGACTGCACAACTAATTACTGAAGAATCAAAACAATTACAGGGTTTATATGGTTAGAAGCAGGTCAAACACAACGCTTTTTAATGTCACAAAAGCAGAATAAAATTGACGCATATTTCATTTAAGATTTGCAAACATTTCATCAAAAATGTTTGCAAAAATGTGGTGAACTTCAGCCAAAACTGAAACTGAACATGTTGTAGACCATCATTTTGGTATTTTTGATTAAACAGTAAAGTTGTTTTTAAATGTAGACTTAATGCCAGTTTGAATCTAATTTAATGCTTTTTAATGACATGTATGGCCTTGATTTTTGCTTTAACTACGCAAACATCTGCCTCCATAAGGATTTATCATGAAAAAAACCTGGTAACAACTCTGCGGTCTAGATCTCTACAAACATGTTAAAAAATGTGTGTTATTTATGTACTAGTTTAGCTCAGAAGTTTATGTTTCTGACTTTCTCTCAACTCAAAAAGTCACCACTGGTATTTTTTTCCCCCAAAGTTTGTGCCGCCCTACTTCATACAGTTACAGAAAAACAGAATTTTAGAGCTTAAACAATCCTGCTTGTTTTGCTTGCAGTTTCTTAGGCTTGTCAAATGTGGGACAAGGTGAAACTGCCAACTGCCCTCACCGTCACCGCTGCATCGCCCTCGTGCCCCGAATACCAGTGTGTGGGAATAATCATGTTATTTTCATGCCTGGTGCTGACAGATGGAACGGAGCTCTATACAGAAAAATGTCTGATTTCATAGCCCAGTTTACTCTCACAATGAGGCAGTAGGCCTTCAGATAACTTGTTTAATTGTTCAGGTTTGGGGCGGTGTTGAGAAAATGTAGGGGGAAAAAAATAGTAGTTCCTTTTATAGAGGTCAGTGAGACGGCCCAAAGGGAGCGGCTGTGAAAAACTCCTAAGAGACATGAGTCAAATGAACCAAACGACTTTTTCACACAACTGACAGCACTCATTCTGCTTCGGAGGCGTTTACACTTCTGATTTTCCCCAACAACCAAGTCTTGCACATTCTCAATTGCTCTTAACCAAGCACATTTTCTCCAGTTCAGTTTTACCCAAATCTAGAAGGTTCTCGACTGGAGAGTTTACAGACTATAGGCCAGTGTAACGCCTCAATTAACCTTTTAACCCCCACCTGAACCAAGCACGTTTTCTCCAGCTTGGCTTTACCCAAATCAAAAAACTTAGCAAGGAAAAAGAGGATGATAACTTCATATAAACGTAACGAAAACGCAAGGCAAGGCATGTTTACTTACACCGAGCATTTCGTACACAAGGCAACTCAATGTGCCTTACAAAAGAAGATATGCAAAAATTAGGTTAAAGCAGTACTAAGAAACTCTTGCCCCGAGAGGCCATAAGCGCAACTGCAGGCGTCGTAGCAAGTTGCAATTTTTTTACTTATTAATTGTCTTGGAGAGTAAATACTACGCTGACAGAAAAGACAAAGGGAAAGAGAGATATTGTACATCCAATTATACAATGGAAATATTTTTTTTCACTCAAACTTGGCTGTAAATACTGTTTATAGTGACGCTAGCCCGCAGTTAGCTTTTTTGTCCATTAGCATGTTAGCTCCTTTTTCGTGATTCTATTAGTGTGTACTGCTTTTCCGGTCCGGTGGCAGTCAAGTTGCAAACATGGTTTTCTGGCCAGAGACACCAGGGGGAGATGAAAGACCCTCCAATCATCCCATAAACACTTGTATTACCCCCACAGGAAGTATGAAAAGGATTCATTTTGGATTTTTTATTAAGGTAAAAACGTTACTCAGTACCGCTTTAAGTTAAGGCAAAGCACATATAAAAACATCAAGACATGGGAAATACACAGAGCACCAGGGCAGGCGCTGGAATTTGTTCTTGGGGACTGAAAGGATGAGCGGCCATTAACTGGGGGCGGGACTGAGGAAATGTGTTGAGGCAGACACAGAATGATGGGGGCGTGGTTAGGGAGGGGTATGTGTGTGCAGTTGTTTACAATCCTGAAAGTCAGTGTTAAAGGGACTATACGAAGTTTAAAAATTTCAAAATTATGTATTTTTCTCCCCCATGTTCCAGCCATGTCCTAATGTGTAGAATGAGCTCAGACCTGTTCACCACAACTGCCTCTAAAATCCTGCACTGTCACTCAAAAAGGTGTTAATTCGGGTCCGAAGAGCCGTCATGCACGAGCTTAATATAGAAGCTGCAGTTGGGGGCCTGAGATGACAGTAGTGAGTATAAAATCACAAACATGCGTCTAGCCCCTTCAAGCAAAATATGAGCGAAGGAGCTCAGTCCTTATCTGGTTTAGCTCCATGGCTTGGCCGCAACTAAGGAGCAACGAAAAAAGCCACAAAGTAGCAAAAAATATGAAAACACAACAAAAAAAACAGACAAAAACACGACAAAAAACTAGAAAACTATGAAAACATGACAAAAACGCTTAAAAAAATGTGTCAAAACGTGGCGACAACGCAACAAAAAAGTAACAATCAGTTTTGTAGGCCTTAGCTTTCAAATGAGGCGTTATACTGTTTATCTCCAGTCAAGAAGCTTTTAGATTAGAAGCCAAAATGGAGAAAATGTGCTTGGTTAAGGTAGGGGGTAAGAGGTTAAAATCTATCCTCACTATGACTGTCACGTTTTCATCCTTTTTGGTTGTGTTTTCATCATGTTTTTTTTTACCTTTTTCCAAATATGCAGAAGTGTGGCAGTTTATTCTGAACCATCTCTGAATCTCTAGCTAAAATAAATAAACTGCACACACACAAAAGTATTCAGCTTAAACTCATCTATACATTGTCGTTATCGGTTCTTAAATTCTTCAGGGAAAACCGTCTCCACTGTCGAACCTCAAACAGCTGCACAGCTCTGAGCTCCGCAAACAGAGAACGTGCTACCCAAATGTGCTTCTCAAGTAAATTAAACAAATACAGACCTAGACATGTATAAAAACAGTGAGCAGGCGGCTGAACCGAGAGGAAATATCCAACTGCTTTAAACGCATTGAAGGAACGTCCTTTTGCACTGAATGAACAAAGCACTGTCTCAACAAAGACGAGGGAAGTGGGCAGTAAAATCTAATATATGGCACTTAATAACATTCAGCTGGTTTGAAAGACTTGGCACGATGCAGCCCTGGTTTCCTATTTAACTAAAAATAGGAAGGCAGATGATGACAATTCAGTTCTCCACTGTTCATTGTTCATTTACACTGCAATGTTTATTTATATTCTTCTTCTCAAATTTATATCATCGTATATTCTATTTTAACCTCTTAACTCCCACCTGAACCGAGCACATTTTCTCCAGCTTTACCCCAATCCAAAAGCTTCTGGAAAAAAGGTGTGAAAATAGCAACAAAACTGAAAAGAAAACAAGGAGGAAAATGTGAAAAAAGTGAGAAAAAATTGACGAAAAAGTGACACAAAATTTACAAAAAATGGACAAAAAAATGACAAAAATTGACAAAAAATGGACGAAAAAGTGATAAGAATTTGACAAAAAAAATTGGAATAATTTGATGAAAAAGTGACAAAAAAAATGGACAAAAAAAATAATCGAAAAATTTGACGAAAAAGTGACAAAAAAGTCCCGAAAATTTGACAAAAATGAGATGACTGCCCAACCGATGTGAGGAAAAAGATCAATTTAGTTTTGTAGGTCTTAGGTTTCAAATGAGGTGTTACACTGGCCTACAGGATTTGGGTAAAGCTGAACTGGAGAAAATGCTCTCGGTTCAGGCGGGAGTTAAGAGGTTAATACCTTATAAATGTGTATATATTGCCAGATTTTCGTATACAAGTACCTATTCTGCTGAGTTGTATTTTATTCTTTCATTTCAATCTTTTGTTTCTAAGATTGCTATTGAACAACTGTGACAACGCAATTTCCCTTGTGGATCAGTAAAGTTTGTCAAAGCAAAACAGCTGCACATGTTCCTGACGGACCCATGGGTCGTGGAACCATTTTCAGTGGGTCGCAAAATGTTTACAAAGAACATTTCTTTCCATATTTATCTATTGAAAACTAATGAAAACACCACATGAGCCTGATTTCAGCTAATGTTATGCTTATTCAACAATAATTTGTGGGAAAATTCAATGCTTTATAAATCTGTTTTGTTCGTGACTTGATATGCACGATGCTGCAGGTCCTGAAGTCAAACCAGTTGAGAATGACAGTTCTATATGGCCCAGTGCAAATCATAATCTAAATGATGTTTTGTATTGACAGTGTTGGGCAAGTTACTTCAAATTTTTAATATATTCTTCGTGATTACAGCTCTAAAAATGTAATATTTGTCTTACATATTAAGGTTTCAGAAATGTAGCTGAGTTACATTACTTTGAGCTACTTTTGGCAAAATCTAAAATGAATATGGTAATAATGCCACCGAGCCAAAGTGCAGTCAGAGATTTCCATTTCCTTCGCTTTCTCCATTCTCTTGTTTTTTTCGATCATACATTTAAATGCACTTGTAACTCGAGTTCCTTGAAATGTAATGACTTATATATGCCTGTATTAATTCCTGTAGGAATAAGTTATATTCCTTAGTTACTGAAAAAAGTGATATATTTTTGCAACTCGTTTTCTAACACATTATCCCCAACACTGTGTATCGACATCCTTTTACAGCAACAGAACTGGGCGTGCATAGTTTGAATGAATCACAAAGTACCACAGATAACACTTTTTCCTGAGTTTTGTGATTAGATTTTTATTAATGAGAAATACCTTTTAAAGGGGGGGTGTTATGCAAAATCGACTTTTTCAAGCTTTACATCATGTTATTATGTCATTCCCTCATTAAAAACATGCCTGAAGTGTATTTTTGAGTAATCTGTGAAAACTCTGATGGCAGCCATTTTAGGGATAGGTTTGCCTGAGTCCTCCTAGGAACGCCCCCACCTCCTGGAGACGCCTCCGAGCTTTCATCACCAGTAACCAACCACTGCTCCTCAGCAGAACCCCCTCCCCACTGATGCCACAGACAGCGTGTGGAGGGGGCGTGTCGGAAAGGGTCAGAGGTTCTTAAAGAGACAGAGGCCTATTTCAAGACATTCACTACAGCCATTTTGAGAGAGACATTTTATACAAGGCAGTTATTCTAATTTACTGCATTTACAGACCAACAGAAGGTTTCGTCATCATTGTAGTGTGCTATAGACCGGTGCTATGTGATTGAAAAAAGCATAATACCCCCTCTTTAAGTGCAACCTTTTGAAACTACATTTTACAGGAAAATATTGCATTCAATCAACCTCTCTGCCGATGTTTGCGTCCACATTAAAAGGTAGGATATAGAGTATAAAAGAAGTTATTGTCTACCATGGCTAAGGATGGCTGAAATTAGCCTTTGCCTTGTTCATTTGCATACATCTGATACATCTCATACATTTATATGAAGTCCATTGAAGAGTGGCGGTTTATATGTTTGATTTGCTCATATTCAAGTTCATAAAATATTTTAGAAAGATGGCCCAGGGTTGTGATTGTCGAGTCTATTTTAAAACAAGAGAATATACTACGTAACATTTAACATTGCAAAAGAAACTAACGTGCCTTGATTACAGTACGTTTCAATATTTCGCAAACATGCATGATGGGAAAATGCCTGACAGGAAGTTGCCCCAGCAGCAGCAGCAGACAGGGCTGTGTGTGGGGTGAAGTGACTGCCACCCAGTGATTTATGTCTTCATGTGGTTCACCTTCTAAGTATAATGTTTGGGCCTGGATACAAGCACTCGTGACATACAGTAGTAACAGAACTGTAAACAAGCAGCTGGGGCTTTGAAACAACCACTAAAGGCTGGTAAAAAAGTACTCCATTTAGACGGTTGAGGGGTAGAAGAACGTTCATTTACTGTGCGCTCTTCATTTTTATGGGTTTTGTGGGTTTGTATGCTTGGTCTATCTATTTAACTGGACCCATATCTAACACACGTCTTACAATGGCAGGAGTAAACTAAAGAAAGCCTTCAGTGATAAAGGAAGGGCACCCACACTTCAAGAGTTTTTGTGTCATCTAATTTACGGATTATATTATGCTCCATAGTAATTTACCATCTTGAAAAAATAATCTTGACATAATAGTGACCCATCTCCAGACTTTAGGACTGCTCAATTATAGAACAATTATTTCAGTAATCATTGAAATCACACCTTTAAAAAAAAAAAAAAGTTGTTTTTATGCCAAATATTTTCTTTGGACCGTTAAAGTCCAAATTATATTAAATATGGAACCGTTTTTTAAACTAATCCTCTATTAGAGACATCCCTGGCTGACCTGCCCGACCTGCCCACCGCTGGCCGCCCTCACACCTGCCCAAGCAAACCAAGCTGCGTAGCCTGATGACATCATCACACAGCGCTGTTTGTTTATGTCGCACCAAAGCATGTGCCAGTAGCATGTGAAATGGGAAGGGAAGGCATGAAATAATACTTGCTGTTACGACCCGGCTCTGCTAGTAAAGGAAGTAACAAAAACCAAGATGTAAAATGGTAAAATAAAGTTGTAATTTAATAAAGGGAGTGTAAAAGGTAAATTTAACAATGGAGTGACATAAATAACAAACAACAAAGGCTATTTACAAAAGGTTAACCAAAACAAAGTTACTAAAACGAGTGTACAAAACCAACTAGACAAAAGCTTACGAGTGTCTCCAAAACTTGTCACAAAAGGCCTAATAACAAAACGAGTGACAAACAAAATGAGACACAAACTAAAACGAGTGTTCCTGGAAAACACAAAGTCATGACAGACACGAAGGAACACAGACACAAATACAAATGGCGCACTGGCCACAGAGACCAGCCGCCCTCAATGAGCCACGGTGGAGTCCTTTTATAGGAGTGGCTGGCACAGGTGGCTTTAATGAGCTCCCCACAGGTGTTGAGCTGCTCCCCAATCAGGCGGCCAGGACCCCAATGCGCTCCACCAATCGCAGCCCAGGACCACAGCAGCAAATTTACATGGGGGAAAAGCAGGTTTTGGCCACACAAACAAAAATATACAAAAAGGAGGGAACCTGGAGGCCTGGGGCCGTAACACTTGCTTTGAGCTGCGTTTTTAAGATCTGCTCCTGGAGAAGAGTTTTAGACTTTTCTGCAACAAACAGCCCTGGCCAGAGGTTTCTAAACTTTGAGTCTCCTTTCAGCAAAACGTGAGCTTTTATCAGTAGCGTTATCTCAAGAGCTACGTATAAACCTCCTGGAACCGCCACCTTAACGTGGTGGAGGGGTTTGAGCACCTGAAAGATCCTGGGAGCTCTGTTGTCAGGGCTTGGTGCCCCTGGTGGGGTCTCCCATGGCAAACAGGTCCTCGGTGACGGGTCAGACAAAGAGCGGTTCAGAAGCCCCTTATGAGAGACCAATAGGCCCGGTTAATCGTGCGGCCGTCCTTCTGGGGAACCACCGCCTGCAGGAGGAGCCATAAGGGCTGGTGCAGTGTGATTTGGGCAGCGGCTTCCCCTACGACCCGGCAACGGACAAGTGGAAGAAAATGGATGGATGCATGGATGGATTAATTGCACAGCCCTACGCAGATCTTGGTCCGAATCTCACGCTGGAGACTTTTGCCAACAGCGTATGTTTTGGGTTTATGGGGAAAAGCGATAACCAGGGCCAGGTTTCTCTGCAGGGACATTGAAGCATATCTTTAAAAAAATATATATTTTGGAGCTGCAGTTGCTGAACGATAGTGTGCTCGCCCTCCAGGCCTCCAGTCCAGAGGTTGGCGGTTTAATATCAGCTCTGGCAAGTACATACGGTTGTCAACTTGTCATGTCCTTGCAGGGCTGGGACAAACTGATAAAGCTGTTTAAGTCTTGAGTTATCACCTTTGGGAGAACAAACATTACTAATTCAAGCAAGGTGATTAAACCAATAGTGGGTCCTAAACAAGCAAAATGTGGCATCATAGACATTATGTTTATCATACAAAACAGATTGATAGAGTGCATCAGGGTCCAGGTTTGTTAAAGACAATGGGTGCTCTTCGAGAACAAAACAACCTTGCGATAGAAGACTCACACTATGGTGGTTTAGAATTAAAAGTACCAAATAAAGGACTTTTAATTCAACAATCATCATGCTGGGGACCTTCTATTGCCCTCCTGTATTCTACTACCCTCATAGGACTTTTGATATGCTTTGTCTTCCATTATGTTTAGCTGCTTGAAAGATTTCCCTACTCTAGTCAATGAAATACATAAAAAAGTCAGGGAAGGTTCAACAACACTATTTGCCCAAAGAATGAGATCAGCTGACGACCTGAACATCCTGAATGCCCAGGTTATTCCTTCAATGGATTTCTTCTTTCCTGTTGGCACGGGCATATTCCAAGATGACAATGCCAAGATTCATTGGGCTCACATACATTGTGAAAGAATTGTTCAGGGAGCATGAGGCATTATTTTCACACATTGGCCGCCACAGAGTCCAGATCTTAACCCCATTTTGAATCTTTGGGATGTGCTGGAGGACGCTTTACGCAGTGATCACACACTCCCATGGTCAATACAAGATCTTGGTGAAAATCTTGGTCATTGCAGAAGCTTATTGAAACAGCACCACAGCAAATGTAATCAAAGAACGGGGTCCAACAAAATAGTAGAGGGTGTGACCTTTTTAATTGTGGTGATTTTTTTTTTTTTGGTCAGGCAGTGCACATGATTTCCTTCTTTTTGGCTCATAGAAATCATTGTTTAAAAATCATTATGCCCCAAAGTTGCCCAGCGCTTGTCTGTGCACTTTGAGCCCCGTCTGATCCCTGCTGCTCGTGCTGTGGAGGGCTTTGACTGCGGTGAACAAACAGGAAGCAGTTTGTGATTACCATCTCCAAAGTGATGTCACCCACAGGAAACCCAGTCCACTTCCTTATAAGGAGACGTGAGTCACAGCCACAGGTCGACGCACACTTAATTGTTTTCTTGATTAAAGCCTGTTTCATTTCTTGGGGCATAACGGCAGCGGAAAAAGTAAGTCAGTGCCAGCTACAGTCAGAGTAAATAATGTTAATGATGTGGAAATGTTTAGTTTAGAAGCTGCTTTTGACCTTAGACTGAGCATTAAACATTAACCGGATTGAGGTTTGCTGGATTGTGGCTTTCAATGGAAGTTGACTATTCTCATTGCTTGCCCGCACCAACGTACAATATTATACTGTCTCTATAAAGTTCAGAGGAGGGTATCGTTAAGGTACCTGTCAAGTAGGAATTATAACCCATTTTAGTCCAGTTTTAGTCGAAGAAAATTTCATGTTAGTTAGTTAATTAGTTGACAGGAAATCAAATGGATCCACTAAAAAGAACCAGACCTTTGCCTTGTCCACTAGATTTAGTCAATTTTATGGGACTCTTTCAATCTTTGCTATTGTTCAGAGAGTCTTTATTTTACACTACCCTTAAAGAGGGGGTATTATGCTTTTTTCAATCACATAGCACCAGTCTATAGCACATTACAATGGTGAGGAAACCTTCTGTTGGGCTGTAAATTCAGTAAATTAGAATAACTGCCTTGTATAAAATTGCTCTCTCAAAATGGCTGTAGCGAATGTCTTGAAATAGGCCTCTGTCTCTTTAAGAACCTCTGATCCTTTCAGACACGCCCCCTCCACACACTGTCTGTGGCATCAGTGGGGAGGGGGTTCTGCTGAGGAGCAGTGGTTGGTTACTCGGCTGGTGACGAAAGCTCGGAGGCGTCTCCAGGAGGTGGGGGCGTTCCTAGGAGGACTCAGGCAAACCTATCCCTAAAATGGCCGCCATCAGAGTTTTTACAGATTACTCAAAAATACGTGAATGTGCCAAGGCAACACTTCAGGCATGTTTTTAATGAGGGAATGACATAACAACATGATGTAAAGCTTGAAAAAGTCCATTTTGCATAATACCCCCCCCCCTTTTGAGGTACCCTATCTCGAAGGGTGCGCCCAGCCACCCTGCGAAAGAATCTCATTTCGGCTGCTTGTATTCGCGATCTTGTCCTTTCGGTCATGACCCAAATCTCATGACCATAGTTGAGGGTGGGAACGTAGATCGATCGGTAAATCGAGAGCTTTGCCCCCAGACTCAGCTCCCTCTTCACCACGACAGACCGATACAGCGACCGCATCACTGCCGACGCCGCACCGATCCGTCTGTCGATCTCACGCTCCATCCGTCCCTCACTCGTGAACAAGACCCCGAGATACTTGAACTCCTCCACTTGAGGCTTGCATCTAGTCCCTTTAAACTATGATAAAGACAACAACAATTTGACATAGAACAACAGCATGAGTGTATTTACTGATGTACAGACACATTGAGTGTTAGCAGCAAATATGAGTGCGGACATACCACATTACAGTAGATTACATTCACGAGTCTGCAACCAATATTCCATTGTGTATCTTAGAAAGGATGGATACTCCCTGGATGAATTAGAGCCTTCACAAACACATTGTGTATGTACAACATAGGTACTAGTTACAGATTAAGCAGATTACATTGTACTAAATTTAGTACGGACGTTCTGATGTTTTTCAGTTCCTACTTTTTTTTTTTTTTTTTTTTTCTCCGACAATTACCAGACATTTTAGCCAAAGTTAAAGTCAACATGAACTACTTTATATTTAGTGACAAAAACTTTCAGTCAACAATAACACCACAAGCCAATTGTCACAGTTAACTTGAATGGCTTCGCTCAGCAACAACTATTCCAACAATTTCAACTATGAAGCCACAAATAAAGTCAATAAACAAATTACCAGTCACTGAAACCATGTATTACTCAATAACTCCACTGTCCTACTTTGCCACATTAATAGAATACAGATACCAGTTCTTTCCAACAGGCAATGTATTCGAGACCAGACTTCAGCTGCTGCCAATCATTATCAGTGGGTTAAATATAACACTATTCAGAGTCTGGTGTGAGCTAACAGAGCCACTGGGCTAAGAATACATGATAACATAACAGGGCAGTGCACAGAGAGATCCTGCTTTAGGCCAAACTCCAGCTCCACTGTTGTTAATGTGGAGGAAACGTGATACTGAAATGACTGAGAGGCAGAGGGATACCAGGATGCAGGCAAAGTACAGAATTGTATCCCTAAAACACACACTTCATCTTCGGGCTGAAGAGTTTTGGATAAATATCTAATTGCACCTTTTCTCACAAATTTATGGCCATCTAACTTTTGATACGGCAATGATTAACTGTCACCAACCAGGTTTTCAGGAGGTTTTACACAAGAGGAAGAAGATACTATATTCCCTTCAGAGGAAATTATGATCCATTATGAGCAATTCTTCTTCAAGACAACACAAAATAGAAATGGAAACATAAATTCACCATTTGCTCAGGATTCAGTTCGTGTTCTGTATTGTCGATGGTTGTTTTGTCTGCTCTTTCATTAGAAAGTAATGCAAAAATGGGGTCAGGACTCCCCTTAATTTTCCTTAAGACTAATAATCTTTGATCTAAAATGACATCCTCTCATATTGAAGACACAGAGCACTGATGTCTCAGAGTGCTTCATTAACTAAATGAAAGAGTAGACTTCATGCTCTGAAAGGTTCGAGTAAGTGCAAGAGCAGCAAAGGTTATGCATCTTCAACAATGAACGCTGGGAAACTTCATTCCTCAACCTGTTACACACTTTCACTTTTGTAAACTATTTCAAGTTGCTGTGAGGCTGTTCTAGTTTACTTTGGCTTTATGTGCTACTCAGTGATCACAGTTAAGCAATAAAGTGATAGTGATAAATGTAAAGCATTGAAATCAGATCATCATTAATATTACTGACGTTGGATTTCACGTTATTTGGCCTTGAATGAACAGTGGAACAGTCTGTGCCTGATCTCTGTGGGTTCATTCACAAAACAAACAGGCCAGAGTCCCAGGTGCCACAGAACAACGTCGGCGACTTACATTAACATTAACAAGACTCCAAATAACAGCGACTTTTGGTCATGAATTTGACTGACAGCTAAACAGAACAACCTATTTGAAGTGTGCCCCCAAACCAACAACTCTAAGAACTTCTGTAAATTTAATTCAAAGTCCTCTCTAAAATATCATGCAAAATTCAGCTTTCACTATGTAATTAACGTGGTATTAAACTTCATTCACAGTTTAAGTGTTCACTTTGATTGTTTCTACTACAGCTGAAGCGCTCAGATCAGTCATTTTTTGGATTTTGTTGCATCGAAGAGTGAAGATGAAACTCTTCTCCACATTTTTCAAGACCTATATTCCTTGTTCTGTGCAGCTTTATGGTCAAATTGTGTTCATTACAGCGCTATTGATTAGTTAGCATGCTGTAATAAAAAAGCCTGACTAGCTCCTGAACGTCTCTTCTTTACACAGACATTATTTTGGATTGTAAAACATAAAAAAGTCAGCACTGAAGCATCCAAAATTAATGTTTTTAAGCCTCTATTATGAACATGGCCACTTTACACCAAGAGAAATAATCAAAATATGTGATTAAATCAAGATCTATCTAGAAACCAATTATATATTCCTAAAAGGATGATATTTGAGTTTCCCAATGAGCTACAATTAATCTTCAAGTTAATTTTTAATTATTCTTTCACTGCCCCAAGAAAACATGATACAAAGGAATTCAAGCACACATTAACCGCTCACCATCATTTACAAACTGTTCAAAGCCCATGTGTTTCTACAGTATAAATATTTGAGAGAGGAGCAGTTCCAAAGCGAATGCCAAACTGCAGCACATCACAGGCTAATGTTTACAGTGGTTTGACAGGACGAGAGGCACCGCCCCCGACGTACAGTTAACCAGAGCCGGGATCTGACATTCTTTACTCCAGTGTGTGTGTGTGGTCCAATACCTACGGGTCACTGACTGAGGTCCAGAGTGGAGAGTATGGTGTCGGCAATGCTCTTCAATAGAGCAAAAAGTAAATACATCAATAAAATAAAATAGCATGAACTACAGTGTGAAAAGTTATTGATTTGAGTAGGAATGTGAAATGATCTGATTACTTTTCATTTCACTTGCAAAAATCCTTGTTCCACTGGCATATTTCTTACTTGGCGGGTAAGAATGACTCAAATTATTGTAACAATTCTTAATTCCAGCAAGATACCATTTCATTTACTATAGGGACAGTGTATACTAATGCACATTAGACATGTAAATATGCCAGGATTTGCCTACGGGCTATTTTTCATCTGTAGTCCCTCAACGCCCTACACTCCATGAAATGTACACAGAAACCTCAAGTATTTTTTTTTGTAAAATTGTATAAAAATCAGGGTATATATACTATATATATATACTATTTCAGACATCGATCCCAAATTTCCGATAAAGGGCCGATACCGGTTTAGACTGTCAACATTTTAAAAGCACAACTTTCACCAACTAAATCCAAGTGAATATGGACATGCTGCAACTGTTTGTATTTTAGTTTATGAAATGCTGTTAAAGAATAACTGGTCTGATGTTTTGTGTAATGATCAGATAAATGTTGTGAGTTGTTTGTATGTAACCTAATATTCTGTCATATACCCAAGGTTATGAAGTGTAGAAAAGTCCAGTGATCCTCGTTTAATGCTTTTCCATTAGTTTATTAATAAATGTGATTGATAATTGATATATAGCATCTTGTTAACAAGAAAAGATACCATTCACTTTTTCACTCGCAGCAGCCACTTTTAAGAAAGTCTCTTGGTATCGGTTAATATCGGATATCGGCAGATCCTCAAACCCCCAGTATCAGAAGCAAAAAAGCTGGATTGGTGCATCTCTAATCTAAATCTGGATTTATTGCACATTAGAAGTTACCATTTTTGTTTTAGGCTGTTTCTCGGTCAGATGGAAGACCTCAGTGAAACATCGTGGCTTCTTGTGTCACCTGATACTGTGATAACATTACTTTGGTGATAAACAGTGCAGCTCTCGTTCTCATCTTCCCATTGTCCCACATTGAGCTTGGCCGTTTCCTCAGTCACATCCTCCTCCTCCTGCTCTCCCCTCCCCCTGTCCCAAAGTCCCACTGTCCCGCTCTCAAACTGGGGTGAGGCAACAGCTGATCTTCCAGGAGGACTATTTTTAACCCCCCCCTTTTTTGCAGAGTGGGCCAACTCATCAGGCTGGACATACCATCCTGTCGCTGCCTTGAACCTCTGCTACACGACAGAAACTTGCTTTCTCTAAATATGTCAAAAACAACCCAAACTTATGACATGGTTTTGCCTGCACGATTGTTCAGGCTTATTAGTTTGTGCGACAGTGGTTGACTAATCTGACCACAGGTTTGTAAAGTCCTGCGGGTCCTGAGTTGTCTTAGGCTACTTGACACTGTGAAAAACCAGTGACCAGTACCAGCTCCAGGAATGTGCTACTTCAAGCCACAAGTAAATACGCGAGTCAGCAAATTAGCAAAGAGGAAACAGCAGCCATGCATTTGTATATTTAGATACGATTATCGTGAAATGTAGCACAGTAAACAAACCAGCAAGGCAAATAAATATGGAAGCGGCTGATAAACCACTCATGTTTCAAAGACATTATTGTATTGATGCGACTTCAGCGTGCAGTTATTAGCCATGATTAGTATTACACTGCCTTACCATTGCTCATGTCTAGTATATAGTATAGTATATAGGTTCAGCAACACTATGAGTCCAAAGAATGAGATCAGCTGACGACCTGAACATACTGAATGACCAGGTCATTCAATCAATGGATTTCTTCTTCCCTGAGGGCACAGGCATATTCCAGGATGACAATGTCAGGATTCATGGGGCTCACAGTCCAGATATTAACCCCTTGGAGAATCTTCGGGATGTGCTGGAGAAGGCTTTGAGCCGTGGTCACACTCTTCCATCATCAACACAAGATCTTGGTGAAATATTAATAAAACACTGGATCTGTTGACACGGCAGAAGCTTATTGAGCAAATGTGATCAAAGTGAAAGGCTGTCCAGCGAAATATTGGACTGTGTCTTTTCTTTTCATTTGGTCAGCTGCAAAGACTTGAGTTTCCTCTTCACACTTTACGATATGTACCTAAAAATGTTTGCAGATGTTGAGAACAAAATGAAAACGCAGCTAAAAAGGTGATTCATGTAGAAAAGTTGAGCTTTGTGGAGCTACTGGGAAAGGGCTGAAGAGAGAACCCCTTAGTAATCCCCGTAATAAAGCTTCCCAAAACGGTACAACACTATTTATAGCTCCTGTAAATTGATTGATAAACTTGAACGTAAATGGTAAAAGGAATTGCCCAATGTGGGATAAATAAAGTTTACTGAACTGAACTGAAATCGAAGAAAAAAGTTCCAAAACTCTTCATAAATTCATGACAATCAAAAGGTACAGAGTGAAGCCGCTAAAGGCAATGTTTGTAGGATTCGTGCTATTCTTAGTGGTTTAAAAAGCAAATACAACTGAACTTGGTCTTCCTGGACACAAGTGCTAGTTCCTCAATGTGTACCTGCCATTCCTCAAGTGAAAGTCAAGAGTCTTCAATCACTGAGGTTTCTGGAGGCTGCACTCGCTCCACTTAGGACTTGAAGGGGACAAGTGCCAGGATTGCAGATGTAGGTGAGAGACCCTTTCATTTGCTAATACTAGAAATCTGGTGAAATGTAGTAACATTGAGGGACAAACTGTAGAATGACAATTGCCGTTTAATACTAGGCATCCCCAATCTTTCTTCCTTTTCCTATTGGGGGACTTTCTGTACTGTAACATTTGAACTTCTTATCGGTCATTCGATTGTAGCTTAGTAATACTGAAACAGCCCTACTGCATAAGTCTACAGTCAGAGCTCGGTGATGACTGTTAGAAAATGCAAATGTGAAACATCCGGGTTGGGTTAGAAATGAGCCAACTTCCTCTCTGCTGCAATCGACATTTGTACAGTGTCACCATTAAGGTTTCTAAGAAGCTTTGTGCAAAAAAAAAAGTGTAAAAACTTTATGGATTGTGTAGAACTCCGCCAAGGCACTGGAGCTAACTTACAACTGTGAAGTTATGGAGCTTAGAACAAGACTCAAGGCTGTAATATCATCTAGTTCAGGGGTAAATGATCTTTTCATTTAACCACAAACACTCGGTATGAAATAAAAGTATAGCGTTAATCTTAAAAATGAAGATATCCATCCCTATCACCACTGATTGTGAAACGCCAGACAAACACAGCTCTACATTTCCCAACAGCAGCGATCGGTTTCTTTGCTTCAAGCTGACACAAACAATGAGTTTGCTTCTGTATCACACTGTAATATATCTAGTGATCTTTTCTCTTCAAATGATCCACGTTAATCCTCCCGAGACAAGACACACAGCATTATCCTTCCCCTCAAAACATTAATTTAACCGTCTCTGTCACTGAGGAGCAAACCTGTCCTGTTCTGACTTGACTCAAGTTTTGTAATATCAAAGACGGGCGAACAGTGCCTGCAGGTTCACACATGAAGGAGGTATTACCCACAAAGATAAACATTTACTAGAAAAAAGTCCCAATAACATTAGCCACTGTCAGAAGAGGATTGAGCACTGCTGGTTTAGTGCAAATACACGATTGTGGCCCAAAGTAATGCATTACTTTTTTAAATGCCAGTGTTGTACATCATATAAAAAGTCCTAAGAAGGGGTTTGAGGGTGATTTCAAAGGAACAAACTGCATCATCTGTATATATAGAGTACTGGAGCAGCTATTTGAGGTCTGCCGAGTACAAGAACATTCCTCAAAATCATCTCAGGGGAGGTTTTATTTCATTCCTTAGCTCAAAAAGAAGTCATATGACACATTTTCATGCTTTTCTCCAACTTAGTTTGAAGTATTGATCGTAGTTTTAAAGCCAATTAAGTGGTATTTTCAAGAAGTCAAGAGACTAGTGCATATCGAAGAGGAAGAGCTGCATATTTCATGGATATAACATTTGAAAACCACCAACAAAACAAGCAAAACTTGAAGTTGAAATGCAAATATGTCAAGTATAGGCCTACAAGCTATGGGGAAAAAGTGTAATAAGTCACTTTAAGGAGGGGTTTTGAGCAACACTCTGCCCCCGTTAAGTAATTTCCCTTGTAAATAGCAAATATCATTAACAGCCTAAACACAGTATACAGCCCAATGAATTAAAAAAGGTAGAGGTGGGTAGTACTAAGTTACATTTATGTGGATGTACTTCAGCAACTTTCTGAAATATCTGTACTTCTTCCTGAGTAATATTAGAAAAGCATCTACACACTTACTTGAGTAAACAAAAAAATACCCCTTGACACTGAGTAAATCCTTAAGTGACTTTACTTAAAAGGAACAGGCCACCATTTTTTCCATACTGAGATATGTTCTTGCCTGAGCTTAGACGAGTTGATGCGTACCTGTCTGGTCTTTGTGCGTGTCCTCAGTCACGCAAAATGACCAAAGATGTTGTTAGCATTTGGCCTCTCCCAATATATTCCTATAGCTCCAAACGGGGGTGAAGTTGGAAGCCACCACGCTCTTCCACGGGCACAAAGACCAGACAGGTACGGATCAACTCGTCCAAGCTCAGGAAAGAACATATCTCAGTATGGAAGAACTGTGAACTATTCCTTTAACCCCTAAACTCCCACCTGAACCGAGCACATTTTCTCCAGTTTGGCTTTACCCCAATCCAAAAGCTTCTGGAAAAAAGGTGTGAAAATTGCGACAAAACTGAGACGAAAACAATGATGGAAATGTCACAAAAATGTCACAAGAAATTGACAAAAATGTGACGAAAAAATGACAAAAATGTGACAAAAAATTGATACAAATTTGACAAGAAAATGACCAAAAAAAATGACAAAAAATCACACAAAAAATGACAAAAAAAATGACAAAAATGTGACAAAAATGTGATAAAAAATGGACAAAAATAGCCAAAAAAATGACAAAAAAGTTACAAAAATGAGTTGAATAGAATACCCAACAAAAAAAGGATGGAAAAAAAATCTGATGACGTGAGGAAAAAGATCCCCTCGGTTCAGGTGGGAGTTAAGAGGTTAAGATCGAAAAGTGCATTAACACAAAATGTAACTTAGTGCTTTTCGGAAAACAAAGGAGCGCAGGATAAAACCTCCAAACACAAGTATCGAAAGTTTGCGATACTTGAAATAGTATCGATACCAGCACAAAGCATTGCGATCCAAAACCGATCCAATATTTGTCCTAACCCTAACTTTTGAAAGAACTGTACAAATAGTGTTTTTATGCAGTACTTTTTACTTCTTCCTGAGCAAAATTTAAATGAAGTATCTATACACTTACTTGAGTAAACAAAAAAGTACCACATGACACTGAGTAAAGCCTTAAGTGGCTTTACTTAATTCATAAGGATTTCTTTTGTATGTTTTGTTAGGAAAATGATTAGAAAACATTCAAATTGTCACATTATTTCAAGTTTTGTCTCATGTCACAACTAAAACATGAATCAAACTTGTATGCTCGCAGTACTTGAATACTTTTTTACTCTTACTTGGGTAGATATTTGGGCCACAACTTGTTACTTATACTTCAGCAAAACTATCCCAAAGTTACTCTGTCTTATTTGTGTAAATATGTGGCTACTCCATCCACCTCTGGTATGACTAAAAAGGAAAATTCAAATCAAAATGCATTTCCTTGGGGCTAAACAAACGTTGCTTTGTCCTCACGCACAGCTGTCCCGAATGGTACTGGGGGGTTCAATGACAGGAAGAAGCCTCCTCACACATTTCTGTCCCTCTCTCTCTTTACTCACTCTTTAGTAAAAAACAACCTTATAAACATTATTCTTACTCACCTCTCGCGCGATGAGATTGAGCGCATCGTCTTCTGCCGTGGTCCTGTCCTTATTGGTGGACCTTTTGCGCCCTGCTCCTTGGGTCCCCATACTTCATAAAGAAGAACAAAGTCGTGCTATTAGGTTTGGCCAAATGTTGCGATGATATATCCAGAGTTGGGGGGGGGTCTTTGGGGTGTAGATCTATGCGCTTTGGTGCGCCATGTCAAAGTCGTGGGCACGTATTAAAGCTGGTCGTATTTTCTGCCTGGGTCATTGTCAAACATCCGCTCTCTGGCTTCTTCCTGTGTTCCTCGCGCCGAACTCCAAAAAACACGTGTGTCGCTCTAATTTCTCAGAGCGCGTCGGTGATACTCTCCCCGATCCCGTAAACAAAACACACACAAAAACGGGATTTCTAGTGGGAAATGTGGGAAGAAAGTGGGTTGTAAGTCCGAGCGGAAAGGCGGTGGGGTCGGGGGTACGAACAGCTGCGCTTCTTTTTGGCACCTGGCGAAGCGCGGACCAGAATCACAAACCTGTCACTGAGCAACATCAGAGACTGCAGGCACCGAGGGGCGTTCAGGGCGCGTGGGAACACAGAGAGTTCAGGTTTGGTGCTGTTGAAATGTGACGCAAATAAATGAAAATTTAATTAAAGCAGTACTAAGTAACTCTTCCCCCTAGAGGCCATAAGCGCAACTGCAGGTGTAGTAGCAAGTTACGATTTTTTAACTTATTAATTGTCTTGGAGAGTAAATACTGACAGGAAAGGCGAAGGGAAAGAGGGTTACTGTGCATCCAATTATACAATGGAAATATTTTTTTTCGCTCAAACTTGGCTGTAAATACTGTTTAAAGTGACGTTAGCCCGCAGTTAGCTTTGCCCGTTAGCATGTTAGCTTCTTCTTCGTGATTCCATTAGTGTGTATTGCTTCCTCCGGACCGGTGGCAGTCAAGTTGCAAACATGGTTTTCTGGCCAGAGACACCAGGGCGAGATGAAAGACCCTCCAATCATCCTATAAACACTTGTATTACCCCCACAGGGACTACGAAAAGGATTTATTAAGGTAAACACGTTACTTAGTACTGCTTTAATAACTGTTGATGCACTTCAGCTATTAAGAATTTGCTAGAATCTGGTCTCAATTACAAAAGAGTAAACTTTGGCTTGAAACAGTTGTGTTGATTAGGCTAATCGTTTTCTGGTATAGACTATAATATCAAAAAGGACATGAAAACTACTTTGATTTTAAAGGGATATTTCAGGATTTTTGACATAGGGCCTCATTCCTAGTTATCCAGAGTGTTGTTGATTTCTGGAGATGTATATATATATTTTTTTAATTCCTGCAGTCCTTATATTTGAAGAGTTTAGTGATGCTAGGCTAGTGCTAGGCTAGCGCATGTCTATGGTAACTAGTAGCAGGGGCGGACTGGGACTGAAAAAGGGCCCTGGACTCTGACCAGCCTGGCCCAAATTAGCGAAAATGCAGCACTTCATATATGACATATGTGAACCTCTTACCTCCCGTCTTAGCCGAGTGCATTTCCTCCAGTTCGGTTTTACCCAAATCTAAAAGCTTCTCCACTGGAGAGCAACAGCATAACGCCTCATTTGAAAGCCAAGACCTACAAAAGTGATTGTACCCTTTTGTTTATTGTTGTTTTTGTTGTTTTTTCATTACTTTTTTTGTGGCTTTTCGTTGTGTTTTTAGTCAGTTTTTTGTCGGTTTTTCACTGCTTATTTCGTTGCTTTGTTGTCATGTTTTCGTCACATCTTAGTCACTTTTTTGTCACATTTTTGTTGCTTTTCTGACTCACTTGTTGCTATTTTTAATGCTTTGCTTTTAAGCTCTTAGATTTGGGTAAAGCTCGGTTAAGGCGGGGGTTGAAGAGGTTAAGGAGAAAATATAGACTGGTGGCCCAAGAGCCAGTGGCCCTTCTGTGCTCTTCCAGAATGGACACATGGCCAGTCCACCCCTGACTAGTAGCCTGCATTACAAACCTCTTCAAAATCATCGGGTTGTCCTCCAAATACTGCCATATCTGATTTGTAGGCAGTCTGGTGTTATAAGTGATTTTCCTCAAGTGCACTGTGCTGGGGGGTCAGACTGTTAATGCATGCTACTAGTTACCATAGACATGCACTAGCCTAGCACTAGCCTAGCACCACTAAACTCTTCAAATATCAGGACTGCATGAATTAAATATATATATATATATATGTCTCCAGAAATCAACAACACTCTGGATAACTAGGAAATTAGGCCCTATGTCAAAAATCCTGAAATATCCCTTTAAAGTGAAGGTATATAGTGCTTTTTTACATTGTAAATTTCTTAAATATCTGTCTGTATCTCATCCAATCAGAAAGTAAAACTAGCACGAAGGGACTCCAACTAACATTCCGTTTAAAGGCACACTGTGTAACATTTTGGACTATGAGCAGCTGGGCACAGAAATGGCTATTTTTGGCGTGGGTAATCAAATGATGGATTTGGATGAGGACCTGACCTGTATAAATCTCACATTCTGCTGCCTTTAGTCACATCTCCATGGAGACGATTTGAAGACGCACCCACTCCCGGTAAAGTTTCAATCATGTCTCAGGAGAGCTGAGCCGCTCACAGCAAAGGCTCATGTTTGTTTGTACATTCATGAGGTCTTTTTCAATAATCCAAAAAAATGTTGTACAAAAAATGCTTGTAATTCAATTTTACTTACAATTTTATGCGGTGTGGTTTTAAGCTAAAAATAATAATAATAAATAATTCCTACACCTTTCACAGCCAAGCGATTATTCGATAAAAATACCTGTAGATTAATCGACTACCAAAATGATTGTTAGTTTGTATTGCCCATATTTACATGTTTATGGCTGTCTAAACGGAATATTTGAATATAATAATATTAATGCCGGCCAATAATTCTGTTGTCAATATTAATCAAAATATACAGAAAACGAGATGACACACCTCAAGAGGCCAACATTAACAAACCAATCTAAACTGAATAAGGGTTTATTGTGAAATGTCCCGAAAACTTTGTCCCATTCTTTGGTCTTTCATAGCTTTAAAAATAGAATTGAATTTTCTTGTACTTATGTCACACTGTAAATGAAAAAAGCTCACACATCACTTTGATATTGTGAAGTGTAGAGCTCATATTTCCAGAGTGCACGTAAACGCCTCGTAGTCCCCGGCGTGGGACTCCATACATGTTCAGGGTCTTGTTTCAAACCGCAGCTCGTGCTTCTGTCCCTCTCTCACAGCCCTCTGTCTATTTATAATGTGACCAGAGACTTCTAAAACAGGCTGGTTTTCTTAAAGGGGCAGAACAGACCCCCCAAATCTGAGATAAGACACTAACAATAACATGTTTCATCTAGTATTATATTTTAGGCTTGTTTCTAAATTACATTAAACATTGGGCTTATAGTATTGAATGGGGCACAGTGGTTGGCAGCATTGCGCTAGAGAAAGTTCATTTACTGAAGTTAAAAAGTTTGGGTTAGTAATTCATCTGGTTAATCCTGCCCTCTAGTGTCCGCTCTGTGCATTGCAGAATTGCCTGACTTGTAACGAATGACTAAATACTAAGTAATAATAGAGATCATTCAGCATAACCATCAATTTGTTTTACTCAACACATTTTAAGTTGTAGCAGTAAAAAGCTGAATGTAGTAGAACTCAGTAACATTTTACTCAACTACATACATATGGTTGGGACAAAATATCGGATCTGATTTGGATCAACACCAAGTATCGATACATT
Organism: Gobius niger; assembly: GCF_951799975.1. Lineage (NCBI taxonomy): Eukaryota > Metazoa > Chordata > Actinopteri > Gobiiformes > Gobiidae > Gobius > Gobius niger. Next base: position 31,836,802 of record NC_136860.1, read on the forward strand.
TTGTTACATTTTGTCTTAATGCGCTTAAATGTCAAATGGCATTTTGTTTATAAACTTTGGACACATGACTGTTTTCTTTTTTACATATTTATGGTAAACTTTTTACAAATCATCATTAATACTGTACCACAATTCGGATCGGATCGGCCCCTGAGTATCGTGATATTGGATCGTGACAAAAGCGGATTGTCCCAGCCCTAATACATAACACATACACACTACTACTACTTTTTTTTAAATTTCTTTTTTTTAAGTAATTGTACTTCTTGGAGCCATTTTATCACATCCATAAGTGACAAAGCTTTATATTGACAAATGAAAATATATCAAAGTTAAATTGACATAATTCTACATTGATTTATTTTCATTTCACAATCCATTTTCTTGTTTGTTCTTAGGAATGAAATGTTGAATTTCATGTTTAACCTCTTAACTCCCACCTGAACCGAGAGGACCTTTTTCCTCACGTCATCAGATTTATTTCCATCATTTTTTTGTTGGGTATTCAACTAATTTTTGTAACTTTTTTGTCATTTTTTCGTCCATTTTTTTTATCACATTTTTGTCACTTTTTGTCACATTTTTGTCATTTTTTTGTCCGTTTTTTATCAATTTTTTGTTATTTTTTTGTCACATTTTGTCACATTTTTGTCATTTTTTGTCATATTTTTGTCATTTTTTTGTCCAATTTTTATCACATTTTTGTCATTGTTTCGTCACTTTTTTGTCAGTTTCTTGTCACATTTCCATCATTGTTTTGTTGCTATTTTCACAGCTTTTTTCCAGAAGCTTTTGGACTGGGGTAAAGCCAAACTGGAGAAAATGTGCTCGGTTCAGGTGGGAGTTAAGGGGTTAATCTGTGCTATTACAATAATACTGGACATGAATCACTCAATCACTAATTCAGGTCTCAAGCAGTGTTTTCCTTTTAACGTTTGATTGACTCATTATTTGAGTCACTAGTTTTAAATTATTCTATACTTTAAATTGATTTTCAACTAAAGGCACAAAGGCCCAACCTTCACCCAGAAATACCTTTAATACCTCTACTTACCACTTGAGTACATTTTCTATAACTTCATTATTTGATAAACCATTGAGCCAAACAATTTCATATCCTGTTCTTGCATTGCCAGTAGATCCGCTTGCTTATCATCACTAAATTACTAAGCAATAATAGAAATCATTTACAAGCAACGCATCAATTTGGATTACTCAACTAATTTTAGGTTGTAGCAGTAAAAGTCAGTAACATTTTACTCAACAACATACACACCCTACACTTTTTTTTAAAGGCACACTGCGTAACATTTTGGACTATACTGTTGCTATTAGTGCAAAACATGCTCCTATTGACCAGCTCGACGCAGAAAAATACTATAACTGCAGGGAATAATCAAAGAATGGATTTGGATGAGAACCGGACCTGTTTTAATCTCATATTCTGCTGCCTTTAGTCACGTCTCCATGGAGACGAGCTGGAGACGCACCCACCCCCGGTAAAGATACAGCCATGTCTTAGGAGAGCTGAGCCTTTCACAGCAAACACACAATGATGAAATGATCTATCATAAAATAAATGCTAGTATTTCAATTTTATTTATTAGTAAAATTCTACGCAGTGTGCCTTTAAGTAATTGTACTTCTTGGAGCCATTTTATCAAATCTATAAGTGACGAAAGCATTATGTTGACAAATGATAATAAAGTAGAATTAATTAAAAGTTCAATTTATTTTCTTGTTTGCTCTTAGACCCCGAGGTACTTGAACTCCTCCACTTGAGGTCGGGGGGCAAAGCTCTCGATTTACCGATCGATCTACGTTCCCACCCTCACCTATGGTCATGAGATTTGGGTAATGACCGAAAGGACAAGATCGCGAATACAAGCGGCCGAAATGAGTTTCCTTCGCAGGGTGGCTGGGTGCACCCTTCGAGATCGGGTGAGGAGCTCAGGTACCCGGGAAGAGCTCGGAGTAGAGTCGCTGCTCCTTCACGTCGAAAGGAGCCAGCTGAGGTGGCTCGGGCATCTGTTTCGGATGCCTCCTGGTCGCCTCCCGCGGGAGGTGTTCCAGGCATGTCCTAGTGGGACAAGACCTCGTGGAAGGCCCAGGACACGCTGGTGGGACTATGTCTCCGAGCTGGCCTGGTGTCGCCTCAGGGTCCCCCCCAGAACAGCTGGAGGAGGTGTGTGTGGATCGGGAAGTTTGGGCATCTCTGCTGAGACTGCTGCCCCCGCGACCCGGCCCCGGATAAAGCGGAAGAAAATGGATGGATGTTTGCTCTATATCTTTATGTTGTATTTCATGTTTTGTCTGTGCTTTTAAAATTATACTGAACATAAATTACTCAACATAAATCAATCAGTATCTCAAGTATTTTTTTTCTTATTGGCGTTTAATTGACAAATTATTTGAGTCACTAGTTCAAGATTATATCTGTATATATTACTATACTTCACATTTATTTTCAATCAATGTCATTCTTAGCTGAGAAAATATCCAGGCAACTCTACCCCTGTACTTTAAACAAAGGCACAACCTTCACCCAGAAACCTTTCTCTCATAGCTTAATAGCTCTACTTACTACTTGAGGACATTTTCTATAACTTCATTATTTGATAAACCATTGAGCTAAACAATTTCATATCCTGTTCTTGTATTGTCAGTAGATCCGCTTGCTTATCATACACTTGTTTGACAGGCCACAGCACATATCTGCTCATAAAGTTCCTCTTTCATCACACGGGGTTTTATTTTCTAGGTGTGAACGAGGAAGTGAATCTTTTACTGTGCTAGCCGAGACAGGCTTGTTCTCTGGTTTCACGTTTATTTGTTAAGATGAATCTGGGGCACAACAACACCTGGACTGCACCGGTGTAGACTTCTCTGGGTACTTTTTAAACGTTTCCACCTGTACGCGGGATTACTATGCTTTGACATTCGGATTATTTGGATGTAACTGGGAGTTCTGAATGGGGCAAAAATGTCCCAAAACGCTGCAGGAGAAGCAGAGGTGAACTCTCGGACTCTGAGGGTAAAGATGGTTCTGTTGGGCAGCTCCGGAGTGGGAAAGTCCAGCCTGGCCACGCGCTTCGTGAAGGGAGAGTTTAAAGACGGACAACCAACTGTGGGCTGTGAGTCTCCTTATTTGAACCTCTTTGTGCTTTTTTTTGTGTGTGACATGAGGAAGTATGTTTTACACTGTATTCATGTCAAGTTTATTTATTTTGCACTCGAATGATCATACTAAAAATACAAGTTTCACGACTCCTGACAATGGGAGGAAGCGGAGCGAGAGATTGATATTATAATATTACTCATGTGGTATCAAATGTAGCATATTTACTCTCTAGTCGACTCCCACTTTCATGTGACTGACCTTTAACTTACAAGTTGCAACACTGACCCTGTTTGATCAGAGGCTTTCAAACTTTTCATAAAATCCTTGGGTGACACTTTACATTATGGGCCGGTAAGTCCATGGTACTTACAGTGGTAAATACTTGTAATAGTAGTGGTACTTATAGGTACTTATGGTGGTACTTACAGTGGTGCTTATGGTGGTGCTTACAGTGGAAATTCTAGGTACTTTTTGTGGTACTTAAAGGATACTATAGTGAGAATTACAAGGTATGCACTTCTAGAAACAGTGGTAACTCTTAGTAATGAAGGTGGTACTTCTTGTTTTCCTTAATGCTGTTTAATATTGTTTTATAGTCACACATCCTAGAAATTACTGCTGTTTGTAGAAGTATCTCATTTACTACCTATGAATTGCTGCTGTAGTATCCTTGATTTGCCAGAAAGTACCAAAGTAAATAGAAGTAAAACCTTCATTACTAAGAGTTACCCCTGTTTCTCTTAGTAATGAGAGATACAGGGGTAATTCTGTGACTCCCTAACCTTAGCCCCAATTACCACTTGTAGGGCCACAATAAGTACCACAGTCATTACTAGTAATTACCACTGTAAGTACCATGGACTTACCGGCCCGTAATGTAAAGTGTTCAGTATCTAAATGTTTGAAATATACATCATTTGTAGATATAGAAGAAGAAGAAACTTTATTTACATAGCACCATTCGCAGAAAAAATCACAAAGTGATTCACAAAAAGTGAATTATAAACAAGTAAGTATTTGACAAATAAAAAAACAATCCATTTTCAACTAAAAGCTCGTCTGAACAGCCGTGTTTTCAGCTGAGTCGGCCAAACGTAGCGACAGAGGAAGCCTGTAATACATTAACCGGGGTCCATGACGACCAGAAAACCAACATAGATACTCAAACATCAATCAGCGAGATCATCTCGGATTAAAATGAACCTAAACAAACCCAAGTACATACAGTTTGGAGAAAAACTCCATTCGAGCCTTACAATTAGTAATCTATTTGCTGTAAAATGAAGAAATCTCAACCAGTAGCTCTCAAGTAAGTACAGTAAGTATAGTGAGTAAGTAAGTAAAGTTTATTTCTAAAGTGCTTTTCACAGATTAAATCACACAGTGTTGTACAAGAGAATGGGTGAAAACAAACAATAAAGGGTGTGGCTTAACTGTAACTTCAGCAGTTTGACCCGGTTGTGGTCGAGATGACACTGCCTCACCAAAAAAAAAAGTCCCCACCTGGATTTAACCAGCTGTTATGATCTGGTCTAGATTCAGCAACACTATGAGCCCAAAGAAGGAGATTCGCTGAACACACTGAATGAAAAGGTTATTTCTTCTTCCCTGATGGAACAGACACATTCCAAGACGACGATGCCTGGATTAATTAATTAAAGAGTGGTTCAGGGAGCAGGAGACATCGTTTCTACCACAGAGTCCAGATCTTAACCCCATGGAGAATCTTTGGGATGTGCTAGAGAAGGCTTTGCACAGTGGTCACACTCTCCCATCATCAATACAAGATCTCGGTGAATAATTAATGGAACACTGGATGAGAGTAAATCTTTTGACATTGCAGCTGTAATCAAAGCTAAAGGACAGTATATATCTACCATCATCTAACGCAGGGCTAGGCAATGTCAGGCCCGGGGGCCAAATCCGGCCCTACAGCACAGAACCTCTGGCCCCCAAGATGATTTTGAGAAATATTATTTTGCAAATAAGGGATCAAATACCCATTAAAGCACCCTAAAAATGAAAGAAATAGTGTCAGTATTTAAAAGATGTCCTGGCAGAACATCCTACTTGATCATATTATATCATGTAAAACGAGGATTAGACCCAAAAGTGGGTCACGGAAACATTTTCAGTGGGTCGCGTGTCTTCAATATTTTCCATCTGAAACTGCCTGGAAACACTAACAGAGTTTGTTAAAATGTTTGTTATTGGGTTGTTTTGATCATAATTTCAGTCTTGTTCAACAAAATAGTGTGGAAAATACAATGTTTTATACGATAAATGACAAATCTGCCTACCCCTGATCTAACGGATGCTGAAGCTTTTTAAGGTTCCAAACTAGCACTTGCCTCGGTGCTGTTTGCCTCTCAAACACCTCAGAACTGGCTCTCTATTCTCACTGTGAATGTGTCACAAGATAACTTTGTGATGAATGTGATATTTCAAAATACACTATTTCCGAAAGAGATCTGACAATTTGTGCACTGATCCAAACGATAACCAACTGTCAATAATGATCATCTCCCTCTGAAAATGGAGCTGTGCCTCAACCTGACCCATTAGTTGAGGACCAGTGATCTTCCAGACGATGTCTATTCTAATGTAAAGTTGTAACTGTGGTGCGTCCCTCAGGTGCGTACCAGACCCATGTGGTGAGTGTGAACGGGGCCAGTCTGCGCTTTGAGATCTGGGACACAGCGGGACAAGAGAGATACCACAGTGTCACCCCCCTGTACTACAGAGGGGCCCATGCGGCTCTGCTGGTCTACGACATCAGCAAGAGGGTAAGATGCAGCTTTATGTGTTGTATCTTATCTTTTTTTTTTTTAAAGGTGCAGACACAGCAGGCGATAAGTTCTTTCAAGTCACAGGTTTTCACATTCACACTTGTAAATAGCATCTACTGAACTGCAAACGTTTGACAGAGATATTTATAAATTCAACTTCCCCTATTCTCCTGCTGTGTCATCCCTTAAGTGAAAATAGAATTGTTTGCAGCTGTTTTCCGGGCCTGTTTTGTGAAGTTATGTTTGTGTTTTCACCTCAGGAAACTTTCACTCGAGCCCAGCAGTGGCTGCAGGAGCTGGAGAAGCAGATAATCCCAGACTCCACCGTGGTGTGGCTCGTGGGGAACAAAGCGGATCTGGCCCAAAGCAGACAAGTCTCAGCGCAGGTACAAGCACTTCTGATAAACACATTATAATGGTGTTTCTCAAACTGCTACAAACTGGTCCTCCTACAGGTCAAGTCCTTGTTCAGTCATGAGACAATTTTATAAACTCCATCCATCCATCTATTGTCCTCCACTTGACCAAATCACATGGCACCAGGTAGTTAAAACCCATTAAGTGGACTGTTTTAAAGGGACTATACGGAGTTTAAAAATGTTAAAGTTAAGTATTTTCCTCCCCCTACATGTTCCAGCAATGTCCTAATGTGTAGAATGAGCCCAGACCTGTTCACCACAACTGCCTCTAAGATCCTGCACCGTCACTCATAAAGGCGTTGATTTGGATCCGAACTGTCGTCATGCACGAGCTTAATATAGAACCTGCAGTTACATGTAAGACCTGAGGTGGCAGTAGTGAGTATAAAAATGACCAACTGGCATCTGGTCCAATTAAAGTGAAGTCCTTAAAAACATTAAAACAACACTAAGTAACTTGTTTACCTTAATAAATCCTTTCCGTAGTCCCTCTGGGGGTAATACGATTGGGGGTCTTTCATCTCCACTGGTGTCTCTGGCCAGAAAACCACACTTGCAACATCCCTGCCTCCGGGTCGGAATCACCAATGCATAGCAATGGAATCATGAAGAAGAAGCTAACATGCTAAAGGGCAAAGCTAACTGCGGGATAGCGCCACTTAAACCGTATTTACAGCCAAGTTTGAGTGAAAAATAAAATCTCCATTGTGTAATTGGATGCACAATATCCCTCTCTCCCTTTGTCTTTTCTGTCAGCGTAGTATTTACTCTCAGACAATTATTAAGTTAAAAAATTGCAGCTTGCAATGACACCTGCAGTTGCGCTTATGGCCTCTAGGGGCATGAGTTACTTAGTACTGCCCTATACTTGATTTATATTTATTTTTTATAACAAACCATGAAAGAAGAGGCCACAAAATGAAAAATGCTTGTGATGGTCCAAACTCATTCTTAACTTTCCTAACACATTTGCAACATCCCAATTCTTGACAGGGAACAGTTTATAGGCACAATACTACAAAACCTGCCTGTGAGATCATGAAATTGTTCCAAATGTTTAGAATTAGAGGCAGTAGTTTTTTTTAAACATTTTTACAATATACTAATGGAGGACAAGACAGATTAGTTCCAATACTAGAAAAAAAAATCAGGTATGGTGCCTTTAAATCTATATTTCTTGGAAAATATAGATGACATTGCTAAACTAATTTTACTGCTTATCGAATACAAACAAATGTTGGTTCAAAAACAACAGACATTAAACACCATCGTATCCATCGTATATTGTTGAAAATCAAACTTCCCCCCCATTCACACTCAATGAAATTAGCACTTTTTCATTCAGCATATAGCATCATACTGACTTGGTATACAGAAAAGCACAGTAATCTTGTAGAACAATAAATGAATAAATGCAAACTTGAATCTCGCTTCGGAACGATAGCCCCTTCTGTTTAACATTACCTGCAAAAGTATCAGTGTAGGTGATTGTACTATTTATAACCACTCTGCTGTGTATCTGTCAGGAGGGCCAGAGTTTGGCTGAAGACAGAGGCTTGGGCTTCATGGAAACGTCGGCTCTGTCTGGAGACCACGTCAATCAACTGCTGCTGACTGTGGGTACGTACGGCTAAGTGCAAAGTCACCTCACCCACGTTGCCCCAAGACAGGAGTGAAGGGCAGCTTAAAAAGTACCAAGTATTTGCTCCAGTATCAATATGTGCAATCTCTGTCATTAAACACAACACAAAAGAATGATACACTTTGATGTATAAACTATGGAACTCCAGAAAATGTGTATAACTCGCAGAAGAGGGACAGTTGGGGTAATAATTCAGGCATTTTCAATCATAGCTTCTCAAAGTCATTGTCCATTTTCTTTGCATCCACTAGAGGGCACCAAGCACCACACTGTCTCACAAATCAGTGGCCACATTGAGATTTATGTTTCATTTTACTCTCCCAACATCTTTGCTTTGTCCTTGACCCATTTTAAAGCAGATTAGAAAGTAAACACACCCGTTTGAGGCTGAAGAGATGCATTTTTGTTTGTTTTTTGACACTGCGTTCTCTCCTTGCAGCCTACCGCGTGTACGAGCTGACCTGTGATCAGCGCTTTCTGTCCGAGTGGCAGGAGATTCCCAGAGTGAACCTCCAAAACAGAGGCTTCTTCAGCTCTTTACCGTCGTGCTGCAGTCTCGGACCATGACCAGGAGACAAACTTCAGATTTCAGAACTCTCAGTATTTAGACATTAACCCCTTAACTCCCACCTGAACCGAGCACATTATCTCCAGTTAGGCTTTACCCCAGTCCAAAAGCTTCTGGGAAAAAAGCTGTGAAAATAGCAACAAAACCGAGACGAATGATGGAAATGTGACAAAAAAGTGAGAAAACATTGACAAAAAAGTGACGAAAAATGTATGGAAAAAGTGGCAAAAATGTCACAAAAATGTCACAAGAAAATGACAAAAAATGTGACAAAAAATGTCACAAAAAAATGACAAAAAAATGACAAAAAAATGACAAAAAACAAACAAAAATGTGACAAAAATGTGATAAAAATGTGACAAAAAATTACAAAAATGTGACAATTTTTTTTTTACAAAAATGTGACAAAATGTGACAAAAAAATTGATAAAAAATTGTCAAAAAAAAAATGACCAAAAAATGACAAAAAATGACAAAAAAATTACAAAAAAGTTACAAAAATGAGTTGAGACCCAACATAAAAATGATGGAAAAAAAATCTTGATGACGTGAGGAAAAAGATCCTCTCGGTTCAGGCGGGAGTTAAGAGGTTAATATCATCGCACAGTTAACAGAGTGAAATTACAATATTATGACCATGGAGATTTGTGCTGCCATATTGTTTCATTTATTAAGCCTTGTATAACCAACCTCCTGCAAACTCGAGACCCCCACGACAAGAGCCTCTGCCAGTCGCTGAAATCATTTTATTTTTTACCACACTTAGAGCCATAACCTGCAACATAATAAACAGTATGGGGCGAAAGATGCCAAGAAAGTATTGTTAAATCTCTGTAAATATGTGTTAAATTTTACTTGGTGATTTGTGTGTTAGAGGCAAGTAATACACAATATCACCAAGATGAGAACACACTCTGAAAAAGCTTGTTTTAAAGCTGCTGTACCTGATTCTTCGCATGTTCAAGCCATGAAAGTCGAAGGTAGATGAAACCCAACTTGTTTCTTGTTCTCACAATACCTCCCACCATCCCAATTGTTCACATTAATGAATTCTATGAATGTTTGGCTAGATATAGGAATCGCCCATATATGGTCATTTTTGAAAACAGTTAAGGGGGAAAACAATTTGAAGAGAGAAAAATCTTAACTTTCTCTAATTATTCAAAAACTACTTTAACAAACGCTTAATTATGAATATAGTTTTCTACTAAATAAAGATACAAAGTCATGGGGAGGAGCAAAGTGGTTCAACAGCCCTTAAATACATAAATAACGGAGAATGCTTACTTGATGCGTCATGTTAGCATCGTGCTAATGCTAACGCTAGCTCGCACCACCTATGACTGCCGTTTTTTCGCTTCAACTGAATAATCTGCTGTGAATAAACATCCATATGGACCCGATTTAGACTTGACTTTATTTGTATGTGATAAATACGTTTATATTTCTCCAGAAAACGGCTAAAAAGAGTGAAAAATTGTGTTTTCCCAAAAGCCACGCCCCCTTCTATGACGAGATGCCGTCTGTATCTATATAGAAACATATTGCGCTGATTTAGACGACCTCACATTATCTGACGTCCTGTTTAATCTACTACTCCTATGAAACCAATCAGGCAGACTTGCTTTAATCCCATTGACTGTATTGCTGGGATACCTTTCTTTGCTGATCAGGGTAATTAGCATCACGTCGCTAATAAAACATGATGAAAACCTTCTGAAGCGGCTGAGGAGTGACTGAGGTCTGGGTTTTGTCTCACACACAGATCAGAAGAAATATTTATTAGAATGGCTCAGTTGTCACGGCGATGTTATGAATATTGTGAATAAAAAGCAGCCATGTTTTTCAGATTCTGGCTGCATTCGTTCCGTGTTTATGACAAAAACATCCTCCCAACTGTTTTCACTTGGAGGCCAAATGAGAAGACGCTCGGCATGAGAGCTGCGTTGACTAATTTAAGACAGGAGTGAGTAAATTAATAACGGCTTTATTGTATAGCAATGTCAACAAGATACAAATGGAAATAATTACATTTGTAGGTAACTCGCCTGGCTTTCTGTACTTTCTTGATTTGTTGTGGGCTGCAAGAAAACACAGCACACTCAAATACATGCACATCTTTTATTAGTTTAGTTCATATTTCAATCTCTCTCACAAATGTTAAAGGCTCTGTTTTGTATGTTGTATTGTATAGTTCCTGGACACGTTTAAAATGCACTTTGTGAACTTGAAATAAAAATGAATGGGGAAAAAAAAATCACTGCTTAGTTTTTTCCCCTGGATTGTGCAGCCTTCCCGGAGACATAAAACCCGAGATTGAAAGTATAATTGTCCACTGACGCCGTCCTCAGAGTGAGAGCGAGGGCCGGTCTCTGTCGGCGGACGGTCTGTGCGATCGCAGGAAGAACTGACGATTTCCTCTGGTCAGTTTTCGTCCGAATCGTCCGACTGGTCTGATGCCTCTCTCCGTGTACCAGGTCGCCTTGATGTCTGGGTCTGCGGCGTAAAAACAATTCACTACAACAAGTTGCTCTGGCGTGATGAAAAAACAAAGTATTAGCCTTAAAGAGACTAGATGCAAGTGGTCATTTTTATGCTCACTACTGCCACCTCAGGCCTTACGCGTAACTGCAGTTTCTATATTAAGCACTCGGACCCGAAGTAACAGCTTTTTGAGTGACAGTGCAGGATTTTAGAGGCAGTTGTGGTGAACAGGTCTGAGCTCAGTCTACACATTAGGACATGGCTGGAACATGTAGGGGGATGAAAATACTTAGTTTTAACATTTTTAAACTCTATATAGTCCCTTTAACTGAACACATTTTCTCCAGTGTTGCTTTACCCACATCTAAAAGCCTCTTGAAAAAAGTGCAGAAACAGCAACAAAAACAAGGATGAAAAAGGGGTCAAATAAGGGACAAATAAAGTGGCAAAAGAGCAACAAAAATGTGACAAAAATTAAATGAAAAACTGACATTGACAGGACAATAAAGTAGGGCTGTGCAATTAATCGAAATTCGATTACGATTTCGATTACAACAGTAAATGATTACAAAAAATTTGCATAATCGCAAAAAATCGATTATAATTATTTTTTTCAAAAAAATTTTTTTTTACCTTTTTTTTTTTTTACCTTTTTTTTCTAATTTTTAATTTTGGGATTTTTGTCCTTTTTTGATGGATTTTTGTCTTTTTTTGATGGATTTTTGTCTTTTTTTGATTGGATTTTTGTCACTTTTTTGAAGGATTTTTGTCACTTTTTTGATGGATTTTTTTAAAGGCAACAAATAATCGTTTGAATAATCGTGATTTCAATTATGACAAAAATAATTGTGATTATTATTTTTTCAATAATCGAGCAGCCCTACAATAAAGTGTTGAAAAAATAAAACAAAGAAGATGAAAGAGCAACAAAAACAGGACAACAAAAACGATGCAAACAGGATAAAGAAATGATTAAAAAAATAGACAAAAACACGTCAAAAACGCTCAAAAAATGTGATTAAAGACAGCAGCGACAACAATCAGCTTTGTAGGTCTTAGCTTTCAAATGAGGCGTTCCTCTGGCCTGTTGTCTGTAAGCTCCAGTTGAGAAGTTTTCAGGTTTGGGTAAAACTGAGCTGGAGAAAATGCACTTATAAGACAAAATTGGATTTATTTTGTATTAAAGGAACAGGCCACCGCTTTTTCATACTGAGATATGTTCGTACCTTGATGTCTGGTCTTTGTGTGTGCCCTCAGTCACGCAAAATGACCAAAGATGTTGTTAGCATTTGGCCTCTCCCAATGTATTCCTATAGCTCCAAACGGGGGTGAAGTTGGAAGCTACCACGCTCTTCCACGGGCACAAAGACCAGACAGGTGCGTATCAACTCGTCTAAGCTCAGGTAAGAACATATCTCAGTATGGAAAAACTGTGGCCTGTTCCTTTAAAGTCGTACATTTTAGTGAAACTAACCAAACCACAAAGCTTGCCACGTAGATTATTACAAATACTACATTACATCCCGAGTTGTTGGTCTGAGGATTTTGGGGGTGTGGCTCGAAAATACTGGAGATTAATGTGCTCACAAAAGAAAATGACAAATGAGCAGGCAGTAATGATAAATGTGTCTTACCCCTGAGGATCATGGGTGTTTCCTGATGAGGTGAGGCCACACTGCAGCTGAGCATCAGCAGGAGAGCCAAGATCGCTGCATACGCACACATCGCAAAAGAAAAGTGCAACACCCGCTGATGCCTCCTCCACTGCTGTCTAGAAACAAACAAAAAAAAAGAATAAATGAAGGAAGGTGAGGAGGAGATGGAAATGTAGAGGCTGGGATGATACAACTGCTCAATAACCATCCATGTGTCAATGAATGCCTATATTACACTGAGTGGAAGTGGAAAGAGATGCAAGTTTTAAGCATTAAAGCATTACAGTAAATTTGATTCGAAAATGTGATAAAAAACAAGAAAGATATTGAATAATCCTTACCGTTAAGGATTGCAAGGTGGACCTCCTGGTTGTGCACAAATAAAAAGACCTATTAAAAATCCCAAAACTGACTACACATACAACACAATAGCGTATTAATGTTACTAAGAAATAACTGCACCAACAAAGCGCTTCTTACCTGCTGTGTTTTGCTCTGACATGTTTTCACACGCTGTCCGCCTTTTATGGGCGCTGGAGGACGTCTGATTGGAAAGGCTGATGTCACCAATTCATTTTCAGTCATTGCTTATTAACCCAAGGAAATGTCCTACCAGCGCGACAGGTTTATATCTGAAACTACCGGTACATCTGTGCTATTCATACATTAGGAAAGCCATTAAGCAGTGATGAAGCTCATTTAGCGCATGTGTTAAAAGACTTCTACATATAGATCACATATAGTCGATCGCAATATTAATGTAATTCTGTATCTGCAGCTCTAAATAAGACGTTGTGAAAACATAATTTCCAAACGAGATGCATCATAATTATATACAGCTTTCAATGTACGGAAAACAAGCCTAATCAAATCACAGACAGCAATGATTTTTTTTATTTTATTAAAGTTTACAACTCTGATTCATCTTGGTAACACTTATAATATGGCATTACTATAAAGCATTTACAAACACGGGTTAATCAGGAACTAATAATGAATCAAAACCATGTACTCCTCGCTTATTGACATTTATTCTTAATTAGATTGTGTTCTCAATCCACTATTAGTTCATGATGCTTTATATGTATTACCTAATTTTATGGTGTTTCCAAAATCGTTAATGAATTACCAATATAGATGTACAATAATCATCAAGCTGTTAGCAATGTCCATGAGCCAAAACACAATCGCTGGCTACAAACACAGCATCAGAGTGGTTTAGTGTGAATGCTAATGAGTATTTTACATCTTAAAATCTTCAACACAATCTTAATCTTCTATGGCATCAAAGTCTATGGCACATGGATAAGAAAAATAAACCACCTCAATATAAATGGATGTACAAAGAATATACTGTAAAAACAAAAAAATGTGTATAGCATGACAGGAATGCAGTGTCATGATCAAATAGTATATATTGCACAATTGCGTCTATAATGCAAACAGAACATTTTGGAAACATTTTTTTGTTGATTAGAAAAAAATGAAATGGCTATTTGTCGTATTGGGTGAGTCATAACTTTTACTCTCAGGCACCTGCTCTCACTGTTTGTTTTGGCTTGCATATCAGTATGACGCACAACAGAGGGTGTTTATCCCTCTTCATGTGGAAGTGTATAGCCACCAGATTCAGCATTGATCGCAAATAAACCTCTCCTGCATAAAACATCCAAGCTCCTGCCTCTTTTTTAATCTATCCTCTTAGACACCATTGTTTTTTTCTTTAACTATATGGTGTATAAGGCTTTCAATAAAAAATGTGTAGTGTATAGAAAAGTATATAGCAGCCAATGAGTAATTTAAAGGTTGAGTAGTGTCAATGATAAAACTGGGTAAAATAAAAATGTACAGAAAGTAGGCTTTGGAACACATTATTGAGGAAATGCTGCCTTCTACAGACAGTCTCCAAAATGCCCCAATCTAAAATAGATGATGATAAAAAATAATCTGTGATTCACAAAACCAGTGTTTTTCAACCTTTGTTGAGCCAAGGCACATTTTTTTCATTGAAATATTCACGAGGCACCACCAGCAGAAAATGTTCTCATCAAAGTGTCTTGGCTAGGAACGCCGTATAGTCTCACTAGCCACAATGACTCAATACATCACTAATTCTGTGGTCTCAAAAAAATTAACTACCTGATATGGAAGAGTATAATATGGTTACTCTGCCGATCACTAGACAGCATCGACACTCGAAAACGGTATATTATTTTTTGGATAATAATGCATTTGTTTAAAAAAAACAACAACTAGGTGAGATTGGATAATTTCCCAAGGCACATCAGACAATATCTCAAGGCACACTAGTGTGCCACGGCACAGTGGTTGAAAAACTCTGCACTAAACAACTGCAGTACTCTAAAATCTATTCTCTTTGTGGGTTAAAATTGTTCTATGGTTGATTCCTTTGCTGTTCCTGTGTTTACTTTGCAAGTTCTCCCTGTGTCTGGTTGAGCTTCCCCCATAAACCAAAAATATGTACAATAGGCTAATCATCCGACAAGTTCTGGGTTCTGCAACCTACAACATCAAAAGAGCCACTTTGTCCCATTTCAAACCAAAAGTATCAATATTTTTGGGGGGTAAAATAATGACACATTAATAAAAATACTAATTGAGTGATTGAATTGAATTTTCCCGAAAGAAAGACCCGTACGAGAGGCATGTGGCTCTTGACATTGTTGTTGCCTATCACTGAACTAGGTATTTCCAGGCTTAAAGGAACAGGCCACCGTTTTTTCATACTGAGATATGTTCTTACCTGAGCTTAGACGAGATGATGCGTACCTGTCTGGTCTTTGTGTGTGCCCCCAGTCACGCAAAACGACCAAAGATATTGTTAGCATTTGGCCTCTCCCAATGTATTCCTATGGCTCCAAATGGGGGTGAAGTTGGAAGCCACCACGCTCTTCCACGGGCACAAAGACTAGACAGGTGTGTATGAACTCGTCTAAGCTCAGGTAAGAATATAATAGTATGGAAAAACGGTGGCCTAAAGAAAGGTTCCCAAATGTAGAACCGATTCTATATTACTTAGCTACTCACAATGCTTTTGCAAGTTTGAAAAAAAAACATAGATTTGATTATTTACAGCTCTTGTGCTCGTCGTCTGAATTGGTTGCATCACACAGTAAATCAATTCTTTCATAATTCATAAACAGTCCCAGTCCATTTAGGTTTCAAAACTTCATCTTTCTCAACATTGATTCGAAAAAAAAGGGAAAAGGAGCTCCATCAGATAACACTGAGCCTGCGTTTCATGATCCCTGTGTCATGACCGGTTTCTGCAAAAGAAAGAAAGAAAGAAAGACACAAAGTTACACAGATTTCTTCAGAAGTGAATAACACGTACGTACGCGACGGTCGGAACAAACTACAGATGGACAAAGCGGTAAATCACCAAAGCACACATTGCTGTCGGCTAAAACAAACGAGAGGCAGAGCTGGAGCTTTGTGCACCATTGACTTAGTAAAACAAGTGCTTTACTGCAATTATAGAGGACATTTATGCAACAAGGAAGATACGTGGGAGATGAACATCCAGAAGTCAAAGCTCATCTTCTGCAGTCAGCATTCTACATGGTATGACAAATATAATGTGTGTTTCATTCATTTTATAGGTCCAATCATGATTTATATGCCTCCAAATGGGTGACATAATCATAGAAAGTGAGCTTTGATATCAAGGGATGATGGAATAAACAATATAGTTTTATTATTTCATCTCATAAGGCACTACTGCTACTACTACTACTACTACTACTACTACAGCTGTTATATTGTAAAGAAAAAACACATTAACCCCTTAACTCCCACCTGAACTGAGCACATTTTCTCCAGTTTGGCTTTACCCCAGTCCAAAAGCTTCTGGAAAAAAGCTGTGAAAAAGCAACCAAACTGAGACGAAAACAATGATGGAAATGTGACAAAACATTGTCAAAAAAGTGACAAAAAAATGGATGAAAAAGTGGCAAAAATGTCACAAAAATGTCACAAGAAATTGACAAAAAATGGACGAAAAAAATGACAAAAATGTGACAAAAATGTGATAAAAAAATGACAAAAAAATGACAAAAAAATGACAAAAAAATGACTAAAATGTGACAAAAATGTGATAAAAAATTGACAAAAAAATGACAAAAAAAATGACGAAAAAATGACAAAAATGTGACAAAATTTGCCAAAAAAAAGACAAAAATGTGAGTAAATTTGGCAAAAAAAAACAAAAATTTGACAAAAAAAAAAAGACAAAAATGTGAGACAAAAATGACAAAAAAATGACAAAAAAGTTGCAAAAATGAATTGAATACCCAACAAAAAAATGATGGAAAAAAAATCTGATAACGTGAGGAAAAAGATCCTCTCGGTTCAGGCGGGAGTTAAGAGGTTAAAGCCTCTGACTGGCCCCAAGCACTACACGTCAGACCAAGCAGCTGAAGCCCAGACAGAAAAGAAAGAGTTCACTGCCACCGTTTAGTGTGACTTTGCTTTCTTGCGCAGTTTAAAGCCGCAGAGGATAGAGTCTTATTGTCAGTGCAGTGGAAGTGGAAGTGAACTCCGTCGGCACCAGGGCTGCGGGGGGGGTCATACCGCACACTTTGCCTGAGTTTGGGGCTTCTTGACTGGGCTCCTCTGAGTCAAAGAGCCCGTGTAGCGGGAGTTCCTCACAAACCTGTCGGCTTGGGCTGAAAAGATACAGTATCGGCGGTTTTACATTCAGATCATGGGCTCACACTGGTATGAGGTTGGCTTGAAATCAGAGTCATCCTCTTCTCTCCCACACCGGCTAACTTCATGTCCCCTTTCACCACCACATCCACAAATCTCTGCTTTACTTTAACCTTATTGAGCAACATTTCAGCCTGTAATTTGGACGACAGTGGCTCAGATGGAGGAGCGAGCTGTCCTTCTGCAGAGTGTCCTTGTGTCTAATGCTAACACTCACTTTGCTTATGTATGAATGTTGCAGTGAGTGAGTGAGTATTTGGTGGTGGTCGGAGGGGCTGGTGGCGCAGATTTGCAGCCTCACATCTGTCAGTCTACCCCACGGCAGCTGCGGCCTGTGTCCTTGAGTGTCATTAAAGATGCATAATGCAACTTTTGGTGACAAAAAAGTTGATATAAGTGCATATTTGACCTTGTAGTGACAGCGGCTGTATGAGTGGTCAGCAGGGCGCCTTTACTTTCCATCACAGTGGTCTCTACAAAGCTCCAGGATCAATTGTTTTGTAGGTTTTCTGGTTTTCAGCAGCAAAAACCTTCCAAACAATTGATCCTGGAGCGTCTTGTGGCCATTGTGATGGAAAGTAAAGGAACCATGCTGATACATCCGCGGGGTCACTATAGGTCAAATACGCTGAAAAATATCAACTTTTTTTTCCACATAAAATAGTTGCACAATGCACCTTTAATAAAACCAATGGGCTAACAACAATTGCGTAATAAAAATGAAATAAATAAAATAAATGAATCATATTGAATGTGAGTTGAAGTGTCTCTTGTCAGACCTGACTTTGATGGCCATAACTAGCTCATCAAGTTTTTTTAATTATTATTATCATACTTTTTTTTTACCTGGAATTTTCCAAAGCGTGGCTCTCACTACTGGGAAAGCAGTTTCCTTTACTGCTACTTCAATTTAGATGACCATGTTACTGGCACAGATACATTTTTAGCTTCAAAGAAAATATATAATAAGTGACCCTTTACAGCACAGTAATAACACATTTTACAACCCTATAGAACCCCATATTTCCATTGACATTTCCCTATTACCAAGCTAGTACAGTGCTATAAAGAAAAGTGCAGAAAATTATAGGTTCGACATCCAGTTAAATGGACATGTCTGGTTCACATTAACCGTGGGTCAATTTGACTGAGACATGGATGTTCCCATAGCGTAATGTTGTTAAGATGTTTTGACTCGTGTGGGACGTCCTGGGAGCAGCTCAAAGACAGAGTCAGTGTGTGTCTTACTTGTGGGAAAGTTCTGGGACAGTCTTCGTGCCTGGACGGGGATCGCGGACTGAGGGGAAAGCAAAGGAGAAACCGCGACTTAAAAGACACAAGATACCACGATTTATGAGAATTAGAGGTTTGAGTTGTTTGAAAGGACTGTACAAGAAACAGGCCAAACAGTTTTAGACAAATCCTAAAGCAAGAAGAGTAAAATACAGAAAACGATGACAGGAATTTTGACGACTTTTTCTTAGCCACACCAGCCGCTGTGTCACAGGAAGGGGCAAACACCAAAACTAATGAGCGAGTAGCAGCGACTTCACTCTAATTATAAAAATCTCTTAAATGATCGGTGCAAATGTCCTCGAATGGCATGCAAACCAAGACTGGCTTTGTCACATCAGGCCAAACCCATTCATTTTCTTTTCCATTTGTGGATAGAAATGGGGTAAATGCATCAGTACATGTTCAGGATTATTCAGTGTTGATTCGGCTGTAGTTAATTAGTTTGTCACGCGCTGTTTAGGACCATCCATCATATGAGAGAGGAAACTATTAAAAGTTACCTTTGGGAAGAATTATGTGGGAATGTTGTGGTTAGTCTCAGTTAGTCCAACACTTGGAGCGCGTTTCTTCATTTTGTGGTTTTGTCGCAGCTGCTTGTCAACAAGTAACGTTAACGTACGACTTCGTCTACACTGTGGTTTGGTTATTATCCCCGAGATTTAGGATTATAGCGTCTACTGCAGTGGCTTTCCTGGCTTTCCCATGAGTGGATGTAAACAATAAGTTCACAAATAATTGCAATAAGAAAATAAGAAATGACTCACTAGGACTAATAGAATGTAAAGTCTACGTGTTTACCTTCTTCGTTTTATCCACAGGCATCCCAGCAGCATTCAGGGCAGCTATTTTGTTTTCTATGTAGGAGACCTGGGAGCACGACAAACAATATTATGCACAGATTGACTTTACACAGTTTACACTTGTTCTTCAGTAGGGCTGAAATAACTAATCGATTAATCGGACAACTAATCGATTACTAAAATAGTTGTCAACTATTTCAGTAATCGATTAATCGTTTTCTAGCAAACACAGACTAAAATAGAGCAAAAAAGACATGAGAATTATGTATATTGGATGAAAACCTACTTTGTTTTTAAAGATAGGGTCCGTAGTGTTTTGTACATTATAAATTTCATAAATATCTGTCTTTGTCTCGTCCAATCAGAAAGCAGAATTAGCACAAAGAGTCTCCTGCAAACGTTTACTTTAAGTTTACTCCATCAACATGTCCTCAAGCGACGCCACTTTAGCTTTATGTGATTAAAATAAAAAAATAAAATACAATTTCCATGGACCTTTCACAGCCAAGCGATTCATCGATTCATCGTAAAAAATAATGTGTAGATTAATCGATTACCAAAATCGTTAGTCGTAATCGTTAGTTGCAGCCCTATTCTTCAGCGTGTTCTTCTACCTGACTCTGGGTGTTTTGGACGTCCGCCGTGGCCTGAGCCACTTTGTCCTCCAGCTCAAACAGCAGAGCAGTGGAGCCTCTGAACCGAGCCCTGTCGTCTCCCGGCTGCAGCTTACGGTCCAGGCTCTCGGACGACTGGCTCATCTGCAAAAGTAAAAGTATAGTGATGCAAGGCCAGATCAGCAAAGTTATCAGGAAGGGGATTTGGTGCAAATTGATGGGCAAATAACCACTTTCAAAAGGTGACTGAGGTATAGTTTTCGGAAAAGCACAAAGCACTTCTTCTTCTCTACTCCGAGCTTCTCCCGAGTAACTGAGCTTCTCACTCAATCTTTCTCTAATCATGACCCATATCTTATGATCAAAGATGAGAATAGGAACATAGATTGAGATAATATTTACATTTTTGTCATCATAAACTGCACTGGAGAGGGCATTAATCATGAAATAAGGTACAGTGGATGTGGAAACAGACTTTCTTTTAATGGGTTAGGATTAGGGCTGGGTACCATGAAACTTTACAAGTGTGGTATTGAAAACAGAAAAATATCGAAAAAGCAGAAAAAAGAAGAAAGAGAATAAGAAGACGAAGAAGAAGGAGGAGGAGTAGAAGGAGGAGAAGAAGACGAAGAAGAAGACAAAGAAGAAGAAGGAGGAGGAGACGAAGACGAAGAAGAAGAAGGAGGAGGAGAAGAAGACGAAGAAGAAGACGAAGAAGAAGACGAAGAAGAAGACGAAGACGAAGGGGGGAGAGGAAGAATAAGGAGAAGATGAAGGAGAAGATGAAGGCGAAGAAGAAGGAGAAGAAGGAGAAGAAGGAGAAGAAGGAGAAGAAGAGGAAGAGGAAGAAGAAGAAGGAGGAGGAGGAAGAAGAAGAAGAAGAAGAAGAAGAAGAAGAAGAAGAAGAAGAAGAAGAAGAAGAAGAAGAAGAAGAAGAAGAAGAAGAAGAAGAAGAAGAAGAAGAAGAAGCAGAAGAAGCAGAAGAAGAAGAAGAAGAAGAAGAATATGTTTTTAGTGATTCTGGAGTACCCGGAGGAAACCTACGCAGACACGGGGAGAACATACAAACTCCACACTGAAAGGCCCCGTCCAGATGGGAATTGAACTCGGGACCTTATTGCTGTGAAGCGAGAGCGCTAACCGCTGTGCCGGAGCAAACGAAGTCCTGGTTGTTTCAGCTCAAATAAATGATACAAAGAAATTGTATTTTATGGAATAAATTTACATCATTGTTCTGGTTTCTGATTCTAGGTCACAAATATAGGTAAGTATAGGTATCGAAAACCAAGTTTAAGTACCAGTATTTTTTAAATTCTATTTCTTTCTTTTCTTACAGAGACCTCAGGACAAACTTGGCTCGCAATCCCAAACTCAAATAAACATGCCCCACTCATTTCACTGATGTTTGGAAACTCTTTGAGGTCGAGATGCTCTCTCCTGCTACCGCTTGATATTGTATCTCCAAAATTTGAAAACTTGACCCCAATGATCATTACAATCAAGTTCAATCTAAACATTTCCAGAAGTCAGTTGAAATGAGGATAGTTTAAAGAAGTTCTTTTTATATCTTAGTCCAAACAGACCTGACATTAAGCCGATCGGAGCAGCATCGAAACAACTCTAGCAGAGAGAAGCCAAGCACATCTGTCCTCTGACCCTTTTAACTCCTTTTGGACCCGTCCAAATTCAACAAGCCAAAGAAAGCATTTGGACTTTGGGTTTTATCGAACTGTAAATTTTACGGTTATAAGGAAGAGAAAAAGAACATGTTCCCCTGATATCGGGGAAAGGGAGTAAAAGGGTAAATAAACTAAAAGCTTGAGTTGAGTTGATTTACGAGAGTGAGGCTGAACATGGAAGTGCTGAGGAGCCAGAAGATTCTTTAACTGTGGGGGAATGTGACGCTCTCCAGATGTGAACCGACAGTGACTGCTCACGCTAAAGCACGGGCAGCAGCATGGAGAGATGTACAATTGTCACAGTGAAATGAATGATTTAAACACATTTACCTCATCAACAGGTCACAGGCAAAAATCTTACCTTTCTTGCACTTGCTGTAACTGGTGGAAAACTGTAGGTAAAACAATCCTTTCATAAACTCTAGCATATGATACAGTTGTGCTGTTCGACAATACACTCAAATGAATGAATACGTTACTCAGTGATAAGAGTCCGGTTCAAAGTAAAGCACGGCTATGGTCAGATTCAGATTACTTTACTTAAAGCAGTACTAAGTAGCATGTTTACCATAATAAATCCTTTTCGTAGTCCCTGTGGGGGTAATACAAGTGTTTATGGGATGATTGGAGGGTCTTTCATCTCCCCCTGGTGTCTCGGGCCAGAAAACCATGCTTGCAACTTGTCTGCCATCGGACCAGAGCAACCAATACACACTAATAGAATCACGAGGAAGAAGCTAAAATGCTAACAGGCAAAGCTAACTGCGGGCTAGCGCCACTTTAAACAGTATTTACAGCCAAGTTTGAGTGAAAAAAAATATTTCCATTGTGTAATTGGATGTACAATATCCCTCTCTCCCTTCGCCTTTTCTGTCAGCGTAGTATTTACTCTCCAAGACAATTAATAAGTTAAAAAAACGCAACTTGCTACGACACCTGCAGTTGCGCTCATGGCCTCTAGGGGCAAGAGTTACTTAGTACTGCTTTAACCCACATGGGGCAATTCCTTCAGAGCTGCCTCAAGAAAAGCTGAAAAACAAACAATATAAAAAACAGCCACACAACAACAAGCAAACAGTGGAGCTCACTCATTCATACTGTAAATGATAATGTACAAAACCTGAGCAACAGGCAAGAGAAAACCTCAAATTACAGACTGTTCAGTTCAAGTCGAATAGTGTCAGGGGATTTAGTTTTTATACAGCGGTTCCTCTAACCGCATGGCAAGGCATAGCAACACCCTGAAGGCATAGCCAGGGCAGGTCTTGTAAGATGGTGACCTCCTTTTGTAGAATGGCCCTCACTACAAAGTACGTATTGCTGCCTTAGCCTCACTGAAACGGCTTCA
The DNA here is from genome assembly GCF_951799975.1 of Gobius niger. Taxonomy (NCBI): domain Eukaryota; kingdom Metazoa; phylum Chordata; class Actinopteri; order Gobiiformes; family Gobiidae; genus Gobius; species Gobius niger. Next base: position 31,859,948 of record NC_136860.1, read on the forward strand.
GTCAGTGATGAGTATATACTGTAGTGTGTCACCTCATTACCTTCACATCCTCCAGCGGTTGTGGCTTCTCCTCAGTCTTGGATCCCACGCTGCTCAGCCTGGAGGATGGCCTGGTGGGGATCTTGCTGGTCAAGGCGTCACCCTGTAGTGGACTCCTCCAGGCTGGGATGTCCTGGGACGACTGAGAGCGGCTGGTTTGGTTAAGGGAACCCTCCTCCTCCTCTTCATCAGTGATGCTGTGGTCACTGATGTTGTCCGTCATTTCGCTGAGTTTCTGCCTGAGCTGCAGCTCCTCCAGGTCCACCTCCCACTGAGGCACCGGAGACACACTGCTGGGCGTCTGGATCTGCAGCGGGAGCTGAAGATGGCAACAAACAAAAAGCTCAACACTGCAGTAAAAAGATAATATTTCTGTCTGCTTCTCTGTGACACTTTACACTTAAGTGTCACGTAAGCTATAATCTATTAAAAAGTCTAGAAAGGTGAGGGCATCGCTGGGTCCAAATCCTGAGGAGATCTTCAGGGTTTCAGGTACTAGTTTAAGCTTTAGACTGTGTAAAAAAAAAAAGGAGAGGATCCATGTGAGTCCATGTATTTGATGAAGGACTTTTAATATTCTGAGAACCTCGGATTCCCTCCTGTTTTACACAAGCCATAATTTATTGTGAGGAAGTTTGTCTTCTGCATTTGACCCATCCTTCATTGCCACAGGGTCAGAAGTATTGTGCATGTTTGCTTAGATAGTGAGGAAACACCAAAACACAGGGGAGAACTCTGTGTTTCATAGTGAAGGACACTGTCCCAGGTCCTTCACTATGAAGACATGTAATGTACATGATTGATAAACTTTACCGTTAGTGTATTTAAACAGTACGAAGGCCCTGGCCATATGTGGAGCTTGTACGTTCTCCCTGTCTATGTTCCTCTTGGTGCTTCAGTTCCCCCCTCGACCAGAATTATGTACAATAGGGCCACCTCTGGAGCGTAAACTTTAGTTTGAGTGGGAGTTTCTTCATTAGATAAAGGTTAACAACCTGCTTCTACACAATATGATGTTCATAATGATGCACAGCAGATATTTCTCATGCGACGTGTGAACTAACTGATCTGAAATCAGTCATGTGCACGCTCCTCTAATTCACTCTTACACCAGTCCATTATTTTGGAGGACGTCTCATGTTTCCTTCTAATCAGAGCAAATGAACATTGTGGATGCGTCTCGCGTGCCAAGTCCTCCCTCTGTCCAACATGTGCTAAACACTAATTGGCCTGAGCGGCGGTTTTGCCACCAAAGAGGGTCGAGGCATGACTCTGTTGGATATTGCCCTGATTTGTGTCCCTATAACCAGTGATTAGCAGAGCGCGGTGTTCGTTTGCGTTCTGTGGCCTGGCTCCGTCTTTGAGGAAACCACTGGATTACAGGCTTTTTACGCCCCAATTAAAAACAGACACTAGATGGGAGCAATTTATCCAGCGACTGCAAGCAATCAGAAACAGAAATATTCCATTACCGAGGCAGGACATTCTTCAAAGATTGCAGACTGATAAAAAAAAATAGGTTGCCGTGTTAGTGTGTAGCATTCGGGTGTGCTTGGACTTACTTTGGTACGTAAGATACAATTTTAAGTTTTGTTGCGTGTAAGGGGTTAAATAACAAATACAAACTGGTGAAAATAGCTGTCCCCTCCTGGAACCGCCACCTTAACGTGGTGGAGGGGTTTGAACACCCACATGATCCTGGGAGCTCTGTTGTCGGGGGCTTCGTGCCCCTGTTAGGGTCTCCCAGGGCAAACAGGTCCTAGGTGACGGGTCAGACAAAGAGCCGTTCAGAAGCCCCTCATGAGAGACCAACAGGCCTGTTAAATCATGAGGCCGTCCTTCTGTGGACCCACCACCTGCAGGAGGCGCCATAAGGGGCTGGTGCAATGTGATTTGGGCAGCTTAACGACTGCCCCCACGACCCGGCAACGGACAAGTGGAAGAAGATGGATGGATGGATGGATGAATGGATGAAAATAGCTCTAGTTTCTAAAGTAAACAAACAGCGAGCTCATGATCTAAATGTCTTAGCACATGTAGCACTTGAGACCTACAAATCCGCAGGTTTCATCTTCTGAAACACTAAGAGGCGCCAAGACCCCCCACACCTGCAGCACAGTGGAGGCAGCACAGTGGAGGCGTCACAAGAGGTGCTATAGGAAACAAAAAAGGGGCAAACAAGGAGGTATCCGGGCAAGTCTTGACCCTAAGCCATACAAGCCTGTTCCTATTATTGTTCTGGCTAATGTTCATTCACTGGAGAATAAGATGATATCTGCAACGCTCTTCCAGAAGATGGTGAAAGACTGTTGTGTTTTTATATTCAATGGGTCCACAGGTGACCCTCAGGTGAAGGAGCCAGAGGAGAGGGAGGAGGACAAAGATGCAGATGAGAAGGAAATAAAGCACTTACTTAGCTACTTTTATCCGTTGCACTTGTTCTCTTACTAAAAAACGACTTTGAATGCACTTTTGCACTTGCTGCTTGTTTTGCTCATGAACAAACAATTGGAAAATGACCCCCAGTACCTGGTCACTCGTGCTGGTGACTTTCTGCTCCAGTCGATTCAGCAGAGACTCCACAGCGGACATCCTTCTGTTCAGGTCAGTGATCTGGAAGAAAATGAGACTTTAGACTCAAAGAGGCAGTTCACAGGCCTTGGCTTTTCTAAGATTAGACCGTTCCAAGATCAGTTTGAGAATGATGGGAGTGGACGTGTTGTCAGCGTGTTGTGTTTAATATATCTTTATTTATTCTATTTGACCTTGAATGAACCTGGTCAAATATTTGAGCTCTAATTCTCATTTGCAAACATGACCTGGCTATTTCTTTCCCCTGTTTCTTTGTTGAATAGATAGCTGTCTAAAATGTAATTGTAGCTATTGCGTTGGCGTATACACATTAAACTTAAGTAGCATGTTTAAACTTGACCTTACAAAACAACTCAACAATATGCTGGCCACATGTGAGAGTACACCCAATAAATAATGGCATTCTCTCAGTCATCTCATGGTATTTGAACTCACAGAACTTCCTTTTGCTGAGACGGCCATTTCAACATTTGTCTCTCTTTAAATCCTCATTCTTAAGATTCCCAGACACCAAACGTGATTTAGGCCTAATCTGACTAAACCATGACTAAACCCTTAACGTGACTGAATGTTGTTTACTAACAGGAGGTTTGCAGGTCAGATACCACCAGCTGCGCTATGTGACACTTTCCACCATGTCGTTTTGAACCATAAGAAATGTATGAAAACAAATGCAAATCTAGTTTGAGGTTTTTTTTTTTTATTTGGATGAGATGGTGTAACTGATTTCAAAATATTACTATCCTTCTTTCTGTTGTTATTATCCTTCAAATGATAATACCCAGTCTGTAGATGTTAAAGCAGAACTAAGTCACTCATGCCCCTAGTGGCCATAAGCGCCACTGCAGGTTGCGTTTTTTTTTTTACTCACTAATTGTCCATGAGAGTAAATACTACGCTGACAGAAAAGACAAAGGGAGAGAGGGATATTGTACATTGTGCCACAACTTAATGACACAATGGAGATATTTTTTTCCCCCTCAAACTTGGCTGTAAATACTGTTAAAGTGGCGCTAACCCGGAGTTAGATTTGCCCGTTAGCTTGTTAGCTTCTTCTTCGTGATTCTGTTAGTGTGTATTGCGCCTCCGACCCGGTGCAGGGAAGTTGGGTGGTTTTCTGGACAGAGACACCAGGGGGAGATGAAAGACCCCCCAATCATCCCATTAACACTTGTATTGGGACAATGAAAAGGATTTATTAAGGTTAACAAGTTACTAAGTACTGCTTTAAAGACATGTATACTTCTTTGAATCACATAAAATTGAAATAATCTAAAATCCATGCTGAAAATGTACAGAGATTGGGATCACGTGATTCATAAAGCAAACATTATGCATGGAGTATAATATCAGTCATGTTTTTGGCAAAAGAAAGATCTTTGGATTAGCAAAAATACCGCATAAAAACAGTAAACAATGCATCATCAGTGTAGTGATTATTTGTATGCAATGTTTAGCACCAAGCTGCAATACCATTATTAGACACCAAGGGTCTGCAGGCCTCAGTTTGGGAATCATTAAGTGGACTGACCCCTCTGCAACATCTCATTTTTATTTAATATTCTTGATACTTTAACCAGAGATCTGTATTTTATGACTAGCTGATCAATATGATATTAGCCAACTACTGTACAGCTTCAATAAACATGTTGCAATCGGCATTACTAACTTTGTCAATGTGTCCTTATGTCACACACACTTGCGCATTTGTACATCAGATCCTGTTGCTCGTACTCATGTCCTGTTCCACACTTTCTCACTTTGATGCCAGCTACGATTTCACCATCAAAACAGCACAGTCAAATCAACATTGGCCCATGCAACAGCCTACCCCAGTGTCCGGAGGGGGGTGGTGGGGATGTTTTGATGTCTGGCAGATCATGTCTAGTATTTGTGTTTGTATTTGTCCACCGGGGTAAACTGCAATATCAAATGGCCGTGACATGTGAAAGAGGTTTATCTGCACCAGACCAGGTGGGAGTGTGCACAACAGGGCTCTACTGTCACAAAGAGCAACAGGGAAAGAAGACTTAGCTGAGAATTGAAAATCTCTCAGCTATTTGTGTAAAGACAAGTTTGACAAGAAGTAGATTATATCAGATTTGTTGAAAAAACACACTTCTGTATCTGAGCAAACGCATGACCTGAAAGACAAAGCACTTGTATTAACTACAAATTGTGAGCCACAGGTCTCCAATCTTCTCACACTATGAGGTACTTTTATGAAACAGAGCTACTTATGCAACAAAAAGGCTTGCCTAATTACCCTATTTCAACAAAAATGATTTTAATTTTGTCCTTGTACTCTACTTTATGAACCTTAAAGTTTGCAGATTCTGTCCAAAATGTTCAGCACCAAAGAAAATGTCTCTAAAATGTGACTTATCAAGCTTTGGGCGAGCAACCAAGAAAGGGCTGAACTGATGGCTTTTCCAATAATTGTGAAAATGTGAATATTTGGTTAATGAAATGTGTCAATTAATAATCAAATGTGTTAAATTTAAGTGTTTATGTTGGAGAAATATAAAAAATGAATAGAATTGTTAGAGAAAAATTAACCGTGATTAATCGAATTCCACAAGTGCAACTAATCGCGATAAAACATTTTTTACGCTTGACAGCCCTGAAAAAAGTTAAAGGGACTAGATGCAAGTTCGTGATTTTATGCTCTCTACTGCCATCTCAGGCCTTATCCGTAACTGCAGCTTCTATATTAAGCTCGTGCATGACGGCACTTCAGACCCGAAAAAACGCCTTTTTGAGCGACAGTGCAGGATTTTAGAGGCAGTTGGGGTGAACAGGTCTGAGCTCATTCTACACATTAGGACATGGCTGGAACATGTGGGGGGAGGAAAATACATAATGTTAACATTTTTAGACCCCGTATAGTCCCTTTAACTATTTAAACCTATTAATGACACTAGAGATCCTAGAGAAGGTCCTCAAGAAGGTCCTGAAATCAAACTCAGTGGGGCCTTGCTTTGTAGAGTTTCCATGTTAATCCTGTGCATGAATTGGTTTCTTGCTCCAGTTTCCTCCACCATGAAAAACATAGACAATAGGGGCCAGGACTTCTCTGTAAACGAGAGCTCCAGTGTTCCCAGTCAGGACCGCCTGGGAAGTAGAAGGACACTAAGCTTAGGGGTTTCAAGACAATTGTTGTGCCTTGATAGAACCGTACAATGGAATTTGGGAGCCCTTGGCCTAGATCTCTTAAGGAGGGCTTATTCGTCCCGTGATCCAGGCTTGGATTTAGAGAGCGTTCCCGGATGCTGTTATTGACAAATTGTCCCCGTGATATTGAGTCAATGGATAAACATCTCCTATAACCTGTGCAGTCTGTGGTTAAGGCTGCTGCACACGTGGCAGAACAGTCTTACGTCCTCTGTGTCATGGGTTAGAGTCCAGGGTGACAATTTGTTGTTCGCTCTTCACCCCCATCACCCTAGCCGTCCTTTCCAATAACATGTGGGTCTTAATTATTCTTTAAAAACATCTCCTATAGCTTATACCTGAAGTTATCCATCCATGTAAACAAAATGGTATAGTTATAGACTTGTAACTTGCCATATTTGTGTCTCATTTGGCGCTAAACATATCATGGTGTCCTTCAAAGCGCGATTGCCAACTTCAAATCATAAAGCTGCACACCAATAATCAAAGCAATGCGAATCAGCTTTCTTCAGTTCATCCGCAGGACACATGAGGACACGTTTGGGCTGTATCCTCCTAACAGCAGCAGCAGACCCGGAGTCAGCCAAAGTAATGGTAAACAGAGTGTGTTTTCAATCCCCTCCCTTTGAACAGTTGTTTTGATCCTTCCCAGCGCCTCCCCTGACTGCGTTACCGAAATAGACCCTGATGTAATGTACCTAAGGCAGCTGTCCCCTCCGCATCACTCAACGTGTCACGCTGATAAACTTAGGTCCAGTTATAAATTGCGAGGCGTGCAGTTGGAAAAACCCGGGATAAGTTTACATTGAGGTGTTTGTAGAGCTTGAGGGGACAAAATGATGAGTTAACACGTAGTCTGATTATTATTTCAGCTTCTATAATGAACAAGACATTTCTCCCAATACTGTACAGCAGTGATTCCCAACCAGGGGTACTCGAGGACCTAGCACGGGGTGCTTGGGATTACTTCAGATTGAAAAAAGGAGGGAAACAGAACATAATTTTGATAGGAAAGGCTATATTTTGCAGTGAAATGTGTAGTTTCGAGAGAATTTTAGGTTTATTTTGAACGCAGCATTGTCTTTCTGAATAAACTGCAACACCCTTAAGGTACGGGGTACACGGACGACCACTGAAGAGTCCAAGGAATCACAGCTGTACGGCACTGTCAGCTGGCAAAAGGGTCAATGCATTGTGTGTACTGTGTTCAGATCCTAGACAATGTGGAAAACAGAAGCGTATACTTGTTTTATACTATCTGTACATTTCACATCACTAATACACTACCACTTGCCAAAGCCTTAGTCGCCACCGAAAATAAAAAGGCCACACACTCCGTTAGCCTTGCTATCGCCAGACTAAATATCACAGGTTATATTTAGTCTGGGAACCACCAACTCATTTTCCCGTAGGAGAGGTGTGGTTTACGATTGTCCTTACCTGTTCACTGGGCGCTGCGAATGTCTATCATATGCGTCTGCACGTAGCCATAGCCAATCGTATCATCCTATCAGATGATGTACCCACTGTAAACTTTAGAGCTAAACTATTTAGAACACGGTCTAAAGCTTGATGAAAAGATGGCGTCGGGTCTGCTGCTGTCATGTTGGATCCATAAATAAACATTTATTTTTTTCTTCGTAAAAACAAACTACCAGCTTCCGTATGTCGAATAGCGCCTCATCTTCTTGCCGTCCCTCCTCGTTCTGTGATTGGTCCCCAAATCCATGCAAAGATTTCGGCCATGGTCCCCAATCTGCTGTGAAGTTCGAAATGATTCAAGCGCACACAGCAGCACGATTGTTCCGACGCTAATATTCCGTTGGACTGCCTTTACCTTTGATTCCTGGATTAATTGTCACCATCTTGTAAAGTCTGTTCACTGCGCAAGGCCTTCTCCAGCACATCTCAGAGATTCCCAACGAGGTTAATAAAATCTGGACTCTGAGATGGCCAATACATTGATATTGTATTTATGCAACTGTGAAGCACTTTGAATTGCCTTGTGTATGAATTGTGCTCTACAAATAAACTTGCCTTGCCTTACATGTGTGAAAATGATGTCTCAAACTCTCTCACAGTTTGAGCCTGATGAATCCTGGCTTCGTCATCTTGGAATATGCCATCAGGAAAGAAGGACATCCATTGATTACTTTCAGTCTCCTTTGAGTTTAATTTACACAGTGATGAAGACAGTGAATAAATTAGAATGAGAATTTGATCATGATACATCCCCAATGGGTTCCACTCTACAAATCCGCAAGGTCATTACATTCCCTAATGGCTTTTCCTTCTGTGACTGGTGCAGCAAACATATTTTCTGCATAGTGTGCGGTGACTTGCATTTGGATTAGGCCTCCTTGACCTCACCCCCTCCAGTGCACTTACTGCTGCTTCCCGTCCCTATATTTAGTCTGCATGCCATTTGCTTTCACGTGAAAGAACAACGGCTCGGGACCTTTTGGAGTGGACGCAGGGGGGTTGGTTCGTTCCTGCAAAGCCAAGCCAAACTAAACAGGTGCCTTAGTTTGTCTCATGTAAAGCGCTTTGTGACTATATGTCTGTGAAAGGCGCTATATAAATAAAGATCTTCTTCTTCTTCTTAGTTTATGCTCTGCACTGTATATTGTTGGACACAAAGCATTAATTTGAAAGCACAATTCAATGGTTTCAGCATATTTATCACTATACCAACTGCGGTGCATCAAAATGATCATAAGATAGCAGCCGGCGTCACAATCATTGTATCAGTTTAAAATATAATCAATAGACCTCAGGAGACCTTATCTCACTCACGTTGAAGAACAATAAGCAAAAAAAGCTTTTATGTTTTGCCAAAAAAGAAACATGCTTTGAACTGCCTTTTCAAAACCACATGTGCCGTGATTGATTGATATCGGGCAGATACAGCGCAGTCGTGGGTTGGTATTTTGCAGCGCATTTCAACTGTAACTCTTTTTTATTATTATTGTGGGCGTGTATACATAATGTGAACTGGATGGTTTGAAAGGAAATAGTAAATACTCAAGGCTGATCTTCAACCACAGAGACTTTTATAAACATGAAGCTATCAAAATGGATTTATGAAGATTGCGGAGCACAAATGAGAGGGATGAGTGTAGTGTTCAAAACAGAAGTGGGTGGTTTTCTGAGAGATGGGTGTGCTGTACTGCTTTCAAGCTATTAAAACGCTCCCAAGCTTTACTGTACGAGATATCTACTAACGCTAAAGCTGCAGTGAAGTAAAGTTTGAGACCTGCGGCGGGTTGCTGGAGTTGAGGCTGTCCTGGGAGGTGTGCGAGTTGCGGTGGCTGTGCAGGTGGCTCTGGTACAGGGGGAAGGTGGGGAAGTTTTCGTCCTCCTCCGAGTCCTCCGGTCCGGCCAGGAACACGGAGATCCTGGGATTCCCGCCCACGCTCCCGCTGCCACAGGACGAGTAGCTGAGGCGCGACACTGAGCGAGATGGGTCGCGGCCCTCAGAGTACACAAACTCGTCTGGGGGGGGGAAAAGTACGGATGTAAAGGTTTGGCAAGTTCTAGTGCACAATTCATTCAGCAAGAGACACATGTGACTTTATAATTATAATCATAAAGGACACTGGTTTATTAAAACTGATGTATACAGATGGCAAAGCGTCATACAAGGGGGCGTGGCCTAGGAGACAGGGAAGGAAGTATGCTTAGGAAATCACAATTAGTCATTTTCTGGAGGACTAGAAACATATTTATCACACACAAATAAAGTCAAGTCAAAATCAGGTCCATAAGGATGTTTTTTCACGCCAGCTTGTCCAGTAGAAGCAAAAAAACAGCACTTTTAGCTAGTGTTAGCATATGTAGCATGAAGTTAACGTTAGCTTTATGGTTAGCATTGTCCGTTATTTTTGTATTTATGGACTGTTGAACCACTTTGCTCCTCTCCATGTCTCTATATCTTTATTTGGTAGAAAAATGTACTGCATTTTCCGGACTATAATTCGCACTTTTATCTATTCACCTTATTTTGCCTTGCCCACTTTTGACTCTTTTTTGCCACGGATTAGAACTTCCATTGTACTGACACTTCTGGTGCGACCTATACTCAGGTGCTACCTATAGTATATCAAAACATGATTTCACATCTTTGTTATTTTCACTCTGACAGCCGCTAGATGGCACTATAGGCTTGTGTACCAGTAATTTCTACTCCTGTACCACTGAAAAAAAAGAAAGGAGTGAGCGAGAAACTAGTGAAGGACTGGTGAAAAGCATAGGTTACTCTTACTGCAATGAAGAAAACAAAGAAAAAGCTACAGAAATCACAGGCTAAAAGCTCAATGGCCACAGCTAGAGGAAAGAGTTCGCAAATGGAGCTTGAACAACGTGCTGCCGGGAGAGGCTTGTGCGACTTACACCCCAGAGTAACTTATAGTCCGGAAAATACTGAATAATTCAAGTTCAGCTTGATATTATTATTGCATTAGAAGAATTATCCAATATGGCGGTGGGTGGCGTTTTTGTCACGTAACTCACAAACGCAGAATAATAGCAAAAATCTTACACAGCATACAACAAAACACTTTTAAATTATATTTAAATGTAAATCTCAGTCAGTGATTGTGTTATGAATATTGCAGCATCTAATATAACAATAACGATAATGTGCAGTCTTTAAAACTATACAAAGTAGCTTTACCAAACCAAATACAACTACAGGTCTCTCTGGTTGTGCTTCTGTACCTGTATTGTTTTTTAATGTATTTATTATTGCTGTATGTTGTTGAATGTCTGTGGATGTATTGTTTTTATCGGGCCCGTACTGGCACTTCTCCTGCAAATGAAGTTCCTAACGGATAAATAAAGTGAATTTGAATTTGAATTTGAATTGAATACCTTGTCGCTGAGTGATGGCAGACTCCACCCCCTGACTGTAGTCCAGGCCTCCATTGTTGTAGTCCAGTCTCTTGTCTCTGGTCTTCTCTGTCTCGCTCACACTGTCACTGGGACTGTGGGCCTGGAGGGAGGATAGCAGGCATGAGGACTGAAAGATTATACTGCACAATATTACTGACAATACATTGAGCATTTTCAACTCAGACTAATTTTGAGATTTGTGACATTCAGATGAGGGTTAATCGAAGCCTGCAGCATGATGCCATTGTCAGACTACTCCAGTCGCTAGGAATTATAAATAGACAAATAGCGCAGGTTGGTTGGTTGGCATGCAGCAGATTAGTCCCTGTACCTGATAGCAGTGTCCTCTGGAATCGCTCAGATAGTCATAGCCCAAGTCCAGCTCTAAACGGTCCACCGTGAGCCGCCGCTTCGGCTTTTTCATCTTTAACAGGAAGAGACACAAGAACCCATCACCGAGAGTTAAGAAAAAAAAAACACCAGAAAGGAAAGCACGATTTTGAAAGGCAGAGAAGAGATAAAGCTCAATCCAAAGCAAAGAGGAAAGGACTGGCACATATTGTATAGTGTTTGCAATTAATGGAAAAAAAATCTCCTGTGTCTGTGTAGTTGCTCATTTATATTAACTTGTTTGTGGTTGTTTGAAATGAAAATAAAATAAATACAAATTTGCTGCGTCAGAATATTCGAAAATGTCATTAAGTGACTTGATTGTGTCTTGTTTAATCAACATTTTTTCCTAACTCCAGCACCTTTACATGGCTGCTACAGCTGACATGTTAATTAATGTGCACTTTTAGTTTAGTTTATCTGAGCAGTTAACATTTATATTTTATTTTAACACAAATCACATTATACTGATATAAGCACCTACTCATATGCAAAGCAATAAGCATTTACATTTTGCAGGGATACAAAATGAGGACTGGATCCACAACTATCAAGAAATCAGCAGAAAATGTTTCTTGAACCTCCTAACCCCCACCTGAATCGAGCACATTTTCTCCAGTTTGACTTTACCCAAATCTAAAAGCGTCTTGGAAAAAGCGACAAAATAACAACAAAAAGTAACAAAAAAGCCACAAAAATGTAAGACAAAAGTGACGAAAGTGCAACAAATAAGTTAAAAATAAATGAATAAAAAATCTGCCACAAAAAGTCAACAAAAAAAGTGGCAAAAATGTGACATAAATGCATTTTAAAAAAGCCACACAAAAGCAACAAAAGAGCAACAAGAAAGTGACGAAAATGCAATGAAAAAGAATGTGAAAAAAGTGACTACAACACAGCAGGAAAAAGATCAATTTATATCAGTTTTGTAGGTCTTAGCTTTCAAATGAGGCATTACACTGGCATATAGGCTGCAAACTCTCCAGTCAAGAAGCTTTTAGGAAAGCCGAAACTGGAGAAAATAGTTAAGGTGGGCGGCAAGAGGTTAAGTGTCCTCAAAATGGCATTTACATAAAAGAAAATGATATTGAATGAATTAAGTAATGAGTTAAAACAAGCATATAGTACAAACATAACTAAATACACCTAATAACACAACAGGGCTTCTCTGACTTTGACCTTGCACTCATCAGCGTGAAACACTAGAGGACACTGTGACCAAACACAGCACGTCTCCACAGAGCGCCTCTATTACTTTCTGTGGTTTTTCCTTCCATATTAATCATGTCAGTCAAGTTTGCAATTATAAAACATGAAACAAAAGCGCAAATCTGGTATTGTATCGCAAACAGAGCTCAAAATGTGCAGAAATTGAGCCGTGAAGAAATGGAAATATGTTCTCTTCTTACTGCTGCTGCTGTGATTGAGAATAAACAGTATGGCTGCTACATTACACAGTATTTTAAACAATAGCTGTCTGGGCTTTATGATGGATACCAGCGCGCTCTATGGACCTTTTACAGGAGTTGGAATAGAGCCTTTTCAACTGTGTGATTGAGCATGACAGCATGGAATGTACCCACAATGCACTGCTGTCGGAGCTGGTTCGAAATGTGCATGTTCTTAGTCATAACCAGCTGTCAGAGTGAAGCCTGGGCTGGATCATGTGGGGAGAGTTTTCGCCAAGGCCGGAACGGCGCTATGAGGACTCAACGCGAAAGGGATCCATCTTTTTACAGCTTTTGAATGAAAACGTGCAACAAATAAACGTTCAAAAGTAGTCACTGTCTGGTGTCATGTGTCAGCGTTTTACGAAAATAAAATGTGCAAATATTGTTACTGCTAAACAGCCGCAGCTTTGGGTCTGCTTCTTGTTTTGGAGGCATGTTCTGTGGTGGCAAAAACTTGGTAGTGGTGAAAAATTGCTTACAAATTCAGAATGAAGTTTTGTGTCCTACCTCTTTGTAGTGGTGACCATCGTATTCACCTGTAGAAGAAAAGAAAGGCATTACTATTGGTGAGACTCTATTCATTCTAATTAAAAATACCCTGCCTGACCCCAAATAAGTCACCACAAAAAAAAAAGAGTAATATTTAGTTTTACTGCCTTTAGCTTTGATTACAGGACGCATTAGCTGTGGCAGTGTTTCAATAAGCTTCAGCAATGTCAATAGATCCAGTGTTGATGATGGGAGAGTGTGATCACAGTGCAGGGCCTTTTCCAGCAAATTCTCAGTGGGGTTAAAGGAATAGGCCACCGTTTTTACATACTGAGATATGTTCTTACCTTAGCTTTGACGAGTTCTTTAGGGCCTGTCTGATCTTCACCCGTGCCTTCAGTCACGTAAACACAGCGCAGACAGCGTTAGCATTTAGCCTCTCCCCCTCTCCTCTATAGCTCCAAAACAGGTCAAGATAGAAGCTACCAAGCTCTTCCAAAGTATAATTACACAAAATTAAACAATGTGGATTTTCTAAGCGGATAAAAGGGGGAACTATATTGTAAGGCGTAATAATACCAGGAGTAATTTGGCATCCGCATAGTAAAGTGAAGATTACTGCGCGGATTTCGAACTACTCCTGGTATTATTACGCCTTACAATATAGTTCCCCCTTTTATCCGCTTAGAAAATACACATTGTTTAATTTTGTGTATTATACTTTGTAGTGGAACACTTCACGTAACCATATTTAAATAGGGAAAACGTGGAAGAGCTTGGTAGCTTCTATCTTGACCTGTTTTGGAGCTGTAGAGGAGAGAGGGAGACGCTAAATGCTAACGCCGTCTGCGCTGTGTTTACGTGACTGAAGGCACGGGTGAAGATCAGACAGGTCCTAAAGAACTCGTCAAAGCTAAGGTAAGAACATATCTCAGTATGTAAAAACGGTGGCCTATTCCTTTAAGCTTGTGTATCACGGCACTTCGGACCTGAATTAACACCTTTTTCAGTGACAGTCAAGATTTTAGAGGCAGGTCTGGGCTCATTCTACACATTAGGACATTGCAGGAACATGTAGGGGGAGGAAAATACTTAATTTTAACATTTTTAAAGACGTCAGAGTCCCTTTAAAGAAAGAATAAAAAAATACATGAAATTAAATTACAGTCATGCTTCGGTTATGCATTTAAGTTCAGACATCATTGAGTCTAAGTTACTTTAGAAACTTTGTAGACCTGCTATAGTTCTGGATTTGATATTGATATAGGTGTTCCTGTGTTTTTTTCCCTGATGTAAAAAAAATGTGTAGCACAATTCTCAGTGATGGGATGAAGGCTGGCAACAAATCTGACTATAGGCCCAATGTGGTCACATCTCAAAACCTGCTGCTATTGTCGTGTGCCCCTGTCTACAAAGTTCGTATCACAAATGCTTAAAAAATGGCTAAAATAAAACAAAAAAATCTCCACATTCATTCACATAATAGCAACTGAGTTCAGCAGACAAAGCCAGAAAACAATGCAAACTTTGTCTTCATAAACAATGGCGTCTCTTTTCCCACATGATTTTTTTCCACATCACTAAGACAAATCTGCATCTCAACAGCTTTGCAGATGTCAGACCTCACTCCATCAGAGAGCGTTACTGCAATGTTCCCAATAAAAGTCTTCAATTAAGAGCTTTTTAAACCAGGTATTTAACTTTCCTGGCTCCGGTTGTCTTCCCGAAAGCCAAAACACTAATTGCACCGACACATTCTGGTGAGCCCCCGAACCGTCCCGCTGGCCATTACAGAAAAGACCCTCCCATTTATTACTGACAGTCGGAGTTAAATATCAGGATTCATTTTTAAGAAGCAAATGAAGTTACTGTATATGATGTCATGAGTATATTATTACAATGTCTGATGTTACTCTGGACCACCCACACACACAAACGCACAGCAGGGTTTATCCAAAGGGAGGTCCCACCGGCAACAATTATTATTAAGAAGTGAGTCATGAGTGCAAGGGCCTCCAAGCCGCTGAAGCCCGACTACTGTTTTATGTAACGTGTGATGTTGGGAAAGTAAGAAAGAGATTTAACTGTGGAAACAAGTACTTTTTATTTTTATTTCAATGTGTGGGGATGGAAACGTATGCAGAACGTCGTCTTTTGGCTTAAAAACGTACAAAGTGTCAGAGGTTACCGCAGGGATAAGCGGCTTGTGGTGGCCAAGATTTAGTTCTTCCAATCATTGTCAGAGTTCGGTTTGACCTTATGTTACAGCAGAGTAAGAAAATGGTAATGAAATGGCATCTGAGTAAAACAAGCCCTGTTTTCATATGTTTCCTGGTAATTGACTGTCTTTATACTGAGCTAGGGTTAGGATTACTTATATTAACACAATATAAATTCTGTGTGTGTACGGTTTCTATGTAATTACTTGGGCTGGGACATAACATTGTACTGAATTGCAATACTTTTTGCTGCAATTCCGAGTATCGTAATGCTTTCAATACTTGTGTTTGGAGGCCTTTTTATCGTGCGCTCCTTTTTCTTCCCGCAACAGGTGGTCATACCGCCTTTGCGATGCCCAATCCCGTCAGACCTTGGAAGCTAAGCAGGGAAGGGCCTGGTCGGTACTTGGATGGGAGACCGTTTGGTAACACCAGGAAGCCTAGCGAATGTAGTGAGTGAGTGAGTGGTTGTTGGTGGTCGGAGGGGCCGATGGCGCAGACTGGTTGCCTCGCTTCCGTCAGTCTACCCCAGGGCAGCTGTGGCTACAATAGTAGCTTACCACCACCAAGTGAGAGTGAACGAATAGTGCAATGTAAAGCGTCTTTGAGTATCCAGAAAAGCGCTATATAAAACCAATGCATTATTATTAACAGAGAGAGAAAGGCACGGTAGCGAAGCGGTTAGCACTTCCGCTTCACAGCTAGAAGGTCCCGGGTTGGATTCCCACCGGGGACGGGGCCTTTCTATGTTCTCCCCGTCTCTGCGTAGGTTTACTCTGGCTACTCCGGGTTCCCCTACTGTTAGAAACATGTATAATAGGTGAATCCTCCAGGGTCCCCGGTCGTGGCACTGCCGTCGCCCACTGCTCCTTACAGGTTGCCCCGGCGGCATTGAAGGATGGGTCCAATGCGGAGGACACATTTCCCTACAAGGCGCTCTGTTGCCCTGTTTTAGTTTGTTTTCTTGCGTTTATGTCCATGGTGTTTTATTTTGACATGTTTTTTTGGTCTTTTGTGATTTTCTGTTCCCGCCCTAATGTGTGTCACCTGTGCCCCGTTTCCTCACGTATTTCTACCCCTGTGTTTCCCTTGTTCTTTGTCAGTTCATTGTCTTCATGTCCCTGTCTGTGAGTCTGTTTTTCAGCTGCTCCTGTTTTATTTGAGGTTTTTGTCAGTGTCTTGTTTGGATTCTTTCACTTTGCAGTTTGCATTTTGGGCCCTCCTTTCTTCATTTTTACTTAAACTCGTGACACAGGGACAATAAAGTAAACAAACAGTTACATAGCACTTTGTATGCATTTTGTCTTAGTGCACCGTTCACTCTTAACACTTCAATAAATGTCAAATGGCTCTTGGTTTAAACACTTTGGACATATTTTAAGGTAAACATATTACTTATCATTATTACTGACTGCATCGCAATACGTATCGGCCCCTGAGAATCGTGATACTTTTTCGATCTTGACAAAAGTGTATCGTCCCAGCCCTAGAAATGACCACAATTACAAAGTTATGGCACTTTCAGGTTTCACACTACTTCCATCCATTTAAAGTAAAGTGCCACCCAGAATTTACCAAGCATTGGAATGTTCACCCACGAGGCTCCTAATGAGGCCTGTGAGATGGGTCTGGAGACAGGTTGAATAAATTATGGCACTGTGGATAATTCATGCCAACCCCAAAACAACAGAAAGAAAAGTCAGGTACTTCACTTCATTTTCATTATTAAGGCTCCTGTGAAAGTCATTGTCTTACTTACTGGGGACCTCTGGCATGCTCCTTGTGTCGTAGTCACTTGGTTCTGTAAAAAACAAAAGGGGAAAAAGAAGACATCAGGACTCTTTTGATCACAACGATTACAAAACAAAATGGAATCTTGATTAATTTAGAAAACTGTTTGTTCTGAAGATGTCAGCGTCCATTTCATGTCTTACATAAAATCTTAGATAACAAAGTAGGGAACTGAAGTTTCTCCTTTTATTCTAACATCGTTATATCAATCAGATCCAGCTCTGCGTGTTTCAGAAAGATCAGAGACTTTGCTAATGTAACACACACATTAATGCAGTGGTCACAACAAACACACAGGCGCAGATGTCCCACAACGTCTCCTGATCTTCAATGTTTCTGTTTTCTTTTCTTTTAACACAACCAAACCAGCATTACGAATATAAGTTGCCCCGGAAAGCGTTCAAGCCAGGTCTGTGCAATTAATCGAAATTCGATTACGATTTCGATTACAGCAGTAAACGATTACAAAATTAACAAAATCGCAAAAAATCAATTATAATTTTTTCTTTTCTTTTTTTTCAATTTTTCCTTTTTTCTTCTTTTTTTTTTTGCAAAGCAGACTTGCGTTTTTTAATGCTGCTGGGATTATTTTCCCTTCGCTTTTCACGTGCCATGGCTCATGCTTTTGCCTGACACAAAAACAAACAGCGCTGTGTGATGATGTCATCAGGCCGCACTGCTTAGTTTACTTGCGCAGGTGTGAGGGCTGGCCAGCAGGGGGCAGGTGTGAAACAGAGACCTCTCCTTAATCGAGGCAAACTTGAAATCATTTGTACTTTTATGACTGTCCAGAAAACATAAAATATCATCATAGTGTTTTGATAAATAAATAAATAAAATAAAGATAGACTTTTTTATAAAGGCAACAAATAATCTTTTGAATAATAGTGATTTCAATTATGACAAAAATCATTGTGATTATTATTTTTTCAATAATCGAGCAGCCCTAAATCAAGCTGCTCTTTGTAAGCTTTCTGAGCCGCTCCAAGGAAAAAAAAAAACGTAAATATTTGTCTGTATTGTGTGATAGAAGGAGGCCGTCCGTGAATCCACAGCAGCAGAACGCATCACCGAGCCAGGTGCAAAAGTTTACGTAGCAACATCATCTGTCCTGGCAACAAGGTCAGCCTCTGGTACAGGCAACAGGCTGCACATGTGTTCAGCACTGAGCAACACCAGAGCAGACATACCACAGAACTCCACAGGGAATACATTGACGTCAAATTAGAAATATTTTCAAATAAAGCCTATATAAATCATTTTTTTCTTATTTTAATATATATAATGTGCATATGATAAACGTGACTCATTCAAACACATGTTATTTGACATATTCTGCAGCCCTTGTATATCAATGTGCAGTTGCAATCCATCAGCAAAATATCTACAATAGAACCTTTCTTAAATTGTATCCTTGATTCAGCAAAGTCAATTCCGATCAGAATTAGTGTGTAAAAAGTGAGTTGACTCTTCGCAGTCAGCATCCTGCCCAAATCGAGTTACTGTGTTTTTCCTCTTGGCTTGTCTGCATACAAAGCCTGGGTTGTATAAAGCTCCCGCAGACACAGAGGATGACACCAGCGGAGCGTTAGGGGCCCGGCGGACCACTGCTCCACATTACACTCCCAACCAAGACGGTGCAGGAATGTGAGAGTGAAGTCATGCATGTTCACTTTAATCCGCAGATCACATGCAGCGGACGAGCGCGGGAGCTGCAGACGCGCCGCTGCATCTGCTGGCGTGAAAACAGCAAAACTATGAGGTCATGCATAACTGCTGTGAGAGGTTCCCATATGATCAGAATGAGCCTGTGTGGGACACTAGCACAAAACAAGTCGTCTCCTCCAAAACAGTAATGTTTAGTAATGTTTTGTGACATTTTGGTCTTCTGTGGTGACCGTTTGAAACAGAAGAACTTGCAAAATTGAGAAGGGATTGGATAAAGCACCAGCCGACAGCAACAACTACTGAGATGTAATCAAACAATGAGCAAACTGCGCCCAGTTATGAAGACACAGAAGTGAAGAAGGAGTTCTATTGCAAAAACAAATTAGTGCCTAAAAAAAGCAATGTGTGCTTGTGATTTTCTCTTTGTGTTGCAGTGTTGTCAGAGGTCAGTTAAATATTAGAGCAATGAAAATAATAAGTAAGTGCTTTTTTTTGACATTGTACAAGCATACAACGAAATTGTGTTGAGGTGTTAGTCCTGAGCCGCAGCGTCTGAGCCGCGCCGCCACTGTGGGCCAACCTGACCAGCATGTTCTAAGAGCTATAAACCATAGCACCCGGAGGAATCCTGCCTGCAGTGTTAATTTTGACAACATATTTTAATTTAGTTTTAGTCTTGGTCTTTTGACTAAAATGCAATGTAATTTTTAGTCAAGATTTAGTCGAAAAAATCTTTTCAATTTTAGTCGACTAAAATTGCATGTCAATTTAGTCGACTAAATTTAAAACTAATTTAGTCGACTTTGCATTGATAATATTCATTATAATCATATTTAATCTTGTTCCTCTGCTTCATGGAGCTGCTTCACATGAACAAAGCTCAAAGCTGATCGTTTGGCAGTGAATTTAAATGACATGAGGCTCTTTGTCAATACAAGTTTGGATGATTTTAGTCTCTCCTTTTCATTTTTATTTAGTCTTGTTTTAGTCGACTAAAATATCTGGACATTTTAGTCATAGTTTTAGTCTCATGAATAACTTTTAATTTAGTTTTAGTCCAATTTTAGTCGTCAAAAATATCACTTTGACTAAAATTAAGACTAAATATTTAGCCTGGCTGGCTGCCGTCAGTGCTCCTCTGATCCTCTGAAGTGGTGCACCGCCTCCCTGTTTCAGAGCGTGGTGTCCTGCACTGGTCAGCTCCTCTACCTCCTCCTTTCTCTTCCTACTGCAGCTCCCTCCACTCTACAAGGCAGGGCAATGCAAAGCAACTTTATTTCGTACAGAAGGCAACACATCTTCTGGGAGGACCTTAGCAGTCAATCTGTTTTACTCTCCAGTGAACATCCATTAGCCAGAACAATAGGTGAAAAAATAAAACACAGAAAAAAAAAATCACTGCCTGACCAAAAAAAAGTTGTCACCTGGATTTAACTAACTGTTTTTATTTGGGGTTGCGGCCGAAAGAATGAGGTCAGAATCAGCTCACGACCTGAATGGTTATTCCATCAATGGATTTCCTCTTCCCTGATGGCACAGGCATATTCCAACATGACAATGCCAGGATTCATCGGGCTCATGAGACACAATTTTCACACATGAACCACTGAATTCAGATCTTAGCTCCATTGAGAATCTTTGGGAGGTGCTGGAGAAGACTTAGCACTGTGGTCACATTCTCCCATCATCAATATAAGATCTTGGTAAATAATTAATGCAACACTGGATCTTTTGGCATAAAAAAAAAAACGTTTTGAAGCAATGCCACAGCAAATGCATGCAGCAAATGTAATCAAAGCTAAAGGTGGTCCAACGAAATATTGTGTGTGTGACCGTTTTGTGGTCAAACAGTGTATTTTATCTGTTTTGCAATTGTAAATCTTTAAGTGTTTGAGGATTTTTGCCGTCTGTGCAAATCTAGCAAAGTGTAGCAGGATGCATTTCGCTTTTCGGTATGGAGCGCATTAGTTCCACCCACCTCGAAAGCCACTCTGTTCTGGAAACATATGGAGGATGAAAATGTAAAAAAAAATGGTTCACAATTGCAAGACTACGTGCACAAACTGAAGAGTGTGGAGTCTGAACAGGAGACATGTGACTCGCTGATCACACGACCCCGCTCAGCCCTCTCTGTCCGTATCCCAGAATCCTCGGGGGTGACGCAGCGTAAAAACATCTCTTCAGAAGTTGAGATTCGCTGATGCCGACGAAGCCGTGATCTCATTTGCTTTGCTGAACGAGGCCGACCCGGCACTCGGTGAACTGTGTTAGAACAAGGGAAATCTTCACACGGCATCAAACACAGAATCGCTGACCTGGTCTGAAGTTTAAAGACGTCTGGGAATGATGAGAGGGTCAAAAGAGACAAAAGAGTGACAAAATGACAGCCCATGCACAACTGTGGCTCGTGAATCTGCTTTTGGGCATTTCAGCAGTGATGCATAGATTGGGTCCGGTAATAGACTTTAAACATGACGACACTTCTGGACTCTATCTAGTGAACAACAAACCCACGCAGCGCAGCAGAAGAGTTAACGACTAAAGTACACAAGACAGCTCAAAATGTGTGAATGAAGCAAAAGCTATATTTTTGTTTTACTATCCTGACCAGCCAGTGAACAAAAAACAGTCACATGCGGTGTTATTTAGTTTCTAAAAGCCTCGGCAATTTGTTTCATTTATTTTTCACCAAGATCTTGTATTGACGATGGGAGAGAGTGACCACTGTGCAAAGTCTTCTCCAGCACATCTCAAAGATTCTTAATGGGGTTAAGATCTGGACCCTGTGGCTTTATGGACATTTGACCATGTATATTCAGCTATATCACAATAGCCAAAAAACAATCCCTTTATGGAGATGCTTTTGTCCATGGCGACTGCTGTATCTGTACATTTCATCTTTGCATCTTGACTACTCTGACTTGTTAAACCATTGGTTCACTCTGATCGCATGATCTTACACAGACTGTGTAAATAATGTGTCCTGGCTCTGAACCGACAGAGCATCTTTGCACAACCTGTGCAAAGTGCGTCTCCATATGCACGCTTGATCCAAGACCTATCTCTGTTTTTTAATTCTTCTCAGACCAAACCACACCACATTTTATTCCATAACAGTAGTCAGCGGATCTCATTCTCTGGGCACATAGTGTTGCTGAACCTAGGCCTGACCAACTGAAGCATCCCCAGATCAGAACAGTTACTTAAATCCAGCTGGTGACTTTTTTGTTTTTTTGGTCAGGCAGTCCCTTTTTCATGACAATAGACAAAAAAAGAGTTCACTCCTGCACTGCCCACGAAAAAATCCTTTAATGAGAACTAGTCTGACCCATTCTAAACACTGGAGAAACCGTAGAACTATTGCTAAAATTGGTACATACATACATGTATAATTCCCAGTCTTCTTGATTACTTTTCAACCAATTTTAAGTGTGTTTTTGGCAACAACAAGCCCGTTACAGGCCAAAGCCACTCAGCAGCAGCGTGACAGGGGCTAATCGGAGAAGCCAAAATGCAACTGAATTGTGTTCCTGGCAGCAGAAAGTCTTTCCGTGCCGCCGCCAAAACATCAAACCTAAACAATATTTCAACACATGCATATCCGCGAGTATAAACTAAAGCATGAAATAAGTCCCTATAGGCTGTTTTGCCCGGGTCCACTGGTCAGATCAGGACAAACCCACGGACACTGAGCGCAGCTGCGGGGACTGCAACACAAAAAAAAAAAACAGGAAAACGAACTGAAAGAGATTAAATCCTTCTGACAGATTTGGCACCAGCCTGACGATGGCTCACTGTCAAAGAAAAAGGAAATTTTATTCTTGTGACTTTGAATCATGAGAACGGAGGGCCTCTTGAACATATGGCAACAAATTGAGACAGATACTGGACCAGTGAAGACGGATACAAACAAGCTGGGTTAGAGATTAGTTTTTTGAGAATAACACAGGGTTTTGTTACTTTGAAATGCCGTGTTTCTCAAATTGTGACATGAATACAACCGGTGGGACGCCAAACACTTCCTAGGACACAGCAGAAGATTTAGACCTTGTTGGAGACAATTTTATGTACGTTTCATTACTTCAGGTTCAGTCCTGGTTCAGAATTGGCTTTAGACCTGATTCAGAACTAGTTTACAACTGGTTTAGTCCAGTTATTGTATTCCTAAATGATACTAAAAAAGTATATTTTGCATAATACGTAAGCCCTGATTTGCACCTTCAGTGTTGAGGGCAAGTCCCATTTATTATACACACTTCAAGGACAATCTGCACTTCAATCTCTCTTCAAAGTCTTTCATTTGCGGGGGATTTTGTGGTGATTCTTGACGGACTTATGGCTCAGTGCTCTGTGACTTTGGCAGGCTGCACTCCTGACCGGCAGCTCCTCCGCGGGGCTTGTAAAAAAAACAGGAGCCAAACAGATGGAAAGTCGTGAAGGTTTCTCAGAGCACGCAGATATTGTTTGGGCAGTAGCCGAGGCTTTTTATAAAACATTTTCATCTGACGACTTCTGCTGTGCTTCATCAAAACTACTTTGAAAATTACGCTGACTTTATTTGGTAAGTTTGCACAATATATTCAAGAAAGTCAAAAGGTTACCTCCTTGCAATGGGATTGCATGAAAAGAGGGTGGAGTTCAGAGGCTTAGTGTTTGAAATTTGAAACACCACAAACCATAAAGGAAATAACATGCATGTCTGGCTATAAGAACATAATCTCATCATTACCAGAAGACCTAATGACCCTAATTGGACTACACACTCGCTTTCAAATCCAGTCAGTACATTTTGTTCTTAAGTTTTTGGGAAATACACCTCACCTCGTCTACGTACCAATCAAGGACAGCATTGCTCCAAACACTGTGTACCTGCGCCACTAGCTCAAGGGAGTCGCTTTAAAAAAAAAAAGAGGTTGACTGAGGCATTGTGGGTTTTTAACAACTCTCACACGTCAAACTAAGAATTGTATTCATCCCACCGTGAGTTAAACACTGTCTGTGTTCAGTGACCCAAGAGAAAGAGATGTACCGCTGGTCTTGTTGTCCAAGCAAAAGCACGTCTTCACATCTAACACCCCACAACCCCTACCTTGCCCTTGTCCCTTCCCGGCCGCGGAGAGACTCTGGTTGGAGGAAAAAGGTTGTTATAACATCGCCATTGGCCATGTGTGTCTATCCATCCCATGTACAGCCCACTTAAAGGGATATTTCAGGATTTTTGACATAGGGCCTCATTTCCTAGTCATCCAGAGTGTTGCTGATTACTGGAGATATTTTTTTTTTGTAATTCATGCAGTTTTTATATTTTGAAGAGTTTCGTGGTGCTAGGCTTGTGCAAGGCTAGGGCATATCCATGGTATCAGCTTGCCTGCATTAAAAGCAGTCTGACCCGCTCCACAGAGCACCTGAGGCGAATAATTTATAACACCAGACTAACCATACAAATGTTTGTGTCGCTAGAATATTTTTTGGAATATAACTGACCTTGCATCACATGAATGATCGCATTTTGAGGGACTATTTTCTAGCAGATCCCTCCGCCGCTGCGTAGCCTATACAACCATGAAGCGGATGCTGCTCAAAATGGTTAAAATCTATCGGCACAGACATTTATATGGTTAGTCTGGCGTTATAAGCGATTTGCCTCAGGTGCACTGTGGAGCGGGTCAGACTGTTTTTAATGCAGGCTAGCTGATACCATAGACATGCACTAGCCTAGCACAAGCCTAGCGCCACGAAACTCTTCAAATATAAGAACTGCATGAATTACAAAAAAAATATCTCCAGAAATCAGCAACACTCAAAAAATCAAAAATCCTGAAATATCCCTTTAATGCACCTGGTCTTGAGCCGGAAGATCTCTCAGTGCGCCTCTCGGCAGCAGCAAAGCCAACACTATAGTCTGCATTTGGAAACACAAGATCAGGCCCTAAGTGTTCAATTCTTTAATTCTAATTTTACTTGCATCCTTACAGACTTGGGCAGGATGTAGTGCCACCCACTGGCAGGCACATTTCTGCGTCAATAAAAAGATTGTAAAAGGGTAAATGCAAAACGCACATGGCGACATTAACTGCGTAGATGAGGAAAAACACCATCAAGACTTTGTACTGTAGGAGAAGATTAAGAGACCTGCAGCAGACCGGAATAAATACAGGAAAAGAGGATTTGTGTAGCCTTTAGAGTTAACCTTTTTTTTCTGAAAGGGTGTTGGAAGTTTCTGTTGTGTTCAGCAAATTCCTTTGAATGCCATTGAGAATTTCCTTTTGTGTTGAGTCACACAAAGGTAAAAAGTAAGAAAAACAAATCCGGAGAAATTAAGCTTGTGTGAAAATCAGGCTTACACTTCTTACCTCCTACCACATGTCACATATAGCACTCATTGGCAGTCACAGTTTGTTGACTTTGCCTCGCAAGTCATTCCCACAAATTAATTCTCCCTGCCCTCATGCCTCCAGCCATTTTAGCCACCAGCCACAAAAATCTATGATAAGATCTACCACTAATTTCTACAGCGATTAACAAACTAAAATGTAACAAATTGCAACAGGAATGCCACATAAGTTAGAAGAGAACTTCCTTAAGTGTAGTTGTTGTTGGGAATCTCGGCCTGGTGTTGCATGAAAACTATGAGTAGCTTTTGTTCAATGTCACGGCGACAGAGCACTTTGTCAATTAAGCCTCTCAACCCTTAACCCCAAACTTGAACCATGGGGCGGACCCGTGCATTCCTGAGCGCTCATGCCCTTGTGTGGGGCGTTTGAAGATAGACAACAGGTTGACTCCACTGCTTGATGAGTTTCAAATAGATTAGGACAACTACCAGGCCCCGTACGAGTGACCTGCCCTCGTCCTCACTCACCCCTCTGCTCGCTCTCTGACCCGCTGGGCTCTCCGTTCAGCCTTTTGAACAGCGACCTCATGACCTTCGCACTCCCGAAGCGCTTGAACCTGGCACGGACGTTTTCGTGGTACCACTCCAAGGTGCCGATTTTCAGCACTCTGTAGAAGAGAAACATAGAAACTGTTACTTTGAACAAATGAAACGGGAGAGTGAGCAGGGAGACACTTTGGGCACATTGTCCGCAGGAAACTGATCTCGAGGCAGGTGATCAAATTGCATGTTATGACCTAAACCCTGGGCCATCAAGCAACAGGTTAGCATTCTAGTAATTCTAAATGTTGCTACAAGAGAGTATTGTATAGTAAACAGTTCAGGATTTGTTCATGCGAATAAGGTGTGTTCAGCTTCAGAGGAGCGTGATGGTTTCCAGACACAGGGGTCACTGAGGGGCCATTTGTAAGAGCCCTGTCTTAAACAATACCATAATGGAGCCATAACAAGCTGCGTGTATTAGGTTTTACTGGCCCTAAAGTAAAATGAAGTCTTGGTGACACAGGGAGACAGGTTTACAAGAAACTTGTATAATGAATGGGCACTTTAAGTAATTAAAACAACAAAATCCACTGTATATGTTTTTCTGTAGTAACATATAAGATAATGTAACCATAGCTATACGGCTCTACACAACATTCAAACAGTATATGACAAGAATAACTCATGATTACTGATATAAGTTCTTCTTACTATTCTTAATGCTACAATTACAGCTGTTACTACACTGCAAAAAGTGCCCTACTAAAAACAAGGAAACAAATCTTAAAACAAGACAATGGGGTCAGCATTTTTTTCTTGCTAAGAATTCTTATTTCTAGAATATTTTTCTTATCATAAAACAAGAAAGAAACACTACATTTAAGCAAATAAATAGCTAGAATTAAGCAAAATGTCCTCAGAAAATGGAATAATTTAAGGAAAACATTCTTATTTAGTGAAAAATGGTGGGGTATTTTACTTAAATGTTGCTTGATTCAAGCAAAATGTTCTTTATAATACTAATATTTAAGGAAAATATTGCCCGCGCCCGGGGACCCGTCTCCATGATGTGGAGCCAGGCTCATGGTCAAAATCACCTCGCTGGAGGATTCACCTATTATACATGTTTTTAGTGGCAGGGGAACCGTATGCAGACACGGGGAGAACATGCTCCACACAGAAAGGCCCCGTCCTGGTGGGACTCGAACCCAGTACCTTCGAGCTGTGAAGCTGAGGCTCTAACCGCTGTGCCACCGCGCCACCCACTTTAAAGAATCAGTTCTTAAATCAAAAGTTGTTGTGATCTTATTTTTTCTTAAAATAAGAAAAAATATTCTTTGTCTAAAGCTGAAGAAGATTCAAAAAGTTTTTCTTTCATGTTACAAGAAAAATGTGCATGTGTTTTAGCAAATATATCTGAACAAGAAATGGCTAGATTTTATTTCCTAAAACAAGATTTTTTTTCTCAAGAAAACTTTGCTAGGCAAGACATTATTACTTTTTAGGGAAAAAATAAGAACTTATTTCTTAAAGTAAGACATTTTTTACTTGCTTAGAATCCACTTTTTGCAGTGTATGACTGTGAGATGGCGTACCTGGTCATGTGGCAGGGATCGCAGACCCAGCCCAGCTCCTTCTTGTTGTAGCGGCTGCAGCTCTTACACACAGACAGCCCACAGTCCAGACACTGGCACTTGTTATTGACCAGGAACTTGAAGGGTTTGAGGCAGCGGATGCAGTAGGACTCAACCAGGTCGGTCTCGTTCAGCAGCTCCCTCTTGGTGTCCTCCTTTTCAATCTTGGTTTTTAGATCCCTAGAGTCAACACAAGAGAAACATACAGTGTAGTAAGACTCTACATAGGGCTGAGTGGTAAAGCATTTGACACTTTATCCACCTTCCCTATGTATCTATGTGTATGTACGATTGCTGACCGTTGGCAGAGACAGTGCAGCCAGTGTTTTTTTAGTCTCTTTTTTTTTTATCAGTGAGCTACATAGCAGTTGTGGAAATAAATACAACATCTGTTAGCTATATTTTGTAATAATGAATGAATGAATGAAGAACTTGATTGTCATTATACAATTAATTGTACAATGAAATTCGTAGATCAGATGTCGGGTTAGTCCAGAGCCACAAGCTTCCTCCTGCTTTGTTCAATTCTATACATTTCTTTGTGGCGAGCCTGATTGGGCCCCGACCCAACGCAGTCGCTGTTGTATACATCGGCCTCCACATCTAAGGCTTTCAAAACAAACAAGACGCAGACGTTTTATGGTCGGGTTTAAACGGTCGAGGTCTTGGCCGACAGGAGTGAATGAAGTGTCAGCAAATGCATAGAAACGCATGGATTCAATTAACATCAAGCTGTAAATATTATGTCAGACGTAAAACATGGAAAAACGAACACAATAACAAAACACTGCTATGGCTTCACACACTCCCTGTCTGGCCCAGGGAAAACTACAGGCAAAGAATACAAAGATATGCAGAGGCGAATGACATGAGCTTGGCAGATATAGCTGTTTCGGTCAAAATATGTTGAATGCATTTTGTATGTGTCGACGCTTAGAACTGCAAAACTTCAGTGATAAAAACCTCTCTATAAAATTTGACACTTGAAATATTTACTCTTCTCTCTGAATATTTTTCCAATGGGGACAATGTACGACAGTGCACTGTACCTACTGAACCTCAAAACAGACATACTACTACAAGAAACAAGATTGAACCTGTACATTCAGCTGACAGTAGCACTCTGGTAAACTTACATGCTATGTTGTAATGATTTTTTTTAAAGGTGTTTGTAAACTTACTTAGTATAAAAATGTTGCAGTCAATTCAATAAGATGTGCACCATATCAGAGATTTTGAAATGTTGTCGAGATGAGGACGTTTCGCTTCTATCGTGAGAGCTTTTTTTTCGCTCTTGTAGTCAAAAAGTCCAAGAAGGGCCTGAATGGAGGAGCACGTGATCAGTGGAGCTCCACAGGAAATGTCATCACCTCCACTGGTTAGCCAGCTTAAACGAATCCACACTAACCCTAAACCTAACCCTAATCTGAACGTTTAGGATAGTGGAGTCAACTAAAGACGCCTTATTGAGATCCGTTTAATTAAATGTAGCGGGAAAAAAAGTGGAGGTGATGTAATTTCCCGTAGAGAAGTGGAGCTCCACTACCCACGTGCTCTCCATTGGCTGCATTGAAATCTTCTTGAAAAGTGCTGGCAAACCGTCAGGGCCAACAGGGCCTTCTCTGCTAGCCCTGGCCAAATGCATAAAAAAGAAGTGTAAAATGTCTTCATAGTATATCTAATTTGTAATTTATTTATATAATGTACTGTTGAGTTGCTTATATTGGGGTAGTTGAGGTATAACTGTAATTTCTTACTCAAAAAGTTCATTAAACACACTGCAAAAAGTTATTAACTAGACTAGTATAAACATCTCAATTTGAGCATGATAATCCAAATTTTAGTTGTTTTGACCAGGTCAGTTGTTCTTGGGAATTTTTCCTAGATTATTTCTCAGAACATCTCAGAACATTATTTGTTCTGAGATGTTCTGAGATTTTTTCCTTATTTCAGGTAATTTTCTTTGCCAATGGGGTAAGAAGATTGGTCTTATCTCATTGGCAATTTTACTTTCTTATTTCAAGCGAGATTTACCTTAGAACCAGTTTGAAATGTTCTCAAACAAGCAAAGTAAACTTGCTCCTTGCTAAATTAGCGAAAACGCGCAAAACAAGATATATTTCCTCAATTCAAGTCATTTAAGACAATGTTTGTTTGTTTGTTTGTTTGTTTACTTTATTGTCCCCGTAGGGAAATTTGTTCTCTGCATTTAACCCATCCTTCGATGCCGCTGGGGCAACCCGTAAGGAGCAGTGGTCGACGGCAGTGCCGCGCCCGGGGACCCATCTCCATGATATGGAGCCAGGCTGATGGTCAGAATCACCTGGCTGGAGGATTCACCTATTGCACATGTTTTTAGTGGTAGGGGAAACCGGAGTACCCGGAGGAAACCTACGCAGACACGGGGAGAACATGCAAACTCCACACAGAAAGGCCCCGTCCTTGGTGGGAGTCGAACCCGGGACCTTCTAGCTGTGAAGCGGAGGCGCTAACCGCTGCGCTACCGTGCCGCCGACAATGCTTGATATTTACTTTTTGCAGTGCACCTGAGCTGCTCAGGGCCTTCTCCATAGTGTGAGATACCCCCACACTCATGATAGACACTCAGCAAACTTTGTCTACCTTTTTCCGTCTTTACTCACCTGGACACTTGTTTCCGCTGGATTGGACTGCACCAACTTGAATTAACTCACCAACCACAAGAATGAAAAGTTCAAAGTTCGAAAATTCTTTCTGATTTTGTCATTATTTGATAGATTTACCTGGCAATTATGCTTGTGTTACTTAATTTATATCTGGAACAGCAGCCCATGGCTCCTGCTGCAGCCCAGTTAAAGCCTTTAGGCCTGGAATAGCACAACTGTGAGTCTTATTAATTAATTATTCTATTCTGACGGCCCAAAAGCACCGCGACCGGGCGGTAATCCACTCTCCTGATTACCCAGCATGCCTCTGATAAAGCACAAGTTGGAGGAGCAGTAAGTGCTGCCACAACCACTCCTTATTTATGCTTTTATAATAGTTTCATCATAATAACAGTCTTTGTTCTGGACTGGGGCAAAACCAGAAGCCGTTGTGTGCACATTTCTTCATGGAAAAGCCTTGTGAGCCGTGTAATGTAAAATTGAAAAGGTCTAAATCAGCACAATAAGAAGCTGACTGCTATGTATTGTAAGATTCGGATAACCAGAACCAGAGGGAGCCGGTGGAGTGTGGCACAACAGAGAAAAGAAAGACGCGCATTCTTCTCAGAGAGCACTTTTTAAATCACATTTGCAAACTTGCCGACAGGTTTTGAAGAACAAATTAATGGCTTTTGTCTGTGTCTGATCTCATGGAGAGGCAGCTGCTGGTCATTTGCGAGGTAATCTAAAAGCAATATCATCAGAAATCTGCCCTCCGCTAAAGCTCAAAGGCTTCAAATTGAGAACACAAGAAGCCGCTCTGTGATTCAAATGAGACGCTTAAGGCGAAATCCAAAACTGTCCAAGTGCAAAGACGTGGCAAGGAAGACGAAAAGGAAAAGAGTTGGCTTCTTTAAAGCAGATTGTGACCAAGAAAAGACTCATGGGTGAAAAGCAAAGCACAGTGAATTCTCTGGATTAGGATATGTTTTCCACTTTGTACAAAATATAAACTAAAACACTGGAACCTGAAACTGAATATTAAAATCTTTCCATCCATTAAAATGATGGAGTTATAGTAGTGGGACTTTCCAGGTTAAATATATCTCAAACAGATCAACACAAAAGGTATTCTCCCAATAGTTTGTGTGTTACATCATCAATGTCAAACACTTTTGGCTCTAAACATGGGTTCCCGGTTTACTTTTGCTCCTTCTGTTTGTTTTGAGGGATCTCCGTTTTCTTGCAAATAAACTCTGAAAAAGTAGCATCAATATTGTGTGACGGGACACATGCTGGAACACAAACAAACTGAGGGAGGCTAGAAACCTAAACTCGTCCTCAGACACACAGCTGTACTGGTTACAACGGGCGCATCCGATTTTTTAGCTTATTTGTTCCCAGTTAGATGAAACCAATACATTCGGGACTTACTCCAACGCACTTTGTTCCCTATCCTCTCGTGCATCTTGCTTGAATTGTAGCATTGTTTACTGTAACAGCAGCCATGGCAGACATTGCGCTCCTCTGTCTAAGGCAAAGCAGAGGAATCCACATTTGGCCTGCAGGTTCCCGCAGACAACGGGCTGCTCCAAACATGGACAACAGCCTTCGAAAACCAATCAATAAATCACATCGTCTTCACCATCGCTGCTCTTTGCTTTCACTGTGTACTGCAGTCGGATGGAGACGCTGTGGGAATACACTGGAGCTGGGTAAAGAGACTTGTTCATGTTCACTTTTGGGACTTTAAAGGAAAGGCCACCGTTTCTCCACACAGTGATATGTTCTTACCTGAGCTTAGATGAGTTGATACGTACCTGTCTGGTCTTTGTGCGTGCCCGTGGAAAAGCGTGATAGCTTCCAACTTCACCCCCCTTTGGAGCTATAGGAATATGCTGGAAGAGGCCCAAATGCTAACAACATCTTTTTGCGTGACCGAGCGCACGCACAAAGACCAGAAAGGTACGTCTCAACTCGTCTAAGCTTAGGTAAGAACATTATCTCAGTATGTAAAAACGGTGGCCTGTTCCTTTAATGTAAACCTGACCTTCATCTGCGGCTTTCATCGGCACTGGTGTGACATTTTCAGTTTGTGAATCAGTGAGCTGGTGAATTAAATGGGAAATGGACTTATAAAGTGCTTTTCCACCTTCATCAGGCCCAAAGCGTTTTACAGCAAGGGACCAGTCAACCATTCAGACTCTTATTCATACACCAATGTACGCAGACACTGGAGGCAAGAGGTGGGTGAAGTGTCTTGCCCAAGGACACAATGACAGTGGGCACCTGCAGGAGCTGGGATTCGAAACCCCTGACCTTCCGATCATGAGACAATTGTGCCACCGTCGCCTCATTAGAAACATTAGAAAAATAATATGTCGTGATGAGGATGAAGTAACGCTCCTAGCAATTAGGCTCTGACATTGAAAGTTTTAAAGGAATAGGCCACTGTTTTTCCATACTGAGATATGTTCTTATCTGAGCTTAGACGAGTTGATACGTACCTGTCTGGTGCGTGCGCTCAAAAGGACTAAAGATGTTGTAAGTGTTTGGCCTCTCCCAATGTATTCCTATAGCTCCAAACGGGGGTGAAGTTGGAAGCTACCACGCTCTTCCACGGGCACAAAGACCAGACAGGTACGTATGAACTTGTCTAAGCTCAGGTAAGAACAAATGAAGCCTAGGCGTTAATTCAACCTGGGAGACGATTTTCAGCATCACATGCCTACAGCCAATGATCGCTTCCGAGAGGGCCACACCTCCACCTCAGCCATCAGCATAGTGCTCAAGACAGAGCGAAATAGTGCTCAAGACAGAGCGAATCTAAACAAGACTTAAAAATGCATATAACTGAAAGTATTTTATCTACACTCTTGCCTCTTACTGTAATTGATTAATTCTATGTTGATGTTTTTATTGATTGTATTTGTTTTCTTATATTTATGCAACTGTGAAGCACTTTGAATTGCCTTGTGTATGAATTGTGCTCTACAAATAAACTTGCCTTGCCTTGCCTTGCATAAGAGCCGCACCTCCATAGCAGCAATCATCGCCCTCGGTCCTGCTCTTAAGCCCCAGCAATCATGGTTCGTTCGCTTCCCAGCTGCGCTGCGACCCGCCTCCACCCCCATCTCCGTCTCTTCCATCCACGGCTTCTACCTACTGCAGCTTCCATACCACCACCAGTGTCCAGGCTCCGGGGAAGACATCCCTAACTACAAGCTGTTCATCCATACATCGATGTTTACCGCCGGGGTGTGATCGCCAATACTAATATACATATCAATAAATCTTCCTAATCGCTGCTTTTGTCTGTTTGAGTCTCTCCAGGTTGAAATCACAGTATGGAAAAACAGTGGCCTGTTCCTTTAAGCCGGGTGTACACTGCGCAATTTTAGCCGTCTGCGACAAACAATCACTCGTAGGAATGTTTTTGTCACATTGGAATAGTGCCGATTGTAAAACCGTGTGTGATGCTTCAAAGAGACAATCGTAGCTTCGTCCAAAGTTTTGTTGTGGCAGTTTCAGGCTTCAGACGTGTTTATCGGACCCGTTCATGCCTGTGCTCTGTGGGACTCTGGCAGCGGTGCGGTGTTGACAAGCCACTGACAGCGAGAGGAGGCGGCCTCTGCGACGAGCCTTCCAAAACATCAGACACTCCCCGGGGTCGGTTGCAGCTCGTCTTTGGTTGGTTCTCCCCATCAACCCAACACATACACTGTTACAGCTGAAGACTCCAGCTCAGTACTCTCAACCATGAAGCTAATGCCAAGATCTGAAGTCCCCGGGCGACCGCTGCCTCTGACAGATTATACCCTAATACACTGGCAGGAGGATGGGTCAATTGCAGAGGGATGTGTTCACATGGGTTTTTGATTGAGAAAGACTTGTCTAGCCCGATAAAAATGTTTATGATGATACTAATGGTCATCACAAGGAAAGGGAAAGACATAAAATATCTGCCCAAAAATTCAACAATTGACAATACCATAAGTTGTCATCAGATGTTTTGAAACTAAAATAGCAATAAAATTCAACATGATCTACTGCAAGACCTCCACCACTCATCTTAATGGGGCTTAACTTAATTGTGTCATAACGAACCAAACATGCAGCGAAAGGCAAAGTGAAGTTCAAACTAAATTAAATGTTTTGTGTCCTGAGGTTTCACAAGATTTAGGCGTGACAGTTTTATAAGTAACCCACATGACAATCTGCACCTATTTATACTCGACACAGGCCTGGGATCAAAACAGGAGCGCGTCAAGCAACTGCTTCCAGAAGAAAAGTTTAAATCATTTTTGGCAAAATGTCTTGGAGAATACTGTGTTTTTATTTTGAAGGAATTGGGAAATTTCAGTTTACAGAGAGTCAAGTGAGGTCTTTTGGACTCTTGATTTTGATTTCTATAACTGTGGGCAGAAGGACAGACATTAGACACGATCCTGCCCAAACCAAATGTCACGGACTGATACCAATCTAAGGGTCAATGTTTACCGAGGTCGAGGAAACATGTGGGTCATTGTTGTCGGGTTTTTAAGGACAAAGTTGGGTCACATTACAGCAAATTAATATATTTCTGATACAGAAAGTTCTGATCGGCTTCAAATATAGAACATTTCATTACTGATCTGCTGGAAGGCCCGTTTTAACTTGTGATATTTATTATGGCTAAGTGAAGAAAGAAATCGAAACAGTTATACAAAATTTGGAGTGTAATGAAGCACAGTGTTCAGAAGCGAACTGACAAGACAATAAGTAAAATTGCGTAGATCAGATGTTGTTAGTCCTCTACACGCCACCATTGTGGGCCAACCTGATCAGCATGTTTTTGGAGGTATAGGGAAACCGTAGCACCCAGAGGAAACCCGACTGGCTGACTTGAGTGCTCCTCTGAAACGGTGCAGCGCCCCCTGGGTTTGTCTCTGTTTCAGAGCGTGGTGTCCTGCACTGGTCACCACCTCGTCCTTCCTCTTCCTCCTGCACAGCTCCCTCTGCTCCCACCTCGCCGCCTCCTCTTGCTCCTTCTCCTCTGTGTCCTCCTACTTCTCCCTGGCTCTGACGCCATTCTTCACCTGAGGCTCACCTGTGGAACTCCGCCTTACAGATGAGCCAGGACTGAGTGAATATAAAAACACACCAGTCTTTCACCGTCCTCTGGCACAGCAGACGAATAATCCACCTTAGTCTCCAGTGAATGCACATTAGTAAGAACAAATGTAGGGACAGAAGACTTGTGTGGGTTAGCTGCAAGTCTTGCCTGGATACCTCCTTTTGTTGTTTCGTGTAGCGCCTCTCGTGACACTTCCACTGTCCTGCAGGTGTGGGGGCTCTTGGTGTTTCTTTGGTGTTTCAGAAGAAGAGATCTGATGATTTGAATTTCTCAAATGCTGCTCACAGAACTTAGATCATCAGGTAACTGTTTACTTTTCAAAAAGCTGTTTCCTTCATGGCCAGAAAGGACTGTCCGCCGCAAAAAGTCAGCTGACCTTTCCAAAAACATGGCAAAGCCGTATATCCATGTATCTACAGTATAGACAGCACTAGTGGATGCAGCAAATGAAAGTTAACGGAAAAAAACAGAATACAAACACAGTTCAATGACTTGATGTCCACGTCCTGTTCATTAACAAGGTCATCAGGCAGATTTATGTTTTGTGAAAGTTGAGTTATGCAGCTGATATAATCCACATGACGATGCATGAGGATGCTAAAAAAAGAAACACACACAAGGCCCACTTTGGTTCTCACTCAGGAAGACACTAAGTTTACAATGTCAGTCTTGGAATCTAGAGGTTTTCCCACGCTAAATGAAAAATTCAATTTGTGGAATCAGTTTAGGGTTTCTTTACTGTACGTGATCTTATCTTGTCCCATCTTTACATGCCTTGAAACATCTGTTGAAATGAAAGCTGACAAACAACAAGCCAAAAAAAGTGTATATAACGCATACAAGAAATCTCCTGTGCTGTTTCTATTTACTGAAGTAATCTACCAAAGCTTAATATTAGTTTTAGTCCTATAGAAGTCTATCATCCATTTTCTCCAGTTGGAATGATAGAGAATCAAAACACCAGAGTAAACTGAATCCAACACCATTCTTTTAACCCAAAATGATTAGTAAAAAGTCTGTTTGTAGTGTAGCAGCCCTGCTATCTTTGCAACCCAATATTACAGTGATTTTAAATCTCATTATAGTCAGGTGTATCCGAACTAACCCGAGGCGGTCCTCCTCCTTCTTCCTGAGGTCGAAGTCTCGCTGGATCACCTCCCACACGTGTTTGGCCTCTTCATCCGTCAGCTTGGACAGGTCCAGCTTCTTCCCCGCGGTCATTGAGCCGGGCATCCTGAACCCACAGAGCAAAGGATCATGTTCTAATTGTTCCCTCTACTCACAGCTTACCATTTTATTATGTCGTTAATCTTTGCTTGCAGCAGTAAGGACATACAGTGAGTCAAAGTAGGAAGAGTAAAATAAAGCTAAGCCTCTTGCCAGTGGAACAAGTAGGTCAGTGAGAATAAGCCTTGTCCAGCTCCTTAGGCCATAAATCAATCTCCGCTGCGCTGTCTCCAATTTAGCACTGTGAGTGAGTTCAGAGCCTGGCAGTTCATGACAAGTGTGTGAAAACTGTCTGTAAATAACGTCATGCTACAGTTAAGTAGAAAATTGAATATTTCACGTTTGATCATGCACGCTTTACACACTTCCTGACATAAAGCTACTTGTTGAAGAATATATTAATAGCTGAACAGTTAAAAAGTCTTTCCATTGCAGTTTTGCTCATTGCCATTGATCTTATTATTTGACTCCTGATTTGGAAGAGTAAGCAAATGGGGAAAAAGTGATCTATTGTGTGATGTTTGGACTAAGTCTAAAAGCATTGAAGTGGACAGAGTCATTTGCTTTGGATAAAACCTTTTTGTATCATCTGATGTTAATGGAGATTTGGCACAGCTCAACCATCACATTGTTACTGAGGGATTTAAAGTCAAGCAAAGTGCAGTGTTCCCCACAAATGCAGAGAACTGTGGGGCCCTTAATCTTCCAGCGACATCATAACAAATAAGAGCTTATATTGAGGAGCAGGACAGGTCAGATTTCTCCAATTTCAGCGCATATAAAACACCACTGATGCCGGGAGGTGGTGCTTGGTCTGAATGATTGTCAAAAGGCTGTCGTTTTTAAGTGGTTTATGGTTCTGAACTGATTTGGCGTCAGGACCCAACATCAGGCTAGAGTGACGAGCTGCGACCCGAATAAAAATGGATTTTGTCTCATATATTGCAAAAAAAAGTGCTTTCCCCACAAACGATTGTTGAATAAGCATTAAAGAAGCCTAAAGAGCTGACATCGTGATGAAAACAAGTCATTTTAAATTGGTAAATGGACTCTTTTCTACCTTTATCAGGCCCAAAGCGCTTTACAGTAAGGTCCCATTCACCCACTCTCTCATTCATACACCAATGTATGCAAACACTGGAGGCAAGGACGGTGAATTGTCTTGCCCAAGGACACAACGATAGTGTGCATTTGCGGGAGCTGGGATTCGAACCCATGACCTTCCGATCGCGAGACGACCCGCTCTACCATCAGACTCAGATTGTGTTATTATACTCTTCAGTTGAGCACCGCTAGTTTATGGGTAATCTATCCTTGTTAATATGGGGCTTATAACATGTAACAAAAAGTGCTGTGAAGTTCAACGTCTTCTCTGTGAGCTAAAGTCAACTAAGGTGAATAATTTCCCCATAATTTCATAATAATAAACTTTAATAAACTTGTCATTTGGTCATAGTTTTTTCCACGATTCTTTTCTCTACTATTTCAATACTGTTTTTTGTTGATGTTGTTGTTTTCTTTAGCAAATATTAGTCAATGCATAAAGTTTGATAAGTTCCTAAGTAAATGACGGATTTCTGTTCCAACATTTAACTTATAACACTCAATCATGAACTCTATAGAAAAGTGAAGATGTTGCTTTATCACAAAGCCACAATTGTTGTCGGGTAAAGCCTAAGCACATAATGAATCGGCAGATTTGTTGATCAATACATGGATTTTCAGTTTGGACCTTTCCCTTCATCGATCTACAATATGAAATTGTAAAACATTTTGAAAGCAACCACCTTTGAATTGTTTAACTTAGCAAATCACAAAGACTGCAGTTACTTAGGTCATGGAATGTCTTCTTTAAATAAGAAATAACCTGTTTCTGTAGGATCTTCTTATGTATGGAAAATCTGCCAACCCTGTAGTTTAACCTCTTAACCCCCGCCTTAATCAAGAGCATTTTCTCCAGTTCAGCTTTACCCAAATCTAAAAATAAAATGTCACAGCCTATAGGCCTCATTTGAAAGTTCAGACCCACAAAACTAATTTAAACAGATGTCTTTCCTAGGGTTGTTGGTGCGTCACTTTTTTTGACATTTCTTTGTTGCATTTTTGTCACTTTCTGTTGCTCTTTTTCGTCACATTTGTGCCACTTTTTTTGTCTAGTGTTGTCCTTTTTCTGTTGTTATTTTGTGGCATTTTTTTTGCTTTTTCGCCAACTTTCTGTCGTTTTTTTTTATCGCTCTTGTAGCATTTTCATCCTCATTTTCGTCTGATTTTCATCACCATTTTGACACTTTTTCAAGAACCGTTTAGATCAACGTGCTCGGTTCAGGTGGGGGGTTGAGAGGTTAAAACTCTACGTCCCGTGAATCTGAAATCCATCAGATTCTTTCGCGTTATTCTTTTGAAATTCTCCCTCGGACCAGGAATGCTCAGTCACGTCGCGCAATTATCTTGTTTTTCTCAAACTACGTCAGAAGCCCTTTAACCCGTTCAGCCCAATAATCTAATTTCACTTTCCGCCGCAGTTGAGTCTAAAACAGGCTCTTGTTCAGCGGCAGCGGAGTCTGAACAACACGGTTAAGACGTCGCCCAATAAAGCGCACGATACAAATCACCTTGAGCAAACCACAGTAAAGCACAACGTCCTCATGATGCTGTTTGCCTTATGGGTGTGAGTGCGTTGCCATCTTAATGTGCACAGACAGAAAGGAAAGAAAAAGACAGAGAATGACAAACAAGGCTAATTTCTCGAGCTGAGTAAAATCTTTGACGTTGCATTCTTACAAACTATGTTGCATTTTGTAGACTTTAAAATGAACCAACCTAGAAATGACTAATTTTTTTAAAGGAATTTGAGTGTTTGCTAAGGAAGGCTTATCTTTCAAACAGGTGTGACAGCAAACATAGGTGTAGTCTCGCAAGAAGAACGATGAGATACAGTACATTTATAAAGCATGATGCATTCTCTCTATATCTCTCTATATACATCTCTATATATAGACTTTTCGATCTTTAAAAATGTGTAGCTTCATTCAGAATACACATACTTTGTACACATGGGCACCAAGTGGAAATTGTGTATCTGTGTAGCAACACCAACATTTCCAATATTCTTGTCTTTAATTTGACCATTGTAGAAAAAAAATGCCTAATTATGATTTGTATGGTATTTAGGGCTGAAACTAATCGATTAATCGACAACTAATCGATTATTGAAATAGTTGTCAACTATTTTACTAATCGATTAATCCTTTTCTAGCAAACATAGACTTAAAGAGCAAAAATGACATGAACATTTTTTATTTTTGATGGAAACCTACTTTGTTTTTCTAAGTTAGGGTCTTTAGTGTTTTGTACATTGAAAATTTCGCATTTCAGGTTTCGCTGAAATGTAAAGTGCAATATAAATAAAATGTATTATTATTATTATTATAAAATTTCATAAATGTCTGTAAATGTTTCTCATCTAATCATAAAGCAGAATCAGCAGAAAGAGCCTCCAAAAACACTCACTTTAAGTTTACTCCATCAACACGTCCTCAAATGATGCCACTTTAGCTTTATGTGATTAAAAAAAATGAAAAAATACAATTTTCATACACCATTCACAGCCAGGCGATTAATCGATTAATCGTAAAAATAATTGGTAGAGTAATCGATTACCAAAATAGTCGTTAGTTGCGGCCCTAATGGTATTGCTATTGTGATTGGGTTTGCGATTTCTGTATCAAAAGCAATATTTAGTCCAAATTTAAACTCATCCAGGAGCTTTAACATTTCAATGACAGCAGCTTGTAGCTAAAGGATCCCAGCTATTTGTTTTCTTGCAGATGATATTACACAACTGCCACATTAGCAATTTCAATTCAATAGCAATACATTCTCTATTGACAGTAACAGATTATGTCAACATCTATGGAAAATGCACCTTTTCATAGATTATTAGCAAGTGAGCTTAGAACTCCATGTCTTCAGGTCAGAATGTTAGAAACAATAGACACTTGTGGTATGCAGCTTACCTCAGTGACTTGTTGTTGTCTCTATATCCCCAGGGAAGTGTTTCTCTAGAGGCAGACCAACCGGCTGACTGCAGGGCAAACCTAAGTGCCGGACAGCAATGCTAATCACATGTCCCTCTAACAAGGAGCAGGAAGAGAAAAAAAAAAAAAAACTCCGCCTCCATTCATTCAAGTTCAAAGAGTCAAATGTGCACTTGCCATTTAGTTCCACAGAGAGTTGATGTAATATATCGATCAGCTGAGAGGCATCAGAGGCATCAGGGCTGGTTTGGAAAGTGTTCAAAGTGTGAAAACATGAAGAGGTTATGAGAAAACCAGCCCAAAGTCAGAAGCTGTAGATCTTTTGGAAAAGAGGGAAAGTTCCAAGGTCCAATGCTCTTCCTAACTGACTTTTGCAGAACAGTGTCGATCTCTCTGCGAAAACACCTTCTTGTGCCATGTCTGCATGTTTGGGTAATACAGATTCTCCAGAGTTCAAAATGTTACGTTAACCCCTTAACTCCCACCTGAACCGAGCACATTTTCTCCAGTTTGGCTTTACCCCAATCCAAAAGCTTCGGGAAAAGAGGTGTGAAAAGAGCGACAATGATGAAGATATGACAAAAAAGTGAGAAAACTTTGACAAAAAAGTGACGGAAAAATGACAAAAATGTGACAAAAATGTGACAAAATATGACAAAAAAGCAACAAAACAAAAAGAGACAAAAAAATTGACAAAAAATTGGGGCAAAAAATGACCAAAAAAATGACAAAAAAGTAACAAAAATTAGCAATTAACAAAAAAAGATCTGATGATGTGATTTAGATGAGTTTTGTAGATCTTAGCTTTCAAATGAGGCGTTACACTGGCCTACAGGATTTGGGTAAAGCTGAACTGGAGAAAATGCTCTCGGTTCAGGCGGGAGTTAAGAGGTTAATGAAGCTAATAAAAGCAGGTATGTCGTTTAAAAAGTTAATTCGATAACATTGATTAAATGTAATTTAATTAATGTGTCACCTGATGATGTCATGAGGTGGTGTGAGGAAGTGTTTCCCCCTCTGGTCCTATTGGTCGGCAGACAGTATGAAAACAATAAAATGATAGTAAATCTGCACAGCTTTAGAGCTTTTTTGTAAGTATACTTTTGGGCCCTTTATCAGATATTAAAGTAGATGTTTGTGCGTATTTGATCTCAGTGAGTGTATGAGTGGTCAGCGTGGCGCCTTTAGTCTCAGTCACAGTGGTCTCTAAGACGCTCCAGGATTCATTGTTTGGAAGGTTTTCTCTGCTGACGGAGCCTCTCACAAGAAAGAGATCGCTGTGACGGAGACTAAAGGCACCGCGCTGACCACTCATACACTCACTGAGCACACTGATCAGCGTTGCCAGGTCTGAGCAGCCAAACACGCCCAAAAATGTCAGAAAAGCCGTGGAAAACCCGTGGACATACTGGGCTTGGCTGCTGCCACACCTGATGCTCATCCTGATCTCGCTACCCTGCAGTATAAGAAGCCTGGTTCTTCAGCCACTCCTCGTACCCAGTGCCAGCAGCCATCTTGTCTACTCACCTGCCTGCCTGTTTCCTCCTGCTCCACCTGTAAAAGATTCCTAAATAAATCTGTTAAAAACTTTCCTGCTTCGTTGTCCTTCTGGGTTATAGTGAGCCGTGACACATACATTGTTTACTAGTTAACAGAGCCTATGTGCTCCTGCGATAAGAAAGCACCCCTATCTCCCTCCGTATTGAAAAAGCAGCTCACAGAGCCTTGGACACTACAAAGATTAAATATCAAGCATTGGCTTAAATGACTTGAATTGAGGAAATGTATCTAGTTTTGAGCGGTTTTCACTCATTTAGACACTTTTCCTGATCGGACCAAGTTTACTTTGCTTGTTTGAGGACATTTCAGACCAGTTCTAGGGTAAATCTCGCTTGAAATAAGAAAGTAAAATTGCAAATGAGATAAGACCAATTTTCTTACCCCATTGGCAAAGAAAATGACCTGAAACAAGGACGAAATGTATCGAAACGAGTCAGAAACATCTCAGAACAAGTGAAATAATCTAGGACAAATGCCCAAGAACTTCTTAACTAGTCAAAACAACTAAAATTTGGATTATTATGCTAACATTGAGATGTTTATACTGATCTAGTTAAATACTTTTTGCAGTGGATTTGAGATTATCTCATTCAAAGTAGTGATTTTGATCAAAAATAAGACAGAAATAGCCAATTTTACTTTGAAACAACAAGGCAAAAACCCGCAGAGTGTTTTTTCACCCGCGGAATGGCTTAAAAAAACACCCAATTGACCTGGCAACCCTGACACAGACACCTGCGTATGTACAGTGACTGATTAAATTGTGTACAAAAAAAAAAGAATTTGGTCATGTGATGACCTAATCGATCATGGCACATACAGGTGTGTAGCCACTTGTTTAATGGTGTCAGCAATTGAACAAATTTGGAAGCTCTCGAAGCTGTTAAGAGTTATCATTGTTTTCTTTTGTAACTTTTAGATCTTTTAACAGTAACTTCAGCTACTTTGTGATTTTTGGATGTTCAGATGCACCGTGGCTTTTCTAAAGTAAAGACATGCGATATGTAAACATAAGTTGATATGGTTTACTGCTGCATATTGTATGACTGTTTGCACAGGGTGGGTCATGTGAAGCGACTCTGGCTGGAATGAACTTGCTTGCACCCACTTTAACTTGTCATCAATGTTTGAACTATTAAACTGAAGATAATTTTGCTGAGTCTCAGAGATTCTCTACAATTTCACTTGAGCAGGGAACACATTTTTCGGCAGGCATCAAATTTCATGCCGTCCTGGTTGAAAATGGAAAGCGAGTATTGTCTGTGCCGAGACAGGCTTAGTGCAGAGACAATGTGGAGTGTGGCTCTTACTCTGTTTAGATAAGTACCCCATTGAAAAAAAAGCCTTTACTTGCCCCTTTTATTCAGTGAAACCAAACATAGACAATCAGTTTACTGTTTACTGTGCAGTAGGTCCAGTGGGTGCCATCATCGGCCCTTTGGTGGCTTGTCTTTTGCATCAGGCTGATTTAAGCCATGTGACCCGTCCAGTCTTGTTCTCATTAGTTTAACCGCTGCCTCTGTCATCCTCCAGTGCAATAAATAAACACGAGCGGGAGGCAGGAGCTTTGGGCCAGCGCAGTCACACTGGTCCCTCACAAACAAGTGAATGAAAACAGTGGAAATATGGTGGGTGGTTTCCAGGCTTTAAAAAATTACACACGCAGCTAAAATGTGCGTAAGTGAGTCTATTAACTTCTGGCGAAAGATGAAATGGTATTCTTTAAAAAAAACAAATCAATTTCACTCCAACGTCTTCGCTAGACAGTGAACGCTCAAAGTACAAGCAGAAAATGTTAAATTACTTACTGTTATTTACTGTAGATTCTCATATACAAATCAGAGGACTTTAATCTAATTCTGCCTTTAATCCAATACAATGTGGCTGCAGCTTGTTTGCTGACTTTTCCCTAAACTGGTTCAAGTTTTGCAACGTGAGTCCGAACAGCGACCTCTGTGGCCATGAGCAGACACTTCACAAGTTTCCAAGGTTTTCGGGCTAAAATCATAGACAACTTAAAATAATAATAGACAACTCCTCCTCACTCCTCCCTGTTTGCCATATACGTTGAAGGGGGAAATCATGGCGGATTTACAGACTCCTCCTACTCTGCTGTGACGGAGCACGTTCCTAGAAAGGGCATAAGGGCGGGATCTTCATTGTATAGACTCAGCCCTCACGGGACACATAGTTTAGTCTTAGCTGAGCCTGTCAATCAAAGTCCGACCTTCATTAATGCAAGATTTCTAAAATGTTTCTCACGAGAACCAGCCTGGTTTCTTTAATTGCAACTGACCCAGCGTCATCAGATAGATAGAAAGTATAGGAAAATTAGAGGTTTAAAGTTGTTTTTAACGTGTCTAAAGTGCAGTGCACTCCAATGCGGGACTATTGGCTATATGGAGGTACTACAGCAATGGCTGATCAATGGCGGCAACAAATGTCGTCGTCGCAAAGCAAAGAACTCTGGGCCCCAAACTGTAACATTAATAAGTAGCTACTTTTACTATTGCACACGCACAACATTAAAAATCCAGTTCATTACTGTTTATTTGTATAATTTGTTTTTATTGGCTTAATTTCACTAAAATGTGATGCTTTCAATCCAAAATACATCAACTTTATTATAACCACTGGCATGGAAACTCCCCTCCTGGAACCGCCAGCTTAACGTGGCGCCCGGATGATCCTGGGAGTTCTGTTGTCGGGGCCTTCGTGCCCCTGGTAGGGTCTCCCATGGCAAACAGGTCATTGCAGGGATGTCACAGAAATGTTTCACAGACAACAAATAGTGTTTGCAATGTTGCCACAACTGCTTGAGACCACGTAGACCTCTCGGAGACCTGGCTGAGACTCCGCTGAAATTGAACCTGTTTGCTTTCACCGAGAGTACCTGGAGACTCGCCTTATCCCAGGGGACGTCTCGGAGACATCTCTGTGACCAGCGACAACTCGAGTCTCCAACTAGTCTCCAGGCAGTGAGCTTGCCCCTTTGCATAGTCAATCCCAGTTGCCAAGACGTTACAGAGACTGCAGCGACTGTCAGTCTCTGCAACATCTCCGCAACTCTCTTCTGGTGAGAGAGGCCCTTTAATAACCATTTTTGATCCTAAAACCCAATTAATTGACAGGGCGGGATAAAAAAAAGTCAATAGTATTAAAGCTACTCTTACACCATTCGAGAAGTGAACGTTATCATTGAAGT
The DNA here is from genome assembly GCF_951799975.1 of Gobius niger. NCBI lineage: Eukaryota > Metazoa > Chordata > Actinopteri > Gobiiformes > Gobiidae > Gobius > Gobius niger. Next base: position 31,904,934 of record NC_136860.1, read on the forward strand.
GGTTTCAGTATTTCTTTCACAAGATCAAAAATTGTCCTACATTTATTTAACTTCTTGTAATTCCTTCAAATTCATAGAATAATCTGCACTAAATAAGCATTGTTGTGGTTTCTATTACTTCTTTTAACTTAAAAACAATGTCGAATGGAGTCATAAAACCCTCCAAAACAATATACAAACAAAATAATTGGCAACATTTGACTTGTACTCATAAAACTCTCATGAGCATACATCATAAATAAATATTTTACAACAATTACTGCATGGTCGACGTTGTGCACACTTCATGTACGTTCACAGATGTGGAAACCTCCCAGAAACCACAAGAACCTTGAACACAGATTTTGTTAAAAAAAAGAAACATAAAAGCTCTGGCGGCGTCTCTGTTCGCTCCTGCCGTTATATGGTGCTGTGCGTGTTCCCATTCCTCCCATTTTGTCCTGGATTCCTCCCAACGTAAACAGGGCCGTGTTTAAGTCCTGCCTGGTCTGCTCCACTGTTCACGTGTTTGAGTGACTCAGTCTCTCCGGGCCGTTCTGCCAGGACTCCTACTATACAGAAACATCAAAAGTACCTGTAATCTACTAAAATATGCTGATTTGGAGCCTATGTCGAAACATTAATTCTAGGTAAAAGAAAATTGATGTTGATGAACTAATACATGATAAATGTTTCCTTTAGTCGCCAAAAAAAATACCTTTATCTGTTCCACAGTGGGGAAACTGCTTTATTGCAACATATGTTTTTTGTAGGCTCTCTGTTGTCTCAGATTTTCCATCATAGAGGTCTAAATATTGAGGACTGGGCGGGGTTGATTAAGCTGAAGACAGATCACTTCAGAGTCTTCTTCTCGCTCTTGCCGTCAAAATGTAAGACTCAGACCCACAAGCCGAAGTTTAAACTGGGAATAGAATCTAAACGTCCTCGACTTACTCAACCAAGTCCAGTTGACAACATCTAAATCTCCACTACGATTCAAGAAAAAGATTTCTAAAAGAGTAGAATCAATATGAAGGCGGCAAGAGGTAAAAGCGACAATTGAAATCAAAGCTGTTGAAATCAATGTGAAATAAAAAATATGCACTCAACAGAAACAAGTAGAGGCAGAGAGGAAAACAGTGTTATAGATACAGACGGCATCTCTGTGTGGTAGTTCAGGGTGCGCTACCCCTCCCTGCCTATAAAAGGCCACTACCTTCATCCCACCCCGTGACGTCACACGCTGGTGCAGCTGTCATGGCGGCGAGACTGGGGCTCCAAGCTGTTTGGGCACGATAAGGCGCACCGTAGCTTCTGAGGGCGTCAAGCGCAGTAGGTCGAGATGGTGGCGCGGGCATCATGGTCTTCGGCGGCTCGGGGATACTTGCGGCTGTTGCGGGCCAAAGGGTGGCGCAGCATCGCTCTACGTCTCAGCTTCTGCTGGCGGGAGTCTCCCCCCCTTTCCCTGTGTGCACTGGCCTTCGGGTCCGGGTGCACAGCTGTAACCACTGGACTCACTAACGGACTGCATCTTATTTTTGTTTATACCCAGTTGTGAATGGGATGTTGCACCACGTAATCCATATAATGTCAAAGTCGAAATTATATTTTAAATGCTGTTTTATATAGCGGAAAATAAATTAACCTAGGAAACGAAACTTCTGTCCTGTAATCATGTGTTTCTATCACTTCAGTCAACGAACCTGCATTGCCTTTTGGTGTATAGAACAAAATCTTTCTGGTTTACCCAGTGGCGTTGTCATGGATCGAACATAATTGTATAAAAAATATCACCATCGCCCTCACTTTGTCACATCTGCAATGGCCCACATATGGTCATGTTTGAAAACAGTTCATGGGGAAAACAATTTGAAGAAAAATCAAGGCTTTCTCTAATTACTCAAAAACTACTTTAACAAACGCTGAATTGTGAATATAGTTTCTACTAAATAAAGATACAAAGACATGGAGAGGAGCAAAGTGGTTCACCAGCCCATAAATACAGAAATAACGGAGAATGCTAACATGACGCTTCATGTTAGCATCGTGCTAATGCTAATGGCTTGCTAACGCTAGCTATGACCGCTATTTTTTCACTTCTACTGAGCAATCTTGAGAAAACATCTCTGTGGACCCGAGTTACACTTGACTTTATTTATGTGTGATGAATAAGTTTATATTCCACCAGAAAACGGCTAAAAAGAGTGGAAAATTGCATTTCCCAAAATATTCTCTTTTCCCCCTCGGCGAAGCCACGCCCCCTTCTATGACGAGATGCCTTCGATTTATCAAGGCTTGGGACCTACATGATAAGTACACTGCTGATGTAATGGTCTGGCGTTGCTGCAGTTGCAACACAATGAGCCCAAAAATGAGGTCAGCTGACTAACTGAACATCCTGAAAACATAGGTTCTTCCATGAATAGATTTCTTCTTTCCTGATGGCAGGACATATTCCGAAATGATAATACCAGGATTCATCGGGCTCACATTGTGAAAGAGTGGATCAGGGAGCGTGAGACATCATTTTCACGAGTGGATCGGCCGCCACAGAGTCCAGATCTTAACCCCATTGAGAATCCTTGGGATGTGCTGGAGAAGGCTTTGCTCAGGGGTCACACTCTCCCATCATCAATACAACATCTGGATCGTTTGACATTGCAGAAGCTTATTGAAACAAGAAAATAGAAAATAGAAAATGAGCGCTGCTTTGGGTCCCATAGGTGTAACAGGTTGTAGTAGACTGACGGGTGCTCTTCCAAGGAGCCGATAGTGCATGAGGACAGAGGAGAGACTGGCTGTGCGTGTCAAAAGCCGTCAAAAAAGGTATGGAGGCACTTCGGAGAAGCAAAAATTAAAAATCCTTTATTAATACATGGACAAGAAGATTAAAAAACGCCAACGCATTTTGACAGCTATGTCTTCATCAGGGCGATTTTTGTGAATGAAATTACTTACAGGTGTGTTAAAATACCCGCGAGGGCTCACGTGAGGTGTCACGGGACCCAATGTGACAAACCAATACATACACACAATGTACAAAATGAAATCATTAAGACATGGAACAAGCCAAAGAGCTATTGTTACATATGTTAACAGGACATATTGAAAACATTCACATGCAGAAAAACAACACATGTGAAAAGTACAATAATGACGGAGCTTAGTATGACCGCACATATACGTAGATACTGACATGAGCACTGGTGAGAGGACGACAGTGAGAATGTCAGTATTTACATAGGACACCATAATGGATCAGGAGACGGAGACAACGAGAACGGAACTGAGAACCCACACTTCCGAAACCAGAAGTTATTGCCACGGAGAAAAGTGTCATAGGAAGGGGGAGAAATCTATCTCCTCATTGAGGCCCGGGGGGCTGGTGGCTCGCAGAGCCTCGATCCAAAAAGTTTCCCTCTGTAGGAGCCTTTTGAGTCTATCACCCCCCCTCCGGTCATTGGGGACCTCCTCCAGGACCATTACTTTGAGATTGTTAAGACTTGAATATTATATTATTGAAACACTGCAACAACGAATGCATGTCCAAATAAATACTATTTTTTTGCATGGCAATTTTTATTTTGGTCAGGTGATGTAGGTGATTCCAGAAAATAACTTTTGAACAATGGCATCTTGGACAAACACTTTAATAAAACTAAGTTGATGACTGAAGCTCATATATTGAGACATTGATTGAGTCTAACAATATTTTAAAAGCACATTATTGAAAATGAAGTCCCTCCCACGCACTCCTGATATTTCTTCACTCCTGGAAAACATTTGCCTGAGAATGTGTGGGAGCATTAGCTGGTTCTGCACGTGCACTGGGCCGCAGGACATGGACGCGGGGCTGATATAAACATTAAAGACAGGATTTTCTCACATGAGTCAGAGCGTGGTTAGAGCATCGTGATTTTTTAGCTGTTGTGGAGATTTGGACAATCGCACTTCGCCTGCAGACTTGATGGCCTGTTGTACAGCGTTGGCAGATTGAGATCGGGGAGTAATCAGAAAGCAGCTGCCTCTCACTCTGGGTCATTTGTGTTGCTGGGAAACATTCGCTAAACAAACGCAGTTCATGAGGCAATAAACTCGAGCTGGTGAGGCACGTTTCACTGCGAGGGGAGCGGAATAAACTTTACTCGAGCCTCACTTTCTGTAATGTTGTGAAACTATGGCCTCTGTTCTCCACTATTCCATATAACACAGCTTCATGCGGTCATGAATATGGAATTGTCACTCCCTGTACGTACTATAAAAAACTGTAAAATGTATGTTATAGCAGTTTCTTGTGGCATATTTCTACTCTAGTTTCAGTGAGAAGAAAAATATACCATACATGATATAATTGACATACTGTTCATTAAGAGGTATACTTTATTTAAGCAATAATGTCCAAGATTCAGAATTAATTTATTAACCTCTTAACTCCCGCCTGAACCGAGAGCATTTTCTCTAGTTTAGCTTTACCCAAATCCTGTAGGCCAGTGTAACGCCTCATTTGAAAGCTAAGACCTACAAAACTAATCTAAATGGATCTTTTTCCTCATTTTTTGGGGGTATTCAACTAATTTTTGTAATTTTTTTCTTCATTTTTTTTCCAAATTTTGTCACAATTTTGTCATTTTTTTTGTCATTTTTTCGTCAATTTTTGTCACATTTTTGTCCATTTTTGTCCATTTTTTGTCACATTTTTGTCCATTTTTTGTCACATTTTTGGCACTTTTCATAAATTTTTGTCACATTTGCCATGTCCAATTTTTGTCATTTTTTCGTCAATTTTTTGTCAACATTTTCTCACTTTTTTGGTCACATTTATCATCACTGTTTTCATCTCAGTTCTGTCGCTATTTTCACACCTTTTTTTCCAGAAGCTTTTGGATTGGGGTAAAGCCAAATTGGAGAATATGTGCTCGGTTCAGGTGGGAGTTAAGGGGTTAAGGGGATCTGGGCCCTATAGCGAGGACCCTATTGTACATGTCCAGAGGTTGACCTTCAGTGAGCGTTCCTGAGTTTTCTTTTTTGTTGCATTTCCTTTCTTCAGTGGCGCAGACAGTAAAGCGGGTTGTCTTGTGATCAGAAGGTCGGGGGTTCGAATCCCTTGGGCAAGACACTTCACCCACCTTGCCTCCAGTGCTAGCACACATTGGTGTATGAATGAGAGTGTGAATGGGTGACTGGTTCCTTGATGTAAAGCACTTTGGGTAAAAGCGCTGTATAAGACAATTTACAACTAGACCGACTGAAGCGCGGTCTGGGGGCACCTTTTTGCTGTGAAGCACAAGCACTAAGTAAGTAAGTCAGTGCTTTATTTGTCATTGTACAACTATACAACGAAATTCTGTTCAGGTGTTTATCCTGAGCTGCTGCGACTAAGCCGCGCTGCCATTGTGGTCGGGCAAACCATATAGCATCCAGAGGAAACTTGGCTGCTTTCAGTCTCCTCTGATCCTCTGAAATGGTGCTGGGTTTGTCCCTGTTTCAGAGCGTGGCGTCCTGCACTGATCAGCTCCACCCCCTCCTTCCTTTTCCTCCTGTGCAGCTCCCTCCGCTCCATAACAGTCTTTCACCATCTCCTGGGAAGAGCTTGTGATAAGCGCTGCGTATCATAGCTCATAGATCAATGCAGTAATATTAGTGATGTATCTAGTTGTCAAATAAGTTGAAAGGTTTGTGTCATGACAGTCATGTGCACATTGGACACAGTGGAGAAATACATAACAGGGCATCTCATTAATACGAGGAAGGATTACATTCGAGATTATGTATTGTGATCATGTCTGCAAATGTGATTTTCATCTATTTTTTAAAGCAATTCTCTTGAAGAGCTTAACACAAGGCTACAGTCTTGTATTATCTTTATTTAAAGGGGGGGTACTATGCAAAATCGACTTTTTCAAGCTTTACATCATGTTATTATGTCATTCCCTCATTAAAAACATGCCTGAAGTGTTGCCTTGGCACATTCACGTATTTTTGAGTAATCTGTAAAAACTCTGATGGCGGCCATTTTAGGGATAGGTTTGCCTGAGTCCTCCTAGGAACGCCCCCACCTCCTGGAGACGCCTCCGAGCTTTCGTCACCAGCCGAGTAACCAACCACTGCTCCTCAGCAGAGCCCCCTCCCCACTGATGCCACAGACAGCGTGTGGAGGGGGCGTGTCGGAAAGGCTCAGAGGTTCTTAAAGAGACAGAGGCCTATTTCAAGACATTCACTACAGCCATTTTGAGAGAGCAATTTTATACAAGGCAGTTATTCTAATTTACTGCATTTACAGACCAACAGAAGGTTTCGTCATCATTGTAGTGTGCTATAGACTGGTGCTAAGTAGCTGAAAAAAGCATAATTCCCCCTCTTTAAGGAGGAAAGTCCGAAATTGCCATTTTGTAAGGAATCTTGGCTAAAAGGAGTCAACAACTCAACGCACTGACAAGTACAATCATTTAGCGCGATTTAAATCCACTGATTAGAATAAATACATGTAGGTGGGATCTGTTTTTACCATTCAGTCATAATGTTGTGGTCAGTCCATTGCATCACACTCACACTTCAACTCCGAGTGACTTAATCCTAGCTCTGGAAAAGACATCTCCGCAGATTCAATGGCTCTTTGTGTGTTTTCTAATAGGGGGTTACTGCCAGCCGTTTTATGGGAATCCCCCAGTTTAAACTTGGGCGCATTTATTCTGGAAACTCATTTTTTCACACGTCCAGCTGGGCACCGCTGACTGTCAGAAAGGTTTTTTCTTGTTTAAATTCAACAAAAGGCGATTATTGCACGGAGTCTGGTGTAAGTCACATGTTCCAACAGAAACGGGAATAAAATGTCTCTTGTGCCCTGAAAGAAAGACTTTTGTTTTATATGAGCTAAATAAAGATGTTTAAATATGAAAACTGTCCAACATTTTAACATGATTGAATCAAGTCAGACTTTTATGAAGGTTCACTGCAGGTGACTTTACACAGAATGGTGGCAATTAATTCTCTATTATTGTTAAATTATTGTAATAGCAAAATTACTGTTCTGCAAAATCCCTTTTTGCTTAAAACAAAAATAGACAGTTTTCTTCATGATTTTCTTCTATTTTTGCCTCAAATAGTATTTGGTTTGTTCTGACACATTGTTTTGACACAATGATTCAAAACAAACCAGTCTGTGATGCAACATTGTTCTGTTTTAAAAAGTTCCTTCCAGTTGCTCTTGTGTTTTGGCCAAGCCGACACTTTGCAATTTCACTGCCACAGAAAAACAACACTGTCTGTGGTTCTTTGGTTTTCTGTGGGATTGTTCTTATTGCTCCTACTGTTCTCACTAAACATGCAATACTTTACATGGCCACTTGGAGCATCTTTCAATAATATACAGTACTTTTCATAGACTGATTTAATGATGTTTGTACAAAATGTAGAATACAGTTTAGACTTAACACGTTATTTTGGTTTAACCTCTTGACTCCCACCTGAACGGATCCCACTTTCTCCAGTTTGGCTTTACCCTAATCAAAAAGCTTCTTGGGAAAAAAGCACCAAAACAGGCACAAAAAATGAGAAGAAAACAAGGATGTAAACAAAAAATGTGACAAAAATTCAACAAAGATGTGACAAAAATTCAGTAAAAATGTGACAAAAACTCAACAAAAATGTGACAAAAATTCAACGAAAATGTGACAAAAATTCAGCAAAAATGTGACAAAAATTCAACACAAATGTGACAATAATTTAGCAAAAATGTGACAAAAATTCTGCAAAACTTTGACAAAAACTCAACAAAAAAATTACAAAAACTTTAAGCTCTAAACTAAAAAAAAAAAACATTAAAAAGGTGACAGAACACAGCAACAACGAGAGGAAAAAGATCAGTTTTGTGGGTCTTAGCTTTCAAATGAGGTGTTACACAGACCGATATAATGGCCAAAGAGGACAGAATGCAATTGGTTCAGGCGGGTGGTAAGAGGTTAAAGCAATGGCCGCTGGCTGCCCTGCTTTTTGACCACAAACGTGGGGGCCGCCATTGCTCCGCCGTTGCTGCAGTACCTCCATATCGCCGCTAGTCCCCCATTGAAAAGCATTGGACTTTAGACACGTTAAAAACTACTTTAAAGCCTGGTTTCAATTGTTTCAACACTAGACAAGGCTAGATATTCCTCCTGAGATAACGCTGGGTTAATAACACTATATGAAACCAGGCTGGTTTTCGTAATATGAATTTTTGAAATCTCGTACTTAATGAGGGTCGGACTGTTAGCATTGGAGCAGCGCGAGCTACACGTCACGCAAGGGTCGAGTCTATGGTGAAAATCCCGCCCGTATGTCCTTTTTAGGAACATGCTTCGTCAGAGCTGGGGAGGGGGAGTCTGTAAATCCGCCATGAATTGCCCCACTGCCGTGGTCATTCTGGTAAACGGGGAGGAGTGCGCATAAGACGTCCATTTTTTTTTACAGTCTATGGGTTAAAGTAGTGTTTTTCTCTCAACCAAATAAAGACAGGAAAATCAATAGTAGAGCCAACTTTAACAATGCAACAATTGCATTTACAGATGGGTTTCCGTTTTGTCGAATCCTCCGTGGCAAGCCGTCATATTGTGTGTAATCGACAATGTTTATGTACGGCTCACATGCACATAATGTATTGTGTCTACTCCCAGGTGTACTGTTGTCACTGGTGTGTTTTTTCACTGAAGGAGCCATGTGATCTATGGGTAGGCTAACATAATGAAAATAAAAGACTTAATTAAAGCCAGTACACTGTTCATGTCAATTTACCTGTGATAAAAGTTCGGAGAAAACTTTATAGTGTCTTAGGTCAGGGTCGAAGCCCTCGTTGTTTATTCTCGCCAGAGCATAGATTATGTCTCTCGTACGAAAGCCTTTCTGTCTCTGTTCCATGGTGCTAAATCACTTTTGGGTGTTAGTACGATTTGTGCAGCTCCACTCAGCACAGGTGTGAATCATTGCTTCAGGATATCATCATTGATCTGTAACACAGACAATTAGACACTTGGAATGAAATTGTGGGCAATATATGATGTCATCTGAAATCTATCTATTGGTAATTCCAAAATAGTAATAATAATAATAATAATCCGGCCTCTCAATTTTCTCCTCTTATCCCCCACCTTAACCAAGCTTTACCTAAATCTAAAAGCTCAAAAGAAAAGCATTAAAATAGCGTCGAGGATGAAAACGGATCAAAAATGTGCCGGAAAAGCAACGATAAAAAGCTATGAAAAGCCAACAAAAAATCCACAAAAACAACAACAAAAATGTGACGAAAACACAACTACAAAGCAACAAAAAACACAAGAAGTGAAAAAAAAATAAAACATAACAAAGCAACGAAAAAAAGCAATGAAAAACACATAAAATAGCCATAATAACAAAACAAAAACACAAGACAGTGACGAAAAGTGTGACGAAAACACACTAAAAAAGTTATGAAAAAGCAACAAAAAACATGACAAAAATGTGACAAAAATGCAGCGACGTGACAAAAAGTTTCAATCACTTTTGTAGGTCTTAGCTTTCAAATTACACTGTTGCTCTTCGGTCAAGAAGTGTCGCATTTACGCTAATTTGGGCCAGGCTGGTCAGAGTCCAGGGCCGTTTTTCAGTCCCAGTCCGCCCCTGGTGGTGGTAAGCTACTACTGTTGTAGCCACAGCTGCCAGACTGACGGAAGCGAGGCAACCGGTCTGCGCCATCGGCCCCTCCAACCACCACCAACCACTCACTCACTCACTACATTCGCTCGGCTTCCTGGTGTTACCAAACGGTCTCCCATCCAAGTACCGACCAGGCCCTTTCCTGCTCAGCTTTCAAGGTCTGACGGGATTGGAAAGAGCAAAGGCGGGATAAAAAATGACCATTCATTAAAAGCTACTCAAATAAAAAGGACAAATAAAGTCCAACACAAAAGTTCAGTACTTCACACTGTCACTCGGGACACTATGCTCCTTCCCTTGACTTGTTGACCTCATTCTTTACGATCACCTTGGGGCCAAATGATATGCGATAGGCTTCTTCCTGTGATACAGTTGCCGTTTGTATCCAGTTGTTTTCAGCTTTTGAGACAAATGATCTGCCTGCCTCGCACTTCCCGTGTTTTGTGTCTCTGTGGAAATTTATTTACATGAGGCAGCAGCTGCGTTCATCAGTGCAAACTTTCCAAAGGACGCCTGGAGGGAGAATCTTGGCCCAAAAACATCTCTCTCGAAGTAATCAGTGAATGTGTTTTTCTAACATCAAAATAAATTCACAGATATGGGGTTAGACATTTTGTGGATAAACTGTCAGATCCATTTTTGCTCACGCTTTGTCGAACAATTTGAATGAAAACGATGGTACTTTTTCCACTGACAATCCTTTCAAATTGTGTCGTTGTGTGTCCAAGACATTTCGACCACATTTATTTGCTGCCCCAGTCAATACCTGCGCTGAAGTGAGGAGAGGAAGAGACCTCATTTCTTCCCTTACAGACCTCTTTGAAATCGTCCACGTGGAAAAAAGTCTCTTCAAATTCGGAGCAGGTGTGTCTGGCTGTTGCAGCAGAGGAATTCCTGACCACGCAGCCAGTGTTATGAAACATTATATTTTCGAAACACATTTCTCTTCGTTTCTTCACACAGCGGCTCCACCTGCCATGTTTTCCTGTCACGTCACCTTCTGCGGTTTTTCCAATTACATTTGCAAAGTGAAAAGCCCACAGTGATCCTCTGGTTTATCTTCATTCATTTCATTTTTCATTTTATTTATTTATTTTATTCAAAAGTGATGTTATGCAATCACAATAAAACCGCCAAGCCAACACAGTATGAATGAAACGGAAGAACAAGTCTTATAATATCTTCACACTTTACACTTCACACTTGTTGTCCTTTGGAAAATGGTATGTATTTCTATATATTTACAGTATTAACAGATGTTTTTGTACTCTATATTCCGTTTTTTCAATATATAAAATACAGAACCTTCGTATTCTTGAATATTTACAAATGGTCAAAAAGAAACAAACCGTCGTATTCATGTTCGTTCAAATCAAATATCCCACATTATTCATGTCCAAGTACTTCATACTTTTTTTTTTTTTTTAACATTGTAGCTTTTATGTGTATTTTAAACTCCAGGAAAGTTTCTGACTTTTTCACTTTTTTCTGGAGTTAAAGTGATAAAGTGATTCCTGTCACTGTAAGAGTTCGTTCCATTGCTTTAGAATTGAACCTGGGTTTGTTAAAGATGTCTGTTCCTTTCAGATTATAGTGACTTTCTCTTTTCTCAAACATTTCTTAGATGTTCACTGGCAATATTTTTCTATTTGCTTTATACAAAACCTGGAGGATATTATAGTCTACTATATCCTCAAATTTTAGTAGCTTACATTTATTAAAGAGTGGATTCGATGGATCTCTATATCTAACATTGTGTATTGTTTTCAGAGCCCGTTTTTGTAGAATGAACAGTTTTACAGGTTGAGCCCCAAATTTCCACACAGTAAGTTAAATATGGTATAATCATTGTGTTGTATAAAGTGAGTAAAGTGGATTGATTTAGAGAGTATTTGACTTTATGTAACACCGCAATGGATTTTGCTATTTTTCCTCTTGTGAAAAGTGAAATGAAGAAGAATCGATTATTAACAGGAACATGGAGTTTAAGCAAATCAAAGGCTGGAAATTACACTCCCTGACCAAAAAAAAGATCCAGTGTTGCATTTATTTTTCACCAAGAGCTGGTATGGATGAGGGGAGAGTGAGACCACTGTGTAAAGTCTTCTCCAGCACATCACGAAGATTCTCAGTGGAGTTCAGATCTGGACTCTGTGGTGGCAAATCCATGTGTGAAAATGATGTCTCATGCTCCCTGAACCGCTCTTTCACAACATGAGCCCGAAGAATTTTGTCATTGTCATCTTGGAATATGCCCGTGCCATCAGGGAAGAAGAAATCCATTGATGGAATGATAGAGTTGCTGAACCTAGACCATACTAACTGCAGCAAACCCAGATCAGAACAGTAATTTAGCATATAGCATATAGCATCAGCAATGACCAAATTATTTATGCTTGAGTGCCCTCTTCCCCAGTAATTTGTTCATTTTTTTCGTTGCTCTTAGGTTCTTATAACCAGACCTTTATGTTGATTTCGTACCTGACACTTTTGGCTACAACTGTGGCCTTCCTCTGAGGTGGTCACGTGGTGTTGCTGTGACTTACCTGGTCGATGATTTAAGTTTAGTTTTTGGCCCTGTCCTCCTGCTTGTAGTAGCAGGCCGACAGCGCCATCTTCAGTCCGACTTCTTCAGAACTGTGTCCCAGGTGTGGGTAAGTTGGTACGCCCCCTCGTCCCGGTTAACTGTCTTGGGGGCGCACTTCTTCCAGATCTCGATGGCTTCTCTGATCCAACCGGGGTATTTGTTGCTCTCGGTGCCTATAACTCCAGCTTCCTGTTTCCATAGAAGTGGAAAAAAGTGAAAAAAATAAATAAAATTCCATACCATACCATACCAACTTCATTTATAAAGCACTTTAAGAACTCTACAGTTGGCCAAAGTGCCGCACACAGAAACAGATACAAATATTTACAGTAAAAAATATGAGGAAAAAAAGTACAACAACAACAGCAGGCAACATCAATTTGCGTCAAACGCCAGAAAAAAAGGTGCGTTTTTAGGAGGTAGGGAGCAGGTAGGGACTGGGCCTGTCCAATCTCTAATGGCAGCTGGTTCCACAGCCCCGGGCCAGCAACAGAGAAGGCCCGATCTCCCCGAATTTTGCGCTTGGTTTTTGGGACAACCAGTTGCAGCTGATCCGCTGACCTGAGAGCACGAGAGGGGGCGTAAGGGTGAATCAGGTCAGACAGATAGGAGGGGGCGAGGCCATTCAGACTTTTAAAAGTAAAGAGAAGAATTTTGAAATCAACTCTAAATCTGACTGGGAACCAATGGAGCGAAGCTAAAACCGGTGAGATATGGTCATGTTTCCGTGTCCCTGTTAAAAGCCGAGCTGCAGCGTTCTGAACGAGCTGCAGTCGAGAGAGAGCACACTGGCTCACACCAGCATAAAGGCCGTTACAGTAATCCAACCTGGTCGCTACAAAGGCATGTATTACAGTCTCAAAATGCTGCCTTGATAAAATGGACTTCAATTTCGACAGTTTTCTTAAGTGGAAAAAACTGGACTTAACGACTGCGTTGATTTCAAACATTCACACTTGAACTAAGGACCAGAGCAATTGGACTTTATGTGGATGATTGTTGCCCTTCAAGGTACTGTCTTGGTTTGGACTAGTATTTGACCTGATTGCTAGCCAGAAGGCTATAACTTGCTGCTAAGAACACTCCTGTTGGGCCTTCATCTGACTGCAGTAATACCTTTGCTCTTCAACTGGATAACAGGATTGATTGAACTGGATTAACTACTACTACAATGGCTCCCAAGAAATGCCCAGCTGTGGAGGAAATGGATGAAATTAAAAATGCATTAAACTTTTTAACAGAGAATCAATAACATGGGCATTGTCCCATGAGGTGGTTCTATGACAGGCTTCAGCTCAGTTCTTGTTCTGCTTGTTGTCTGGTGTCTCGTGTGCAGGTTTTTGATGTTTCCTTGTCACATTCCCGCCCTATGTTCTTTCTTCCTGATGTTGAACGCTCTACCAGTTCCTCCCGCATATGATTTGACCACGATTTCACTCCAGGCAGGAAGACAAAGCCAAAAACTGTTTAAATCATCCAACCAGGAAGGCCACAGTTGTCGCCGAGATTGTCAGGTACGAAATCAACATAAAAGTCTGGCAATAAGAACATATTAACATCATGACTAGAAGACCTAATGAACCTCACTGGACCGATTCGTTTCACTTGCCAAGTCATGACAACCTTATTGTGATCGGGAGCTAATGAAATCTTGTTGCCGAGCTCAGTTGCAGCCAGTTGAACATGGGCAACGCTAGCAAACATGAAACTGCATTTGAAGTCGCTGCCCACTTGTTGTGCCAATAGTTGTAAGCATTTTCACTCCATCCTATAAACATGTCAGAGTTAAAAGACTAAAAAGGTTTCATGAGCGGACCCCTCTAAAATGAATGAATGATTAAAATAACAGTAAGGGTAAGGGCTATAAATATCAAGAAGCATATTATTCAGTTGAAGGTTTGCCGTTGAGTAATTCTAAGCGCTTGTTCTCACTGGGGGAAACTACACATGCATTTTTTATTACGCTACCTCAAATAAGACACAAAAGTCAAGCTGAACGTAATCACTTTTTGTTCTCTGGAGATGGAAAATTACTAAGACGCCGCATCGGTTCGTATGACACGATGACTGTAATTACAAGAAACATTTCATCCCTAGCTCAAACATCTGGTCGCAAAGTATTCTCATTATCCATTTTTCATTTCTACAGGAAAGTAGGTTGACCCCCAAAAATAATTAGAGTGAAATCACTTGAGCTTTTAGACAGATGCCCTGTGGGAGCTTTTCGTGATGGACTCATTGTCCCACGTTGAAGCATTTGTCGTGCCTGCTGCATGACGACGCTGCTCTCCAGAATTAACAAAAAAATAAATTAAACATCGCTCCCCTGAGTCATGCTTTTGGCTAAACCGTGCCCACCACACGGCAGCCAGATACGTACTTAAAATTCTCCATAATTACACACCATACTCTGGGTTAGGCCTTTTGTTTTACGGCAGTGAGTTGAAAGGATGAGCTCTGAAATTAGTCACGTCGAAGCTGCAAAATTTGTCTTCTCTAAACGGCTCGGGTCTTGGGTGGTTTGGGAACGGCTCAAAAACAGACCGAGCAGTTACTAATACGTGTAAAAGGGATCAGTAAAGGACAGGTCGTGATTCGTGATGAAGTTTAGTCGCTCTGCAAAACATGTCCAGAGAAAAGGCAAAAAAAAAGACAAATTCAAGCGTTTTATGGCAAATTACTGCACAGTTTAAGTTTACGTTTAGTGGTTTTGTATAGCCTGAACATTAAGGTGATAAAACTGAGCAATAAATATGACAATGTAAAGTTCAGGTGAATTAAGTATCTAGGCAAACATAATGGCCAATAAGCGTCGGCAGCAGGTAGCGATGAGCGGTGCGTCCTTAGACTCTCCAGCACGGCAAGGAAAAACTCAAAAACCCGGCGGGAGAAAAGAGAAACCTTGAGGAGAACCACAGAAGGAGAGATCCACTCCCATGGACGGACAGGCTATAGAGACCCAGGCTATAGAGACCCAGGACCCAAGGATCCCTCAGCAGACGGGCTGTGATCGCAGACCGTCCAGCCCTCAGATTCCAGAATGCAGGGTTCCTCCGTTCAGCCGGGTTCCTCCGTTCGATCTAGACAGGCACTCCTGAGGGGGAGTAGGACAGGAGACACCATGTGAATAGTGTGATGAACAGACTACAGATAAATTAAATTTTGTATCATAGTAAGACAAAGTCTGCAGTGGGAAGAAGAGGATAGACAGGGCGAAGCGGCACTGGCATAAGTCGTGGAGAGGTTTTCATGTAACTGGAAGGTCATAAGAAGCTCAAAAAGGAAGAAAGGCTGATGCTTTAATATTGTGGCTGTGTGTAATTTACTGTCAATGAATAGATAAAGAAACATAAAATATGAAATATTGCAGCAAATATCTTTATGGTTAATTATTGGACAGGCTCAGTCTCTGCCTGTTTGTAAGTCACTTCTCAAAACACGTCCTTTTTCTCTTGCTTTTGAAAATGTTTGATCTTATGTATAATTGATTATATGTATATTTTGTGATATGAAGCCTAGGAATGAATACAACCTGGAAGACTAATGTCAGCCTATTAGCACAGAGCCACACCTTTGGCGTAGTCAGTCATCGGCCTTGGTTCTGCTTTTAAGCCTCCAGCGTACATGGCTCGTCGGCTTCCCAGTTGTGCTATGATCCGCCTCCACCCCTTCACTGCCTCTTCTATCCACGGCTTCACACTGCTACGTCCTTCGCCGGTCGCCCACACCACCTCCATGTCCAGGATCCCGGGGAATACATCCCTAAATCTAACCTACCCGTCCATACTAACTTTAATCCATATATATTAATGTCTACTGCCAGGGTCTGATCGGCAAAACAATATATGTCAATAAATCTTTCTGATCGCTGCTTTTGTGTGTGAGTCTACCCAGGTTGAATTGTGTACTGCACTTTGGCCAAGCCATAAAGTTTTTAAAGTGCTTCATAAGTAAAGTTGTTATGGTATGGTAATTACATAACAAAATAAACTGAGTTCATGATGAAGGGGCATTATAGCACAAATAATGTTATAAAACTAAAAAAATGAGGGGTGGGAGCACAGGGAGGGCAGGAAACGCAGGGAGCAGCTTCCTGATGGTCTTGTGTATGAAGCTGTTCCTCAGTCAGCTGAACCTGGCCCGTGGATTCCGCAGTCTCCTCCCTGAAGGTATTACCTTGAAGAGACTGTATGATGGGTCTCTGGTGATCCTGAGTACAAATCTAGTTTAAACCAGGTTCAAAGTCAGACTGAATGAGCTTTAAACTAGGACTAAACTAAGGTTTGAAACAGACTAAACCGTGGATAAAGTTTACAATAACCTTAAAGAGGAAAACATGATTAAAAAAAATCTATATTATAGAAAAAAAAAAGAAAAGATTTGCAGAGGAGCTTGAGTATCACCTAAAGCTGCCCACAGTTTTTTGAAGAAGAGAAAATAGCGTACTATGGCATTACTTTATTATTACGTTAACAGTTCAATTCGCCAGTTCCTGCTGAGATTCATGTCTTTGTTGAGTGGAAAGGACAAAACATTATTTGTCTTGGTGAGCTGTCTGATTCTGACAAGGTCTTCGCTTATCGTTCTATCAAAATCAACACGGCTCCCAGGCGTTTGTCATCACGCTGGTCTGTTACATGTGTACGGTGTAACTCGGCCAATCCACACAAACAGGATTCTGCTGACTAATGCTGCTCATCCTGCGCTCCGCATAAAACATGGGACTTTCAACAACTATGAGAAAACACCAAGCGTCAAAGAGGAAAAAATCGCTCCCAGATGACACACAAACCAACACATTCACAACCGACCATGGAAATTATAACTGTTTTTCAAGGTAAATACCGCTCATGGATTCGGGGTGGAAAAGGCGACGCTATAGTGAGTCAGCTACGGCTACCAAACAACTGCAGAGGACTTTTCAGGACACTGCGTCTCATTTGAGCAGAAAATCCAGGAGAAATTGCTCATTGATTGCTATTTTTGAATAAGCGTTTTATTGTGGAGTGTCCATGGTAACTGGGAGCTGCATTAATGCATTGCAGCTGTCCATTAGAGCTTCAATAGTGGCCATTGTTCAACCCGATCAGTGAGTCAGAGGAGGGGCAGGACTGTGGCTATGCCCCTGGCACTGTACAAGGGAGATGGGATAATGGGATGTATAATTTAGGCATAACATATGAAAAAATGCCTCTAGCTTTAATGGTTGTGGATTTTGTGGAAGTGACAGAAGGGCTACTAGATAATGATTGTATAAAAGTAAAAAAGAAAAGAAAAAAGAATGGACTACAAATTACAAAAATGCAAAAAAATAAATAAAAATGGCTAAAGCGCTGATTAAAAAATAATTACTTATATGTGTATATGTATATTTCTCTTATGTAAGCTGTTTATCTGTTATATTAACTGTTTTTGTGAAAGGAAGCAACCACTGAGGGAGCTGGTGGTGTGGTGATGGATGATGATAGCGGGGTGGAGATGATGGTTGTGGCTGGTCCTGGGTGTGGTGGGACGGTGGCGTGGCTCCATGCCGGTGACGCAGTGAGGTTGAGTATCTTTCTACTATTAAATTGATGTGTTGCCACGAGAAGGTAAACCGAAGGAAAAATAGTGTGATTATCACACTTAGTTGGAAAACGCAGTTCATGTGTTGCTGGGTTTCAGGTGACATCACAGCATTCTAAAGGCCTATACCACCTTTGCTCTGCCCAATCACGTCAGACCTCGGAAGCTAAGCAGGGAAGGGCCTGGTCGGTACTTGGACGGGAGACTGCTTGATAACATCAGGAAGCTAAGCGAATGTAGTGTGTGAGTGAGTTGTTGGTGGTGGTTGGAGACTGGTTGCCTCCATCAGTCTACCCCAGGGCAGCCACCACCAAGCATGGAGTGAATGAATGGTGCAATGTAAAGCATCATTGAGTGTCCCAAAAAGCGCTATATAAAACCAATGAATTATTATTATTTTCATTATCATTATTATTAATAATAGTTAATGAGGTGGGGTTGCTTTTGAGGAGATTTGTGGTGCTGTACAGAGAGAAGATAGATATTTTTTTGTAATTCATACATTTTCTTTTTAGATCCGACTCATGAAAGTGTAAGTTCACTAACACTTCAAGGAAAAAAAAATCAAGGAAAAACCTTCAGGTTGGGAACCACTGGTGCAGACTTCTACCCGGCGGTATCTCTGAGTTCGGATAGGCATGATATCTTTGGTCCATCCGGGCAAAACACAACAAACATGGTAGCTTATGCAAGTACGGTTATGCACAAGACTGTGAAACAATGCTATCTTTTGCGGATTGTTTTTTTTTGGTAATGATATGGATTTGATCTATGAGTGGATCAATAGGAGCCTATTGTTTTAGTGGGAAACAGTGCACCCAAAGAAAACCTACACAGGCTGAAAAATCGGCCTGATCCTGCCTCAGGATTCTTTTCTCATTCTATAACTCAATGAGAAAGGCGAATAGTAGATTTAAACAATGATGGCAACTTCTGTGTCCCAAAAAGCATCAAGTTACTTTCTGTCACTGCTAACAAGTTCTGGAAAGCCGTACGCTAAAATCCCGGCTTCTTTTTGTGGTGAGGGAAAAACGCCAAACAACTGCTGCTCGTTTAAAGGACTTTTGGATCAAGCTACCATTAAAAAACAAATACCCTGTCCCCCCATTTTATCCCCCAATAGAAAGCACATTGAGTTCATTATACGTGAACATATCTGATCTGACCTCCCAGTTCGATTGTGTGGGCGGCGTGGGAGGAGGAAGGCTGTGGTCAGTACCACTGCCCTTGTCATGTAAGAAGAAGGGGGCTTGGGAAAACTTAGTAAGAGAGGAATATTCCAGGAAGATCAACCAAAACCAATGTGGTAGGAAATGTGTGTGCATCGAGTGATCATGCATTTAAGGAAGGGATTTTTTTTCAAAACATAACGCGGTTTGTACCAAAGACTGGAGCCGTGTTCAAGGAATAACTGGAACATTAAAGGAGATGAGTCATTCTTGTACAATGAAAAACCCATAAACACCAGTGCAAGATGAATGATCTGAAACATAATCTAATCAAAACCTTAAATGATGATCTCACACTTGTTTGAAGCCTAAACTAAACAATTGAGCTTGAAAATAATAACTTTGCATGCGTTTTATATTGTTGTGGTGGTATAGGCTTGGGTAGACTGAAAAATGCGAGTCTGCTAATCTGCCCCATCGGCCCCTCACTTCCATACGACATTCACGCAAAGGCAAGGAAGGTGAAGTGTCTTGCCCAAGGAGACGACGATTCGCCTCACACAATTGAGAGACCACACGTTTAAACTCAAAAAGAGTCACGGGATTGATTACAATATCAGAGTCGGAAACTGGACAGCATCCGCAGGCTGTTCTTTCGTGCCTCGTACCTGCCGGAAACACAGATAAACATCTGGTTTCGAAAGGCGCCTGGACAGGAGTGTGCGCTGGACACTCGAGAGTGCAAGACGAGCTGGATGTTAAAGGAGAGGAGCAGTAGTGGGGAGTCGCTTGATTGGCTTCAACTATCGTAACTCACAAGCTTGTTTGGCCACATCTCCCCAAACTCTAAGAGAATAATCGGGTTAAACGTCAAGCCAACACTCCTCTCGAGTGTCTCGGGCTTTAGGGATGAGAAAATGTCCAGCTGTAGATACAATAACATTTGCATTTATGTCGATCAAAATGGACAGCAATGATCCTGAAATCCTCAAATGCCCTTATCGTTGAAGCCTCTTGAGAAATCAATGAGCTATGTCATCCATGAGGCAAGTGCCATGTGAACAATAGTCCAGCAGATCCAGATCCAGTTGAGTACTATTCAAAAACAGCAACATCCTGCTTCAGAAATGCTCTGGCAGAGCTGACGCTGGAGTGAATTAGGGACTGTTTAAATCTTTATGGAGGAACTTGCAAGTCTTGAGGCTCCCCATAACAATCGAGAGATTTATTGTTTGCAAATGTGCTCTAGACATTAGACAATGATGAAAGCTTTTTTGCTATGGATGGTTGTACTGATTAGTTCCCACTCACTCTTGAAAAGGAGATAGATGAGTAACCTGGTGAAAATAAGGTCACCAATGTGCCCACAATGTAAACCAACTTAATGACGTTCTGCATTTTGACCCATCCTTCATAGCAGTGTATTTTTGCCACTGGGACCCAAGCTTATGGACCATATATTGATACTGTAGGCGTAGTTTTCTGATTACTATGCATTTGGAAATAGCATGGACATATTTGTGATGGTTGAATTACTGGGCCAAAGCCATGGTCTGGTCTGCAGCGGCCAGTGAGTTAGATCTACATGAGTGCAAAGAGGGCAAAAGGCGCATCTGTGTTTAACAAACTGCTGCAGAGACTCAAACAAACATCCGATCCACGTCACAACTTCCAGCACTTGAATCGTTCGCCAGAATCCTGCTGCCAGATTCTAACAGAGAACCAGGGCTCTCTCGAGTCCAAGTCTGAGAGGGCGAGACCGAGCAGGTAGTGCTGAAATTCTGAAGTGAATGTGTAGCCTAATGCTGTGCTGTTAGGGGAGTTTTGGATTCAAATGGAAACTGCAATTATAACCTGATTTAGGGTTTCACAGTAAATTTGATCCTTCCAATACGAAACCTATTGGCTACACTGACTGGAGGCAACTTGATGATGACATACCAGGGGTGTGTCGAAGCTGGCTCTAAAATCTGATTTTATTTCACTAAACTGTAATAAAAGTGAGGATGTGGCAATAAATAAGCCCAAACTTATTCCTAAAACTTTACCTTAAAAGGGCTAGATGCAAGTTGGCCATTTTACACTCACTGAGGGACAGTGCAGGATTTTTGAGGCAGTTGTGGTGAATATGTCTGGGCTCATTCTACATCTTAGGGCATTGCTGGAACAAGTAGGGGGAGGAAAATACATAATTTTAAACATTTGTAAACTCTGTATAGTCCCTTTAAGGCTCTCAAATTGAAATTCCATTAACACATGAGCCAGCCCTGATGAAAAATGTCTAGACACACCCAGTGGCTCATCAAAACATGTTCTTAAAATATTACTGCAAGTTTGTCACAGATACCTCACTTCTCTGTCTGAAAATGCTCTTCCTCCTGCGTTGAGAAACATAATTTGCCTGTTGGTTAAAGATTTTTGCCCAGAGTAATGACAGATACACTGATTCAAAATGGAAATCGAACCACTAACTCTCTGGCACTGTTGGGCAAGTTACTTTAAAATTGTAATATATTCTATATTAGCAGTTACAGCTTTAAAAATATAATGTGTTTGTTTTCCATATTACTGCTTCAAAAATGTAGCTGAGCAACACTACTTTGAGTTACTTTTTAGTTACTTTTGACAAAACATAAACTGAATGGTAAATGGTAAATGGTCTCAACTTATATAGCGCTTTTCCACCTACATTAGGCACTCAAAGCGCTTTACAGCAAGGATCCACTCACCCATTCATACTCCCATTCATACACCAATGTACGTAGACACTGGGGGCAATGGGTGAAGTGTCTTGCCCAAGGACACAACGACAGTGTACACTTCCAGGAGGTGGGATTCGAACCCCCGACCTTCCGATCACGAGACGACCCGCTCTACCATATATAGAGCGGGTGGCAATGAAGCCACTGACCAAAAGTGCAGTGAAAAATTTCCTTTTCCTTCGCTCTCCCCATTCTCTCATGTTTTGTTTTCACGTTAGCTGCAGGTCTTATACACTGGTGTCCAACTAGATTTGGTGCTGCATTATATTTAGGGGGAGTTTGGCATTTTTTTCTTTCATGCATCAAAACAAATTATTTAAGTACACTTGTAGCTTCAGTTATTGAAATTGTAGTGACTAATATATTACCGTATTTTGTGTAAGTAATATGTTATAATTCCTTAGCTACTGTAAAAAGTAATATATTTTTGTAACTCGCTACTTTTGTAATACGATCCCCCAACACTGCTCTCTGGTAAATGAACTTAACCTCCACTTCCACTGGTGTCCGAACAGCTATGACTATGCGTCTGATTTTTGTGGTAAGAAAAGATGAGTCATGTTACAGTAAATGTAATTTCTCACTAACAGAGGTGCCCCGTCCAGCTGTGTGGCATCCAGAGCCATGTGAGGGAAGTGCGTTCAAAGCAATGCTCAGGGCCTCTGTTCTGAAGGACTGTAATTTAGAGCTGGACCCAAATCCAAGGGAAGACCGTGACATAACATTGTTTGGATTGGCCCGGGTTCAGCCAGAGGTGCGCTGCACTGCGCTATATCGCTTTCACTTTTATGGCATTTGAGCTTAATCCGCCTACATAAACTGTTACATCTCTCAGGTATAATCGGTGCTACTTCTTCTCAAAGGTCTTTTCAGTACTGAACAGTTGCCAACGTAAAGGATGTTAGAAAGACCAAGTAATAGTAAGCAAGCTAAGATACACATGACCATCTGAATTAGGGAACAACTTTTTCTGAGAGTTTGTGGGTGTGGATTCATCAGATGTTTTTTGGCAAAAGTTGGCACGAACAGAGGAAACTAGGCCCATTTTAGTTCTTCAACATGGACATAACAAGAGCAATTGGACAAACCAGATGCATTGTTTTAAATAACAATAGGTGTTCATGTCAGTCTGCACTTGTAGGTCTGTTGGCAGAACTCCACAGTGTTGATCCATTTAAGGAACAGCTGGACTGTCCCTTAAGACAGATGTGAGCAAATTATTGCTCTGATGGAAAAGATGACCTCGTGATAGAACGAAAACCACTCAAGTTGGATTGTACCTTTTGACACACACTTGACCTGACTTTGAAATGTAAGATTATTATCAAGAATAATCAAAGGTATTTCTTTTACTTCTGGGGTAATTTTGTTGTTTATGCTAGAAGTGCTGTCAGAAGGTCAGAAACAAATAGTCAATTACTGTGCAGCCAGAGTTGGGGTTTTAGCAGACAGGTGGATAACTATATAATCTATATAGTTGTGCTCAAATACCATTTTTCAAAGAATATGAAAGATACAAAAAGTTTTCTCTCACTCATAGTTAGTCATTGTGTGAAGCCATTTGTGGTGAAACGACTGAGTTTGCTCTTTTTAAATCATATGAAAAAAGAAAGCACCAAATCTAACCCTGATACAAAGTTCATGATCAAAAGGAATGGGCCACTTTATCATTAGATTACATACAGAACCTTCTCCACAACTATCACAAAAGACTCCAAGCTGTCTATGATGCGAAAGGGGGCAATACACAGAACTTGATCAGGGTTATTTTGGTCCTTTCTTTCTTCATTATGATTTAAAAAGAGCAAACTCAGTTGTTTCACCTCAAATGGCTTCACCCAACCACAAACTATGAGTGAAAAAAAAAAAAAAAACTTTCATATTCTTCATATATCAAAAAATCGGCCGGTGTTTGTAAACTTTTGAGCACAACTGTACATTGAAAACAGCATTGGCCCCAATACTGATCTTGTGGAACCCCGTGCCATTATGACAGAGAGCTGACTTCACCCCATTTACCCTTCACACATTGCTGTCTTCCCTCTAAAGATGGCTCGAACAATGCTAAAGCAGTTGGTGACATTTTGAAAAGCTGGAGCATGTTCATTAGCCCGCAGTGGTCCACTGTGTCAAAGGCCTTTTTCGGGTCTCGAAATTCTGCACCAACAACATGCCCTTTGTCCAAAAAGAATGCGCATCTCACCAGGCTAATTCTATTTCCGTAAATGTTTCAACACATTGTGCAGCTAATGCACCTTTGAACTGAGGGCACTCTTTAAACTAAACCACATGTTCCGTTCTTTTCAACACTATCAAATTCACCTGTGAGGGGAATCTAACTCCGTGGCCATCTCTGCTGGTATCGTGCGGCCTGGTTAACGTCATAGTCTGGTCTAACTACCTAATCCCTGTTTGAGCGAGCGGATGATCTGACGACGGGATGGCGCGCAGATGTGTGCTTCATGTGTGCGGCACATTTTATAACTCCTCATGGGCCCAAAGCATTTCTCCTTCTCTTTTCGCTTCCTCGCAGTCTTTTTGGACAGCTGTAACTTATCCCTGTGTTCTATTTAACTTTGAAAACTCCTCTCCTTCTTTGCACTAAACCCCGAACTGTTCTTGCCAATTATATTGTTTTATACGCATGATTGACTCGCAGTGCATTTTTCCACCTTAAACTTGCTCTTGCATTCCTTTGTAGTACCTGTGTATATCAAGATCCTGGCTCAGTGCTAAAGAATCCCATGGGTGGCTTATTGTCGGTGCACACTGCTCCTGTTTGACATTTTCATTGTAGCATAAATGATGGGTCAAATGCAGTGGACGAAAAGCATCTTGTAATGGCGTCATATTGAAATACAGCGTTTGTTTTAGGCATAGATCATTCAGGTTGACCATCAAAGACTATTCAAGTTATCTGCAGTTATATTTGTGAAAGGACCCACTGAAAATGCTCCAGCAACCCACTTGCTTGAGAACCCCTTTTTAAAGAAAGGGAACAAGATTATAAAGATACAAAGTGCATGGTGTTAATATTTGATTCATAGACAAACATCATGATTCATTGATGGAATCGCTTTAAAGTTGCTTAAAGCAGTGCTAAGTAACTTGTTTATCTTAGTAAATCCTTTCCGTAGTCCCTCTGGGGGTAATACAAGTGTTAATGGGATGATTGGGGGGTCTTTCATCTCCCCCTGGTGTCTCTGGCCAGAAAACCACAATTGCAACTTCGCTGCACCGGGTCGGAGGCGCCATACACACTAATGGAATCACGAAGAAGAAGCTAACAGGCTAACGGGCAAAGCTGACAAACAGTATTTACAGCCAAGTTTGGGTGAAAAAAATTATCTCCATCGTTTAATTGGATGTACAATATCCCTCTCTCCCTTTGTCTTTTCTGTCAGCGTAGTATTTACTCTCACGAACAATTAATGAGTAAAAAAAATCTGTCCTAGATCAAAAAGATCGTAAATATATTGCAAATCTGCCTTTTATTGCATGTACATAATTGTCACAGTATTTCTTTCCTCTTTAACATCATAATCCACTGCAAATAATGAAGAAACCTAAACAAAATCCAACGAATCACAAACCATCAAAGAGGAAATAAGTTTTTTTCTTATCAGCACATAAAGGGAAATGACAAATGCTAAAATTGCATGTGCTATTTGCTAATTGTGCTTATTTAACCACAATTACAAATTATCTACTTCCCAGTCCTGTGCAGATAATAGGATGTTTCCACTGATATGGTTTTAATATTAGAGCTGGCCTGAATTGCATTTTCCCACTGACTCACATCTCCAATTATGGTCATTGTTTATTGGTTCATCCGAACGACTCGTCCAAAAGGAAAAAAGTTTATGGACACAGAGCGTGAAGCCTCCCACGGCGCCCATCCCCAAATAAAAGGCCGTCTTGTTCCTGCCTCCTACCATTGTAATAGTTTCAAAATGCTGAAGTTGGAAGTTGGCGATGACTTGCTGTTTAAAAATGAGTATTTCCCAACCTCACCTCATCATTGTCTGTAGCCACATAACTGAGCAGCTTTTGCAGAATGAGTAGCCCCACTTGTACAGCTGTGGAGAGGCGGGGGCAGTCCCAGTGGAGGAAATGGCCTGTATAAATAGTTTTGAGCTTTTCCTCAGCACTTGTCCCATAGCAACGCATCATTCATATAAATATAACAAAAACACAAGAGCTTAGACAGGAGGATACAGATTTGAAACTACAAAATGATGATTTTGCTTTTTCTGTTAAACAAAGTTAGTGAATGTGTTTTTCACATTTAGTAAGTCTTCAATTTAGATAAATATTGTTCAGGTGCAACCACATTGGAACGTAGTTTTGGCACTTACACCCCATCAGGTATAAAGTGCAAGTGCAGTGATAGATATGCTAAAAAAAATCTTTCCAGGGGACCTAGTGATGAAAAGGAGAGGTTGGGAGGGAAGGGGGATTCATTGATTTGCACTTTTCACATGATAAGTCAGTCAAGGCACTTTTTTGTTCCCTATTCACTCCAGACTGTGGTGGTAAACTAAGTTTATAGCCACAGCTGCCCTTGGGGTAGACTAATAAAAGGTGCACACATCTGCACCACCTGACCCTGCCATCCTCTCACTCTGGCAGTGTTCCATCCTGGTCCCGACCAGGCCCATCCCAAGATAGTTTCCAAGATCGACAGGGATTCTCAAGGCCCATAGGTCTGCTGCTGTGGAGGAAGATCTGAATGTCATCATTTTCTATCTGTTTGACCCCCATCCATCAAGTGGAGAGTTCAGACTAGTGGTGAGTTACCCAAGAGTGCAGCAGTACTGACACATGTTACTATACAGTCACAATGACTTTATTTGATTCTCATCCACAGATTTACATTGTCAATTAATCATGGTTTTAACAACTTCTGTACATATCACAGTGTTGCTTTGGATTAGTGTGAAAAATAAATTCTGTCTTAAAATGAATATGATTACCGAACAGTAAACTATTTTCCTGAAATACGGTCTGTTTTTGTTTACTCCTATTGTGATGTTGATCCCTGACTTCAGTCCAAAAGCAGCTTGTTATTTCATCAGAGTGGGGCCAGTGCGGCGCTCTGTGGAGCTTTCCACAGAGTGGGCTGAGGACAGAGGGATGGAGTTCTGTTTCCGGACCCAGGAAGACCCCGAAGTCCTGGTCTTTAGTCTTTGGGTCTTTGGTCTGTGTCTGTCATCTGTGAACCATTTGGCACCTGAACCCTCTGACACACACCTCCACCTCTCCACAGCATCTGCTGTTTGAGTTATGAGCTAGTTTAGGTCTGTGTATGGAGTTTAACGAAGGTAGCAGCTCCTGGTAACACCATTTGGCCAAACAAATGGAAAACTGTAGCTGTGTATGAACTATTACTAATGAAACTGGCCTGCACTGAACTTACCAAGGCAAAAAGTCTTCCCACTTAGCACAGGTTTGTTACTCTTGACTAAGATCCTGGAATAAAATACGAAGAAATGTCGACAGTTGGCCGACTTCACTGAATCATGTATATTTATAATAAAAAGCAGTCCAGTCATTTGGTAAAATCATGCAATGATGTCAATTATGCATTTACAAGTCTCTTGTGAAAATAAGCCATTTACAAAATTTGTGAGGCCTAAATATTCATTTCTTATTCATATTCATACAATATACATTTTAATAATTTTGCTGCAATTAATAGTGGAGAATTCTCTGGGTTTTTAAATTTCTTATAAAACAT
This sequence comes from Gobius niger, assembly GCF_951799975.1. NCBI lineage: Eukaryota > Metazoa > Chordata > Actinopteri > Gobiiformes > Gobiidae > Gobius > Gobius niger. The sequence goes on from NC_136860.1 coordinate 31,932,399, forward strand.
GGACAATCTATTGCAATAACTGAATAACTTCAATTTAGACTCATCTGTTTTCAGAGAAAAACACAGTTTTCTTTGCCAATCTGATAACTCCAGCACATGGAATCAATAAATGATCATTTGTTTTCAATAACAATGCATTGGCAAACTCTAAAATCTTGATCCTATAAAAAAGAGAGAAAAATCAATAAATTACTTTGTCAACTAGGCAATAAGGTGTGGAAGATTAAATTATTTTACATATTTCTTTTTTATCTTGCTTTTTAGTATGAGTAGCACTTGAACCATCCTCAAACAAGTGCCCCTGGGCTCCTGTCAGGAAGGTTGTTGTTGGAAGAATCTTGGTCAGGAGCAACAAACTGAGGGGAAGCCGCCTTCAGTGTCTTTATTAACCCACTGTTTTACATTGAAAGAGAGAATGGGAGCGCTCAAAGCAAATTCAACCCAACATAGGAGAAAATGCAAACCCTACACACAAATATCCCAAACCCTGGGACCTTCCTGCTGTGACACCAAAGCACCAGCCACTCAGCCAGTGTGCTTCATTCAAACTGATGCAATACCTTATTCCAGAAGAATCTTTGGAAATGTCAGAAAGTGAAAAACAAATCCCTTGCGCACCGTTCCCCTGAAGTTAACTCCTGTTTGGCTCTTGTTCTCTTTCTGACTATTAATACTTTCCTGGTAATGTCTTCTTAAAGTGAGCTCAGGCCTCCCCCCCCCTCCTGCCTCCACCCAAACCTTCACTGACTTCTCTTTAAGCTCCACTGGAAAGAGGTGTCTCCCTGGAATCAACACGTCAGAATGCGGAGTGAAGCATTTGTTCCTATGGTCAGAGCCGCTTGGACAAACTACAGTGAATGCTCCTGTTGTATGCACGGCTGTCTACTGCTGTTACTTGAAAATAAAATAAACATTGTGAGTGTTCGTGGTTAGCAGGTTAGAAACTACCTCCCAGCGCACTTCACAGTTTCCACAGTCCACCTCATGGCATAACAACTCCTCCCTAAACATCATCTGAACAAAATAACACTTCTATTTTGTCCCATATAATGCTGAATCGGATTAACCCTGTCGTAACGTTCACACCTTAAAGAACATAGCATTAGTTTTTCGAGTGATTTCATTATGTGAGGTTGTGTCTGTCTCTTAGGAACAAAAGTACTTCAAGATCAACGTGCTTCAAATCACGCTCTGGTTTTGGAAGAAGATTTTGTATTCATTTTTCAGAGAGATGTGAGAGTGAAGAGGTGGATCAGCTAACTCAAATATTAATATGAAATTTTAAGACATGAAAACATGTGGCCACATTTTCAAGCACGTGGAGTTTTCTTTCTTGTAAAATAATGACTCTTTGGCCAGTAGTTATGAAGCCTGGAGCGATCCCAATGCTTTATCACGCACAGTAACAGTTATACAGCACTTTGTTATATTATGTGTTAATGCACTTTTCAATCTTAACACTTCAACAAATGTCAAATAGCATTTGGTTCATAAACTTTGGACAGATTGCTTTTTGCAGATTTTAAGGTAAACATATTACTTATCATAATTCAGTGTTAATTTTGACAACATATTTTATTTTAGTTTTAGTCTTTTTTGACTAAAATGTAATTTAATTTTAGTCGAGATTTAGTAAAAAAAAACTTTTCAATTTTAGTCTAGTTTTAGTCGACTAAAATTGCTTGTCAATTTAGTCGACTAAATTTAAGACTAATTTAGTCGACTTTGCATTTATAATATTCATTATAATCATATTTAATCATATTTAATCAAGGTCCTCCACTTCATGGAGCTGCTCCACATGAACAAAGCTCAGAGCTGATCCTTTGGCAGTGAATTTAGATGATCTGAGGCTCTTTCAGACGGTCAATAGAAGTTTGGATGATTTTAGTCTCTCCTTTTCAATTTTATTTAGTCTTATTTTAGTCGACTAAAATATCTGGACATTTTAGTCATAGTTTTAGTCTCATGAGAAACTTTTAATTTAGTTTTAGTCCAATTTTAGTCGACAAAAATATCACTTTGACTAAAATTGAGACTAAATATTTTAGTCGACGAAATTAACACTGTCATAATTACTTACTGTATCACAATGCGTATCAGCTCCTGAGTATCGTGATACATATCGGATCGTCCCATCCCTTGTAGTTACCAACACATTGCCAAAGAAAAAAAAAGTGGCCACACAAAAAAGTCACACACTCTAATATTTCACTGGATCACCTTTAGCTTTGATCACAGGACACATTTGCCATGTCATTGTTTCAACAGGCTTCTGTAATGTCAAAAAGATCCAGTGTGGCATTCATTTCTCTCCAAGATCTTGTACTGATGATGGGACAGTGTAATCACTGTGCAAAGCCTTCTCCAGCACATCTCAAAGATTCTCAATGCGGGCTGGATCTGGACTCTGAGGCCAATCCACCTCCCTGAACCACTCTTTCAGTATGTGAGCCCGATGAATCCTGGCGTTGTCATCTTAGAAATTCCTCGTGCCATCAGGGAAGAAGAAATATGTGAATCATTCAGGATGTTCAGGTCGTCAGTTGATCTCATTCTTTGGGCTCATGGTGTTGCTGAACCTTGACCTGACAAACTGCAGCAACCCCAGATCAGAACACTTACTTATGTGTAGATTATGTGATATTGATACGTTGCAATTTAAACCCAGAAATACAAGCAATACTTAGGGAAAGGGCATCAAATCGGAGCTTTAGGGTTAAGAGGGCCCCATCCGTCCCCATGTGTCTTGTGTTAGCAGTGTGTCAGCAAAATAAATGGCGATTCTTGTTGATACTGAAGTGACAAAGCTGTTTCCAGAAGGGGCAAAAGGGCATCACCATGACTTTGATCCTCCTAAATGAAGTCATCACACAGTCACGCGTCACGGGTCTCCATACCATAGATGCAACATCGCCCTTGACTTAACAGGCGGTTGTTTAAAGCCGTTAAAGCGACATGACATTTAGCGAAAATTCAGGTCGACCTTGTAGCAGAAAGTTTTGATTTTGGAGGTCCGTGGGTCACTCCCAAGGGAATACGGGGAAATGTCTTTGATGTGCAGCCACAGGGAAGAGGGGTCATGTTTCTCTGGACCAGGACGCATTTGTTCCCAATGTGTTTAATAACTCAAAACATTTGTGAACAAAGTGAGATCCTAAAAAAAAAAAATACCTAGAGATTCATGTCACCTAATAGGAAAGATTACAATATGTGATGGGCGATACTACATTGCTTTGAATCAAAATGATATCGACACTTTTTGGATCATTTTTATCAATATCAATAATGATTCTGTTCATTTCATATGGGGGAAAGCATTTCAATCAATATACATTTGTAAAGCTAGTAATATGTAAATTAAAATTCTGTTACTTTAAAGCAGAATTAAGTAATGAGCATAGAGGCCATAACAAAATAAAGGGAGAGATGGAGTTTTACATTGTGCCATAACCCACTTACACTCAAACTTGGCTGTAAACAGTGCTAAAGTCTAGCCCACAGTTAGCGTTGCTCATTAGCTTGTCAGCTTCTTCTTCGTGATTCTATTAGTGTGTATTGGTGACCCCGACCCGGAGGCAGGGAAAGTTGCAAAGGTTGTTTTCTGGGAAATGAAAGACCCCCCAATCATCCCATTACCACTTACTCCCAGAGGAACTACGAACAGGATTTATTAAGGTACACAAGTTACTTCTTAAACAGGTTAATTAACCCCTTAACTCCCACCTGAACCGAGCACATTTTCTCCAGCTTTGCCCCAATCCGAAAGCTTCTGGAAAAAAGGTGTGAAAATAGCAACAAAACTGAGACGAAAACAAGGAGGAAAATGTGAAAAAAGTGAGAAAAAAATTGACAAAAAAGTGACTAAAAATTTACAAAAAAAAAATGACAAAAAATGGACAAAAATTTGACAAAAAAGTGAGACAAATTTGACGAAAAAGTGACAAAAAAGTGACAAAAAAGTGACAAAAAAAATGACCCAAAAAATGGAAAAAGTGATGGAAAAAATGGACGAAAAAGTGACAAAATATGGACAAAAAAGTGATAAGAATTTGACAAAAAAATGCGAATAATTTGACGAAAAAGTGGCAAAAATGTGACAAAAAAATGGACCAAAAAAATCGAAAAAGTGATGGGAAAAAAACTGATGACGTGAGGAAAAAGATCAATTTAGTTTTGTAGGTCTTCGCTTTCAAATGAGGTGTTACACTGGCCTACAGGATTTGGGTGAAGCTGAACTGGAGAAAATGCTCTCGGTTCAGGCGGGAGTTAAGAGGTTAAACAATGTCAATTTGAAATACAGAATACATAAACAAACAGAACCTAAACTAGAATGGCTCAGTTCAATCCTCGGCTGCTGCGGAGTATTATGGCACAGAACAATGAAGTAAATCGTCCTTTTGTGTTTGCTGCTGTACCTCTTTTTTAGACAAATATCGATACATTGATGCTACGGTGTTGATCTGCCCATCCCTACTAGATGCCCTTCCTGGCTTTCTGTGACTGGACCTTGATGAGCATGTGACCGGTTACTGGACACTCAACTCACTCAAGTCACCCGAGTTACAAAATATTTAATGGAAATATGTACAAGACATGACTTATGATGTAATAGTGATGTATTATTTTAAAAGAGAAGACAAATTTCAAGTCTCTGTCAGTATAACTTTAACCACGCCCGTCCCTTGTGCCGATACAAGCTTGAAACAATAAATGTCACTCAACATAAACTGCAAATTCACACAGCAAAAACATGACTTTTTAACATAACTTTCCAATAGAATCTACATCTAGTAAGATCCAATTCCCTTCATCAAAGTATGCACAAGTTGCAAGTCATAGGGCAACACTGATGGTTGCCTGGTAGCACAGTCACAACAAAGCCTCAGCTTGCAGGAAACATTACCAAAGTGTTTAATGACCTCCACTCTGAACATGGACGCAGCCGGTCAGTGTTGTCGCCTAAATACTTCCACATGGTGCAGTTTTTGAGAGCAGGCTCTTAATGCTGAAAGTGAAAGAAGCAGTGCAGCAAAACACCATCACATCAGATCATTCCAGAGCTATAGCATAGAGTGACCTGTGCGGACTGTGTCTTCTGTGTTTGCTCAATGACTGAAAAATGTAAATAAAGTCCTCCCTTCCCGCGCTCCTGCTGATGGTATTTCCTTTTGATACTGTATCTGCAGTCATTTCGGAGATAGCATCACAGCGGTTATAGCACAAAACAGACCGTTACTGCAGCTTATTGTTAACATTCAAGAAGTAAAGTAATTGGAAGATTTTTCTATGATGTTTTGGAAGGTATGCAGAGGACAACATAAAATATACAGTAGAATTACGACAATAACAAATTAGCCAAACTGACAACAAAAGAGTGTAAGCTAAAAAGGACAAAATTAGAGCATAGTGAAAAGATGGCCAGGAAAATATGGGTGAAGGAAGAAATGTCCAAAAAGTCACAAGTAAGATAGATGACTTGAGCTTATGGGCTTAAATTAGCTTTGAATACAATGCTATTGATTGACTTTGGAATTGCGAGTAAATAGACACTGAAAAAAACACGCTTCGATTTTTCACATTTTGTTATATGCAAATGTTGGTAAATACTTACATGCATTTTAAGGCACGGTTCTCAACCGGTGGGTCGGAACCCAAAAGTGGGTCGCAGAACCGTTTTCAATGGGTCACGAGCCTTAAAGGAACAGGCCACCGGTTTTCCATACTTAGGTATGTTCTTACCTGAGCTTAGACGAGTTGATTCGTACCTGTCTGGTCTTTGTGCGTGCCCTCAGTCACACATAACGTGAGCATGTGGCCTCTCCCAGTATATTCCTAACGGGAGTGAAGTTGGAAGCTACCACGCTCTTCCACGGGCACAGACCAGACAGGTACGCATCAACTCGTCTAAGCTCAGGTAAGCACATATCTCAGCATGGAAGAACTGTGTGCCCTCAGTCACACATAGAGACCAAAGATGTTGTTAGCACGTGGCCTCTCCCAGTATATTCCTATAGCTCCAAACGGGGTGAAGTCAGAAGCGACCAAGCTCTTCCACGGGCACACACAAAAACCAGACAGGTATGCATCAACTCGTCTAACCTCAGGCAAGAACATATCACAGTATGTAAAAACGGTGGCCTGTTCCTTTAAAACATTTCTTTAACTGCATGACGAAGTATCGAAACACTATTTGAGCCAGTTAGAATGACTGTTGACTGAATGACTGGCTTGTTTAATGCTTATTCAACAACATTTTTTGAGGGAAAGACAAAATTTGACATCATATTTTACAAGTTGAATTTGGGTCGCAGTGATTGTTTAACCTCTTAACTCCCGCCTGAACCGAGAGGCAACTTTTTTGTCATTTTTTGGTCACCTTTTGTCACATTTTTGTCATTTTTTCGTCAATTTTTTATCACATTTTTGTCAATTTTTTGTCAATTTTTTTGTCACTTTTTTGACATTTTTGGTCAATTTTTTGGTCAATTGTTTGGTCAATTTTTTTTGTAATTTTTTTGTAATTTTTTGTCACATTTTTTTTGTATTTTTTCATCAATGTTTTATCAAATTTGTGTCGTTTTCTGTCACATTTTTGTCATATTTATTTTTTTTGTCACATTTTGGTCATTTTTTTGCTATTTTTTTGTCACATTTTGTCACATTTTGGTCATTTTTTTGTCATTTTTTTGTCACATTTTTGTCATTTTTTCGTAAATTTTTTGTCAATTTCTTGTGACATTTTTGCCACTTTTTCATCAATCTGTCAATCAATCAATCAAATTTGTATAGCGCCCAACAACAACCAGAAGGTGCCCAGAGCGCTTTCCAGGATAAAAACAAGAATCACAATAGACAACAATAAATACAAATACACATAAAAACAGCAGTCGAGTCGGTGGCTATGTATCGAAAGCTTTTCTGAAAAGAGGTGTCTTCAACTGTGATTTAAAAACACTCAGCTCTGTGATGTTTCGAAGCTGTAATGGAAGTGCGTTCCACAGCTTTGGGCCTTGCACGGCAAATGAGCGGCCTCCAAACTTTTTGTATTTGAACTTGGGAGTGACGAGGGAGGTGTGTTCAGAGGAGCGCAGAGTTCTGGCTGGTTCATCGACCGTTACTAATTCGGCGAGGTAGGCCGGGGCCAGACCATTGATGGCCTTGAAAACAAACATCAGGACCTTAAAGTCCACCCTAAACGCCACCGGGAGCCAGTGGAGAGAGCGGAGGACTGGGGTGATGTGTGAGCGTCTGGAGGTGTTGGAGAGGAGATGAGCTGCTGCGTTTTGTACCAGTTGAAGTCGATTGAGGAGTGATTGGTTCAGTCCAATGTAGAGGGCGTTACAGTAGTCTATCCTCGAGCTGATGAAGGCATGGATGGCCTTTTCAAGGTCAGCTCGGGACAAGAGAGACTTGATCTTACAAAGTAGCCTTAGCTGGTAAAAGCTTGCTTTCACAACTGCACCTATCTGCTTGTCAAAGATCATAATCATCAACTTTCCGTCAATTTTTCGTCAATTTTTTGTCAATGTTTTCTCACTTTTTTGTCACATTTATATCATTGTTTTCGTCTCAGTTTTGTTGCTATTTTCACAGCTTTTTTCCAGAAGCTTTTGGACTGGGGTAAAGCCAAATTGGAGAAAATGTGCTTGGTTCAGGTGAGAGTTAAGGGGTTAAGGGACCTGCCGTTTTTGACAGGTAGCCTGCTGGAGGAATCGTTGGAGTCTTGACAGAACTTGAAGGCAAATAAGGAAGAACTTGCCTCTAAGGGTGAGATTTCCAAACCTCTGTGATCACATGGCCTGTAGTTCATCAGGAAAGCAAAAGCAAATGAACTGTGAAGGAAGCCCATGAACACAATGCCTTATAGCTGTGTTTCCCAACCAGATTTCAGATCTAAAAAACAGTACGAAACAGTATCTCAATATTATTTTTTAAAGAAAACTCCTTTTCAGTGATATTGTGGTTAAAGGTTTGAATGCCAGTGTTTTTCCTTTATTTTTAACACGATATAGAACTAAACACCAATAAATCTGAGTTAGCGAATCATGTTCTCAGTAATTGGCTGCACCTTGGAGTTTTTAGGGGGTGCTTTGAGTAGAAATGTGAGACTCTGGGTATTTGAGACAAAAAAAGGCCTCATTGTTCTACATTGTATAGAACAAAACAGTGTTGTCCAGAAATAGCAGATATAATTCATGTGTTGTTTCCATTGCGAAAGCCTAATAACATCCCCCTGCAGTTGTGGCCCCGTTCGCACTTTTAGCTCTTGCCAAGCTCATTCCTCTGCCGCAGAAATGTTTTTGTTTAATCAACAATAATTTATCGCCAAATGACTCCCAGACAGACAGCACGTCACATCCTTCATGCGTCCAGACTTTAGGATGAAAGCTGACAACGTGTGGTAATCGTTATGAATAGATTACGCTTTATGAATTTTGTTGATGTTGCTTGACGTTATGTCATCATATCTCCAACAGTTTGACGCTGCGTTTCATGCAGGCCGTGTTTGCAAACATCCCGGGCTGCACATACGTGTTTTTAATTAGACAGATTGATCTCCTTTCCTCTGTGCTTTTGCCTTAGGGTTTACCAGAGAACAACATCTGTGTCCAAACAAGGCGATTGATCTGGGATATCGTGTGAAGGATTCAGTACCGTTAAACCAGTACCTGAACGGTGCTTTTTCCGATACTTCTACAACATTTTTTGAATGTGTCTGTGTAGGCTCTCAGTCGTACAGGAGTTGTTCATCTTCAATGCAGGTTCTGGAGTCATCTTCTGTACTCTGTCGTTAAAGTGTCCAACGTTTCACCTCTCATCCAAAAGGCTTCGTCAGCGCACGAAGGTTCAGCTCATCTCAATTTTAGTGGCAAAAATAAGGAAAAAAAATGTGTAAAAAGAAATTGGGAAAAAATGGGGAATATGTACATTTGTGAACAAATGGGGGGGAAATACGAAAAGTATTAGTGATAAAAAAAAAGTAGCAAAAATAAGTCCATCCATTTTCTTCCGCTTTATCCGGGGCCGGGTTGCGGGGGCAGCAGTCTCAGCAGAGATGCCCAAACTTCCCGATCCACACACACCTCCTCCAGCTGTTCTGGGGGGGACCCCGAGGCGACACCAGGCCAGCTCAGAGATATAGTCCCACCAGCGTGCCCTGGGCCTTCCACGAGGCCTTGTCCCACTAGGACATGCCTGGAACACCTCCTGCGGGAGGCAACCAGGAGGCATCCGGAACAGATGCCCGAGCCACCTCAGCTGGCTCCTTTCGACGTGAAGGAGCAGCGACTCTACTCCGAGCTCCTCCCAGGTAACTGAGCTCCTCACCCGATCTCGAAGGGTGCGCCCAGCCACCCTGCGAAGGAAACTCATTTCGGCCGCTTGCATTCGCGATCTTGTCCTTTCGGTCATTAACAAATCTCATGACCATAGGTGAGGGTGGGAACGTAGATCGATCGGTAAATCGAGAGCTTTGCCCCGACTCAGACTTTTTTCCGATACCAGACTGGTATCATTTAACTGGAGCCAGCCCTAATTGTGTGTGTTGGACGCTCTTATTTCTCTATAGCAAAAATAGTGCATAGTCAAATGGATTTAGTTTGGTTTATTGGTTTATTTGGTCGGGATAGTGTATGTTAATGAACAAGCCACACCGGATTGTAGCGTTAGGCTTATTTCCATCCGTCGTCCCCCATGTTCACTCTCAAACACACTCTCACTCATCCTGGCCTATTGTACATGTTTTTTGTGGTAGGGGAAACCGGAGTACCCGGAGGAAACCTACACAGACACGGGGAGAACATGCAAACTCCACACAGAAAGGCCCCTTCCCGGTGGGAATCGAACCTGGACTTTCTAGCTGTGAAGCACGAGCGCTAACAGCTGTACTACCGGGCCGGATGGGTGCATTTATTTCATTTCTATATCTTTCGGCCAATCAAATCTCAAGCCTTTTAAGTAAATGCACTCCCTCCCCCCTAATCATTAAGCCATTTAAACTACGTGCAGCAACCCGCCTCCACAGCTGCAGCACAACAATGAGCCTCCTAGGGCTACAACCCACTATTTTGAGTAAAAAAAACAACCAAAAACAAAAGCAGAGCAGTTCTTATTGCGCATTTTATGTAACTTCAGAGGCATTAACATTTGAGAGAAGACTGAAACATGGGCTGCAAGGCTTTATACGTGACCCATAATGGTATTTTGGCCAACAAATCCATCATACTGTCCCATCTGTACAATATAGTAATCACTTTACTGAGTTGTTGATGTTTGTGAGAGCGAATGCTTTCAAGAGGTTTAGTTATTATAATCAACTGATGAACAGACCTTTGCAGAACAGCTCTGAACTGTAAAAAGTACCAAAAGGTGAGTTTGTGACATCATCCCCTCACTGCTCATGTCCAAACTAAACCTATGTCCGTCTGTTTCACATTTACCGCCTCTCTCCCTCTCCACTCACAAACTTTTCTTGTCTTTTTTTTTCCCTCATTTTTCCCCCCCCTTTTCTCTTACAGCCGAGCCAGTGGGAGGAGGAAGAGGCGAGGTGGCAGAACTCCAACACTTTGTGGAAGGTTGTCCCATCCCGGGCTTGAACCGAGCGCCACAGCCCTCTTGATTTGGGACCGGGAGGGTGTCTGACTCCTTTCTTTGGTCTAGAAAACCCAAACTCCCTCCCCTCCTCTTCCTCTTCTCCTCTCAGGACCCCTCGCTCTCCGCTTGCACCGTCTCCTGTCATCTCTCTTTTGGGACATTCAGCACCTTACCTGGATGATAATGGCATAATACAACACACATCTTGCAGCAGTTTTACTTTTCTTCAAATACAGTGGAATATTTCTGCAAACACTCAGGGTAAGTCAAACCTCTCAGAACATCTTCCTCCAAAGTGGTGCAAACTGCAGGGAGCTTAATCCAAAAGTGCTTCTATAGTTTTTGCCTGTATTTGTAGACTTTTATTGTCTAACTTATCCTCTGCATTCCATCCTTTCATTCAGTAGCAGTGGGTGACCGCAGCGCAGCACCCATGGGACCCATCTCCCCAATTCATGGTCTTTGTCATAAATAACCTAAAGCTGGAAGATAACACTATCTCGTGCGTGCGTTTTATAAATGGATTGACTTTGCGTATAGTCAAAACAAGTGTGCTTAAGAGCGGCGTCGTAATCACACGCTTGCAGAGGAGTTCTCGGTCGTAAATATTGGACAGCGCGCGCTGAGTTGACAGGAACCTATATTTTCGTGGTCGGAGCGCGGCGAGGCCAAGAGGTGAGCCGCAGTTACACAGCAGCCCGAGGACGTCCCGGAATGATTCCCTGTGTGTGTTGAGATGAAGCATGTGCAGAGGAGAGAGGGGCGTGCGCTGGAGGACGGCTGCAGGGCGGTAGACTGCATGTTCAGGGCATTGATGGGAATCTATTCTAGCAGATACATTGGATAAAGTGTTCAAGATCGACGCAGTATGATGGGCTGAGATTCTCATTGTGTCATCATTCTGCAGAAGCTTTGAAAGCATCCTCACAATAACCCTGTTTTCTAATTATAGGATGAACAAACTTGCAAATTACATCTAAACTTTACAGGCAAGGTATAGTATCATTATAAAGCCACAACTAAAAAGTGAGTCTTTGTGACCCCCTTTTGGGGCTTTGCATCAAGGAGTGAAGTTTGGAGTAACAGTAGAACTGATGGATTTTAGTGTTATATGTCAGTGGTTGTCTTGTGGACTCCTTGGACCATTCAGTGGTTGTCCGTGTACTCCCTACCTCAAGGGTGTTGCAGTTTATACAGAAAGCAATCACTTAAAAGCAGTATTTCCAAGTAAAAAGCTAATATTGTCCCACAATTACACATTTTACTGCAAAATACAGCTTTTCCTATTAAAATAATGTCCAGTTTCCCCTTATATATTCAATCTGAAGTAGTTCCAAGTACCCCCTGTGAGGTCCCTGTACTCCTGGTTGGGAAACACTGTCATATGTAGTCTTATGATTGTGTCCATTTAGGTGGAACGCATTACGAGTTAATCATATTGATCCCAAACCAGTATTTCATCAAAGGTGATTGATTTCGTTGTGAAGATGACGTGTGCTTGATAAGACAGATCATGATCTCAAATTCTCCCCCAATCCTTAGCATCCAATAAGATTTACACCCTTGCCTCTTGCATCAATGAGTTTGCAATCTTGAAAATAGCTTGTAAATCTGAGATTCTCCCAACAATCCAAACCCCTTACCAAACCCCGGTTAGATGTGGTGATGTTTCCAGTGCAGCAGTAGCCCCAGAAACCACACCCTCAAAGAAACGGGTGGAAAGACGCGTGAAGAAAGGGTTTTCCACGGCCCCGGCCAGAGGAACCAGGAGTGCCAGCAGGGGTATGGTCCCCCGAGCCAAGTGGAAGGTGGGCCGGACCGGGGAGCGGTGATTGGTGGTAGAGGGGTCTGTCTGGAGCCCAGGTGGAGACGATTAATCTTCCATCTCTGCGTACACGGTTTAGCGGAACTGTAGGAATTCAGCTGTCATCACAATGCTGAGAGTTTGGCCTCGATAGGAAAATTAAGCTATTTCATGCTTTATAGACTAATGAAATTACCCTGGAAAAAGTGATATTCCCAACAGCAGACATCTTTCTTGTTGCAAATGATCTTGCATTCGTTGCCAAGATACAGTCAGAGAAACATGCCTTTGCCGTTAGCTGGATGATATGGGGCTGAACATGCTATAGGGAATACAGATGGCACACAAATGGGCCACAGAAGAGCGCTTTTTGGTGTGAATCCAGGAATCCTCGCAAAAATGGTTTTCAGTCCTCAGAAATGATTTATTTTCGGTGAATAATACGTTCCATACCCTTGTGATATATATTTCCAACCATGATATGGAAAGGCCACATCTTTCGATCCATAGTTATTTAAGTTGTTCAACGAGATATAAGAAACATCAAAACTATGAGTCTGTTCAATGCAAGGGGACAGAACTGTCTTGGCAAATCTCCATTACTCAAATTCCCGACAAAGGGCTTTATAGAAACGCTGTATAAATCAGTCTTTTATGGCTCTCTCCAGCTTCTCTTTTCCGTGATGCAGCACAGATGTCTCCAAGGTTGGAACCAATTTTAGGAGGGTTTAGTCTGAAAATGTTTGTGTTCCAACATTCAAGGCCAGTAAATCTTTACCTTCATTAAAACTAGGGAAAGTATAGCACATTCCTTTCCCATTTTTAGGCAAACATGGACCGTGTGGTGATGCTGACTGGATGTATTGATTTGTATCGCATGCATTGGATGTAGCTTGCCTGGTTTTAAGGTTAACCTTTCATGGATTTAAATTCCAACCCAACTGCGACTTCTCCTGCCTGTTCACACATGTTTTCCAAGAGGTCGAAAGGGCAGGAGTAATTTTACCTCCAAAAGATCAAGCACAAGATTTCAATTTAGTTTCAAACACAGTTGACAGATTTGTAGGAACCCTGGGATGTCTGGTGGGCTGCTTCCGGGGGTTCTCAGGCTCTTCTGCAGGTCAAACCTTTTTCTATTTTAGAATATTTTTTGTCCACTTTTGGGTCAGCCCTTGTTTAGCACTAATTCAGTCATTTTTTGCACCTAAACTGTCCTGACAGTCCTACACCTGCCATTTCCAATACTCATAAAACTCACTCTCTGGACAGTGGACTGAATTCATTAATCAAGCTAGATTCCCATTACCAATCTCTGCACAGTCACTGTTTTTCCAGCTAAACCCAGGAAACGGCCTTGTTGAATTAGCCCAATCACCTGTTCCTAATGATTTTCCTTTATGACCTTATGTGTCATCTCTTCCTCCCTCCGCTCCTTCGCTAATGCCGCACAAGTGTCAGTTTCAGCAAATGAACTCAGGCTTCGGGCCCCGGAGGCGGGGACTGGCCGTGCTGCTTCTCGAACAGCACATCTGCGAGGTGTCAGACGCTGTAACGCGCCCCAGCTGTGAGCTCTGTACGCGCCCGGACGCCCCTCTTCTTCCTCTGTTAACTGTGCCATTGATCCACCTCTCGTCCGGGCCACACATGTCACACGGCGCCTCCTGTCTGTGAGGACTGTAACGGGCCAAACTCAAGTGACAAGGCATCCTAACTGCAATAACTATGAAGACCAAAGCTTGTTTATACTGTTATACTATATAGCCAATTAAATGCAATATTTATTAAACCTATATCAGTCAAAGTGAGATTGTTGGTGGAGCCCAAATCATGTGCAAAGTAATTCAGAGTGCTTTACAAAATGGGAATGCATTAAAGAAGACCAATGCAAGGACTTTGACTAGATCCTAGGAACTTAAAGGGGCTAAATGCAAGTTTGTCATTTTATGCTCACTACTGCCACCTCAGGTCTTGTGCGTAACTGCAGCTTCTATATAAAGCTCATGCATGACGGCACTTTGGACCCGAATTAACACCTTTTTGAGTGACAGTGCAGGATTTTAGAGGCAATTGTGGTGAACAGGTCTGGGCTCATTCTACACATTAGGACATGGCTGGAACATGTAGGGCAGGGGTGTCCAAATTTTTACCATGGGGGGCCGCATACTGAAGCGTACACAGGGTGAAGGGCCATAGATCGGTAGTTAGTGCCGCAAAACCATTGACTAGCAGAGGTTTAAATTGCGCCCCACACCTTTATTTATGCTCAAAACCTTCATGCCAGCTCTGTCTCACAGGAAAAGGTTAGTTGTTCAGTTAGAATTGTGTAGAATTATTACATTTCAAATAAAAAGGACTATCTCTGATGATGCGTCCCGATTCCGCAAAAAGGCAGAGGGCCACCAAAAATTGGTCTGAGGGCCGTATTTGGCCCCCGGGCCGAACTTTGGACACGCCTGATGTAGGGGGAGGAAAATACATAATTCTAATATTTTTTAAACTGTGTATAGTCCCTTTAAGGAAAAGTAACTGCAGCATCTCAATAAGATGTCACACAGTGGATCAAGCACTCAAATACTGTGCTGATTCTACACACAGACCATGCCTTATTGTGTCAGGAATGGCATGTGGCGTTAAAGGAACAGGCCACCGTCTTTTCCATACTGAGATACGTTCTTACCTGAGCTTTGACAAGTTGATACATACCTCTCTGGTCTTTGTGCGTTCCCGTGGAAGAGCTTGGACACACTTCTAACTTCACCCCATTTGGAGCTATAGGAATACATTGGGAGAGGCAAATGCTAAAAACATCGTTGGTCTTTTTGCGTGACTGAGGGCACGCACAAAGACCAGACAGATACGTATCAACTCGTCTAAGCTCAGGTAAGAACATATCTCAGTATGGAAAAACGGTGGCCTATTCCTTTAGAGCCTGGCTACTGTGTACCTTGTTTGTTGTGGGGTAAAGGAAACAGCCAAAATAAAGTACTGTCCTGAGTTACCATGAACAACCAAAGTTTAAAACTCAACAACAGTTCATTGGTTTGTACTAGTTCTGCATATTTTTCCTAAATGCTGGGACTCATTCTTGCCTCTTCAACTGCACAACGGAATAACCCAGCCCAAGTTTATTGCAATGCTTAAGCCCAGCTAAATCAGAACTGTTTCACACTCTTTTATTGCACAGTAGAAGCTGCTAACAAGGTCTCAGTGCTGTTAAGGCAACCACACCATTCTGCACAGGCTTAAAACAGCTTCCTCGCAATTTATGGAAGGAAACAGTCACCTTCTGTCTATCAAAATAATATTAAATACAAAACCAAACATATCTTAAAGGGAAGACATGACTATTTGAGCTTTTAATCAGTTAATAGTGTTGGTATCCTGATGGCCTTGACATTTTGCCTAAAAACACTACAGAGCACTATATTCAAGCTATAATGTTTGTCCTTTGCACGTCGTCAGATAAAAATGGAGGCTCACATACTGTTTTTAGCATCATTTGATTCCCCGTGCTGCCAATGCATGGGCTATGAGAACATGGTCCAGGCCGAGCAATAAAGTCTCCTTTCCATTCACAGAATTAACCCTGATATGAACAGAAAAACACTTATTCTTTAGTTGCGTTCCTACAAAAGTGGATGAATAAAAGTGAGCCTGTCAGTTGCAGCATGAGGCCATTTCCCGTCGTCAGGCCTGTTCATGTGTTAAATAAGCGGTACGTGACTGGCACAGACCGGACGTAATACATTCTGACGGGAGAAGGAGGAAATGATGTAATTCCTGCAGTCGTTTCAGGAGACCGGGAGTCAGTGGCCAATGTAAACACAGCTTCGCCAAGGTGACTGGATCTAACGGGTAGTTTTTATTCAACTTTAGGATGTGTGAAGACCTGCACAATGAGCTAGCATGACATTTTAGATAATGTTCTAGACCATACAAAAGTGCAGTTTTCTTTATTGCTAATTGTGATTTGTAGTCTTAGCTGGACAAATAGGCCATGGGTTTCTTATTTGAATGAAATAAATGCTAAAACATATACCGCCCTCACATTTTTTTCCACGAACATTTGACACAAACACCATATTCGATACATACATATATAACACAGTACACTAGCTTGGTCGCTCAATGCACAAAGCGCTGTATTAATATTCCTTGGGCCCATAAACACAGCTTAAAACATATACAGTTACATACAAATATCAGTGTACATGATATTTTTTAGGCATTTTAACTATTACAACAACACCTGTAATCGTCATGATATATTCATGATTAATCTCATTCATGTTATGTTTAGAGTCGGTTGATTCCATGCAGATGAAGATCTAAATAAAACAGCTCTCCTCATACAATCAGACCTTGAAAATGGAAACTTCTAGAGCACCTGCGCTCACCTGCCGTGTGACCGTGTGCCATGTTGGTGACAAAATCCACTCACAACCACTTTATTCACAAATGATCTGGGATTACGTTTAAAGGGACTATACAGGGTTTAAAAAGTTAAAATGATGTATTTTCCTCCCCCTACATGTTCCAGCAATGTCCTAAGGTGTAGAATGAGCCCAGACCTGTTCACCACAACTGCCTCTAAAATCTTGCACTGTCACTCAAAAAGTGGCTACTTCGGGTCCGAATATATAGAAGAATGACCTGAGGTGGCAGCAGTGAGTATAAAGTGCCCAACTTGCATCTAGCCCCTTTAAATAGAGCATTATGGATGTAACACAGAAGCCTTATTTGTCCTCAATCTTAAACCAAAATAAACCAGAGAGCATTTTATTCACACTGGTGCGAAAAGAGCAACCAAGAGCAACTCTGGCAGGTCTGTCCTGGGTGATTTGTCAAATGATGGTACTCCAGGTGTGAAAAAACTTCATAGATAAGCTTTGACTCGGACTTTCCCAGAGATTAACCAACGTAAACCAAGACAAAATCAGAACCGTCTGGACCAGGTCTGAAGCAGGAATCATGTCTCAATCTGGACTTCCCGTCCCAAACAAGACGAGAATAACAATGTACACCACAAAACCAAACCAAATTAGTTCTAAATCGGAGTTAAACCAGGACTTGAAATCATGCTCTTACCCACAACTAAAGTGTGGTTCTCCATTGATTGAGTCAGCGTGTCTTCGATGACAAATTTGCAAACTATTGTTATATTATATCGCTTTTATTTTAGTCAGTGTCCCAAAGTTCCCAGAGTCACGCTTGAATATATGAATCCATTAAGGGAGATTGTGCAGTACTGAGCTTTTTGTCCTTGAACAGCGTTTACATGTGAGTTTGCGTGTCTGTTATGGAAGACATTCGTCACTCGTTCCTTGTTCGACCTCTGACCAACCAAAGGAAGATTGTGTCGGACTGGCAGCTTTTTGTCCTTGTATTTATGCGAGTTTGTGTGTCTGTGTGGTCTTCTATAAATGCCGGTGTGAGGTCCAGCTGTGCGTGTGTTTTATGGCTGCAGCTTCTATCTGCGCTGAAGGCAATCTGACACCGCACTAAATATAACACACGTATTTGCAGAGACACATAGAAGGACACGCTATATACAGCCTATGGGTCGATGTAGCGCGGGGAACGTAAACAGCCTGTCGGACGCAGGATTGAGCGAGACGCGTACACAAACAAGTGCTGTCTAAACGGAGATTCATGCTAACATAATCTCATAACAAACTGTAAGCTTTTCTCCCAGATTCAAAAGACGCTTACTCCAAACTTGCTGACTCTGCCTGTTTTTGACCAACGTTGAAGAATGTGGTTGTGAGTTACAGCTGGTTGCGTAACACGGGGCTCTCCTACAGGCTGGTAGAAATATCCTCTGAATTGGGTCATGAATGAAGAAATGTCAATGTCAATGTTATTTATAAAGCACATTTGAAAACAACCATAGTCGACCAAAGTGCTGTACAAGAACAGTAACAATATGTACAATAAACATAATAAAACTTAAACACAGGTAATATATAAAGGCACAAACTGGTCTACATGGAACCGAAGGCCAGAGCTAAAAGATGAGTTTTTAATTTGGTTTTAAACTCCTCTACAGACTGAGCCGGGCGCACATGTAGAGGAAGGCTTTTCCAAAGTTTAGGGGCCACTGAGAAGGCTCGGTCACCTCTGGACACATGCTTGGATTTAGGAACAGACAAAAGGAGCTGGTCTGCAGACCTCAGAGCTCTGGAAGGACAGTAGAGCTGTAGCAGTTCTGACAGATACTTAGGTGCCAGTGAATTTAGGCATTTAAAAACAATCAGCAGAATTTTAAACTTGATTCGAAAGAGAACCGGTAGCCAATGTAAAGAGGACAGAATGGAGGTGATGTGCTCCCATTTTTTTGTGCCGTTTTGGACTCCCTGCAGGCGCTGGAGGGATTTAAGGTCCAGCCCTGTGTAAAGGGAGTTACAATAATCCAACCTTGAAGTGATGAAGGCGTGGATCGCCTTCTCTAAATCTTTTTGAAGATAAAGCTTAGACTGTATGTGTTGTGCTATAGTTTTGAATCCCTCGATCGTTTAATCGCAGTTTTAGCTTTAACCACATGGACTTTAATGATGGATGATGACTTTAGTGCATCTGAACATTCTGACATGACAGTATTTACATTCCAGCACATTTTGCGTTTGTCCACGGTTGAATGTGCAGAGAATAAACACAGATGCATCCAGCCATTAGATCAGTGGTTCCCAGAGTGGGATCCGGAGCCCCCTGGTGAGCCTCAGAGGCCCCCAAAGCTTGCCTACAAAACAAGTAGATTTCTAAAGTAAGAGTAAATAATAATTATTGGAGGACCCTGAGAGAATTCCCGATCGATAAAGGGGGGAATGGCTGCATTAGACTAATAGAGTACAACAGATACAAAGCCCCTATTTATAACATGCTGCCTGCTTTCTGTGTTTTTATTTATCCTTTATTTACACAGGTTTGTCCCTTGAGACTCAATGTCTCATTTACAAGAGAGACCTGTTTCAAACATATCAATTATAAAAAGCTCAAAAAGTAAAAATACATAGACAAATAAGAATAGAAACGTCTTACAAATACATCTTAAAGCAGTACTAAGTAACTCATGCCCCTAGAGGCCATGAGCGCCACTGCAGGTGTCGTAGCATGTTACGTTTTTTTACTCATTAATTGTACGTGAGAGTAAATACTACGCTGACAGAAAAGACAAAGGGAGAGAGGGATATTGTACATCCAATTACACAATGGAGATCATTTTTTTCACTCAAACTGTAAATACTGTTTAAGTGGCGCTAGCCTGCAGTTAGCGTTTCCCGTTAGCCTGTTAGCTTCTTCTTCGGGATTCCATTAGTGTGTATTGGGACCTTCGGGTCGGAGCAGGGAAAGTTGCAAGGGTGGTTTTCTGGCCTGAGACACCAGGGGGAGATGAAACACCCCCAGTCATCCCATAAACAGTTGTATGACCTCCAGAGGGACTATGAAAAGGATTTATTAAGGTAAACAAGTTACTTAGTACTGCTTTAACATGGCTGACGAATTCTAGCTAGCCCACATGGCATGAAAGGTTTAAATAAGTAATTTGGGGTATTTTGTCCTCCACAATGGCCCTTTGCGAGTTGTCAACCATTCAAATTGATAATATGTTCCCGTTGCAATAAATCTTGCTGCGACACACACAACCGTAAATAAATAGAAAGAGCAAGAAGATTTAGGACTTTTCCCCTTAGTGAGACTGTTTACACTCTTTTTTCTTGCATATCGATTTGAAAATAAACAACACACATTGCATAAACGAAACTGAAGTTGTTTATCTTTCGAATCCTGAAAATCTCTCAAAAACAACATATCTTCCTTGTGTTTTCCTGTGTGCTTTCTTAGCCCTAATTGCCCTCGCTCATTGTTTTGGCAGTGCACACACGCAGACACAGGCCTCTCTCTGTGCGGCTGCGCTCCTCTGTAGTGGTCAGAGGAAGCTGCGGTGTTGACACATCAGCCAAACCCTCTCAAACTCTGCAGCAAAGTGGCTTTTGAATGACCTGAAATCACTCAGGCAGGCAGGCAGGCGCACGGGGACTGGAGTGTAAACATCTGCTGGCCAGCCTCAAGGCCTTGGGCTTCCTCAACATGCGGGGGTTGCCAGATCTGACCCTGGCCAAGTTCAAAGTTGTCTATGGCTGCACAATATTATAGCGTTATGACTGAAATATTACCCTTAATGCTAATCATATTTGCCCACATGCAGTTTTTACAGCACCTATAATGATAAAGTATCTTGTGGGATTTTACACAAGAAGTTTACCAACATCTCAAGCTGCAACACCCAAAATACTGATGCAAACAACAGGGGATTCCGAAAGTAAAATGGAAATGGTACTTATCCGCATTTCAACCTCTGCCTTAACTGAGCACATTTTCTCCAGTTTTGCATTACCTAAAAAAAAAGGTTCTTGGAAAAAAAACGCGAGGAAAAAGAGTTTAGATACGTTTTGTGGGTCTTTCAAATGAGGCACGGGCCTGTAGGTTGCAAGAAGCTTTTGGATTTGGATAAAGCCGAACTGGAGGAAAATGCGCTCGGTTAAGGTTTAAGGAGCAACACGTTTAACCTCTTAACCCCCACCTGAAGCAAGCACATTTTCTTCAGTTTGGGTTTACCCAAATCTAAAAGCTTCGATCAAAATAGCAACGGAAATGAGTTTAGATGAGCTTTGTGGGTCTTTCAAATGAGGCGTTACACTGGCCTACAGGTTTTAACCTTTTAGATTTGGGTAAAGCTGAACTGGAGAAAATGCACTTGGTTTTCACAGACAGACAAGACCGACAAGACACACAGACAGACAGACAGGCAGGACATAAACATCTGCTGCCCAGCCTGAAGGGACTGGATTTCCTTGCGATAAAGTAAATGACTGATACAGAGCGGACCACCTCCTTTTATAACAAAACACGTGAGGTCGAAGCCGACTCTGACTCTCAAAGTTGCCCGTGGAACTGTCTGTGTGCGAGAAGGGTTCTGTTCATTTGATGTGGCACTATATTTGGCCCCGAATGCTGACTCAGGCTGTCTCACATACTTTTGACACCTGCTTTGAATAGACTCAAAGAGCATCTGAAAGCTTTGTCTTTATGAGTGCCATGCGCCGGAGCTTTGATCTGAACCCACTTCATCCCTGCATTCCGAACTTTGTGGAAATGTCTTTCAACTCAGAGTCAACACCTTAAATGGAATCCCCTCTGATAAAATCAACAAGTATGGCAGTAGATTTGCTGTACAGTTTGTAAATGGTCGCTTTGTCCGTTTGTGTTGGCAAAACCGGTGCGCTCTTATATTTCCACCAGAGGGAGTTCATAGTTTAGCCTAATAAACAACTAGTCGTTTCCCTTTTTTAAATAAGTAAGCATGACCAAACAGACAGTACTGGGAAAACGTTTGGAACAACTTTTCATGTATTGGCTTTTCTTTATTTTCAACACATGATTCTGATTAAACTATGAATGAACACATGGGATTACAAAAAGGAAACACAAAGGGCTGAAATAACTCAAAATATGTTTTATATTTTGAATTAATCAAAATTGCTATTTCTGCCATTTTCTTATTCCAACAATCTGTGAAGTCAAAACCATTTCTAGTGACGAGTAACAGTAGTATTGTGAAGCTCATTGAGAAAATGTCAAAAGTGTCCTGGTGTCTGGTCTTTGTGCGTGCCCGTGCAAGAGCTTGGTCGCTTCTAACTTCACCCCGTTTGGAGCTAGAGGAATACATTGGGAGAGGCCAAATGCTAGCAACATCTTTAGTTGTTTTGCTGAGCGCACGCACAAAGACCAGACATAGTACATATCAACTCGTCTAAGCTCAGGCAAGAACATATCTTCCTGCCATTTTCTCATTCTAACAGTCAAGTGAAGTCAAAACCATTTCTAGTTACGAGTAGCAGTAATATCGTGAAGCTCATTGAGCATTGAACATTTCTGTGTGGAGTTTACATGCTCTCTCCGCGTCTGTCTCGGTTTCCCCAAACACTAAAACATGTACAGTATGCCAGGGTTAAAGAGAGTGTGTTGTGTTCGAGTGTGGAACAACGGCTTCAAGTTAGCTCATGGCTACAATCTGCCGTGGTGTGAATACATGCATGATTCCCATGTCATTAACATGCACTATCCCGACCAATGAAATAAATGAAATAATAACACATTATCACTTACATATTGTTGTTAAAGAGGGGGTGTTATGCTTTTTTCAATCACATAGCACCAGTCTATATCACACTACAATGATGACAAAACCTTTTGTTGGTCTGTAAATGCAGTAAATTAGAATAACTGCCTTGTATAAAATTGCTCTCTCAAAATGGCTGTAGCGAATGACTTGAAATAGGCCTCTGTCTCTTTAAGAACCTCTGACCCTTTCCGACACGCCCCCTCCACACGCTGTCTGTGGCATTAGTGGGGAGGGGGTTCTGCTGAGGAGCAGTGGTTGGTTACTCGGCTGGTGACGAAAGCTCGGAGGCGTCTCCGGGAGGTGGGGGCGTTCCTAGGAGGACTCAGGCAAACCTATCCCTAAAATGGCCGCCATCAGAGTTTTTACAGATTATTCAAAAATATGTGAATGTGCCAAGGCAACACTTCAGGCATGTTTTTAATGACATAATGACATGATGTAAAGCTTGAAAAAGTCGATTTTGCATAATACCCCCCCTTTAATGGCCTACATCATAGTGTAAGGTTTTTGTGCTCAGAGAAAAAAGAACTTTGAAATCCCCATAGGCCGAGGACTGAGCCAATGTTACCAAAAGATGCAGCAGTATATGGAGAGAATGACAAAACATTGACAAAAAAATAACACTTTGGCCATTATTCTAACAAGGCAACAACACAGAAGTCTAATTTTAAACTAGAAAAGTGTAAAATAATAAATAAAAAAAATCAACAATTAGTGTAATTTTTGGCGGCACAAGAAGTATTTTTGATACTTCTCCAATGCTAAGTGTCGCTGCATAGTACATGAGTCAGCACAGTAGGTGATTCCTCATAAACCAAGTGAACAGTGTTGAAGCCTTATTACTTTAAAATGAGTAGTATTATTTCCATGGGGTCCTCTGAGGTCATGAAGTTTTTACCACTGTTTAAATTAGGATGCAAACAACGTGAATAAGTACATTTTTTATCTATCGCCAAGCCACGTCTCCCAGCTGGAGGTTTGGCTGCGTAAATGTTGTTTATTAGCCTGGATTTTCCTTCTATAAATATTTTGCGCCTCTATTACAGCTACTCTACACCTCAGCAATGCCATGTCAGTGCATTTTGTGTAATTTCAGGCGGGGAAAATATTCAAATACGTTAGTTTCAAAGGTGCAATAAATCATGAATGTGTTTGGGTGCCATTGTAACGAGCCACTGTATATCGACGCGCATTTCTCCAGTCATAAATCACCAAATGCTTTCTTGTAAAATGAGTTCATGCTGTTAAAACTTTTGGTCCAAGTCTCTCATGAGCAAACGGATTTTGTGAGGGGGAAAAAGTAGTCGATGCCAAACAAAATGGACTAATAAAACCCATTGGCAGAAACATAAACAGGTGCTACTCATCATTACCACTCCTTAATACAGCGTTAAGCTTGATAGACTTGCACTTTTGGATGACACTTTTCTTTGTCATTTAGCTCCTCTCGTTTGTCATGAATCTTTGCATTACTGTGACCAGAGTGGAGTGATTAGTTGATGAGGAAAGTTTTATTTTTTGCTGGCTACGATCTGTAATCCGTTTAAAGCAGCTTAGGGCGCTGATAAAGACTAAAGGCTGATCTTGGACCCTATTCACATGTTTTACTGTGTGTTTATCAGGGATGTCATGATTCTGAATTTTTGGCCACGATTTTTGTAAGGAAAAAATGTGGATTTTTACGATTATTTACAATTCTCGAAAATAGTATAGAATTAATTGAGAATTTCTCAAATCCTTTACAGTACTGTTCAAAAAAGCCATTTTAGTACTGTATGCACATTTTTATGTTTATTTAAGGGTTGTTTTAATTTCATTCCTATTGAACATTCAGCCCATTTTTTATCCTTACGCTTTTTTTAAGCAGTCGTTCCACACAGCGTGACCCGACCGCGCACGCCACGAGCTACGTGCACGTATCGCTTCTACCCTGCACACCTTTCTGTTTACACTACACGCACACACACACTGGTTGTTGTGTGGTGTATAGATCGTCATTCAAAGTTTTGTAAGCCGCAATGAGAACAAATGTGGACAAATACTGCCTTCTGGGGGGAGTTATGGAATCATTCAGAGGAGCCAAGCTGTATTAAAACAGAAAAGAAACCGCTAAATAAAACTATGAAGATAAGCTACATGCTAATATTATGCTAACACCAGCTAAAGCTGCGCAAACAGCGGCTAAATGCTATTATTGGCAAAATCCCCTTTTAGAACAGTGGTATGATGTTGTGAAATACTAAATCCGCATGACCTGCGTGTCAATAGTGAAGGCTGTCAACTCTCTTGTTGCCAATCAGAGGCCAGAGTCACGTCACATCAGACACGGGTCAGCGAGGTCAGTCCCAAAACTTATAACCAGTTTGGCCCTGGCCTTTGTTTTAGAAAAACTCGACAAAGCGGGTGAAAGAGCCATTCGGCTGACATGCGCCTACACGTGTAAAAAGCCCTTTTAAAAAGTGATAATAGGCTTAATTAAAAAAAAAAAGATTTTAAAGCAGTTCTAAGTTACTTTTCAACCTTAAAAAATCCTTTTTGTAGTCCCTCCGGGGGTAATATAAGTGATGATTGAGGAGGGGTCTTTCATCTCCCCCGCTGTCTCTGGCCAGAAAACCACAATTGCAACTTCTCTGCCTTCGACTAGGAGCCACCAATACACACCGATGGAATTACAAAGAAGAAGCGGGCTAGCGCCACTTAAACAGTATTTACAGCCAAGTTTGAGTGTCAAAAATTATCTCCATTGTGTATTTGGATGTACAATATCCCTCTCTCCATTTCAGTCTAGTATTTACTCTCACGGACAACATGCTCCAACACCTGCAGTGGGGCTTATGGCCTCTGGGGGCATCAATTACTTAGTACTTCTTTAAAATAATAAATAGGCAATAGAATATTATTATTAGCAATATCAAAAGGAATCAAACTGGTGTGAATATTATGTATATTTAACAGTACATTCTCTCTCTGAGTGACCTAAACAAATGAATCATCTGAATTGTAGATGCTTCACTTTTGGCTTTTACCGCAGCATAACAAACACAGCTGTTGCACATGGTGCTTTTGGGACTCTTCCCTTGGCAACGTTATGCAATTATCATGTGAAAATGGATTGGAAAGATTTGCTCTCTGCATGCTGGATTATTATTTTGGGCTGGGTTTCACACTGGACACAGTTTCTTCAGTCTTCACTGATGAGGGCACCGTTTGGCATAAATACGCTGAGGCTCACGGTTAACAAGGGTCCTACAATTATCATGATTAGCCTACCGCAAGCTTTTATAACCGCGGTAAATCTAAAACTGATGAATCTTGAAATCCCTAGTGTTTATGTATGTTTGTTTAACACGTAATGCAACTCACTTTTTACAATTTGTGATATAGTTAAGAAAAGATTGGTCAGTAAAGTTTGTGTAAAATCATCCAGGTGTGTTTCATTGTAGCTTTTTGAAAAACTTGCTACGATTGGTGATGAACCTGGAACACATGCTACACGGCTTAAGAATGCCTGCCATTTCAACTGATTTACTGTAACTCTAGTTCTGTCTGTGTCTTGCAGGTTGTGCCGTTTTCCAAAGCGATAGAAGATGTGGCACAGGGTGTTACCGCTCTGTGCCCTTCTGGGCTTACTCTTTATAGGACTCCCTGAACACCTCAAAGCTCAGGAAGGTGAGTCCTGCTGCACTTAATCCTTTAATGTTTTTGTATATTTCCAGCACATACTGTACATTTGAGGCAACAGAAGCCACTAAATTGATACAGGTGGACATTACTGGATTATGATGGACGACGGTTTTGAGGAAAGACCATTGTCTTCTTCACAGGGCCTGAGGGTTTGTACAATTTTCAACACCTGTGCCCTGGATCGTGTCAACGCCCACTCTGCAACCTGGTGGGACTTTTAGCGTTCACTTCTCCGGCCCTGTAAAGAAAATACTGGCCGTCCAAATGTAGTAATGTCCTGATGTACTGACTTAGTGGACTCATTCTCTGTTCATGAAGAGTCCACTAAATCGATATGAAGAAGTAGGTGATATGAAGAAATAGCGTTGTGTTGTGAAGGCATTTAAAGGCATAATATACTGGATTTGCAGTGAATGCTTGTAAACCAAAATTCCTTCCATCCTGTTGCTTAAAGTATTAGTAAAAAGTCAAATGCAGTTTGTACAGACATTCTTCGTTAAACATCTTTACCTCATTTATGATTGGCAGAAAGGTACAGATTAAAAAAAACCTTACCGTAAACATATGTTTAGTAGTATTGGTAAAGGTCAATGCGTTTACAGACACATTCACTTGAAGATTAAAGGGTTGTGAATAACAAATGGATTTTGATACTGTAGGGACACAATACAATGTACAAATAATGTATACTGTGCCTTTAGATGACTTAATTTGACATACTTTGCAGCGAGAACATTTATATAGATTAAAAAGAGAATACGTTTTCATTGGCACTTGTAAATATAACTGCTTTTGGTGTTTCACTGTTGGTCTTTATTTGGACAAAGCTCACATCGCTTGCAGAGAACCAGGGTTACATGCAGTAACCTTGAGTTTTCTCTCTCGAAGATTGTGCACACGGGCTGGGAGCTGATGTGTACTTTCTTGTGGACACATCCTGGAGTATGGGAGAGCAGAACTTTGAACATGTCAGAAATTTCTTAATCAGCGCGATCCGGGCCTTGCACCAAGTCGGAGGGGACAAGTTTAGGTTCGCCCTGGTCCGGTACAATAGCAGGCCCAAAACCGAGTTCAAGCTCAACACTTACCCAACACCACAGGGGGCGCTGTCTCACATCCAGGCCATGTCCTATGACGGCGGGGGCACTCGGACTGGTCTTGGGTTGGACTTCTTGATCCGGGCTCATATGAACAGTGCTTCGGGCAGTCGTGCGGCCGACGGAGTGACTCAGATGGTGGTGGTTCTGACAGACGGGCGGTCCCAGGACGATGTCACAGAAGCGGCCCGCGTGCTGCATTTGGCCGAAGTGGAGGTTTTCGCGGTGGGCGTTCAGGATGCTTTGGACTCAGAGCTCAGGGAGATGGCTAGCAAACCCTATAACACCCATGTTTTCAGTGTAGAGTCGTTCCTGTCGTTAAGAGACATTGTCCAGGACTTAGTGGTGGGGCTGTGCGGCACGGTGGCCCAGAGCAGGGGCGCGTCTGTGGTCAGTGAGGACCCTGTGACGGGAGGAGGGACAGGTAAAATGGGACGGGTAACTGTGTACTAATGAGCAGCATGTCCAGCGCAGATGCTGTACATGTGGAGTAGCATTAACCCAATCAGGCGTACTGCAACCACAATAACCTCACAAATATTCTCCCAGGGGATTAACATCACGCCACAGGGCAGCCATTTTGTCCTAACACTTCCTAAATTAAGTGTGCATGTGACTATTCAAAGAAACTGACAATTACAAAACATACAAGGTTTATTCTATTAATGAATGGGTGGAGGAGCTTTATTCACTGAATTTCTTCTTGAAGATTTTGAAAGTAGATTCTCTAAAACTACGTCTAACCTGCACCTATGCTCTTGTGTCTTTAACCTTATTTGTCTTTTGTAGCCAGTTTATTTTTGTATAAATTGTGCCATACGGGTTTGAAATACAGTGATGAATCTGCCTGATGCGTCTTTGACCTGCAGCAAAAGTGCTCTAAATATGTAAACGTTATGACCAAAGTATTAACTTGGATTTGAACATGCAGTTGCAGTTTATATCCAAAGTAGTATTTTGGTGGAGGCTGGACTGTTGTATCCGCATATTTGTAGCACTATGAAAGCTGCAGGCTCCAAGGAAGCACACAGAGTCATGACTGGTCTCTGAAGTCTGTAACATGAGTCTGCATGGCAAGGCTGACGTCAAAACGAGACGGGACTGTCCTGTAATCTGAAGTTACTTTAAATTGATTGTCACAAAAAATATCATAGTAACATGGTTTGCTGCTTCAAAATTGAACTGTGAGCAAACATATTGTAACACAATAATAGGTAATCATTAGCATCACGTTTTCAGTATCAAAAACATTATCAAAGGTCATGTTTAGCTTGAGCAATTACTAGCAATCCCTGCATCCTTCTTATCAGGTGACTTTCAAAGAATTAAAAACTGACATTTGATGTTAGTTTATCAACATTTTACCTGATTAGGCACTAAAATCCATAATAATGAGTTCATAAAAGGCTTGTAAGGACACATTCATTATATCCATTTATAAGTAACACCAGAACAGTCCCCTCGCTAGTTGAGCCTCATGCAGTATGATGTTTAAATGTGTTTTTGATGTGTTCACTGAATGTTGACACATGAGCACGTGTGATTTGTGTGTCTGCCTCACTGTGTTAACGCTTTCACAAGTTCCATTTTGTTTTGTCTTCTCTCTCTCTCTCTCTCTCTCTCTCCTGAAGCACAAGACTCAGCCGACCTAGTTCTCTTAATTGACGGATCACAGAACGTTGGAGCAGCAAACTTCCCCTTTGTGCGCGATTTGGCTTTGAGAATCATTGAGCGCCTCGATGTGGCCAGGGACAGAGTTCATGTGGCGTTGGCCCTTTACAACGGCAGCCCTGACATTAAGTTTTACCTGAATAGCTATGACAGCAAAGCCTCAGTCCTGGAAGCAGTGAAGGGCCTGTCCTACCCGGGGGGTGATGAGTCTAGCCTGGGCGCGGCTCTGGAGGAGGTGCACGACAGCCTGTTGAGCACAGAATCAGGCGGCCGGGAGGATGAGGGCGTGCCGCAGATGTTAGTGGTGATCAGTGGCGGTGCCTCTACAGATGACACCGGTGTGGGGGACAGGGCTCTGAAACGGTCCGGTGTGATCACACTCGGGGTGGCCATCGGTGACTCCTCCTCAGCAGATCTGCAGACAGTGGCCACAGACAGGAGTTTTGTCCTGTCCGCACAAGATTTCAGAGCCGCTCCGAGCCTGGGCGACCAGCTGTTGCCCTACCTTAACGGGGTTATCCAGCGCACCATAATAGTTCAGAATGAGTTCACAGAAGGTAGGTCTCTAAAGGTTGGCTCAGGGGGTGGAAGAGACGGGTTCAACTCCAAGAACAGTCAGCGAAAATCTGTATTTGTCCTTCTGTATACCTGCATGTGTGTGAAAACCTCTTTCTGAAACTATAACAAACAACATAGATGGAGCTGGCAATAATACGTGAAGGCCGTGTTTTGCTTATTGATATTTTCTCCTCTATGTCAAATGAATATATTTTGTACACATGACAACAAATGTATAGTAAACTTCGCTAAATAAGTTTGCCAGTCGACTAAGCATAATCACAAATCATAGAAGGTCACCTTTTAACATCGCACTGTCTCACTTTTGGGGGAAGGGGCCTTTTTTCTGTTATATCACACAATAGACTTTTCACACCCTTGATCTTACTGAAACATTACAAAAATAAATTTAATCGACATAACTTCAGTAGCACATTATAAAAAGAAGGATATTTTTGCACGCAAAAAAGTGAAATTGACATATAAAAGATTATAAATAAAAAAAGCTTTTTCATTAAATAAATTGAAACCAAATAAAAGCCTACACAAATATACTATAGGTATTAAAAACTATAGACAACAATATAAATAAAAACACGCTAAGACAGATGAATAAGGGCTATACTGAAAGCTTTTTTCTTTCCTTTCAGCTGTGGTAGTTGGACCACGGGACATAATTTTCCTCATTGATACCACAATGGGCGCCACTCTGTTCAACTCCACTCGGGAGTTTATACGCCGCTATGTCAACACCTTACCCATCGGTCCCAGCACGGTCCAGATCGGTGTGGCCCAATTTGCCACCAGCGCTCGGCTCGAGATGGACCTCAACACCCACGGGTCCCAAGACGCTTTAGCGGCCGCTTTGGGACGTCTGAGACCGAGACAGGGGCAGACGGTCAACATCGGGGCAGCTCTGGATTTTGTGAGGACCAACATGTTGAGACCAGACAAAGGCAGTCGTCTTCGCCAAGGGGTCCCTCAGCTTGTCCTGCTCATGACCACGAAACGGTCCAGTGATAGTGTGGATGAAGCTGCCAGGGCTCTCCAGCAAATGGGGGTTTTGACAGTGGCGGCCGGGTCGAAACAAGCCAATGAGGATGAGCTGAAAAGGATTGCCTTCGCTGACAGCACGGTGTACATGCTGAGGGATTTCCGTCAACTGTTGAGAAACCCCGCCACTGTTACTGATGCACTCTCGTCTCTGTCTGGGACTGTTGTGACCGAGGGGCCCACTGAGACAGGTAACCCTTTAATGCTATCCTATTAATTGTATTTTACAACTGCATTTTCACCAATTTCCTGATAATTGTAGGTATTTGACTACACAATCAGAAAACAGACAACACTTAATCCTTGTCATTGAAAACCATTTGAAACTTTTAGAGATACAATGGATCACAATGGACTTACAATGACTAAATACTGGATTACTGGACACAATCCTGAATTTTTCAGGGGAAGAGTTAAAGGAATATTTTAGGATTTTTGATATAGGGCCTCTTTTCCTAGATAGTGTTGTTGATTTCTGGAGATTTTCTTTTTTTAATTTCATGCAGTCCTTATATTTGAAGAGTTTAGTGGCACTAGGCTAGTGCTAGGCTAGCGCATGTCTATGATAACTAGTAGCCTGCATTAAAAACAGTCCTGTAGTTTGGGTACCTGCGGCTGGCATTACTACACATGGAATTCACAAAGGAGCTTTATACAAATCAGACATGGTAATGTTAGGTTAGGAGGACTATGCGAGGATTTTGAAGAGGTTTTTAATGCAGGCTACTAGTTACCATAGACATGCGCTAGCCTACCACTAGCCTAGCACCACTAAACTCTTCAAATATAAGGACTGCATGAATTAAAATATATATATATATCTCCAGAAATCAAGAACACTTTTGATAACTAGGAAATGAGGCCCTATGTCAAAAAATCCTGAAATATCCCTTTAAATCCACTGAGAGCAAAAGCCCTGATACGTATAAATTGGATCATGCCATTACTGTCTTGTCATGAGCCATATCGTGTTGCCATACTAACAGACACAAAATGCCAAAAACATTATCTTGTCGGTGGTTGAAAAAGTGACAGTCCCTCATTGATTGTCTAATTTTCCATTTTTCTTTTCTTCTCAGTGGTGGAGATAACAACTGTGCAGACGCAAAAAATTGTCAGAGATTTTGTGTTCTTGGTGGATGGCTCTAGCTACATTGGCTCCAGTAACTTCCCCTACGTGCGGGACCTTATCGTCAACATAGTGAACAAGCTGGAGATCCGTCCTGACAGAGTCCAAATTGGCCTCCTGCAGTATGCCGAGGACCCTAAGATCGAATTTTACCTGAACAGCTACAGCAGCAGGGAGGACGTGGTGAATAAAATAAACCAACTGTCGCTGCTTGGAGGGTCTGTCCTAAACACAGGAAAGGCCTTGGACTATGCTCTTAATAACATGTTCAAAACATCCACTGGGTCCCGAAGGAGGCAGGGCGTCCAGCAGGTCTTGGTCCTCATCACGGGAGGACCGACCCAGGATCAAGTCAGGGTTGTGGCTGATCAGTTGGCTCTCAGAGGAGTGCTAACATTCACTGTTGGTTCAGGCCAAGCTGATGCGAATATGTTGAGAAGTGTGGCCTTTGTCCCTGAATTGGCCTACCAAGAAGCCTCCTTCTCATATTTGCCAGCCCTGGCAGAGCAAATGCTGCCTAAACTAACAACAGTGGTCGGGGCTACGGATACCATCAGCCGAGAAACAGGTGAGTGATTTTATCGTATGTCTTCATGAATATCTTATTACTGTTTATTAGGGCTGGGAAAACATATCTGAATTGGATCACAATACATTTTGCTGCAATACCAAGTATCGATTCTTTAGTATCGCAATACTTTCAATAGGCTACTTGTGTTTGGAGGCATTTTCATCATGCACTCCTTTCCAGTAACAGCACTTTTCATTCTTAACACCTCAGTAAATGTCGAATATGATTTTGTTTATAAACTTTGGACACATGACTGCTTTTTTTTCTCCACATTTTAAGGTAAACACTTTACTTGACATAATTACTTGTTGTATTGCAATACGTATCGGATCGGCCCCAGAGTGTTGTGATACGTATCGGAATCCTCCCAGCCCTACTGTTTATATTATTGAATCCATGTTGCTCTTCAATGTTATTTGGTGACTCCATTCACTTTGCAACAGACGTAAAACTGATCTGGAATCAATATAAATCTAGTTAATGTGTCTGTATAAGTTCTGAGTTGTCCAGAAGAGTTCCATCATGAAAAAAAAAAAAAATGCTGTGGATATTTGTGAACATTGCCCATTCAATAATAATGATTATGTATAGCTTATATAGAGCTGTCAAATATATTTAATATTTTTCTTAATTATTTTTTCAAATGTGTTTTTTGGCTTGGTATTGTGCTTCAAGTTCATGCAGTTACCACTCATTCCCCAAATGAGTCTACTAACCTTGCAATCCCCTTCTAATATCGTCTTTTTTTCCTTCCATTTTGTTCCTTTCAGATGCAAGAGATGTGGCCTTCCTCATTGACGGCACAGACAATGTTAGAGCGGATTTCGCCTACATCCAGGATTTTATCATTAAAGTCATTGAGCCGCTTGACATTGGCCCTGACAAAGTTCAAGTTGCCGTGGTCCAACACAGTGAACGACCTAATCCCAGCTTCTACCTAAACACGTACCCGACCAAAGACGAGCTTATACGGGCTGTCAATAACATGAGAGTGGTCGGCGGTCGCGGCCTCAACACCGGCGCTGCCTTGAAATTCATGAAAGATACCGTTTTATCTGAAAGGCAAGGGAGCCGGGCAGCGCAAGGCGTTCCACAGTTCCTCATTGTGCTGTCTGGGAGCCGGTCTAGAGACAGTGTAAGTGAGTCCGCGGGGGCCCTGAAAACGGGCGGAGTGGTGCCTTTTGGAGTTGGAGTAAAGGACGCAGACCAGAGGCAGATGGAGGCGATTTCTCACAACCCGTCATTCGCCTTCAAAGTGAAGGACTTCAGTGACCTCAACACTGTGCCCGGGAGACTCAACAGCTACGTGACCATGCCCAAAGAAGAACTGGATGATGTACTGCAGCAAGGTAGACAAATGCTTACTTTATCTCACAATGAGGAAATGGATCTATGAGATACTTTTGAACATTTTTGTTTTTGGTCATTGGGGACAGAACTATGTTACCCAGTACCGATGTTTCTGATGTCTGACATTCCTTTGTTTCTCAATTGCATAACTCGGTGCACCTTTGCAGTTGTCAACTTATTACCCCAGAATGTATAGGGAAAACAGGCCTAATATGCGGCTTATACAGGGGTTAAAGGTTGTGGTCGAAGTGGTGGACTTAGGTCAGTTCAGTCAAAATCATCAATCAGTATCTCATAGAATCCCATTTCTTCCAAGTGAAATATTCCCTAAACCTCGCCTGTCCTCTTTGCCTTCCTCTGTACTGTACTTCTATGTTGATCAATGCATGTCTCTTCTTTGTATCTTCTTTTGTGTCTCAGTCCTTACTAGTGACGCTGTTAAAAAAGATATTGTGTTTCTACTGGATGGCTCTGATAATACGAGAAAAGGCTACCCACAAATACAGCAGTTTGTCAAAAGCATAGTGGAACGCCTGTCTATCGATGACGGCAAAGACAGAGTGGCCGTTGTCCAATACACCGATACACCCACGGTAAACTTCCACCTGTCTTCATACAAAAATAAAAGCAAAATGCTAAGTGCCATTGACAAACTAAGGCACCAAGGTGGTTCGGAGGTGAATACTGGGGCAGCCATGAGGTTCACGCGATTGATGGTTTTCACCTCCTCGTGGGGCAGTAGGAGACTTGAAGGCGTGCCCCAGATTTTGGTCATTCTGACAAGCCAACCGTCAGATGATAATGTCAAAACTCCGGCCTTTGCCCTAAAAGAACATGAGATTATGACCGTGGGTGTCGGAGTGGGAGATGCAGATTTGCTGGAGTTGGAAACGATTTCTTTTAAACCCAACATGGTTTACAAAGTGAATGACTACGCCATGTTGAGTGGAATTCAGTCTCAGGTTATCCCCACTCTAAATGTCAAAAAAGACACAAAGGAGACTTTGAATGGGATTTCTGACTTAGTAGGTAAGAAAGATTTTGACTTTAATATGTGTTATGTGTTTGCGATTTTTAATTTGTTGACTACATAGTGATTGTATGGTCATTTTGCTCAAAAAGGAGTAGTTCACATTTTGATATACAACATACATGCACTTCTTTAGCCATGAGTTTTTCTTGATCATGAAAACTTTCACTTTATCCATAAGACTCCACCATGGTCTTCCTCTACTCTACAGTCTGGAAGCCCAAATCCCTCTGTCCTCCCTCTTCTATACATCTGACTTTTTATCTTTTCTTTTTTTCAGTCTTGCAACAATGTTGCACAGGGTGCTCGTCTCAAACTTTGTTTCTTGCTTGTTCAAGTAGTCTTCTGTACGGGTTGTTGAGAGTAGGGGATGTTTCGCCTATCACCATAAAGACTGAAATTACAAATAGCATGCTGTTTATACAGACAAAGCTTTCATGGTGAAAGGCGAAACATCCACTTGTCTAAATAACCAGTGCAGATGACAGCTTGAACAACCCTTTCTACGATGGAAAACTCCTGACGGGCAATCTTTTTTGTTCTTGCTGTCCATTGGCACATCAAACTTATTTTACCTCTACTACTTCTTTGAAATAAATAGTCAGCATCATATAAATTCTATATTCAGATGAGTATTTATAGTCATGAGACACATCATCTTTCAGAAATTGCATTGTTTTTAAACCATTTTTTACTTTCAATTACCTTTTCAATATTCTTCTTTACACATCTTTTTAATCAAAAAGATTGTTCTACTTGATGTCCGAATCTGGCTTCTTGAGTATTTTTTTACTCTTGCTGCTGGTCAAGAGTCTTGAACAACTTTTACCCATACAATTTTTCAATATGTTGTTCTATATTCTCAACACAGGAAATGATAGGAGAGACATGGTATTTTTAGTTGATGGTTCAGACGACTCACGAAATGGTCTCCCGGCAATTCGTGAATTCATCCGGCGAATGGTAGAGGACATAGAGGATGAAGTGATCAGAGTGGCAGTTGTGCAATACAGTGATGATGCCAAAACTTACTTCAATCTGAACACTCACAAAACCAAAAGTGCCATTGTCTATGCTGTCAGAGGTCTACGACACAAAGGGGGAAGATCTCGAAAGACAGGTTTGGCCTTGCAGTTCGTCCATGACCATGTTTTTACTCCTTCATCTGGAAGTAGACGCTCAGATGGTGTTCCCCAAATTTTGCTTCTACTCACTGGAGGCAAATCTAGTGATGATGTTTCACAGTCAGCATTACATTTAAAGCACAAAGGAGTCCATATCTTTGCTTTTGGAATGAAGAATGCCCAACAGGAAGAGCTTGGCCTGATTGCCTCTTCTTCAAATTTCCTCTATAAATTCCCAGTCTTTGGAGAGCTTTTGTCCATCCAGCAAGAGATAGCTACATTTATCCAGGAAAAGGTTCATTCATTCACTGCAACCGGTAAGAAGTCTGATCGAAATGAAGTTGCAAACTGCCTTCAGCTCTTAATTTCTTGAAAGACTTGTCAACTCAACATAAAGCTTCATTCATCCAATGATGATCACATCATTGTGTCCTCTCAAGTGTGCTAATTCTTTTGCACACTTATGACTTAACATTATCTTTCATTATGAAAGATGCCTCCTTTGGTATTGGCTTTCTTCAGCTTCTGTAGAATAAAATATGTATTGAAAGTGCATCACTTCTGTTATTTCCCACGCTCATCTTATTTTTGCACCACATTCTTTTGTTGATTCAACTTAAATTTACTGATTTTCCTTTCATCCAATGATGATCACATCATTGTGTTTGTAGAATAAGTTATACAGCATGTTTCTTTCAGAGAAGCTGCTGAATCGCTGTTTTGCTATTTTTTTTCTGAAATAGCATGTTGTACATATAGTACTCAAGTTCTGAAATGTAATAGTTGTTTAAATGTTATTGTCTTTGTTCATCGGTATACAATGCTAAATTTACACATCATTGTTGTTTTTATTACCAACTTTAATTTTAGGAATGCATTGTACTGTATTTGTGCCATTCCTTAAGTTTCACCCTATTCTTGCAGTTGAATTAGAGTCTGCCCAAAGAGACATTGTGTTTTTATTGGATGGCTCCGATGAAACACAGGGCATTTTCCCAGCAATGCAAGGGTTTGTCCAAAGAGTGATTGAGACACTCAACATCGGAGAGAATACAGACCGAGTATCTGTGGTGCAATACAGTGATGAGCCTGAAACTGAAATAAATTTGAACAACTACTTTACGAAGCAGGATGTGCTTGACAAAGTCCGAAACATGCTTCACATGGGAGGCACATTGAGAAACACCGGGGCTGCTCTTGAATATGTGCAAACTGATGCTTTTAACCCTGCAATGGGTAGTAGAAATCAAGATGGTGTCCCTCAGATTCTGGTTTTGTTGACTGGGGGTAAATCGAATGATGATGTGACCAGTGCTGCTGTCGCTCTAAAGCAAGAAAGAGTCACACCCTTCTGTGTGGGCACCAGAGACGCAGACATACTGGAGCTGCAAAGCATTGCACATTTACCCTCCTATACTTTCACTGTGCCTCGATTTGACTCTGGCAGCACTGCTCAGCAACTGGTCTCACTGATTACAAAAGTGCCCAGGCAGCCAAGACAAACTTCAGAGATTGTAATAGGTAAGAATTATTTGTCACCCACTATACACTGGAAACAATTTTGTGATTATCAAAGTAAAGTTGTATGAGTTGCTGATCGATAGTCATTTCTTAAAAAAATGCTTTGACAATTTGCAGAAACAAGGCCTAACACCAAAAGGTTAAGTGGCTACTACTGTTGTACTAAAACTATTGACATCCAAGTTTAATAAGCAAGCATGTCTTATTTTAAATCAGCTTCTTTATTCAAATCTTGTTGGTCACAATCTATCCTTAGGTAATTCATACAACCATACTATAAAGCCAAAACATGTCATTTCACTTGTTAGGCCTTAATATCAGCCACTAAGCCCTAACTTTTGTGTGTCAAAGGTTCACCAACTACACTTCTTGAGTACGTGCAGCGTGACTTTGTTTTCTTACTGGACACATCAGACGAAACCTTTTCTGAATTTGAAACAATGCTTGGCTTTGTTAAGACAATAATCCAAAGTCTGAATGTGCAAAGGGACAATGACCATGTTGCAGTGGTGCAGTACAGCTCTGATCCTTCTGTGAATTTCTACCTGAATTCTTACCAAACTCAGGAAACTGTGGCAGAGGCTGTGCGAAGTGTAAGGCACAAAGGAGGCAGAGTGCGCAACACTGGCAAAGCACTTCAGTTCGTCAAAGATAACGTTTTCACTGCCTCATCTGGAAGTAGACACCAAATGGGTGTTCCACAGATTTTGGTCCTGGCAACTGGTGGAAGAGCCAGTGATGATTTTAGAAATGCTGTGATGAATTTGAAAGCTATGGGAGTGATTGTGTTCGTATTGGGGACAGAGAAAGCAGATGTGCTGGAGATTCAGTCTATCTCCCATGCACCTGAGTTTGCAGTGATTGCAACAGATCCGGCAGAGCTGTCAGGCATTGAACAGCTCATAATGTCGACTAAACAAAGAGCTGAGGCTCCTGCCATTAGGCCACCATCAATTGGTAAGACACGCAGTAGGTCTGAATCTGCGTCCATGTGGTCAGAAATTTTTGGAAAATAAATAATGTTTTATAAAACTCGTATTTAAAGATCAGGGCAGCATTCAACCATCAAGTTTTGTTATATTTCACTTCTTTAGCACATCTTTTGTAAATGTGATTGGCTAATGTTACCAACATTTCTAAATTGGAGACTCGTTTTGAAGACCACATGAATGCAATGGTATTCTTTATAATTAAAATTATTTTATTTTTTTGCTTATCGAAAATATTGAGCATATTTTATTTTGATTACAGATATTACAAATAACAAACAGAGAGATGTTATTTTTCTACTTGATGGCTCTGATGCTTCACGACGAATGTTTGGAGAAATCAAAGATTTTGTGGACACAATTTTGTCAGAGCTTAACATTGGTCCAAACAACGATCGTGTTGCTGTAGTTCAGTTCAGTAATACAACACAAACTGAGTTTGACTTTAGAAAATACTCCTCAGTGGACGAGGTTGTTGATGCAGTAAGAGTCCTCAATCACAAAAGTGGCTATCCTCATTACATTGGACGGGCTTTGCAGTATGTGAAAGACAATTTGTATACCACTGGTTCAGGAAGTCGAATCAATGAAGGCGTGCCACAGATTCTTATACTCCTATATGGTGGAAGATCTCAGGATGACATTCGAACTCCAACCAAAATGCTCAAAGAAAGTGGTGTGATTCCAATTGCGATTGGCACCTCTGAGGCTGACACCATTGAGCTACAGACAATGGCTTATGAACCTAAATATGCTCTTTCCATCACTGACTATGAAGAGCTTTCCACTATCAGGCAAGAGGTGTTGTCTTTGATGACTGAGCATAGTGCACAACCAATTGCTCCAACAAACAGCATAGGTAAGATGTCAAATTTTGTGTGCATTTTTGGTTTATTTTATATTTACCTATACGCTACTTTGTCCTCATTGCAGACCAGAAGCAAAGCGATGTAGTGTTTCTCATTGATGGATCATATG
Organism: Gobius niger; assembly: GCF_951799975.1. Classification (NCBI taxonomy): domain Eukaryota; kingdom Metazoa; phylum Chordata; class Actinopteri; order Gobiiformes; family Gobiidae; genus Gobius; species Gobius niger. The sequence continues at coordinate 31,971,737 of NC_136860.1, forward strand.
ACTCAAGATATGGCTTTGAGCAGATACGAGGTTTCATTGAAACTATGGTTGATAACATGAACCTCGATGATAACCAAGACCAAGTGGCTGTTGTCCAATACAGTCGGGATCCTACAGCTAACTTCTACTTGAACTCATACTCCAGTAAAAATGATGTGCTCAACTCTATTAGAACCATGAGACACAAACTGGGAAGGCCTCTAAATATTGGCAAAGCATTGGACTTTGTCAGAAATAACGTCTTTGCCTCTGCGGTAGGAGGCAGACGAGAGCAAGCGGTGCCACAGTATCTCTATGTATTCAGTGGTGGCAGGTCTGGAGATGATGTGAGAGGGGCGGCACAGTCACTCCGTGACAATGGCGTAAAAACTGTGAGCATTGGGACGAACAATGCTGATACTCTGGAGATGCAAACAGTGGCCTTTACACCGGCTCATTTTATTGCACTGCCAAATTTGAACAACTTGCAGAACCTTGATCAACAGATTGAGGCTGTGTTAAGTGGCACTCCAGAATCAACCGAGTTTCCATCTGTAGTTGGTAAGATATTTTGAATCCAAAGAAGTTTGATTAAAAATTCACTGTAGAGTTTTGTGCAGCTTAGAGGTTATGAAATTTGTTTGTCTTTCCCATTACTCACAGTGCACCCTTTGGCTTTTCTCTCATTTTATTTAAGATTTGTTATATTGTCTTTTTTTCCAGACATACCTAGCTTCCGACTGTCTGAACTTCAGACTGCTGATATTGTGTTTCTACTTGATGGATCTAAGGACATGCTACCAAGTGAAAAACTAATATGGGACTTTATCATGGACTTTGTTAAGCAGATTGAAATTGGGCCAAACAGGATGCAAGTGGCTTTGATTGAATACAACACACAGCCCACAGTGCATTTCCTGCTGAACAGATACTCCTCCAGTGATGATATTTTAAATTATTTGGAATTCACAGAGTTTACAGGTCGGCCTAATGTTAATATTGGTGCATCCCTGGACTATGTGAGGAGCAATGTCTTCACGGCTGCATCAGGAAGCAGAGTGATGCAGGGAGTACCCCAAATACTAATACTTCTAACGGCAAGAAAATCAGATGATGACATAGTGGGCCCATTACAGAGGTTACGACAAGTAGGAATTGTAACTTACAGTGTTGGGATGAATAATGCGAATAGGGAACAGGTAGAGCAATTGGCACACAGTCCTCAAACAAAACATTTTGTTGTGTCGGATTTCACACCAGTTAGACAACAGATTATGTCAGGGAAAAAATTAGGAGAAAAACCTCTCAGCTCAACTTTAGGTGAGTATAAACCTTGATAACATACGTTACTAAGTCTCGTCATTTTTTTAAACATATTCTGTGTCTTTTAGGTTCCAAAACCACCATGAACAGAGATGTTGTGTTTCTCATTGATGGGTCAGATGATGTCCGAAATAAATTTTCTTCGATGCGAGATTTTGTAGGGAAAATTGTTGCCACATTTGAGATAGACCAAGCAAAAGATAGGGTTGCTCTTGTCCAGTATAGCAACAGTGCTGAGCAGACCTTCAGTCTCAACACTTATGCAGCGAAGGAAGACGTCTTGAGGCATATTGCTAGCCTAAAACCAAAAGGTGGACGGCCACAATACATTGGAAAAGCACTGCAGCATGTAATTGACAAGGTATTTGTTTCAAATGCTGGAAGCCGCAGGAAGGAAGGGGCCAAACAAATTATTATCATTTTGGCTGGTGGAAGATCGAGAGATTCCCCAAGAGGCCCTGCAAGTGCACTTAAAACTGCAGGAGTAGAAATGTTTGCTGTTGGATCGAAGTCGTCGAATTCAGTAGAAATGCAAATGATTTCATCCAATACCAACTACACATTTTCAGTGCCAGATTTTGTTGATCTTTCACTAATACATCCAAGTTTGATGTCTCATCTTAATCAATTTGTGGAAGAAGAAGAAGAAATAATACCAGGTATTAAAATTCAAAACCACAGGTGTTCAATTGTGTAATAAGTAAAATGAAGAATTTTCATTGTCTCTGTTCCCCAGTGGTGAGACAAGAGGCAGGAAAAGATGTTGTGTTCTTGTTGGATGGATCTGATGGTACTAGGAACGATTTCCCAGCCATGCAAAGCTTTGTCCAGAGAATGGTAGAGACACTGAATGTGAATGACAACAGAGATCGTGTCTCAGTGGTTCAGTACAGCAGAGACCCCACCGTCCAGTTCTATCTGAACACTTACACAACAAAAGGAGATATCATGGCCACAATCAGAGGTTTGAGGCACAAAGGCGGAAGACCCCTCAACACTGGTGCAGCCCTCCAGTACTTGAGGGATAACGTCTTCACGGCCTCTGCTGGAAGCAGGCGCCAAGAAGGAGTGCCACAACTGCTGATATTGTTAAGTGGTGGAAGGTCTTTTGACAGTGTTGATGCACCAGCATCTGCGCTAAAACAGATGGGTGTTTTGACTTTTGCAATTGGAACCAGAAACACAGACACCACAGAAATGCAAAAGATTTCGCATGAGCCAAGTTATGCTCTCTCTGTGTCCGATTTCAATGACCTCCCCAATGTCCAGCAACAACTTCAGTCCTCTGTTGAGGCTGTGATTGTGGAGGCAGGCCCTGAATCACCAACTGTACCTGGTACGTTGACTAGCTCTGACTCAGATACCCTTGTAGATTTAATGGAAAGTTGATTTGCTAAAGAAATACGACAGTTATCCATAAAGGAGTAAAAATCAAAATGAGGTTCTAATGGGAACCAACTTTCCAAATTCGATACATTGATTGTGGCATTTGTTTTATATGTCTTACTGTTTTTTCCACAGTTGACAGTGCCAATAAGGATATAGTTTTCCTTCTGGACGGTTCTGATGGCACAAGGAATGGTTTCCCTGCCATGCGTGATTTTGTTGAGAAAATGGTGGAAAAACTCAATGTAGGCGAGAACAATGACCGTGTCTCTGTTGTCCAGTACAGCAGAGATGCAGATGTCAGTTTCTATCTGAACACACATGACACAAGAGATGATGTTTTGGATGCAGTCAGAGGGCTGAGACACCGAGGAGGCAGACCCCTAAACACCGGGGCAGCCCTGGAATACGTCAGGGACAATGTCTTTACAAACTCCTCTGGGAGTAGGCGCCTGCAAGGCGTTCCACAGATGTTGATCCTACTAAATGGTGGAAGGTCTTATGACAATGTGGACACACCAGCTGCTGCTCTCAGAGACCAGGGCATCATTGTGCTTGGCATCGGAGCAGGGAGGTCTGACAAAGCAGAGATGCAAAAGATAGCATATAACTCTAGTTATGCTCTGTCTGTGCCTGATTTCGCTGACCTCCCCAATGCCCAAGAGCAGCTCTCTTCTGTAATGGGGACAACGCTGGTGCGGGTCACACCTCTGACACCAACAGTAACTGGTAAGATTTTGACACAGCATTTTATTATAGTACGGTGCAAGGCAAGCTCAAGCCTGTATAGCTTCAGCATAGTCATTAGACACATTAGGACACCAGTAATTGCATGCTTCTTCTTGTAAGCATGGACCAACATGAATTTTCGTGGTAAACTGTTAAAAGTAAAAACTTGACATGTCTGATCATTCTCTGTTCTCTAGTGGTGAGACAAGAGGCAGGAAAAGATGTAGTGTTCTTGTTGGATGGATCTGATGGTACTAGGAACGATTTCCCAGCCATGCAAAGCTTTGTCCAGAGAATGGTAGAGACACTGAATGTGAATGACAACAGAGATCGTGTCTCAGTGGTTCAGTACAGCAGAGACCCCACCGTCCAGTTCTATCTGAACACTTACACAACAAAAGGAGATATCATGGCCACAATCAGAGGTTTGAGGCACAAAGGCGGAAGACCCCTCAACACTGGTGCAGCCCTCCAGTACTTGAGGGATAACGTCTTCACGGCCTCTGCTGGAAGCAGGCGCCAAGAAGGAGTGCCACAACTGCTGATATTGTTAAGTGGTGGAAGGTCTTTTGACAGTGTTGATGCACCAGCATCTGCGCTAAAACAGATGGGTGTTTTGACTTTTGCAATTGGAACCAGAAACACAGACACCACAGAAATGCAAAAGATTTCGCATGAGCCAAGTTATGCTCTCTCTGTGTCCGATTTCAATGACCTCCCCAATGTCCAGCAACAACTTCAGTCCTCTGTTGAGGCTGTGATTGTGGAGGCAGGCCCTGAATCACCAACTGTACCTGGTACGTTGACTAGCTCTGACTCAGATACCCTTGTAGATTTAATGGAAAGTTGATTTGCTAAAGAAATACGACAGTTATCCATAAAGGAGTAAAAATCAAAATGAGGTTCTAATGGGAACCAACTTTCCAAATTCGATACATTGATTGTGGCATTTGTTTTATATGTCTTACTGTTTTTTCCACAGTTGACAGTGCCAATAAGGATATAGTTTTCCTTCTGGACGGTTCTGATGGCACAAGGAATGGTTTCCCTGCCATGCGTGATTTTGTTGAGAAAATGGTGGAAAAACTCAATGTAGGCGAGAACAATGACCGTGTCTCTGTTGTCCAGTACAGCAGAGATGCAGATGTCAGTTTCTATCTGAACACACATGACACAAGAGATGATGTTTTGGATGCAGTCAGAGGGCTGAGACACCGAGGAGGCAGACCCCTAAACACCGGGGCAGCCCTGGAATACGTCAGGGACAATGTCTTTACAAACTCCTCTGGGAGTAGGCGCCTGCAAGGCGTTCCACAGATGTTGATCCTACTAAATGGTGGAAGGTCTTATGACAATGTGGACACACCAGCTGCTGCTCTCAGAGACCAGGGCATCATTGTGCTTGGCATCGGAGCAGGGAGGTCTGACAAAGCAGAGATGCAAAAGATAGCATATAACTCTAGTTATGCTCTGTCTGTGCCTGATTTCGCTGACCTCCCCAATGCCCAAGAGCAGCTCTCTTCTGTAATGGGGACAACGCTGGTGCGGGTCACACCTCTGACACCAACAGTAACTGGTAAGATTTTGACACAGCATTTTATTATAGTACGGTGCAAGGCAAGCTCAAGCCTGTATAGCTTCAGCATAGTCATTAGACACATTAGGACACCAGTAATTGCATGCTTCTTCTTGTAAGCATGGACCAACATGAATTTTCGTGGTAAACTGTTAAAAGTAAAAACTTGACATGTCTGATCATTCTCTGTTCTCTAGTGGTGAGACAAGAGGCAGGAAAAGATGTAGTGTTCTTGTTGGATGGATCTGATGGTACTAGGAACGATTTCCCAGCCATGCAAAGCTTTGTCCAGAGAATGGTAGAGACACTGAATGTGAATGACAACAGAGATCGTGTCTCAGTGGTTCAGTACAGCAGAGACCCCACCGTCCAGTTCTATCTGAACACTTACACAACAAAAGGAGATATCATGGCCACAATCAGAGGTTTGAGGCACAAAGGCGGAAGACCCCTCAACACTGGTGCAGCCCTCCAGTACTTGAGGGATAACGTCTTCACGGCCTCTGCTGGAAGCAGGCGCCAAGAAGGAGTGCCACAACTGCTGATATTGTTAAGTGGTGGAAGGTCTTTTGACAGTGTTGATGCACCAGCATCTGCGCTAAAACAGATGGGTGTTTTGACTTTTGCAATTGGAACCAGAAACACAGACACCACAGAAATGCAAAAGATTTCGCATGAGCCAAGTTATGCTCTCTCTGTGTCCGATTTCAATGACCTCCCCAATGTCCAGCAACAACTTCAGTCCTCTGTTGAGGCTGTGATTGTGGAGGCAGGCCCTGAATCACCAACTGTACCTGGTACGTTGACTAGCTCTGACTCAGATACCCTTGTAGATTTAATGGAAAGTTGATTTGCTAAAGAAATACGACAGTTATCCATAAAGGAGTAAAAATCAAAATGAGGTTCTAATGGGAACCAACTTTCCAAATTCGATACATTGATTGTGGCATTTGTTTTATATGTCTTACTGTTTTTTCCACAGTTGACAGTGCCAATAAGGATATAGTTTTCCTTCTGGACGGTTCTGATGGCACAAGGAATGGTTTCCCTGCCATGCGTGATTTTGTTGAGAAAATGGTGGAAAAACTCAATGTAGGCGAGAACAATGACCGTGTCTCTGTTGTCCAGTACAGCAGAGATGCAGATGTCAGTTTCTATCTGAACACACATGACACAAGAGATGATGTTTTGGATGCAGTCAGAGGGCTGAGACACCGAGGAGGCAGACCCCTAAACACCGGGGCAGCCCTGGAATACGTCAGGGACAATGTCTTTACAAACTCCTCTGGGAGTAGGCGCCTGCAAGGCGTTCCACAGATGTTGATCCTACTAAATGGTGGAAGGTCTTATGACAATGTGGACACACCAGCTGCTGCTCTCAGAGACCAGGGCATCATTGTGCTTGGCATCGGAGCAGGGAGGTCTGACAAAGCAGAGATGCAAAAGATAGCATATAACTCTAGTTATGCTCTGTCTGTGCCTGATTTCGCTGACCTCCCCAATGCCCAAGAGCAGCTCTCTTCTGTAATGGGGACAACGCTGGTGCGGGTCACACCTCTGACACCAACAGTAACTGGTAAGATTTTGACACAGCATTTTATTATAGTACGGTGCAAGGCAAGCTCAAGCCTGTATAGCTTCAGCATAGTCATTAGACACATTAGGACACCAGTAATTGCATGCTTCTTCTTGTAAGCATGGACCAACATGAATTTTCGTGGTAAACTGTTAAAAGTAAAAACTTGACATGTCTGATCATTCTCTGTTCTCTAGTGGTGAGACAAGAGGCAGGAAAAGATGTAGTGTTCTTGTTGGATGGATCTGATGGTACTAGGAACGATTTCCCAGCCATGCAAAGCTTTGTCCAGAGAATGGTAGAGACACTGAATGTGAATGACAACAGAGATCGTGTCTCAGTGGTTCAGTACAGCAGAGACCCCACCGTCCAGTTCTATCTGAACACTTACACAACAAAAGGAGATATCATGGCCACAATCAGAGGTTTGAGGCACAAAGGCGGAAGACCCCTCAACACTGGTGCAGCCCTCCAGTACTTGAGGGATAACGTCTTCACGGCCTCTGCTGGAAGCAGGCGCCAAGAAGGAGTGCCACAACTGCTGATATTGTTAAGTGGTGGAAGGTCTTTTGACAGTGTTGATGCACCAGCATCTGCGCTAAAACAGATGGGTGTTTTGACTTTTGCAATTGGAACCAGAAACACAGACACCACAGAAATGCAAAAGATTTCGCATGAGCCAAGTTATGCTCTCTCTGTGTCCGATTTCAATGACCTCCCCAATGTCCAGCAACAACTTCAGTCCTCTGTTGAGGCTGTGATTGTGGAGGCAGGCCCTGAATCACCAACTGTACCTGGTACGTTGACTAGCTCTGACTCAGATACCCTTGTAGATTTAATGGAAAGTTGATTTGCTAAAGAAATACGACAGTTATCCATAAAGGAGTAAAAATCAAAATGAGGTTCTAATGGGAACCAACTTTCCAAATTCGATACATTGATTGTGGCATTTGTTTTATATGTCTTACTGTTTTTTCCACAGTTGACAGTGCCAATAAGGATATAGTTTTCCTTCTGGACGGTTCTGATGGCACAAGGAATGGTTTCCCTGCCATGCGTGATTTTGTTGAGAAAATGGTGGAAAAACTCAATGTAGGCGAGAACAATGACCGTGTCTCTGTTGTCCAGTACAGCAGAGATGCAGATGTTAGTTTCTATCTGAACACACATGACACAAGAGATGATGTTTTGGATGCAGTCAGAGGGCTGAGACACCGTGGAGGCAGACCCCTAAACACCGGGGCAGCCCTGGAATACGTCAGGGACAATGTCTTTACAAACTCCTCTGGGAGTAGGCGCCTGCAAGGCGTTCCACAGATGTTGATCCTACTAAATGGTGGAAGGTCTTATGACAATGTGGACACACCAGCTGCTGCTCTCAGAGACCAGGGCATCATTGTGCTTGGCATCGGAGCAGGGAGGTCTGACAAAGCAGAGATGCAAAAGATAGCATATAACTCTAGTTATGCTCTGTCTGTGCCTGATTTCGCTGACCTCCCCAATGCCCAAGAGCAGCTCTCTTCTGTAATGGGGACAACGCTGGTGCGGGTCACACCTCTGACACCAACAGTAACTGGTAAGATTTTGACACAGCATTTTATTATAGTACGGTGCAAGGCAAGCTCAAGCCTGTATAGCTTCAGCATAGTCATTAGACACATTAGGACACCAGTAATTGCATGCTTCTTCTTGTAAGCATGGACCAACATGAATTTTCGTGGTAAACTGTTAAAAGTAAAAACTTGACATGTCTGATCATTCTCTGTTCTCTAGTGGTGAGACAAGAGGCAGGAAAAGATGTAGTGTTCTTGTTGGATGGATCTGATGGTACTAGGAACGATTTCCCAGCCATGCAAAGCTTTGTCCAGAGAATGGTAGAGACACTGAATGTGAATGACAACAGAGATCGTGTCTCAGTGGTTCAGTACAGCAGAGACCCCACCGTCCAGTTCTATCTGAACACTTACACAACAAAAGGAGATATCATGGCCACAATCAGAGGTTTGAGGCACAAAGGCGGAAGACCCCTCAACACTGGTGCAGCCCTCCAGTACTTGAGGGATAACGTCTTCACGGCCTCTGCTGGAAGCAGGCGCCAAGAAGGAGTGCCACAACTGCTGATATTGTTAAGTGGTGGAAGGTCTTTTGACAGTGTTGATGCACCAGCATCTGCGCTAAAACAGATGGGTGTTTTGACTTTTGCAATTGGAACCAGAAACACAGACACCACAGAAATGCAAAAGATTTCGCATGAGCCAAGTTATGCTCTCTCTGTGTCCGATTTCAATGACCTCCCCAATGTCCAGCAACAACTTCAGTCCTCTGTTGAGGCTGTGATTGTGGAGGCAGGCCCTGAATCACCAACTGTACCTGGTACGTTGACTAGCTCTGACTCAGATACCCTTGTAGATTTAATGGAAAGTTGATTTGCTAAAGAAATACGACAGTTATCCATAAAGGAGTAAAAATCAAAATGAGGTTCTAATGGGAACCAACTTTCCAAATTCGATACATTGATTGTGGCATTTGTTTTATATGTCTTACTGTTTTTTCCACAGTTGACAGTGCCAATAAGGATATAGTTTTCCTTCTGGACGGTTCTGATGGCACAAGGAATGGTTTCCCTGCCATGCGTGATTTTGTTGAGAAAATGGTGGAAAAACTCAATGTAGGCGAGAACAATGACCGTGTCTCTGTTGTCCAGTACAGCAGAGATGCAGATGTTAGTTTCTATCTGAACACACATGACACAAGAGATGATGTTTTGGATGCAGTCAGAGGGCTGAGACACCGTGGAGGCAGACCCCTAAACACCGGGGCAGCCCTGGAATACGTCAGGGACAATGTCTTTACAAACTCCTCTGGGAGTAGGCGCCTGCAAGGCGTTCCACAGATGTTGATCCTACTAAATGGTGGAAGGTCTTATGACAATGTGGACACACCAGCTGCTGCTCTCAGAGACCAGGGCATCATTGTGCTTGGCATCGGAGCAGGGAGGTCTGACAAAGCAGAGATGCAAAAGATAGCATATAACTCTAGTTATGCTCTGTCTGTGCCTGATTTCGCTGACCTCCCCAATGCCCAAGAGCAGCTCTCTTCTGTAATGGGGACAACGCTGGTGCGGGTCACACCTCTGACACCAACAGTAACTGGTAAGATTTTGACACAGCATTTTATTATAGTACGGTGCAAGGCAAGCTCAAGCCTGTATAGCTTCAGCATAGTCATTAGACACATTAGGACACCAGTAATTGCATGCTTCTTCTTGTAAGCATGGACCAACATGAATTTTCGTGGTAAACTGTTAAAAGTAAAAACTTGACATGTCTGATCATTCTCTGTTCTCTAGTGGTGAGACAAGAGGCAGGAAAAGATGTAGTGTTCTTGTTGGATGGATCTGATGGTACTAGGAACGATTTCCCAGCCATGCAAAGCTTTGTCCAGAGAATGGTAGAGACACTGAATGTGAATGACAACAGAGATCGTGTCTCAGTGGTTCAGTACAGCAGAGACCCCACCGTCCAGTTCTATCTGAACACTTACACAACAAAAGGAGATATCATGGCCACAATCAGAGGTTTGAGGCACAAAGGCGGAAGACCCCTCAACACTGGTGCAGCCCTCCAGTACTTGAGGGATAACGTCTTCACGGCCTCTGCTGGAAGCAGGCGCCAAGAAGGAGTGCCACAACTGCTGATATTGTTAAGTGGTGGAAGGTCTTTTGACAGTGTTGATGCACCAGCATCTGCGCTAAAACAGATGGGTGTTTTGACTTTTGCAATTGGAACCAGAAACACAGACACCACAGAAATGCAAAAGATTTCGCATGAGCCAAGTTATGCTCTCTCTGTGTCCGATTTCAATGACCTCCCCAATGTCCAGCAACAACTTCAGTCCTCTGTTGAGGCTGTGATTGTGGAGGCAGGCCCTGAATCACCAACTGTACCTGGTACGTTGACTAGCTCTGACTCAGATACCCTTGTAGATTTAATGGAAAGTTGATTTGCTAAAGAAATACGACAGTTATCCATAAAGGAGTAAAAATCAAAATGAGGTTCTAATGGGAACCAACTTTCCAAATTCGATACATTGATTTTGGCATTTGTTTTATATGTCTTACTGTTTTTTCCACAGTTGACAGTGCCAATAAGGATATAGTTTTCCTTCTGGACGGTTCTGATGGCACAAGGAATGGTTTCCCTGCCATGCGTGATTTTGTTGAGAAAATGGTGGAAAAACTCAATGTAGGCGAGAACAATGACCGTGTCTCTGTTGTCCAGTACAGCAGAGATGCAGATGTCAGTTTCTATCTGAACACACATGACACAAGAGATGATGTTTTGGATGCAGTCAGAGGGCTGAGACACCGAGGAGGCAGACCCCTAAACACCGGGGCAGCCCTGGAATACGTCAGGGACAATGTCTTTACAAACTCCTCTGGGAGTAGGCGCCTGCAAGGCGTTCCACAGATGTTGATCCTACTAAATGGTGGAAGGTCTTATGACAATGTGGACACACCAGCTGCTGCTCTCAGAGACCAGGGCATCATTGTGCTTGGCATCGGAGCAGGGAGGTCTGACAAAGCAGAGATGCAAAAGATAGCATATAACTCTAGTTATGCTCTGTCTGTGCCTGATTTCGCTGACCTCCCCAATGCCCAAGAGCAGCTCTCTTCTGTAATGGGGACAACGCTGGTGCGGGTCACACCTCTGACACCAACAGTAACTGGTAAGATTTTGACACAGCTTTTTATTATAGTACGGTGCAAGGCAAGCTCAAGCCTGTATAGCTTCAGCATAGTCATTAGACACATTAGGACACCAGTAATTGCATGCTTCTTCTTGTAAGCATGGACCAACATGAATTTTCGTGGTAAACTGTTAAAAGTAAAAACTTGACATGTCTGATCATTCTCTGTTCTCTAGTGGTGAGACAAGAGGCAGGAAAAGATGTAGTGTTCTTGTTGGATGGATCTGATGGTACTAGGAACGATTTCCCAGCCATGCAAAGCTTTGTCCAGAGAATGGTAGAGACACTGAATGTGAATGACAACAGAGATCGTGTCTCAGTGGTTCAGTACAGCAGAGACCCCACCGTCCAGTTCTATCTGAACACTTACACAACAAAAGGAGATATCATGGCCACAATCAGAGGTTTGAGGCACAAAGGCGGAAGACCCCTCAACACTGGTGCAGCCCTCCAGTACTTGAGGGATAACGTCTTCACGGCCTCTGCTGGAAGCAGGCGCCAAGAAGGAGTGCCACAACTGCTGATATTGTTAAGTGGTGGAAGGTCTTTTGACAGTGTTGATGCACCAGCATCTGCGCTAAAACAGATGGGTGTTTTGACTTTTGCAATTGGAACCAGAAACACAGACACCACAGAAATGCAAAAGATTTCGCATGAGCCAAGTTATGCTCTCTCTGTGTCCGATTTCAATGACCTCCCCAATGTCCAGCAACAACTTCAGTCCTCTGTTGAGGCTGTGATTGTGGAGGCAGGCCCTGAATCACCAACTGTACCTGGTACGTTGACTAGCTCTGACTCAGATACCCTTGTAGATTTAATGGAAAGTTGATTTGCTAAAGAAATACGACAGTTATCCATAAAGGAGTAAAAATCAAAATGAGGTTCTAATGGGAACCAACTTTCCAAATTCGATACATTGATTGTGGCATTTGTTTTATATGTCTTACTGTTTTTTCCACAGTTGACAGTGCCAATAAGGATATAGTTTTCCTTCTGGACGGTTCTGATGGCACAAGGAATGGTTTCCCTGCCATGCGTGATTTTGTTGAGAAAATGGTGGAAAAACTCAATGTAGGCGAGAACAATGACCGTGTCTCTGTTGTCCAGTACAGCAGAGATGCAGATGTTAGTTTCTATCTGAACACACATGACACAAGAGATGATGTTTTGGATGCAGTCAGAGGGCTGAGACACCGTGGAGGCAGACCCCTAAACACCGGGGCAGCCCTGGAATACGTCAGGGACAATGTCTTTACAAACTCCTCTGGGAGTAGGCGCCTGCAAGGCGTTCCACAGATGTTGATCCTACTAAATGGTGGAAGGTCTTATGACAATGTGGACACACCAGCTGCTGCTCTCAGAGACCAGGGCATCATTGTGCTTGGCATCGGAGCAGGGAGGTCTGACAAAGCAGAGATGCAAAAGATAGCATATAACTCTAGTTATGCTCTGTCTGTGCCTGATTTCGCTGACCTCCCCAATGCCCAAGAGCAGCTCTCTTCTGTAATGGGGACAACGCTGGTGCGGGTCACACCTCTGACACCAACAGTAACTGGTAAGATTTTGACACAGCATTTTATTATAGTACGGTGCAAGGCAAGCTCAAGCCTGTATAGCTTCAGCATAGTCATTAGACACATTAGGACACCAGTAATTGCATGCTTCTTCTTGTAAGCATGGACCAACATGAATTTTCGTGGTAAACTGTTAAAAGTAAAAACTTGACATGTCTGATCATTCTCTGTTCTCTAGTGGTGAGACAAGAGGCAGGAAAAGATGTAGTGTTCTTGTTGGATGGATCTGATGGTACTAGGAACGATTTCCCAGCCATGCAAAGCTTTGTCCAGAGAATGGTAGAGACACTGAATGTGAATGACAACAGAGATCGTGTCTCAGTGGTTCAGTACAGCAGAGACCCCACCGTCCAGTTCTATCTGAACACTTACACAACAAAAGGAGATATCATGGCCACAATCAGAGGTTTGAGGCACAAAGGCGGAAGACCCCTCAACACTGGTGCAGCCCTCCAGTACTTGAGGGATAACGTCTTCACGGCCTCTGCTGGAAGCAGGCGCCAAGAAGGAGTGCCACAACTGCTGATATTGTTAAGTGGTGGAAGGTCTTTTGACAGTGTTGATGCACCAGCATCTGCGCTAAAACAGATGGGTGTTTTGACTTTTGCAATTGGAACCAGAAACACAGACACCACAGAAATGCAAAAGATTTCGCATGAGCCAAGTTATGCTCTCTCTGTGTCCGATTTCAATGACCTCCCCAATGTCCAGCAACAACTTCAGTCCTCTGTTGAGGCTGTGATTGTGGAGGCAGGCCCTGAATCACCAACTGTACCTGGTACGTTGACTAGCTCTGACTCAGATACCCTTGTAGATTTAATGGAAAGTTGATTTGCTAAAGAAATACGACAGTTATCCATAAAGGAGTAAAAATCAAAATGAGGTTCTAATGGGAACCAACTTTCCAAATTCGATACATTGATTTTGGCATTTGTTTTATATGTCTTACTGTTTTTTCCACAGTTGACAGTGCCAATAAGGATATAGTTTTCCTTCTGGACGGTTCTGATGGCACAAGGAATGGTTTCCCTGCCATGCGTGATTTTGTTGAGAAAATGGTGGAAAAACTCAATGTAGGCGAGAACAATGACCGTGTCTCTGTTGTCCAGTACAGCAGAGATGCAGATGTCAGTTTCTATCTGAACACACATGACACAAGAGATGATGTTTTGGATGCAGTCAGAGGGCTGAGACACCGAGGAGGCAGACCCCTAAACACCGGGGCAGCCCTGGAATACGTCAGGGACAATGTCTTTACAAACTCCTCTGGGAGTAGGCGCCTGCAAGGCGTTCCACAGATGTTGATCCTACTAAATGGTGGAAGGTCTTATGACAATGTGGACACACCAGCTGCTGCTCTCAGAGACCAGGGCATCATTGTGCTTGGCATCGGAGCAGGGAGGTCTGACAAAGCAGAGATGCAAAAGATAGCATATAACTCTAGTTATGCTCTGTCTGTGCCTGATTTCGCTGACCTCCCCAATGCCCAAGAGCAGCTCTCTTCTGTAATGGGGACAACGCTGGTGCGGGTCACACCTCTGACACCAACAGTAACTGGTAAGATTTTGACACAGCATTTTATTATAGTACGGTGCAAGGCAAGCTCAAGCCTGTATAGCTTCAGCATAGTCATTAGACACATTAGGACACCAGTAATTGCATGCTTCTTCTTGTAAGCATGGACCAACATGAATTTTCGTGGTAAACTGTTAAAAGTAAAAACTTGACATGTCTGATCATTCTCTGTTCTCTAGTGGTGAGACAAGAGGCAGGAAAAGATGTAGTGTTCTTGTTGGATGGATCTGATGGTACTAGGAACGATTTCCCAGCCATGCAAAGCTTTGTCCAGAGAATGGTAGAGACACTGAATGTGAATGACAACAGAGATCGTGTCTCAGTGGTTCAGTACAGCAGAGACCCCACCGTCCAGTTCTATCTGAACACTTACACAACAAAAGGAGATATCATGGCCACAATCAGAGGTTTGAGGCACAAAGGCGGAAGACCCCTCAACACTGGTGCAGCCCTCCAGTACTTGAGGGATAACGTCTTCACGGCCTCTGCTGGAAGCAGGCGCCAAGAAGGAGTGCCACAACTGCTGATATTGTTAAGTGGTGGAAGGTCTTTTGACAGTGTTGATGCACCAGCATCTGCGCTAAAACAGATGGGTGTTTTGACTTTTGCAATTGGAACCAGAAACACAGACACCACAGAAATGCAAAAGATTTCGCATGAGCCAAGTTATGCTCTCTCTGTGTCCGATTTCAATGACCTCCCCAATGTCCAGCAACAACTTCAGTCCTCTGTTGAGGCTGTGATTGTGGAGGCAGGCCCTGAATCACCAACTGTACCTGGTACGTTGACTAGCTCTGACTCAGATACCCTTGTAGATTTAATGGAAAGTTGATTTGCTAAAGAAATAAGACAGTAATCCATAAAGGAGTAAAAATCAAAATGAGGTTCTAATGGGAACCAACTTTCCAAATTCGATACATTGATTGTGGCATTTGTTTTATATGTCTTACTGTTTTTTCCACAGTTGACAGTGCCAATAAGGATATAGTTTTCCTTCTGGACGGTTCTGATGGCACAAGGAATGGTTTCCCTGCCATGCGTGATTTTGTTGAGAAAATGGTGGAAAAACTCAATGTAGGCGAGAACAATGACCGTGTCTCTGTTGTCCAGTACAGCAGAGATGCAGATGTCAGTTTCTATCTGAACACACATGACACAAGAGATGATGTTTTGGATGCAGTCAGAGGGCTGAGACACCGTGGAGGCAGACCCCTAAACACCGGGGCAGCCCTGGAATACGTCAGGGACAATGTCTTTACAAACTCCTCTGGGAGTAGGCGCCTGCAAGGCGTTCCACAGATGTTGATCCTACTAAATGGTGGAAGGTCTTATGACAATGTGGACACACCAGCTGCTGCTCTCAGAGACCAGGGCATCATTGTGCTTGGCATCGGAGCAGGGAGGTCTGACAAAGCAGAGATGCAAAAGATAGCATATAACTCTAGTTATGCTCTGTCTGTGCCTGATTTCGCTGACCTCCCCAATGCCCAAGAGCAGCTCTCTTCTGTAATGGGGACAACGCTGGTGCGGGTCACACCTCTGACACCAACAGTAACTGGTAAGATTTTGACACAGCATTTTATTATAGTACGGTGCAAGGCAAGCTCAAGCCTGTATAGCTTCAGCATAGTCATTAGACACATTAGGACACCAGTAATTGCATGCTTCTTCTTGTAAGCATGGACCAACATGAATTTTCGTGGTAAACTGTTAAAAGTAAAAACTTGACATGTCTGATCATTCTCTGTTCTCTAGTGGTGAGACAAGAGGCAGGAAAAGATGTTGTGTTCTTGTTGGATGGATCTGATGGTACTAGGAACGATTTCCCAGCCATGCAAAGCTTTGTCCAGAGAATGGTAGAGACACTGAATGTGAATGACAACAGAGATCGTGTCTCAGTGGTTCAGTACAGCAGAGACCCCACCGTCCAGTTCTATCTGAACACTTACACAACAAAAGGAGATATCATGGCCACAATCAGAGGTTTGAGGCACAAAGGCGGAAGACCCCTCAACACTGGTGCAGCCCTCCAGTACTTGAGGGATAACGTCTTCACGGCCTCTGCTGGAAGCAGGCGCCAAGAAGGAGTGCCACAACTGCTGATATTGTTAAGTGGTGGAAGGTCTTTTGACAGTGTTGATGCACCAGCATCTGCGCTAAAACAGATGGGTGTTTTGACTTTTGCAATTGGAACCAGAAACACAGACACCACAGAAATGCAAAAGATTTCGCATGAGCCAAGTTATGCTCTCTCTGTGTCCGATTTCAATGACCTCCCCAATGTCCAGCAACAACTTCAGTCCTCTGTTGAGGCTGTGATTGTGGAGGCAGGCCCTGAATCACCAACTGTACCTGGTACGTTGACTAGCTCTGACTCAGATACCCTTGTAGATTTAATGGAAAGTTGATTTGCTAAAGAAATAAGACAGTAATCCATAAAGGAGTAAAAATCAAAATGAGGTTCTAATGGGAACCAACTTTCCAAATTCGATACATTGATTGTGGCATTTGTTTTATATGTCTTACTGTTTTTTCCACAGTTGACAGTGCCAATAAGGATATAGTTTTCCTTCTGGACGGTTCTGATGGCACAAGGAATGGTTTCCCTGCCATGCGTGATTTTGTTGAGAAAATGGTGGAAAAACTCAATGTAGGCGAGAACAATGACCGTGTCTCTGTTGTCCAGTACAGCAGAGATGCAGATGTCAGTTTCTATCTGAACACACATGACACAAGAGATGATGTTTTGGATGCAGTCAGAGGGCTGAGACACCGTGGAGGCAGACCCCTAAACACCGGGGCAGCCCTGGAATACGTCAGGGACAATGTCTTTACAAACTCCTCTGGGAGTAGGCGCCTGCAAGGCGTTCCACAGATGTTGATCCTACTAAATGGTGGAAGGTCTTATGACAATGTGGACACACCAGCTGCTGCTCTCAGAGACCAGGGCATCATTGTGCTTGGCATCGGAGCAGGGAGGTCTGACAAAGCAGAGATGCAAAAGATAGCATATAACTCTAGTTATGCTCTGTCTGTGCCTGATTTCGCTGACCTCCCCAATGCCCAAGAGCAGCTCTCTTCTGTAATGGGGACAACGCTGGTGCGGGTCACACCTCTGACACCAACAGTAACTGGTAAGATTTTGACACAGCATTTTATTATAGTACGGTGCAAGGCAAGCTCAAGCCTGTATAGCTTCAGCATAGTCATTAGACACATTAGGACACCAGTAATTGCATGCTTCTTCTTGTAAGCATGGACCAACATGAATTTTCGTGGTAAACTGTTAAAAGTAAAAACTTGACATGTCTGATCATTCTCTGTTCTCTAGTGGTGAGACAAGAGGCAGGAAAAGATGTTGTGTTCTTGTTGGATGGATCTGATGGTACTAGGAACGATTTCCCAGCCATGCAAAGCTTTGTCCAGAGAATGGTAGAGACACTGAATGTGAATGACAACAGAGATCGTGTCTCAGTGGTTCAGTACAGCAGAGACCCCACCGTCCAGTTCTATCTGAACACTTACACAACAAAAGGAGATATCATGGCCACAATCAGAGGTTTGAGGCACAAAGGCGGAAGACCCCTCAACACTGGTGCAGCCCTCCAGTACTTGAGGGATAACGTCTTCACGGCCTCTGCTGGAAGCAGGCGCCAAGAAGGAGTGCCACAACTGCTGATATTGTTAAGTGGTGGAAGGTCTTTTGACAGTGTTGATGCACCAGCATCTGCGCTAAAACAGATGGGTGTTTTGACTTTTGCAATTGGAACCAGAAACACAGACACCACAGAAATGCAAAAGATTTCGCATGAGCCAAGTTATGCTCTCTCTGTGTCCGATTTCAATGACCTCCCCAATGTCCAGCAACAACTTCAGTCCTCTGTTGAGGCTGTGATTGTGGAGGCAGGCCCTGAATCACCAACTGTACCTGGTACGTTGACTAGCTCTGACTCAGATACCCTTGTAGATTTAATGGAAAGTTGATTTGCTAAAGAAATACGACAGTTATCCATAAAGGAGTAAAAATCAAAATGAGGTTCTAATGGGAACCAACTTTCCAAATTCGATACATTGATTGTGGCATTTGTTTTATATGTCTTACTGTTTTTTCCACAGTTGACAGTGCCAATAAGGATATAGTTTTCCTTCTGGACGGTTCTGATGGCACAAGGAATGGTTTCCCTGCCATGCGTGATTTTGTTGAGAAAATGGTGGAAAAACTCAATGTAGGCGAGAACAATGACCGTGTCTCTGTTGTCCAGTACAGCAGAGATGCAGATGTCAGTTTCTATCTGAACACACATGACACAAGAGATGATGTTTTGGATGCAGTCAGAGGGCTGAGACACCGAGGAGGCAGACCCCTAAACACCGGGGCAGCCCTGGAATACGTCAGGGACAATATCTTTACAAACTCCTCTGGGAGTAGGCGCCTGCAAGGCGTTCCACAGATGTTGATCCTACTAAATGGTGGAAGGTCTTATGACAATGTGGACACACCAGCTGCTGCTCTCAGAGACCAGGGCATCATTGTGCTTGGCATCGGAGCAGGGAGGTCTGACAAAGCAGAGATGCAAAAGATAGCATATAACTCTAGTTATGCTCTGTCTGTGCCTGATTTCGCTGACCTCCCCAATGCCCAAGAGCAGCTCTCTTCTGTAATGGGGACAACGCTGGTGCGGGTCACACCTCTGACACCAACAGTAACTGGTAAGATTTTGACACAGCATTTTATTATAGTACGGTGCAAGGCAAGCTCAAGCCTGTATAGCTTCAGCATAGTCATTAGACACATTAGGACACCAGTAATTGCATGCTTCTTCTTGTAAGCATGGACCAACATGAATTTTCGTGGTAAACTGTTAAAAGTAAAAACTTGACATGTCTGATCATTCTCTGTTCTCTAGTGGTGAGACAAGAGGCAGGAAAAGATGTAGTGTTCTTGTTGGATGGATCTGATGGTACTAGGAACGATTTCCCAGCCATGCAAAGCTTTGTCCAGAGAATGGTAGAGACACTGAATGTGAATGACAACAGAGATCGTGTCTCAGTGGTTCAGTACAGCAGAGACCCCACCGTCCAGTTCTATCTGAACACTTACACAACAAAAGGAGATATCATGGCCACAATCAGAGGTTTGAGGCACAAAGGCGGAAGACCCCTCAACACTGGTGCAGCCCTCCAGTACTTGAGGGATAACGTCTTCACGGCCTCTGCTGGAAGCAGGCGCCAAGAAGGAGTGCCACAACTGCTGATATTGTTAAGTGGTGGAAGGTCTTTTGACAGTGTTGATGCACCAGCATCTGCGCTAAAACAGATGGGTGTTTTGACTTTTGCAATTGGAACCAGAAACACAGACACCACAGAAATGCAAAAGATTTCGCATGAGCCAAGTTATGCTCTCTCTGTGTCCGATTTCAATGACCTCCCCAATGTCCAGCAACAACTTCAGTCCTCTGTTGAGGCTGTGATTGTGGAGGCAGGCCCTGAATCACCAACTGTACCTGGTACGTTGACTAGCTCTGACTCAGATACCCTTGTAGATTTAATGGAAAGTTGATTTGCTAAAGAAATACGACAGTTATCCATAAAGGAGTAAAAATCAAAATGAGGTTCTAATGGGAACCAACTTTCCAAATTCGATACATTGATTGTGGCATTTGTTTTATATGTCTTACTGTTTTTTCCACAGTTGACAGTGCCAATAAGGATATAGTTTTCCTTCTGGACGGTTCTGATGGCACAAGGAATGGTTTCCCTGCCATGCGTGATTTTGTTGAGAAAATGGTGGAAAAACTCAATGTAGGCGAGAACAATGACCGTGTCTCTGTTGTCCAGTACAGCAGAGATGCAGATGTCAGTTTCTATCTGAACACACATGACACAAGAGATGATGTTTTGGATGCAGTCAGAGGGCTGAGACACCGTGGAGGCAGACCCCTAAACACCGGGGCAGCCCTGGAATACGTCAGGGACAATGTCTTTACAAACTCCTCTGGGAGTAGGCGCCTGCAAGGCGTTCCACAGATGTTGATCCTACTAAATGGTGGAAGGTCTTATGACAATGTGGACACACCAGCTGCTGCTCTCAGAGACCAGGGCATCATTGTGCTTGGCATCGGAGCAGGGAGGTCTGACAAAGCAGAGATGCAAAAGATAGCATATAACTCTAGTTATGCTCTGTCTGTGCCTGATTTCGCTGACCTCCCCAATGCCCAAGAGCAGCTCTCTTCTGTAATGGGGACAATGCTGGTGCGGGTCACACCTCTGACACCAACAGTAACTGGTAAGATTTTGACACAGCATTTTATTATAGTACGGTGCAAGGCAAGCTCAAGCCTGTATAGCTTCAGCATAGTCATTAGACACATTAGGACACCAGTAATTGCATGCTTCTTCTTGTAAGCATGGACCAACATGAATTTTCGTGGTAAACTGTTAAAAGTAAAAACTTGACATGTCTGATCATTCTCTGTTCTCTAGTGGTGAGACAAGAGGCAGGAAAAGATGTTGTGTTCTTGTTGGATGGATCTGATGGTACTAGGAACGATTTCCCAGCCATGCAAAGCTTTGTCCAGAGAATGGTAGAGACACTGAATGTGAATGACAACAGAGATCGTGTCTCAGTGGTTCAGTACAGCAGAGACCCCACCGTCCAGTTCTATCTGAACACTTACACAACAAAAGGAGATATCATGGCCACAATCAGAGGTTTGAGGCACAAAGGCGGAAGACCCCTCAACACTGGTGCAGCCCTCCAGTACTTGAGGGATAACGTCTTCACGGCCTCTGCTGGAAGCAGGCGCCAAGAAGGAGTGCCACAACTGCTGATATTGTTAAGTGGTGGAAGGTCTTTTGACAGTGTTGATGCACCAGCATCTGCGCTAAAACAGATGGGTGTTTTGACTTTTGCAATTGGAACCAGAAACACAGACACCACAGAAATGCAAAAGATTTCGCATGAGCCAAGTTATGCTCTCTCTGTGTCCGATTTCAATGACCTCCCCAATGTCCAGCAACAACTTCAGTCCTCTGTTGAGGCTGTGATTGTGGAGGCAGGCCCTGAATCACCAACTGTACCTGGTACGTTGACTAGCTCTGACTCAGATACCCTTGTAGATTTAATGGAAAGTTGATTTGCTAAAGAAATAAGACAGTTATCCATAAAGGAGTAAAAATCAAAATGAGGTTCTAATGGGAACCAACTTTCCAAATTCGATACATTGATTGTGGCATTTGTTTTATATGTCTTACTGTTTTTTCCACAGTTGACAGTGCCAATAAGGATATAGTTTTCCTTCTGGACGGTTCTGATGGCACAAGGAATGGTTTCCCTGCCATGCGTGATTTTGTTGAGAAAATGGTGGAAAAACTCAATGTAGGCGAGAACAATGACCGTGTCTCTGTTGTCCAGTACAGCAGAGATGCAGATGTCAGTTTCTATCTGAACACACATGACACAAGAGATGCTGTTTTGGATGCAGTCAGAGGGCTGAGACACCGAGGAGGCAGACCCCTAAACACCGGGGCAGCCCTGGAATACGTCAGGGACAATGTCTTTACAAACTCCTCTGGGAGTAGGCGCCTGCAAGGCGTTCCACAGATGTTGATCCTACTAAATGGTGGAAGGTCTTATGACAATGTGGACACACCAGCTGCTGCTCTCAGAGACCAGGGCATCATTGTGCTTGGCATCGGAGCAGGGAGGTCTGACAAAGCAGAGATGCAAAAGATAGCATATAACTCTAGTTATGCTCTGTCTGTGCCTGATTTCGCTGACCTCCCCAATGCCCAAGAGCAGCTCTCTTCTGTAATGGGGACAACGCTGGTGCGGGTCACACCTCTGACACCAACAGTAACTGGTAAGATTTTGACACAGCATTTTATTATAGTACGGTGCAAGGCAAGCTCAAGCCTGTATAGCTTCAGCATAGTCATTAGACACATTAGGACACCAGTAATTGCATGCTTCTTCTTGTAAGCATGGACCAACATGAATTTTCGTGGTAAACTGTTAAAAGTAAAAACTTGACATGTCTGATCATTCTCTGTTCTCTAGTGGTGAGACAAGAGGCAGGAAAAGATGTTGTGTTCTTGTTGGATGGATCTGATGGTACTAGGAACGATTTCCCAGCCATGCAAAGCTTTGTCCAGAGAATGGTAGAGACACTGAATGTGAATGACAACAGAGATCGTGTCTCAGTGGTTCAGTACAGCAGAGACCCCACCGTCCAGTTCTATCTGAACACTTACACAACAAAAGGAGATATCATGGCCACAATCAGAGGTTTGAGGCACAAAGGCGGAAGACCCCTCAACACTGGTGCAGCCCTCCAGTACTTGAGGGATAACGTCTTCACGGCCTCTGCTGGAAGCAGGCGCCAAGAAGGAGTGCCACAACTGCTGATATTGTTAAGTGGTGGAAGGTCTTTTGACAGTGTTGATGCACCAGCATCTGCACTAAAACAGATGGGTGTTTTGACCTTTGCAATTGGAACCAGCAACACAGACACCACAGAAATGCAAAAGATTTCACATGAGCCAAGTTATGCTCTCTCTGTGTCAGATTTCAATGACCTCCCCAATGTCCAGCAACAACTTCAGTCCTCTGTTGAGGCTGTGATTGTGGAGGCAGGCCCTGAATCACCAACTGTACCTGGTACGTTGACTAGCTCTGACTCAGATACCCTTGGAGATTTAATAGAAAGTTGATTTGCTAAAGAAATACGACAGTTATCCATAAAGGAGTAAAAATCAAAATGAGGTTCTAATGGGAACCAACTTTCCAAATTCGATACATTGATTGTGGCATTTGTTTTATATGTCTTACTGTTTTTTCCACAGTTGACAGTGCCAATAAGGATATAGTTTTCCTTCTGGACGGTTCTGATGGCACAAGGAATGGTTTCCCTGCCATGCGTGATTTTGTTGAGAAAATGGTGGAAAAACTCAATGTAGGCGAGAACAATGACCGTGTCTCTGTTGTCCAGTACAGCAGAGATGCAGATGTCAGTTTCTATCTGAACACACATGACACAAGAGATGCTGTTTTGGATGCAGTCAGAGGGCTGAGACACCGAGGAGGCAGACCCCTAAACACCGGGGCAGCCCTGGAATACGTCAGGGACAATGTCTTTACAAACTCCTCTGGGAGTAGGCGCCTGCAAGGCGTTCCACAGATGTTGATCCTACTAAATGGTGGAAGGTCTTATGACAATGTGGACACACCAGCTGCTGCTCTCAGAGACCAGGGCATCATTGTGCTTGGCATCGGAGCAGGGAGGTCTGACAAAGCAGAGATGCAAAAGATAGCATATAACTCTAGTTATGCTCTGTCTGTGCCTGATTTCGCTGACCTCCCCAATGCCCAAGAGCAGCTCTCTTCTGTAATGGGGACAACGCTGGTGCGGGTCACACCTCTGACACCAACAGTAACTGGTAAGATTTTGACACAGCATTTTATTATAGTACGGTGCAAGGCAAGCTCAAGCCTGTATAGCTTCAGCATAGTCATTAGACACATTAGGACACCAGTAATCGCATGCTTCTTCTTGTAAGCATGGACCAACATGAATTTTCGTGGTAAACTGTTAAAAGTAAAAACTTGACATGTCTGATCATTCTCTGTTCTCTAGTGGTGAGACAAGAGGCAGGAAAAGATGTAGTGTTCTTGTTGGATGGATCTGATGGTACTAGGAACGATTTCCCAGCCATGCAAAGCTTTGTCCAGAGAATGGTAGAGACACTGAATGTGAATGACAACAGAGATCGTGTCTCAGTGGTTCAGTACAGCAGAGACCCCACCGTCCAGTTCTATCTGAACACTTACACAACAAAAGGAGATATCATGGCCACAATCAGAGGTTTGAGGCACAAAGGCGGAAGACCCCTCAACACTGGTGCAGCCCTCCAGTACTTGAGGGATAACGTCTTCACGGCCTCTGCTGGAAGCAGGCGCCAAGAAGGAGTGCCACAACTGCTGATATTGTTAAGTGGTGGAAGGTCTTTTGACAGTGTTGATGCACCAGCATCTGCGCTAAAACAGATGGGTGTTTTGACTTTTGCAATTGGAACCAGAAACACAGACACCACAGAAATGCAAAAGATTTCGCATGAGCCAAGTTATGCTCTCTCTGTGTCCGATTTCAATGACCTCCCCAATGTCCAGCAACAACTTCAGTCCTCTGTTGAGGCTGTGATTGTGGAGGCAGGCCCTGAATCACCAACTGTACCTGGTACGTTGACTAGCTCTGACTCAGATACCCTTGTAGATTTAATGGAAAGTTGATTTGCTAAAGAAATACGACAGTTATCCATAAAGGAGTAAAAATCAAAATGAGGTTCTAATGGGAACCAACTTTCCAAATTCGATACATTGATTGTGGCATTTGTTTTATATGTCTTACTGTTTTTTCCACAGTTGACAGTGCCAATAAGGATATAGTTTTCCTTCTGGACGGTTCTGATGGCACAAGGAATGGTTTCCCTGCCATGCGTGATTTTGTTGAGAAAATGGTGGAAAAACTCAATGTAGGCGAGAACAATGACCGTGTCTCTGTTGTCCAGTACAGCAGAGATGCAGATGTCAGTTTCTATCTGAACACACATGACACAAGAGATGATGTTTTGGATGCAGTCAGAGGGCTGAGACACCGAGGAGGCAGACCCCTAAACACTGGGGCAGCCCTGGAATACGTCAGGGACAATGTCTTTACAAACTCCTCTGGGAGTAGGCGCCTGCAAGGCGTTCCACAGATGTTGATCCTACTAAATGGTGGAAGGTCTTATGACAATGTGGACACACCAGCTGCTGCTCTCAGAGACCAGGGCATCATTGTGCTTGGCATCGGAGCAGGGAGGTCTGACAAAGCAGAGATGCAAAAGATAGCATATAACTCTAGTTATGCTCTGTCTGTGCCTGATTTCGCTGACCTCCCCAATGCCCAAGAGCAGCTCTCTTCTGTAATGGGGACAACGCTGGTGCGGGTCACACCTCTGACACCAACAGTAACTGGTAAGATTTTGACACAGCATTTTATTATAGTACGGTGCAAGGCAAGCTCAAGCCTGTATAGCTTCAGCATAGTCATTAGACACATTAGGACACCAGTAATTGCATGCTTCTTCTTGTAAGCATGGACCAACATGAATTTTCGTGGTAAACTGTTAAAAGTAAAAACTTGACATGTCTGATCATTCTCTGTTCTCTAGTGGTGAGCCAAGAGGCAGGAAAAGATGTAGTGTTCTTGTTGGATGGATCTGATGGTACTAGGAACGATTTCCCAGCCATGCAAAGCTTTGTCCAGAGAATGGTAGAGACACTGAATGTGAATGACAACAGAGATCGTGTCTCAGTGGTTCAGTACAGCAGAGACCCCACCGTCCAGTTCTATCTGAACACTTACACAACAAAAGGAGATATCATGGCCACAATCAGAGATTTGAGGCACAAAGGCGGAAGACCCCTCAACACTGGTGCAGCCCTCCAGTACTTGAGGGATAACGTCTTCACGGCCTCTGCTGGAAGCAGGCGCCAAGAAGGAGTGCCACAACTGCTGATATTGTTAAGTGGTGGAAGGTCTTTTGACAGTGTTGATGCACCAGCATCTGCGCTAAAACAGATGGGTGTTTTGACTTTTGCAATTGGAACCAGAAACACAGACACCACAGAAATGCAAAAGATTTCGCATGAGCCAAGTTATGCTCTCTCTGTGTCCGATTTCAATGACCTCCCCAATGTCCAGCAACAACTTCAGTCCTCTGTTGAGGCTGTGATTGTGGAGGCAGGCCCTGAATCACCAACTGTACCTGGTACGTTGACTAGCTCTGACTCAGATACCCTTGTAGATTTAATGGAAAGTTGATTTGCTAAAGAAATACGACAGTTATCCATAAAGGAGTAAAAATCAAAATGAGGTTCTAATGGGAACCAACTTTCCAAATTCGATACATTGATTGTGGCATTTGTTTTATATGTCTTACTGTTTTTTCCACAGTTGACAGTGCCAATAAGGATATAGTTTTCCTTCTGGACGGTTCTGATGGCACAAGGAATGGTTTCCCTGCCATGCGTGATTTTGTTGAGAAAATGGTGGAAAAACTCAATGTAGGCGAGAACAATGACCGTGTCTCTGTTGTCCAGTACAGCAGAGATGCAGATGTCAGTTTCTATCTGAACACACATGACACAAGAGATGATGTTTTGGATGCAGTCAGAGGGCTGAGACACCGAGGAGGCAGACCCCTAAACACCGGGGCAGCCCTGGAATACGTCAGGGACAATGTCTTTACAAACTCCTCTGGGAGTAGGCGCCTGCAAGGCGTTCCACAGATGTTGATCCTACTAAATGGTGGAAGGTCTTATGACAATGTGGACACACCAGCTGCTGCTCTCAGAGACCAGGGCATCATTGTGCTTGGCATCGGAGCAGGGAGGTCTGACAAAGCAGAGATGCAAAAGATAGCATATAACTCTAGTTATGCTCTGTCTGTGCCTGATTTCGCTGACCTCCCCAATGCCCAAGAGCAGCTCTCTTCTGTAATGGGGACAACGCTGGTGCGGGTCACACCTCTGACACCAACAGTAACTGGTAAGATTTTGACACAGCATTTTATTATAGTACGGTGCAAGGCAAGCTCAAGCCTGTATAGCTTCAGCATAGTCATTAGACACATTAGGACACCAGTAATTGCATGCTTCTTCTTGTAAGCATGGACCAACATGAATTTTCGTGGTAAACTGTTAAAAGTAAAAACTTGACATGTCTGATCATTCTCTGTTCTCTAGTGGTGAGACAAGAGGCAGGAAAAGATGTAGTGTTCTTGTTGGATGGATCTGATGGTACTAGGAACGATTTCCCAGCCATGCAAAGCTTTGTCCAGAGAATGGTAGAGACACTGAATGTGAATGACAACAGAGATCGTGTCTCAGTGGTTCAGTACAGCAGAGACCCCACCGTCCAGTTCTATCTGAACACTTACACAACAAAAGGAGATATCATGGCCACAATCAGAGGTTTGAGGCACAAAGGCGGAAGACCCCTCAACACTGGTGCAGCCCTCCAGTACTTGAGGGATAACGTCTTCACGGCCTCTGCTGGAAGCAGGCGCCAAGAAGGAGTGCCACAACTGCTGATATTGTTAAGTGGTGGAAGGTCTTTTGACAGTGTTGATGCACCAGCATCTGCGCTAAAACAGATGGGTGTTTTGACTTTTGCAATTGGAACCAGAAACACAGACACCACAGAAATGCAAAAGATTTCGCATGAGCCAAGTTATGCTCTCTCTGTGTCCGATTTCAATGACCTCCCCAATGTCCAGCAACAACTTCAGTCCTCTGTTGAGGCTGTGACTGTGGAGGCAGGCCCTGAATCACCAACTGTACCTGGTACGTTGACTAGCTCTGACTCAGATACCCTTGTAGATTTAATGGAAAGTTGATTTGCTAAAGAAATACGACAGTTATCCATAAAGGAGTAAAAATCAAAATGAGGTTCTAATGGGAACCAACTTTCCAAATTCGATACATTGATTGTGGCATTTGTTTTATTTGTCTTACTGTTTTTTCCACAGTTGACAGTGCCAATAAGGATATAGTTTTCCTTCTGGACGGTTCTGATGGCACAAGGAATGGTTTCCCTGCCATGCGTGATTTTGTTGAGAAAATGGTGGAAAAACTCAATGTAGGCGAGAACAATGACCGTGTCTCTGTTGTCCAGTACAGCAGAGATGCAGATGTCAGTTTCTATCTGAACACACATGACACAAGAGATGCTGTTTTGGATGCAGTCAGAGGGCTGAGACACCGAGGAGGCAGACCCCTAAACACCGGGGCAGCCCTGGAATACGTCAGGGACAATGTCTTTACAAACTCCTCTGGGAGTAGGCGCCTGCAAGGCGTTCCACAGATGTTGATCCTACTAAATGGTGGAAGGTCTTATGACAATGTGGACACACCAGCTGCTGCTCTCAGAGACCAGGGCATCATTGTGCTTGGCATCGGAGCAGGGAGGTCTGACAAAGCAGAGATGCAAAAGATAGCATATAACTCTAGTTATGCTCTGTCTGTGCCTGATTTCGCTGACCTCCCCAATGCCCAAGAGCAGCTCTCTTCTGTAATGGGGACAACGCTGGTGCGGGTCACACCTCTGACACCAACAGTAACTGGTAAGATTTTGACACAGCATTTTATTATAGTACGGTGCAAGGCAAGCTCAAGCCTGTATAGCTTCAGCATAGTCATTAGACACATTAGGACACCAGTAATTGCATGCTTCTTCTTGTAAGCATGGACCAACATGAATTTTCGTGGTAAACTGTTAAAAGTAAAAACTTGACATGTCTGATCATTCTCTGTTCTCTAGTGGTGAGACAAGAGGCAGGAAAAGATGTAGTGTTCTTGTTGGATGGATCTGATGGTACTAGGAACGATTTCCCAGCCATGCAAAGCTTTGTCCAGAGAATGGTAGAGACACTGAATGTGAATGACAACAGAGATCGTGTCTCAGTGGTTCAGTACAGCAGAGACCCCACCGTCCAGTTCTATCTGAACACTTACACAACAAAAGGAGATATCATGGCCACAATCAGAGGTTTGAGGCACAAAGGCGGAAGACCCCTCAACACTGGTGCAGCCCTCCAGTACTTGAGGGATAACGTCTTCACGGCCTCTGCTGGAAGCAGGCGCCAAGAAGGAGTGCCACAACTGCTGATATTGTTAAGTGGTGGAAGGTCTTTTGACAGTGTTGATGCACCAGCATCTGCGCTAAAACAGATGGGTGTTTTGACTTTTGCAATTGGAACCAGAAACACAGACACCACAGAAATGCAAAAGATTTCGCATGAGCCAAGTTATGCTCTCTCTGTGTCCGATTTCAATGACCTCCCCAATGTCCAGCAACAACTTCAGTCCTCTGTTGAGGCTGTGACTGTGGAGGCAGGCCCTGAATCACCAACTGTACCTGGTACGTTGACTAGCTCTGACTCAGATACCCTTGTAGATTTAATGGAAAGTTGATTTGCTAAAGAAATACGACAGTTATCCATAAAGGAGTAAAAATCAAAATGAGGTTCTAATGGGAACCAACTTTCCAAATTCGATACATTGATTGTGGCATTTGTTTTATATGTCTTACTGTTTTTTCCACAGTTGACAGTGCCAATAAGGATATAGTTTTCCTTCTGGACGGTTCTGATGGCACAAGGAATGGTTTCCCTGCCATGCGTGATTTTGTTGAGAAAATGGTGGAAAAACTCAATGTAGGCGAGAACAATGACCGTGTCTCTGTTGTCCAGTACAGCAGAGATGCAGATGTCAGTTTCTATCTGAACACACATGACACAAGAGATGCTGTTTTGGATGCAGTCAGAGGGCTGAGACACCGAGGAGGCAGACCCCTAAACACCGGGGCAGCCCTGGAATACGTCAGGGACAATGTCTTTACAAACTCCTCTGGGAGTAGGCGCCTGCAAGGCGTTCCACAGATGTTGATCCTACTAAATGGTGGAAGGTCTTATGACAATGTGGACACACCAGCTGCTGCTCTCAGAGACCAGGGCATCATTGGGCTTGGCATCGGATCAGGGAGGTCTGACAAAGCAGAGATGCAAAAGATAGCATATAACTCTAGTTATGCTCTGTCTGTGCCTGATTTCGCTGACCTCCCCAATGCCCAAGAGCAGCTCTCTTCTGTAATGGGGACAACGCTGGTGCGGGTCACACCTCTGACACCAACAGTAACTGGTAAGATTTTGACACAGCATTTTATTATAGTACGGTGCAAGGCAAGCTCAAGCCTGTATAGCTTCAGCATAGTCATTAGACACATTAGGACACCAGTAATTGCATGCTTCTTCTTGTAAGCATGGACCAACATGAATTTTCGTGGTAAACTGTTAAAAGTAAAAACTTGACATGTCTGATCATTCTCTGTTCTCTAGTGGTGAGACAAGAGGCAGGAAAAGATGTAGTGTTCTTGTTGGATGGATCTGATGGTACTAGGAACGATTTCCCAGCCATGCAAAGCTTTGTCCAGAGAATGGTAGAGACACTGAATGTGAATGACAACAGAGATCGTGTCTCAGTGGTTCAGTACAGCAGAGACCCCACCGTCCAGTTCTATCTGAACACTTACACAACAAAAGGAGATATCATGGCCACAATCAGAGGTTTGAGGCACAAAGGCGGAAGACCCCTCAACACTGGTGCAGCCCTCCAGTACTTGAGGGATAACGTCTTCACGGCCTCTGCTGGAAGCAGGCGCCAAGAAGGAGTGCCACAACTGCTGATATTGTTAAGTGGTGGAAGGTCTTTTGACAGTGTTGATGCACCAGCATCTGCGCTAAAACAGATGGGTGTTTTGACTTTTGCAATTGGAACCAGAAACACAGACACCACAGAAATGCAAAAGATTTCGCATGAGCCAAGTTGTGCTCTCTCTGTGTCCGATTTCAATGACCTCCCCAATGTCCAGCAACAACTTCAGTCCTCTGTTGAGGCTGTGACTGTGGAGGCAGGCCCTGAATCACCAACTGTACCTGGTACGTTGACTAGCTCTGACTCAGATACCCTTGTAGATTTAATGGAAAGTTGATTTGCTAAAGAAATACGACAGTTATCCATAAAGGAGTAAAAATCAAAATGAGGTTCTAATGGGAACCAACTTTCCAAATTCGATACATTGATTGTGGCATTTGTTTTATATGTCTTACTGTTTTTTCCACAGTTGACAGTGCCAATAAGGATATAGTTTTCCTTCTGGACGGTTCTGATGGCACAAGGAATGGTTTCCCTGCCATGCGTGATTTTGTTGAGAAAATGGTGGAAAAACTCAATGTAGGCGAGAACAATGACCGCGTCTCTGTTGTCCAGTACAGCAGAGATGCAGATGTCAGTTTCTATCTGAACACACATGACACAAGAGATGCTGTTTTGGATGCAGTCAGAGGGCTGAGACACCGAGGAGGCAGACCCCTAAACACCGGGGCAGCCCTGGAATACGTCAGGGACAATGTCTTTACAAACTCCTCTGGGAGTAGGCGCCTGCAAGGCGTTCCACAGATGTTGATCCTACTAAATGGTGGAAGGTCTTATGACAATGTGGACACACCAGCTGCTGCTCTCAGAGACCAGGGCATCATTGTGCTTGGCATCGGAGCAGGGAGGTCTGACAAAGCAGAGATGCAAAAGATAGCATATAACTCTAGTTATGCTCTGTCTGTGCCTGATTTCGCTGACCTCCCCAATGCCCAAGAGCAGCTCTCTTCTGTAATGGGGACAACGCTGGTGCGGGTCACACCTCTGACACCAACAGTAACTGGTAAGATTTTGACACAGCATTTTATTATAGTACGGTGCAAGGCAAGCTCAAGCCTGTATAGCTTCAGCATAGTCATTAGACACATTAGGACACCAGTAATTGCATGCTTCTTCTTGTAAGCATGGACCAACATGAATTTTCGTGGTAAACTGTTAAAAGTAAAAACTTGACATGTCTGATCATTCTCTGTTCTCTAGTGGTGAGACAAGAGGCAGGAAAAGATGTAGTGTTCTTGTTGGATGGATCTGATGGTACTAGGAACGATTTCCCAGCCATGCAAAGCTTTGTCCAGAGAATGGTAGAGACACTGAATGTGAATGACAACAGAGATCGTGTCTCAGTGGTTCAGTACAGCAGAGACCCCACCGTCCAGTTCTATCTGAACACTTACACAACAAAAGGAGATATCATGGCCACAATCAGAGGTTTGAGGCACAAAGGCGGAAGACCCCTCAACACTGGTGCAGCCCTCCAGTACTTGAGGGATAACGTCTTCACGGCCTCTGCTGGAAGCAGGCGCCAAGAAGGAGTGCCACAACTGCTGATATTGTTAAGTGGTGGAAGGTCTTTTGACAGTGTTGATGCACCAGCATCTGCGCTAAAACAGATGGGTGTTTTGACTTTTGCAATTGGAACCAGAAACACAGACACCACAGAAATGCAAAAGATTTCGCATGAGCCAAGTTATGCTCTCTCTGTGTCCGATTTCAATGACCTCCCCAATGTCCAGCAACAACTTCAGTCCTCTGTTGAGGCTGTGATTGTGGAGGCAGGCCCTGAATCACCAACTGTACCTGGTACGTTGACTAGCTCTGACTCAGATACCCTTGTAGATTTAATGGAAAGTTGATTTGCTAAAGAAATACGACAGTTATCCATAAAGGAGTAAAAATCAAAATGAGGTTCTAATGGGAACCAACTTTCCAAATTCGATACATTGATTGTGGCATTTGTTTTATATGTCTTACTGTTTTTTCCACAGTTGACAGTGCCAATAAGGATATAGTTTTCCTTCTGGACGGTTCTGATGGCACAAGGAATGGTTTCCCTGCCATGCGTGATTTTGTTGAGAAAATGGTGGAAAAACTCAATGTAGGCGAGAACAATGACCGTGTCTCTGTTGTCCAGTACAGCAGAGATGCAGATGTCAGTTTCTATCTGAACACACATGACACAAGAGATGATGTTTTGGATGCAGTCAGAGGGCTGAGACACCGTGGAGGCAGACCCCTAAACACCGGGGCAGCCCTGGAATACGTCAGGGACAATGTCTTTACAAACTCCTCTGGGAGTAGGCGCCTGCAAGGCGTTCCACAGATGTTGATCCTACTAAATGGTGGAAGGTCTTATGACAATGTGGACACACCAGCTGCTGCTCTCAGAGACCAGGGCATCATTGTGCTTGGCATCGGAGCAGGGAGGTCTGACAAAGCAGAGATGCAAAAGATAGCATATAACTCTAGTTATGCTCTGTCTGTGCCTGATTTCGCTGACCTCCCCAATGCCCAAGAGCAGCTCTCTTCTGTAATGGGGACAACGCTGGTGCGGGTCACACCTCTGACACCAACAGTAACTGGTAAGATTTTGACACAGCATTTTATTATAGTACGGTGCAAGGCAAGCTCAAGCCTGTATAGCTTCAGCATAGTCATTAGACACATTAGGACACCAGTAATTGCATGCTTCTTCTTGTAAGCATGGACCAACATGAATTTTCGTGGTAAACTGTTAAAAGTAAAAACTTGACATGTCTGATCATTCTCTGTTCTCTAGTGGTGAGACAAGAGGCAGGAAAAGATGTAGTGTTCTTGTTGGATGGATCTGATGGTACTAGGAACGATTTCCCAGCCATGCAAAGCTTTGTCCAGAGAATGGTAGAGACACTGAATGTGAATGACAACAGAGATCGTGTCTCAGTGGTTCAGTACAGCAGAGACCCCACCGTCCAGTTCTATCTGAACACTTACACAACAAAAGGAGATATCATGGCCACAATCAGAGGTTTGAGGCACAAAGGCGGAAGACCCCTCAACACTGGTGCAGCCCTCCAGTACTTGAGGGATAACGTCTTCACGGCCTCTGCTGGAAGCAGGCGCCAAGAAGGAGTGCCACAACTGCTGATATTGTTAAGTGGTGGAAGGTCTTTTGACAGTGTTGATGCACCAGCATCTGCGCTAAAACAGATGGGTGTTTTGACTTTTGCAATTGGAACCAGAAACACAGACACCACAGAAATGCAAAAGATTTCGCATGAGCCAAGTTATGCTCTCTCTGTGTCCGATTTCAATGACCTCCCCAATGTCCAGCAACAACTTCAGTCCTCTGTTGAGGCTGTGATTGTGGAGGCAGGCCCTGAATCACCAACTGTACCTGGTACGTTGACTAGCTCTGACTCAGATACCCTTGTAGATTTAATGGAAAGTTGATTTGCTAAAGAAATACGACAGTAATCCATAAAGGAGTAAAAATCAAAATGAGGTTCTAATGGGAACCAACTTTCCAAATTCGATACATTGATTGTGGCATTTGTTTTATATGTCTTACTGTTTTTTCCACAGTTGACAGTGCCAATAAGGATATAGTTTTCCTTCTGGACGGTTCTGATGGCACAAGGAATGGTTTCCCTGCCATGCGTGATTTTGTTGAGAAAATGGTGGAAAAACTCAATGTAGGCGAGAACAATGACCGTGTCTCTGTTGTCCAGTACAGCAGAGATGCAGATGTCAGTTTCTATCTGAACACACATGACACAAGAGATGATGTTTTGGATGCAGTCAGAGGGCTGAGACACCGAGGAGGCAGACCCCTAAACACCGGGGCAGCCCTGGAATACGTCAGGGACAATGTCTTTACAAACTCCTCTGGGAGTAGGCGCCTGCAAGGCGTTCCACAGATGTTGATCCTACTAAATGGTGGAAGGTCTTATGACAATGTGGACACACCAGCTGCTGCTCTCAGAGACCAGGGCATCATTGTGCTTGGCATCGGAGCAGGGAGGTCTGACAAAGCAGAGATGCAAAAGATAGCATATAACTCTAGTTATGCTCTGTCTGTGCCTGATTTCGCTGACCTCCCCAATGCCCAAGAGCAGCTCTCTTCTGTAATGGGGACAACGCTGGTGCGGGTCACACCTCTGACACCAACAGTAACTGGTAAGATTTTGACACAGCATTTTATTATAGTACGGTGCAAGGCAAGCTCAAGCCTGTATAGCTTCAGCATAGTCATTAGACACATTAGGACACCAGTAATTGCATGCTTCTTCTTGTAAGCATGGACCAACATGAATTTTCGTGGTAAACTGTTAAAAGTAAAAACTTGACATGTCTGATCATTCTCTGTTCTCTAGTGGTGAGACAAGAGGCAGGAAAAGATGTAGTGTTCTTGTTGGATGGATCTGATGGTACTAGGAACGATTTCCCAGCCATGCAAAGCTTTGTCCAGAGAATGGTAGAGACACTGAATGTGAATGACAACAGAGATCGTGTCTCAGTGGTTCAGTACAGCAGAGACCCCACCGTCCAGTTCTATCTGAACACTTACACAACAAAAGGAGATATCATGGCCACAATCAGAGGTTTGAGGCACAAAGGCGGAAGACCCCTCAACACTGGTGCAGCCCTCCAGTACTTGAGGGATAACGTCTTCACGGCCTCTGCTGGAAGCAGGCGCCAAGAAGGAGTGCCACAACTGCTGATATTGTTAAGTGGTGGAAGGTCTTTTGACAGTGTTGATGCACCAGCATCTGCGCTAAAACAGATGGGTGTTTTGACTTTTGCAATTGGAACCAGAAACACAGACACCACAGAAATGCAAAAGATTTCGCATGAGCCAAGTTATGCTCTCTCTGTGTCCGATTTCAATGACCTCCCCAATGTCCAGCAACAACTTCAGTCCTCTGTTGAGGCTGTGATTGTGGAGGCAGGCTCTGAATCACCAACTGTACCTGGTACGTTGACTAGCTCTGACTCAGATACCCTTGGAGATTTAATGGAAAGTTGATTTGCTGGAGAAATACGACAGTTATCCATAAAGGAGTAAAAATCAAAATGAGGTTCTAATGGGAACCAACTTTCCAAATTCGATTCATTGATTGTGGCATTTGTTTTATATGTCTTATTTTTTTTTCCACAGTTGACAGTGCCAATAAGGATATAGTTTTCCTTCTGGACGGTTCTGATGGCACAAGGAATGGTTTCCCTGCCATGCGTGATTTTGTTGAGAAAATGGTGGAAAAACTCAATGTAGGCGAGAACAATGACCGTGTCTCTGTTGTCCAGTACAGCAGAGATGCAGATGTCAGTTTCTATCTGAACACACATGACACAAGAGATGATGTTTTGGATGCAGTCAGAGGGCTGAGACACCGAGGAGGCAGACCCCTAAACACCGGGGCAGCCCTGGAATACGTCAGGGACAATGTCTTTACAAACTCCTCTGGGAGTAGGCGCCTGCAAGGCGTTCCACAGATGTTGATCCTACTAAATGGTGGAAGGTCTTATGACAATGTGGACACACCAGCTGCTGCTCTCAGAGACCAGGGCATCATTGTGCTTGGCATCGGAGCAGGGAGGTCTGACAAAGCAGAGATGCAAAAGATAGCATATAACTCTAGTTATGCTCTGTCTGTGCCTGATTTCGCTGACCTCCCCAATGCCCAAGAGCAGCTCTCTGCTGTAATGGGGACAATGCTGGTGCGGGTCACACCTCTGACACCAACAGTAACTGGTAAGATTTTGACACAGCATTTTATTATAGTACGGTGCAAGGCAAGCTCAAGCCTGTATAGCTTCAGCATAGTCATTAGACACATTAGGACACCAGTAATTGCATGCTTCTTCTTGTAAGCATGGACCAACATGAATTTTCGTGGTAAACTGTTAAAAGTAAAAACTTGACATGTCTGATCATTCTCTGTTCTCTAGTGGTGAGACAAGAGGCAGGAAAAGATGTTGTGTTCTTGTTGGATGGATCTGATGGTACTAGGAACGATTTCCCAGCCATGCAAAGCTTTGTCCAGAGAATGGTAGAGACACTGAATGTGAATGACAACAGAGATCGTGTCTCAGTGGTTCAGTACAGCAGAGACCCCACCGTCCAGTTCTATCTGAACACTTACACAACAAAAGGAGATATCATGGCCACAATCAGAGGTTTGAGGCACAAAGGCGGAAGACCCCTCAACACTGGTGCAGCCCTCCAGTACTTGAGGGATAACGTCTTCACGGCCTCTGCTGGAAGCAGGCGCCAAGAAGGAGTGCCACAACTGCTGATATTGTTAAGTGGTGGAAGGTCTTTTGACAGTGTTGATGCACCAGCATCTGCGCTAAAACAGATGGGTGTTTTGACTTTTGCAATTGGAACCAGAAACACAGACACCACAGAAATGCAAAAGATTTCGCATGAGCCAAGTTATGCTCTCTCTGTGTCCGATTTCAATGACCTCCCCAATGTCCAGCAACAACTTCAGTCCTCTGTTGAGGCTGTGATTGTGGAGGCAGGCCCTGAATCACCAACTGTACCTGGTACGTTGACTAGCTCTGACTCAGATACCCTTGTAGATTTAATGGAAAGTTGATTTGCTAAAGAAATACGACAGTAATCCATAAAGGAGTAAAAATCAAAATGAGGTTCTAATGGGAACCAACTTTCCAAATTCGATACATTGATTGTGGCATTTGTTTTATATGTCTTACTGTTTTTTCCACAGTTGACAGTGCCAATAAGGATATAGTTTTCCTTCTGGACGGTTCTGATGGCACAAGGAATGGTTTCCCTGCCATGCGTGATTTTGTTGAGAAAATGGTGGAAAAACTCAATGTAGGCGAGAACAATGACCGTGTCTCTGTTGTCCAGTACAGCAGAGATGCAGATGTCAGTTTCTATCTGAACACACATGACACAAGAGATGATGTTTTGGATGCAGTCAGAGGGCTGAGACACCGAGGAGGCAGACCCCTAAACACCGGGGCAGCCCTGGAATACGTCAGGGACAATATCTTTACAAACTCCTCTGGGAGTAGGCGCCTGCAAGGCGTTCCACAGATGTTGATCCTACTAAATGGTGGAAGGTCTTATGACAATGTGGACACACCAGCTGCTGCTCTCAGAGACCAGGGCATCATTGTGCTTGGCATCGGAGCAGGGAGGTCTGACAAAGCAGAGATGCAAAAGATAGCATATAACTCTAGTTATGCTCTGTCTGTGCCTGATTTCGCTGACCTCCCCAATGCCCAAGAGCAGCTCTCTTCTGTAATGGGGACAACGCTGGTGCGGGTCACACCTCTGACACCAACAGTAACTGGTAAGATTTTGACACAGCATTTTATTATAGTACGGTGCAAGGCAAGCTCAAGCCTGTATAGCTTCAGCATAGTCATTAGACACATTAGGACACCAGTAATTGCATGCTTCTTCTTGTAAGCATGGACCAACATGAATTTTCGTGGTAAACTGTTAAAAGTAAAAACTTGACATGTCTGATCATTCTCTGTTCTCTAGTGGTGAGACAAGAGGCAGGAAAAGATGTAGTGTTCTTGTTGGATGGATCTGATGGTACTAGGAACGATTTCCCAGCCATGCAAAGCTTTGTCCAGAGAATGGTAGAGACACTGAATGTGAATGACAACAGAGATCGTGTCTCAGTGGTTCAGTACAGCAGAGACCCCACCGTCCAGTTCTATCTGAACACTTACACAACAAAAGGAGATATCATGGCCACAATCAGAGGTTTGAGGCACAAAGGCGGAAGACCCCTCAACACTGGTGCAGCCCTCCAGTACTTGAGGGATAACGTCTTCACGGCCTCTGCTGGAAGCAGGCGCCAAGAAGGAGTGCCACAACTGCTGATATTGTTAAGTGGTGGAAGGTCTTTTGACAGTGTTGATGCACCAGCATCTGCGCTAAAACAGATGGGTGTTTTGACTTTTGCAATTGGAACCAGAAACACAGACACCACAGAAATGCAAAAGATTTCGCATGAGCCAAGTTATGCTCTCTCTGTGTCCGATTTCAATGACCTCCCCAATGTCCAGCAACAACTTCAGTCCTCTGTTGAGGCTGTGATTGTGGAGGCAGGCTCTGAATCACCAACTGTACCTGGTACGTTGACTAGCTCTGACTCAGATACCCTTGGAGATTTAATGGAAAGTTGATTTGCTGGAGAAATACGACAGTTATCCATAACGGAGTAAAAATCAAAATGAGGTTCTAATGGGAACCAACTTTCCAAATTCGATTCATTGATTGTGGCATTTGTTTTATATGTCTTACTGTTTTTTCCACAGTTGACAGTGCCAATAAGGATATAGTTTTCCTTCTGGACGGTTCTGATGGCACAAGGAATGGTTTCCCTGCCATGCGTGATTTTGTTGAGAAAATGGTGGAAAAACTCAATGTAGGCGAGAACAATGACCGTGTCTCTGTTGTCCAGTACAGCAGAGATGCAGATGTCAGTTTCTATCTGAACACACATGACACAAGAGATGATGTTTTGGATGCAGTCAGAGGGCTGAGACACCGAGGAGGCAGACCCCTAAACACCGGGGCAGCCCTGGAATACGTCAGGGACAATGTCTTTACAAACTCCTCTGGGAGTAGGCGCCTGCAAGGCGTTCCACAGATGTTGATCCTACTAAATGGTGGAAGGTCTTATGACAATGTGGACACACCAGCTGCTGCTCTCAGAGACCAGGGCATCATTGTGCTTGGCATCGGAGCAGGGAGGTCTGACAAAGCAGAGATGCAAAAGATAGCATATAACTCTAGTTATGCTCTGTCTGTGCCTGATTTCGCTGACCTCCCCAATGCCCAAGAGCAGCTCTCTTCTGTAATGGGGACAATGCTGGTGCGGGTCACACCTCTGACACCAACAGTAACTGGTAAGATTTTGACACAGCATTTTATTATAGTACGGTGCAAGGCAAGCTCAAGCCTGTATAGCTTCAGCATAGTCATTAGACACATTAGGACACCAGTAATTGCATGCTTCTTCTTGTAAGCATGGACCAACATGAATTTTCGTGGTAAACTGTTAAAAGTAAAAACTTGACATGTCTGATCATTCTCTGTTCTCTAGTGGTGAGACAAGAGGCAGGAAAAGATGTTGTGTTCTTGTTGGATGGATCTGATGGTACTAGGAACGATTTCCCAGCCATGCAAAGCTTTGTCCAGAGAATGGTAGAGACACTGAATGTGAATGACAACAGAGATCGTGTCTCAGTGGTTCAGTACAGCAGAGACCCCACCGTCCAGTTCTATCTGAACACTTACACAACAAAAGGAGATATCATGGCCACAATCAGAGGTTTGAGGCACAAAGGCGGAAGACCCCTCAACACTGGTGCAGCCCTCCAGTACTTGAGGGATAACGTCTTCACGGCCTCTGCTGGAAGCAGGCGCCAAGAAGGAGTGCCACAACTGCTGATATTGTTAAGTGGTGGAAGGTCTTTTGACAGTGTTGATGCACCAGCATCTGCGCTAAAACAGATGGGTGTTTTGACTTTTGCAATTGGAACCAGAAACACAGACACCACAGAAATGCAAAAGATTTCGCATGAGCCAAGTTATGCTCTCTCTGTGTCCGATTTCAATGACCTCCCCAATGTCCAGCAACAACTTCAGTCCTCTGTTGAGGCTGTGATTGTGGAGGCAGGCCCTGAATCACCAACTGTACCTGGTACGTTGACTAGCTCTGACTCAGATACCCTTGTAGATTTAATGGAAAGTTGATTTGCTAAAGAAATACGACAGTAATCCATAAAGGAGTAAAAATCAAAATGAGGTTCTAATGGGAACCAACTTTCCAAATTCGATACATTGATTGTGGCATTTGTTTTATATGTCTTACTGTTTTTTCCACAGTTGACAGTGCCAATAAGGATATAGTTTTCCTTCTGGACGGTTCTGATGGCACAAGGAATGGTTTCCCTGCCATGCGTGATTTTGTTGAGAAAATGGTGGAAAAACTCAATGTAGGCGAGAACAATGACCGTGTCTCTGTTGTCCAGTACAGCAGAGATGCAGATGTCAGTTTCTATCTGAACACACATGACACAAGAGATGATGTTTTGGATGCAGTCAGAGGGCTGAGACACCGAGGAGGCAGACCCCTAAACACCGGGGCAGCCCTGGAATACGTCAGGGACAATATCTTTACAAACTCCTCTGGGAGTAGGCGCCTGCAAGGCGTTCCACAGATGTTGATCCTACTAAATGGTGGAAGGTCTTATGACAATGTGGACACACCAGCTGCTGCTCTCAGAGACCAGGGCATCATTGTGCTTGGCATCGGAGCAGGGAGGTCTGACAAAGCAGAGATGCAAAAGATAGCATATAACTCTAGTTATGCTCTGTCTGTGCCTGATTTCGCTGACCTCCCCAATGCCCAAGAGCAGCTCTCTTCTGTAATGGGGACAACGCTGGTGCGGGTCACACCTCTGACACCAACAGTAACTGGTAAGATTTTGACACAGCATTTTATTATAGTACGGTGCAAGGCAAGCTCAAGCCTGTATAGCTTCAGCATAGTCATTAGACACATTAGGACACCAGTAATTGCATGCTTCTTCTTGTAAGCATGGACCAACATGAATTTTCGTGGTAAACTGTTAAAAGTAAAAACTTGACATGTCTGATCATTCTCTGTTCTCTAGTGGTGAGACAAGAGGCAGGAAAAGATGTAGTGTTCTTGTTGGATGGATCTGATGGTACTAGGAACGATTTCCCAGCCATGCAAAGCTTTGTCCAGAGAATGGTAGAGACACTGAATGTGAATGACAACAGAGATCGTGTCTCAGTGGTTCAGTACAGCAGAGACCCCACCGTCCAGTTCTATCTGAACACTTACACAACAAAAGGAGATATCATGGCCACAATCAGAGGTTTGAGGCACAAAGGCGGAAGACCCCTCAACACTGGTGCAGCCCTCCAGTACTTGAGGGATAACGTCTTCACGGCCTCTGCTGGAAGCAGGCGCCAAGAAGGAGTGCCACAACTGCTGATATTGTTAAGTGGTGGAAGGTCTTTTGACAGTGTTGATGCACCAGCATCTGCGCTAAAACAGATGGGTGTTTTGACTTTTGCAATTGGAACCAGAAACACAGACACCACAGAAATGCAAAAGATTTCGCATGAGCCAAGTTATGCTCTCTCTGTGTCCGATTTCAATGACCTCCCCAATGTCCAGCAACAACTTCAGTCCTCTGTTGAGGCTGTGATTGTGGAGGCAGGCTCTGAATCACCAACTGTACCTGGTACGTTGACTAGCTCTGACTCAGATACCCTTGGAGATTTAATGGAAAGTTGATTTGCTGGAGAAATACGACAGTTATCCATAAAGGAGTAAAAATCAAAATGAGGTTCTAATGGGAACCAACTTTCCAAATTCGATTCATTGATTGTGGCATTTGTTTTATATGTCTTACTGTTTTTTCCACAGTTGACAGTGCCAATAAGGATATAGTTTTCCTTCTGGACGGTTCTGATGGCACAAGGAATGGTTTCCCTGCCATGCGTGATTTTGTTGAGAAAATGGTGGAAAAACTCAATGTAGGCGAGAACAATGACCGTGTCTCTGTTGTCCAGTACAGCAGAGATGCAGATGTCAGTTTCTATCTGAACACACATGACACAAGAGATGATGTTTTGGATGCAGTCAGAGGGCTGAGACACCGAGGAGGCAGACCCCTAAACACCGGGGCAGCCCTGGAATACGTCAGGGACAATGTCTTTACAAACTCCTCTGGGAGTAGGCGCCTGCAAGGCGTTCCACAGATGTTGATCCTACTAAATGGTGGAAGGTCTTATGACAATGTGGACACACCAGCTGCTGCTCTCAGAGACCAGGGCATCATTGTGCTTGGCATCGGAGCAGGGAGGTCTGACAAAGCAGAGATGCAAAAGATAGCATATAAC
Organism: Gobius niger; assembly: GCF_951799975.1. Classification (NCBI taxonomy): domain Eukaryota; kingdom Metazoa; phylum Chordata; class Actinopteri; order Gobiiformes; family Gobiidae; genus Gobius; species Gobius niger. Next base: position 32,014,436 of record NC_136860.1, read on the forward strand.
TCTAGTTATGCTCTGTCTGTGCCTGATTTCGCTGACCTCCCCAATGCCCAAGAGCAGCTCTCTTCTGTAATGGGGACAACGCTGGTGCGGGTCACACCTCTGACACCAACAGTAACTGGTAAGATTTTGACACAGCATTTTATTATAGTACGGTGCAAGGCAAGCTCAAGCCTGTATAGCTTCAGCATAGTCATTAGACACATTAGGACACCAGTAATTGCATGCTTCTTCTTGTAAGCATGGACCAACATGAATTTTCGTGGTAAACTGTTAAAAGTAAAAACTTGACATGTCTGATCATTCTCTGTTCTCTAGTGGTGAGACAAGAGGCAGGAAAAGATGTAGTGTTCTTGTTGGATGGATCTGATGGTACTAGGAACGATTTCCCAGCCATGCAAAGCTTTGTCCAGAGAATGGTAGAGACACTGAATGTGAATGACAACAGAGATCGTGTCTCAGTGGTTCAGTACAGCAGAGACCCCACCGTCCAGTTCTATCTGAACACTTACACAACAAAAGGAGATATCATGGCCACAATCAGAGGTTTGAGGCACAAAGGCGGAAGACCCCTCAACACTGGTGCAGCCCTCCAGTACTTGAGGGATAACGTCTTCACGGCCTCTGCTGGAAGCAGGCGCCAAGAAGGAGTGCCACAACTGCTGATATTGTTAAGTGGTGGAAGGTCTTTTGACAGTGTTGATGCACCAGCATCTGCGCTAAAACAGATGGGTGTTTTGACTTTTGCAATTGGAACCAGAAACACAGACACCACAGAAATGCAAAAGATTTCGCATGAGCCAAGTTATGCTCTCTCTGTGTCCGATTTCAATGACCTCCCCAATGTCCAGCAACAACTTCAGTCCTCTGTTGAGGCTGTGATTGTGGAGGCAGGCCCTGAATCACCAACTGTACCTGGTACGTTGACTAGCTCTGACTCAGATACCCTTGGAGATTTAATGGAAAGTTGATTTGCTAAAGAAATACGACAGTTATCCATAAAGGAGTAAAAATCAAAATGAGGTTCTAATGGGAACCAACTTTCCAAATTCGATACATTGATTGTGGCATTTGTTTTATATGTCTTACTGTTTGTTCCACAGTTGACAGTGCCAATAAGGATATAGTTTTCCTTCTGGACGGTTCTGATGGCACAAGGAATGGTTTCCCTGCCATGCGTGTTTTTGTTGAGAAAATGGTGGAAAAACTCAATGTAGGCGAGAACAATGACCGTGTCTCTGTTGTCCAGTACAGCAGAGATGCAGATGTCAGTTTCTATCTGAACACACATGACACAAGAGATGATGTTTTGGATGCAGTCAGAGGGCTGAGACACCGAGGAGGCAGACCACTAAACACCGGGGCAGCCCTGGAATACGTCAGGGACAATGTCTTTACAAACTCCTCTGGGAGTAGGCGCCTGCAAGGCGTTCCACAGATGTTGATCCTACTAAATGGTGGAAGGTCTTATGACAATGTGGACACACCAGCTGCTGCTCTCAGAGACCAGGGCATCATTGTGCTTGGCATCGGAGCAGGGAGGTCTGACAAAGCAGAGATGCAAAAGATAGCATATAACTCTAGTTATGCTCTGTCTGTGCCTGATTTCGCTGACCTCCCCAATGCCCAAGAGCAGCTCTCTTCTGTAATGGGGACAACGCTGGTGCGGGTCACACCTCTGACACCAACAGTAACTGGTAAGATTTTGACACAGCATTTTATTATAGTACGGTGCAAGGCAAGCTCAAGCCTGTATAGCTTCAGCATAGTCATTAGACACATTAGGACACCAGTAATTGCATGCTTCTTCTTGTAAGCATGGACCAACATGAATTTTCGTGGTAAACTGTTAAAAGTAAAAACTTGACATGTCTGATCATTCTCTGTTCTCTAGTGGTGAGACAAGAGGCAGGAAAAGATGTAGTGTTCTTGTTGGATGGATCTGATGGTACTAGGAACGATTTCCCAGCCATGCAAAGCTTTGTCCAGAGAATGGTAGAGACACTGAATGTGAATGACAACAGAGATCGTGTCTCAGTGGTTCAGTACAGCAGAGACCCCACCGTCCAGTTCTATCTGAACACTTACACAACAAAAGGAGATATCATGGCCACAATCAGAGGTTTGAGGCACAAAGGCGGAAGACCCCTCAACACTGGTGCAGCCCTCCAGTACTTGAGGGATAACGTCTTCACGGCCTCTGCTGGAAGCAGGCGCCAAGAAGGAGTGCCACAACTGCTGATATTGTTAAGTGGTGGAAGGTCTTTTGACAGTGTTGATGCACCAGCATCTGCGCTAAAACAGATGGGTGTTTTGACTTTTGCAATTGGAACCAGAAACACAGACACCACAGAAATGCAAAAGATTTCGCATGAGCCAAGTTATGCTCTCTCTGTGTCCGATTTCAATGACCTCCCCAATGTCCAGCAACAACTTCAGTCCTCTGTTGAGGCTGTGATTGTGGAGGCAGGCCCTGAATCACCAACTGTACCTGGTACGTTGACTAGCTCTGACTCAGATACCCTTGGAGATTTAATGGAAAGTTGATTTGCTAAAGAAATACGACAGTTATCCATAAAGGAGTAAAAATCAAAATGAGGTTCTAATGGGAACCAACTTTCCAAATTCGATACATTGATTGTGGCATTTGTTTTATATGTCTTACTGTTTGTTCCACAGTTGACAGTGCCAATAAGGATATAGTTTTCCTTCTGGACGGTTCTGATGGCACAAGGAATGGTTTCCCTGCCATGCGTGTTTTTGTTGAGAAAATGGTGGAAAAACTCAATGTAGGCGAGAACAATGACCGTGTCTCTGTTGTCCAGTACAGCAGAGATGCAGATGTCAGTTTCTATCTGAACACACATGACACAAGAGATGATGTTTTGGATGCAGTCAGAGGGCTGAGACACCGAGGAGGCAGACCACTAAACACCGGGGCAGCCCTGGAATACGTCAGGGACAATGTCTTTACAAACTCCTCTGGGAGTAGGCGCCTGCAAGGCGTTCCACAGATGTTGATCCTACTAAATGGTGGAAGGTCTTATGACAATGTGGACACACCAGCTGCTGCTCTCAGAGACCAGGGCATCATTGTGCTTGGCATCGGAGCAGGGAGGTCTGACAAAGCAGAGATGCAAAAGATAGCATATAACTCTAGTTATGCTCTGTCTGTGCCTGATTTCGCTGACCTCCCCAATGCCCAAGAGCAGCTCTCTTCTGTAATGGGGACAACGCTGGTGCGGGTCACACCTCTGACACCAACAGTAACTGGTAAGATTTTGACACAGCATTTTATTATAGTACGGTGCAAGGCAAGCTCAAGCCTGTATAGCTTCAGCATAGTCATTAGACACATTAGGACACCAGTAATTGCATGCTTCTTCTTGTAAGCATGGACCAACATGAATTTTCGTGGTAAACTGTTAAAAGTAAAAACTTGACATGTCTGATCATTCTCTGTTCTCTAGTGGTGAGACAAGAGGCAGGAAAAGATGTAGTGTTCTTGTTGGATGGATCTGATGGTACTAGGTACGATTTCCCAGCCATGCAAAGCTTTGTCCAGAGAATGGTAGAGACACTGAATGTGAATGACAACAGAGATCGTGTCTCAGTGGTTCAGTACAGCAGAGACCCCACCGTCCAGTTCTATCTGAACACTTACACAACAAAAGGAGATATCATGGCCACAATCAGAGGTTTGAGGCACAAAGGCGGAAGACCCCTCAACACTGGTGCAGCCCTCCAGTACTTGAGGGATAACGTCTTCACGGCCTCTGCTGGAAGCAGGCGCCAAGAAGGAGTGCCACAACTGCTGATATTGTTAAGTGGTGGAAGGTCTTTTGACAGTGTTGATGCACCAGCATCTGCGCTAAAACAGATGGGTGTTTTGACTTTTGCAATTGGAACCAGAAACACAGACACCACAGAAATGCAAAAGATTTCGCATGAGCCAAGTTATGCTCTCTCTGTGTCCGATTTCAATGACCTCCCCAATGTCCAGCAACAACTTCAGTCCTCTGTTGAGGCTGTGACTGTGGAGGCAGGCCCTGAATCACCAACTGTACCTGGTACGTTGACTAGCTCTGACTCAGATACCCTTGTAGATTTAATGGAAAGTTGATTTGCTAAAGAAATACGACAGTTATCCATAAAGGAGTAAAAATCAAAATGAGGTTCTAATGGGAACCAACTTTCCAAATTCGATACATTGATTGTGGCATTTGTTTTATATGTCTTACTGTTTTTTCCACAGTTGACAGTGCCAATAAGGATATAGTTTTCCTTCTGGACGGTTCTGATGGCACAAGGAATGGTTTCCCTGCCATGCGTGATTTTGTTGAGAAAATGGTGGAAAAACTCAATGTAGGCGAGAACAATGACCGTGTCTCTGTTGTCCAGTACAGCAGAGATGCAGATGTCAGTTTCTATCTGAACACACATGACACAAGAGATGCTGTTTTGGATGCAGTCAGAGGGCTGAGACACCGAAGAGGCAGACCCCTAAACACCGGGGCAGCCCTGGAATACGTCAGGGACAATGTCTTTACAAACTCCTCTGGGAGTAGGCGCCTGCAAGGCGTTCCACAGATGTTGATCCTACTAAATGGTGGAAGGTCTTATGACAATGTGGACACACCAGCTGCTGCTCTCAGAGACCAGGGCATCATTGTGCTTGGCATCGGAGCAGGGAGGTCTGACAAAGCAGAGATGCAAAAGATAGCATATAACTCTAGTTATGCTCTGTCTGTGCCTGATTTCGCTGACCTCCCCAATGCCCAAGAGCAGCTCTCTTCTGTAATGGGGACAACGCTGGTGCGGGTCACACCTCTGACACCAACAGTAACTGGTAAGATTTTGACACAGCATTTTATTATAGTACGGTGCAAGGCAAGCTCAAGCCTGTATAGCTTCAGCATAGTCATTAGACACATTAGGACACCAGTAATTGCATGCTTCTTCTTGTAAGCATGGACCAACATGAATTTTCGTGGTAAACTGTTAAAAGTAAAAACTTGACATGTCTGATCATTCTCTGTTCTCTAGTGGTGAGACAAGAGGCAGGAAAAGATGTAGTGTTCTTGTTGGATGGATCTGATGGTACTAGGAACGATTTCCCAGCCATGCAAAGCTTTGTCCAGAGAATGGTAGAGACACTGAATGTGAATGACAACAGAGATCGTGTCTCAGTGGTTCAGTACAGCAGAGACCCCACCGTCCAGTTCTATCTGAACACTTACACAACAAAAGGAGATATCATGGCCACAATCAGAGGTTTGAGGCACAAAGGCGGAAGACCCCTCAACACTGGTGCAGCCCTCCAGTACTTGAGGGATAACGTCTTCACGGCCTCTGCTGGAAGCAGGCGCCAAGAAGGGGTGCCACAACTGTTGATATTGTTAAGTGGTGGAAGGTCTTTTGACAGTGTTGATGTACCAGCATCTGCGCTAAAACAGATGGGTGTTTTGACCTTTGCAATTGGAACCAGAAACACAGACACCAGAGAAATGCAAAAGATTTCACATGAGCCAAGTTATACTCTCTCTGTGTCAGATTTCAATGACCTCCCCAATGTCCAGCAACAACTTCAGTCCTCTGTTGAGACTATTATTGTCAATATTTCTCCAGAAATAACCACCCCCATTGGTATATCTCTTTTTTTTTAAAACTTGTTATTCATTATCAATTTTATTTCCCCTTTTGGTTTTTGCAATTTTTCTCTCTTTTTCTCCCATTTCAATTATTACTTTTGTCCTGCAATGTTTTCTTTTGTTAAATATTTCACTTCATTTCTTTAAAACATCACCTTTCCTTCCCTTCTCTTGATACTTTTTCCATTTTCAACTTCATCTTGTTCGTCTGGTAATTCATTTACATTTCTCCTTTTTTTTCAGTTTCTCAAGGTCCTAAGAAAGACATTGTTTTCCTCATTGATGGGTCTGACGGTGTTGGCCGGGAGTTTCCAATCCTGCAGGAGTTCATGCGTCGGGTTGTGGAAACCCTCAATGTTGGCGAAAACAAGATACGAATTGGTGTGGTCCAGTACGGAGACTCCCCTCAGGCAGACATTTATCTAAACTCTCATCCCACCAAAGAAGCTGTCCTTAGTGCTATCAGTGGTTTGCGTCGTCGTGGGGGAAGACAGCGCAACCTGGGCCAGGCTTTGGAGTTTCTTAGCAGTGATGTAATGACTGCAGCTCGTGGCAGCAGGCGGCAAGAAGGTGTCCCGCAGTTTGTCATAGCAGTCTCCAGTGGAGCCGCTACAGATAACATCCAGCAGGCCGCTGCTTCTCTCAAACGATCCAGAGTTGTACCTTTCAGTATTGGAACCAGAGACGTAAACCCAACAGAGCTTCAAATTGTCTCATATGTGCCTAACTTTTCCTACACTGTAGATGATCTGCCTGGGCTTTACACAGTCCAAGAAAATCTCATCAACACTTTGACAGAGACGTCCGATGAAGATTTTGCACGAATGGCACCAGTATTTCCAGATTATGAAGGTAATGTTTCATTAGAAAATAAAAGATTAGCCACTCTGCAAGCAATATCCCCTTTGTAATGTTATGAATGCTTTAAGAACTCAGCACTCATGGGTAGTAAAAAACTGCTGGATTGGATGAAGGCATTTGTAGAAGTTTCCACAGAAGATTTAGCCTAAAATATTTTAATATTTAATCATTTTGGTGCTTTTTTTTCAGCACCCAGCACCCCAGCACCATCTGGAGATGTAAAAAGGGACGTTGTTTTCCTTATTGATGGAACATCAGCGGTGCGTAATGAGTTCCCAGCCATTCGAGATATGATCCGGAGAGTCGTTGAAAAGCTGGATGTGGGTGTCGATGCTGTTCGGATCTCAGTGGTACAATACAGTGAAGAGCCAAAGGTGGAATTTCTTCTTAAAGCACACTCTACTAAAACGGAAGTTCTTAGTGCTGTGCAAAGGTTGAGGAGCAAAGGTGGAAGGGTCCTTAACACAGGTCGTGCTCTTGAGTTTGTGGGAAGAAACATCTACCAGCAGTCAGCAGGAAGCCGCGTTGAAGAGGGCGTTCCACAATTTCTCATTTTAGTCACTGGAGGCAAGTCCGCTGATGATGTGTCTTCACCAGCCGACCAGCTGAAGAGAAACCAGATTGCACCACTCGCTGTTGGATCAGGAAACGCTGACCCGGAGGAGCTAAGGCAGATTTCATTGAGGCCTGAATTTGCACATAAAGTCGACTCTTTCAGTCAGCTTCGGAATGTCGAGGATAAGCTTCTTGATTCAGTCAAAACCACATCCACCGCTGACATTATCACCAGTTATGTCCCTGCACCTCAACCTCCAGTAGTGACTGGTAAGAAAGACTTTCTCTTCTCCACTCTATTTGACAATAGATAAAAAGTTACTTTATTCTTGTAGAATGTAACTACCAGAGAATGCTTTCTTGTTACTAGTTTACTAATTGACCTGTACCTGGTGCATGTTGGACTGCAAGACATAAAATCCCCATTCTGTATAGGGATTTTATCTCTCTTTTTACACAACCAGTTCAGAGGAGTTTCAGTATCTTGGATCTTGTTCATAAGTGAGGGTAGGAAGGTGTTGGAGATTGATGAACAGTTTGGTGCAGCATTCGTAGCAATACGGTTGCAGGACCAGTCTGTTGTGGTGAAGAAAGAGACGAGCCAAAAGGCAAATCTCCATTTTGCTGGTCAATCTACACTCCTATTCACACTTATGGTCTTTATAACAAGACCTCAGATGTGTGGCTCAAATGAGCTCTGCTGGGTTACAGAGCTTTCACTCACAGAAAGGGTGAAGAGTTTGGTTACCCAGTAGGAACTCATGTTAGAGTCGCCGCTCCTTTTGTGGAATCTCAAGGTCTTCTCGGGCCACGCTGAAAGGACTTTGTCTTGTGACTGGCCTGAGAAAATCTTGGCTCCCCTTCCCAGAACTGGCGCAGGTGTATCAGAAGAGGGAGCACTGACAGATTCTTAACTGTACATGTCTGTTGTGATCATATTGCAGAAACTCTAAATCTTGGAAGAAAGGATGTGATATTCCTTATCGATGGCTCAGACAATACTGGAACCACAGGCATTGCTCATATACGTGACTTCATCTTCAACATTGTCCAACAGCTGGACGTGCAGCCCGATCAAGTGCGAGTGGGAGTGGTCCAGTATGCAGACAGAGTGAAGACTGAATTCTCTCTGAACTCTCATAACAACAAAGCGGCTGTTGTCTCTGCCATTAGGCGGCTAAGGCAGATGGGCGGCCGCTCTTCGGATCTCGCCGATGCTATTAACTACGTCATACAAAATGAGCTAAAGCCCTCTGCTGGAGTTCGTCCCATTGAGGCATCACAGCATCTTGTGGTTCTCACGGGTGGACGTTCGCCCCAAGATGTAGCAATTTTTGGGCCGCTTCTGAAAAGCTCTCGGGTGAACTGCATTGGTGTCGGCGCATCTGGTGCTGACGCAAGGCAACTTGCTCAGATCGCAACATCTACTGAAGATGTGATTCAAGTGCCAGCGTTCCCGTCCCTTCCATCAATCAGAGAGAGGTTAATTTCTAGGCTGAGTGGAAGGCTTGAAGACATTCCTACTGAGTTTCCAGGTACTGGACCAGTCAGTTTGTGTACACGCAGAACAAACTCAGAATATGTTAAGAGAAATAAGTGGCCTCATTTGAAATTGTTTTCTTGTCTTTGAGTTAAAATGCATGACTGAGTTATGTATACTAATCCCAGAAATATATGTTGTTTTGCTTGTTTACTATGCTATCATAGTGAGGTAAGTCCAATACATGCAGCAGGAGTCCAACAATAAATCGCAGTAACCAGGTGCGATTGAGAGAAATTCGAAAGACTGCCCTACTATAAAATCAATGAAAAGGCAAAAATTCGAATTTCTGTGCTTGCATGTAGATTCACTATTTCCTCAAATTGTGGGATGGGAAGTGTAAGTAATATCACAGGGGGGTAGTTAGTTAGTTTTGTTTATCTATTTGTTTTTTAATCTAATAAATACAAAACATAGTACTGTGCAAAGGTTTTAGGCAGGTCCAGAAAGTACAGTACAGTACAGATGGACATTATTGGAATGGTCAAATATGAGAACAAAATGCTTTAACTACTAGTAAGTAAAAGTGGCAATTCCAAGGACAAATTTGCAACTTGTTTTATGTTCTAACTCAAGTGGCAGAGGAAGAGGTAGAGTTCCATATATCAACGATAGAACTTGAACCTGTGGCCCAAGGGTACAGTATGGTAGCACTGCAAAATGTTCTACCTCTATGTATGTCACATCTTCTGCCTCTGTCGTATAAGGAAGTTAATTAATAAAATCTACAAAAATGTCAGACTAGTAAAATCTAGAAAATATAACAATGTTAACTATGTCTGGGTGAAATGTTAGTCTCTCCAATTGAGTGTGTATCCATCTTACAATTTTTTATGGGGTTCTAACCAGCCTTTTCACAGTACTGTAATGTAGTGGCTTTGAGGGATGTATATAAAAATAGTGGTGCATCTAACCTTTTACAATATTTTTCATAGATGGTGGTGAGCCTTCTGCGAAAAAAGCAGACATTGTATTTTTGGTCGATGACTCCATAAATGTGGGCAAAGGAAACTTCAAAGAGGTCATGGACTTTGTAATCAACCTGATTGACCTCTTCTACAATGACCGAGATGATCTGAGATTTGCCCTCGCACATTACGCCACGGATGTCACAGATGCCTTCTTCCTAAACTCATACCGAAACAAGGACGATATTATCAGCGCTATTGGCCGGGCTGAGTACAAAGGAGGGCGCCGGATCAACACTGGTGCCGCTATCCGCTACGTACAAGACAAGCATTTCATCAAAGAAAAGGGAAGCAGGAGAGACGAAGGCACTCCCCAAATCCTTATACTCATCACCGGTGGACGCTCAGCTGACGATAGCAAAACTGCAGCGCTTGGGTTAAAGAAAACTGGGGCCCGAATCTTTGCAGTGGGAGTTGGAGACATTTTGAAAGAGTTGGAAAACGTGGGGAGCGAGTCGTCCACAGTGGCCAGAGCAAGCACCTACCTGGAGCTGTCCGAGCTGAATGAACAGATCCTGGAAGCTCTGGACGACGAAGTGAAGGGGAAGCTGTGCGTCGGTTCTGAAGTTGCTGCTAAACGTAAGTGACAGTAGTTGAGATGTGTTGAAATTTACTGTATTTAGATCATGGGCACTCAAAATGCTTTTCTGGACCCACTTTCTCATCCACACATTCAATCATATACCGGTGTACAGTAAGCAGTAGGCAAAAACTCTACCACCTAAGCTACTGTCACCCCACTTTCAGCTGCAGCTTGTTTTTTCTTTTGCATTTGTCTATTCATCAGTTTCTTGTCTTCCAGCTTGCAACATCGAAGTCTTGGTCGGCTTTGATGTCGATGCCCAGAATGTCTTCAGTGCCCAGACCAACCTCCAGAGCAAGATGGGCGCCATCCTACAGAGGATTTCCAAGATGGCGACCATCAGTTGCTCCTCGGGGCAGGCTCCTTCAATTCAGATCGGAATGCTCGCCATGGGCTCGTCTTCTGATGCCGTGCAGCTCGATTTCACTGACAACGCAGACGTGCTGTTCGAGCAGTTCAGAGAACTTCGCACACGTGGGCCTTTTGTGCTGAATGGACAGACAATCTCGGCCTATAACACCAGGTTCAAAAACAGACAGGACAATGTTGTGAAGGTCAGTTAAAGCAATGCTACCATTTTACGTATATAAAATTCCTAGCCCTAGCAGCTTTAAGTTTTGTCCTGACTTCTGGGATACTAACCAACTCTATATAGAGCAAAAAATGTGAATCCTATTTTCTAGATGATATGCCAAAATTTTACAAAGGAGGTTGTTTAAATACTGAAAAGATAAAATAAAATAAAAAAATAACTTATTGGACACACACATTTACCAAATTTTAAATAAGAGTTACACATTTTAATAACTAGAGTGAAATGAACAAAGTTACAAAGCTAGAGACATGCGCTGTGATCTGGTATTATACTTACGTTCTATATTTTGCAGGTTGTCATTCATTTGACGGATGGCATGGATGCTCCCTATGCTGAAATGAAAAGAAAAGTTAATGAAATGCAGCAGTCAGGTGAAGAAAAAGACACAAAGACACACTATGCCCTCCTGACTTTGCCTGTCTTCCCTGTGCTCAAAATCAAATTGATATGCTTAATTAATTACAAACATTATGGTCAATTAAGTCTTAATAGGGAGACGGAATTGAATTCATATTTTGACTGTACTCTATAACAAGAACCAAGAGAGGAAAGAAGATGTTTGCCTAAATGTTCATAAAATCTAATAAATATATTTTTTATTCTCTAGGAGTTAACAGCTTCATTCTGGTTGGACTGGAGCGAGTGCCTAAATTTGAGGAGGCGGTGCTGCTTGAGTTTGGCAGAGGTTTTAGATACACCAGACCTCTTCGCGTCAACATCATGGACTTGGACTATGAGCTGTTGGAAGAACTTGTGAGTGCTATACGTCGTTCAACAGCATTTAGGAAGATCTCTTATGCTTTATTCTATTTATATTTTGTCCATTTTTTTTTGCCATTAGGACAGCATTTCAGAGCGGGAGTGCTGTGGCGTCCCATGCAAGTGTACTGGAACCAGGGGAGACAGAGGCGCAGTGGGATTTTCTGGACCGAAGGTACTGGCAATAATACTCCTACAACATGCCCTATGTTTGCTGTTCAATATGACTTTATTATTTCAGAGTTTTTTGTTGTTGTTTTTTAAATAAAAACTCTCTGGGCAGAGAGGTTGGCGCGCTTTCAGCAAGAAGGTCCTGGGTTTGATTCCTAGACCGGGTGGGCCTGTCTGCGTGTAGTTTGTACTGCCAAAAAAAAAAAAAGCACTTTAGGTTAAATCCTCGTTACCACTGACCAAATCTACTTCAAGATTGAGAGACGGGTCCCGGGTTGCCCCAGCAGAATTTCAGATTGGGTCGAGAGAAGAAATTACCTTACAAGGGCAATAAAGTAGATTTACCTCACTATATGTTATTGCTTGATATTACAGTGTCAGTGAGGAACCAAAAGTGAACACAAATTGTACCTGAACAATATGACTGTTTAGAAAGACGATTGTAAAGAACTTTGGCCAATATAAACAATTAGAAATATTGTTTTCCTTCAACTATAACAACTAATGCTATATTTTATCTTTAGGGTGATCCGGGTGGTCCAGGAAGCCAAGGACATCCTGGAGATGAGGGTGGACCTGTAAGTTTGAAATACCCTTCAGACTCACACTCAAACATTGTGTTGGATGTTTAGCCATATATATATATTTTGTAAATCTTTTCTGTTTGTTATTTTTTCTTCAGGGAGAGAGAGGTCCTCCTGGTGTGAATGGTACTCAGGGCTTCCAGGGGTGTCCCGGACAAAGAGGCGTCAAGGTGAACGTTTGGACATGAACATTCGTCATAATTCTTATTTTATGCTTTTCTTTTTATTTTAAAACCTTTTTCCCCTCTTTCTTCAGGGTGCACGAGGCTACTCAGGAGAAAAGGTAATGTCTAATGTCCAGAGTATTTATTTATTATTTAACTTTTTTTAAATATATCACAATACAATACAATACTAAGCCTTTGCATTAACGTCTGTCCTTTTACAGGGTGAACATGGAGAGCTTGGTCTTGATGGCATCAATGGAGAAGATGTCAGTTAAATTATGACAGAAATATTAAAGATGTAACTTGTGTATCCGACAAAGTTTAGAACTTTCTTTCCTTTTATTTTCAATATAGGGCATAAGCGGAGTTGCAGGACCTTCTGGAGACAGAGGAACCTTTGGCAGAAGAGTAAGCAATGACAACTTAACTTAAAATGTATTATGCACTTATGCGGCTTATCAAATAGTCACTTTTTTCTGTAGGGGCCTAAAGGTGCCAAAGGCCAAGCAGGAGATAGAGGAGAGATGGGAATCAGAGGAGATCCAGTGAGTATACAATCTACTGTACATATTAGAATATTGTTATCCTTAGAGCATGCACTGCAGAATTTGCCATGTTGCTCGGCTATAGATGTTACTGAGCGGTCTGGCTGAAAAATAAAAAGCCGACAAAATACAAAAGATACTGTAAACAATGGCATCCCACCATCTTTTGTCATTTTCATGGTCGTTATAGTCGTGATACTGTACATGTCAGACCTGTTTTCAGTCTGTTTCTAGATTGTAGGCATTCCGGTAAACTATCTTGTGGATATCTTGTGGACTTTTTTTGTTTTTTGTATGGTTTTTCACATTTTAATGTTTTTACAATAGGGTTTCAGTGGAAGAGATAACAACCAAGCTGGACCTAAAGGAGAGGCTGGTGATGCTGGACCTCCGGTAACAAACTAGCGTTATCATATTTTAGCTCAAGATTTTATTTTCTCCCATTTTCGCCTGCTTGACTGTGTTATTTGTAGGGTCTGCCGGGTGGTGATGGAAAAGTAGGCACACCTGGAGATCCTGGAAGAAGGGTAAGCTCTAATAATAATTTTGAATGATTTTACAGTCATGTTTTAGCCTCCTCTAATTAGAATATTCTTGCTGTCATTGTCTTAGGGACCCAATGGCAGAAGAGGACCACCTGGGCAGCCTGTGAGTCCAATCGCATTTCTATCCCCAACTTGTGATGTGTTTTGGTTGGATAACCGGGAACGAATATAAACGACAGTCCATTAGCCCGGCTTGACAACTGGAGATGGGTCCCCGGGGCGCCAAGTGGGGCACCCCAGCAGCGTCAAAGGATTGGTCTAGATTCATTTTATTCATCCTGAAGGAAATTTTGGACACACAGGCTGCCACACATACAACAAACAAAACAAAAAAACAAATACATGATGACAGGACATGCCATTCAAGGCAGAACATTACAAACACAATCACAGTTCTGCCTTTTGGCCTGAGTTTAGGAGAATCTACAGCATCGTCCGGATGGGAGCAGCTAATACTGGGTGTGCAGGACATGGGATGGATCTGAGATACTTTTCCTTGCTTGTTTGATGACAACCTCCTCAAATATGTGCTGTAATGATGGGTACTATTTTACTCCCATCAGTTTTTGTGCTGTGTGCAACAATCTAGTCAATTCTGATTTTATTTTGACTGTCATTTTCCCGAACTACACAGACATTGCGTAACTTATTAAGCTTTCAATGACAGCATGCTAAAAAATACGCATATTTTTCTGCTCAACACCAAATACTCTTAGTCTACGCAGAAAGTGCTGTCTTTGTTGTATCTGGCTACAGACTGAGTTTACATGGACGTCCCACATGAGGCTGTGTCAAATACAAATGACACATTTCTCGATGAAGATCAATAAAGTAAACCTTCACCTTACTTAGACCAGGCCCACTCAATTTCTACATTATTTCCCATTCAATCATATCATAGTTATGTGCTGTATCTGCAACCTAAGGATGTTTATTTGAGCTATTTTCAATCTTCCCACACACATTTTGTAATCTGGAATGGACCTTATGCTTAAAATAGTTGTCTAATTTCAAACTATTTTTCTATTGAATAGCAAAGAGAAACCTTCTGTCTAAGTCATCTTTCTCACGATTCTGTATAATTTTTCTATTCTATCCCTATTGGGCACACAAAGCACATTGCAGTGACATAAAGGGGCTATTCACCCGTTTCCATTCACTCAGACAACAGAAGCCACTGTATGTTTCAGAATGAGGAAAATATGCAATTAGATATTTCTTACAAAATCGTTTAACCTTTCTCCATTTTTAAGTATTTTTTGCATATGTTTCTAAAAGGGAGCTGCTGGTCGGCCCGGTGAAAGGGGTGAGCCTGGAGAGCCCGGCATCGCAGGATCTCGAGTAAGTTTATCATTAAGGAAAGTATTTTGCAGATCGTTCAATTTGAAAAGGATTTGCCAAAAAGCTTGTGTCATACTGAACATAGTGTGAAGCAGTTCTTGGCAGTGATCGGGCTATGACACATTGTTTTGACTGGATCAGATCTCTGCAGCTGAGTTTCTGTTCACTGTGTTTGATAGGGGCCAACGGGACCAAATGGACCACCAGGAATTAAAGGAGAGGAAGGAAATCCCGGGCCACGGGTGAGTTAAAATGTCAACACAACAAACTAGTGTGGTGGCTGTAAAATAGCATCCCTTTCTCATTATCCTATCTATGAGTATGACCACACTGAGACATGTGGTTCCTTGTATTCAGTGATTTTCAAACTAGTGTAGCCATTTTTGCTATATTTTCTCATGTACAGTACTGCACTTTCAATATACAGACATACACATTTTGAAGGGAAATGGAACTTGTTTAATCTATCGCTCAAATTCAAAACACCATCACCAATGAGATAATACACCCAATAAAAAGTACTATATAATAAATATATCAAAACATGACAAATTTGAGTAGTGTTCTTTTATTTTAAAATGTGTTATGTCTAACAAAATGAAGGAAAAGCATCATGAGGATGGAAACTTTGTTTTTGGTCCACTCATTCCTGGGATATTTGAGACTTCCATGCAGGCCCACCTTAATGTACCCATAGGCCCCGGGGCATAAACAGAATTGTTAACCCCTATCCCCCCAAAGCGCAAACCCTAAGCCTAATGCTAACCTATAACCCTAACCCTAAATCCCACAAAAACCCTAACCCTGCTACTCCTATATGTATCCTATATGTCATGCCGCAAAGTGAAGTGATTGACATGAAAATCAACGAATCACCTTTTCTTTTTTTCTCCTTAATGCTGATAGGCCCTTGACTATGGTAGGCCCCTGGGCTCCAGCCCCTGCTAGCCCATTGGTTAAGGTGGCTCTGCTTCCCTGGTGAAGGTTCTACCCTAACCCTGGGTAGAATCCACCCAAAACCTACTTTACCTTCTACCACTATTGCTGGGTGAAAATCACCCAAACATGCGCCTGCAGGAAAAAAGTTTTGGATTAGGAAACACACAGGCCATCAAAGATGTCAAAGACAACGCTGAAGCTACCCAGAGACCAATGACACCCAGATAAACGCAGCATCATGAAAATCACATACATTTATTTTCTCCGGTGAAAACCACCCGGCAATGGTGTTCTAGTTACCCTCTTAACCAGTTCAGCTTTACCGAAATCTAAAAGCTTCTTGACTGGAGAGTATACAGCCTATAGGCCAGTGTAATGCCTAATTTGAAAGCTAAGACCTACGAAACTGTGCTAAGATTTTTCCTTGCATTGTTGCCACGTTGTCGTCAATGTTTTGTCCTATTTTTTTTAAAGTTTTTTCATCGCTATTATTTGTCTCGTTTTTGTAACATTTTGGCTGTGTTTTGAGTTTTTTTTATCGTTTCTTTGTCGCCTTTTTTGTTACTTTTGTGTCACGTTTTTGTTGTGTTTTCATCCTAACTTACGTCTCGTTTTCACTGCTATTTTCACTCTTTTTAGACTTGGGTAATGCCAAACTGGAGAAAATGTGTTTGGTTTAGGTGGGGGTTAAGTGCTTAAAAAGTGTTTAAATATTGTTCACAAATTTGAGCATATAAACATAGTAATAGTTACAATCTTTGAAATTATGACATATTCATGTTTGTTTAACACAAACGTATTGATGGTTAATTAGAAAGATCGGTGCTTAAAAATAAGGAATTATAAAAGAGACATCTTTTTTATGCCAGTTTTTTTGTTGTTTTGTCACAGGGTCCTGGAGGAAGCCCTGGCCCAATTGGAGAAAGGGGAAGACGGGGAGCTCTTGGTCGCAAGGTAACACCATCATTGAACTTACGATAGTTTAGATTGGAATAACGCCTTCCTTCATGGACTTGTTTTGTTTCTAAATACAATGTCCTAATCCCTACGCCCTAAGCTCTCACATTACTGGACACACATCTACACCTCTCCATAGGAAAACATTATGTGCATTCAGCGAACACATGATCCAAATTAAATACCTTATTTTTTTTTAATTAAGGCTGTCTGTTAGGGTTGATTTTGTATCCTTTTCATTTTGTTTCCATAGGGAGAGCCGGGAGATCCAGGACCGAACGGTATCCAAGGGCCGCTGGGTCCAAGAGGAGAACCTGTAAGTTCAGCTTTTATTATTGCAGAACTACCTGCATTAGTTTGGAATATTGTTTTGAAGTCTTTCCATAAAATGACTAATACTTGTATCTACAAACCTCGCAGTCTGGTCAAAAGTAATTGTTGCTCGAAAGAAATCTAAATTAGCAATTTCTCTAGAACCAATATTCTATTGCCTTTGCTGTTGGCTTTATTAGTCTGGACAGTATAGTGGGCAACAGTGCAAAGACATTTCACACCAGCTAGACCATTGTGTATTAGTTTTTCAGTAAAAGGTTTGACATTTCGAACATAAAACTTCACTAAATAGTATACTGAATAATCTGTTTTTTTGTTCACTTTATGGCACGTTGGGGGGTACTCAGAGTATAAATGAATGCCTCAAGCGGTGCATGGAACAAAAAAGGTTGGGAACCACGGGTGAAGTGCAGTGGTTCCCATCCTATTTTGTCATTTATACCCCTTGAGTCGTCAATTTATCCTCCAAGGACCACCACATTTTAGGATCTTGCCAGAATGTTCACAAAGCAATCAACTAAATTTAGATTATTCTATTAAAAAACAAACAATAATACTCGGAAATGCCAGCCTTTGACCATTAAAAAGAACTGTTCTGTGGAAGTAACGTTGAAATTATACTCAGTTTCACTTTTTCTTAATTCATACTGAAGTAATTCAAGGGTCCCCGTACCCCTGTTTGGGAAACACTGGAGTAGTACGTCAAGATTGACTCAAGAATGTAAAACGCCTGGATTGTTTCAGTCTCGTGTGTTTAATGAGAGATTCATGCCAACAATTTCAATTCAGAAAACGAGGAATATTGTTTTATAGCCCTAAAACGTTTGCACGTTTGCAAAACAAAACATCTGATCATGTTTTGTTGTGCTCAGGGAGAAGATGGCAGGGACGGGGCTGGAACTCCTGGACCTAAAGGAAGAAAGGCAAGTGATTTTGTTTATTTTCTTCATGGCTGTGCAATTACACAATAATAATGAATAGGAACATAATGCACCTTGTTTACGTAGTTAAAATAAAGTATCTGGCAATAGAAATTACTGCTTACAGTTACTTCTCTGTGGGCTCCTTTTCTATTTCTATTCTGCCTTATACACTGCAGGCAGAAAAACAAACTCCTGGGCTAAGTCAAGAGCTAATGGAGGTTGCAGTAAATTAAACTAAACTTACAGAAATGTGACTGTCAATTTTCCCCTACTACTTCCCACCACTATCACCAATCCACAAAGGCGTAAGGGATGTGTCTTGCCCAACAGCACAGATTGAACATACCTTAATGGTCACCTGATGTGCCACCTGAGCCAGCAATACCTGCAAATTAGCTGACGATAAAGCAAATTACTGCGACAAAAATGGACCTAAAACATATATCTTTTTAATCCTCTGCCCGCAGGGAGATGAAGGCTTCCCAGGATTCCCAGGACCTAAAGTAAGTCACATCCAGATGTCTTTTTAATGTGGTTATCTGTGTCTGCTGACATCTTTCCAAGAGACACTGGAGAATTATGTGCAACAGTAGCGCACATGTTGTACTGCGAAATACAAATGATTTATCTGTGTGCAAATGCTATGAAGTGGAGGTAAACAAACGAATAGAAGAGATGGAAATAGGAACCAGACATTGCAAGGTGAGACTTAATTGTAGGTAGAAACTGAAAACATGTGTCTTTGTTCGTGCAGGGAGCCGCCGGAGATCCTGGAACAAAAGGAGGACCAGGGAAAACAGGGAACAGAGGACAGAGGGTAAGAAATCCGTCTGGTATATTTGTAATAAATGTAGATTTTTGTATCCCATTGCTGGGCTTGAAATGGAATCGCTTTTCATTTGGCTAAAGTTCTGAAATCAGAAGGGGGGAAGGTCAAATGCTTAATGCTTTGGTATGAAATCTGATGAGATGGAAATGAGTAATGAGTTTAATATTGAAACATTTCTTTGTTTTATGCTATTTATTTTCAGGGTGTCTCTGGAAACATGGGCTCACCTGGTCAAGGGGGAGAGGTCGGATATCCTGGCCCTTATGTAAGACACTTTAATGCATTAGGATTGTTTATATCAATGTTTGTATCAATGTGCCACACTGGAAAAAGAGCCATCTGACAATGAGGGGATTCTGATTCTGAAATGAGATGAATAACTTCCCTTGAATTAAGGCACTTTATGTTTAATTTGAGTCTCTTTGAACTAGCCTCAAATAAGATAAATATGCTAATGCCAATGGAACAAGCAGAAATCACACTTGGAGTCAGAAAAAATAACTTTTTCACTTGAAATTATATAAAATAATCAGACTTAAGATAAATGTGTGCTTGTTCCAGAGGTTTTATCTTGTCTTAGACTAGACTAAACCTTCTCAAACTTTAGGTTTAATCTCTTAATTCAAGTACATTTGTGTCATTTCTTCTTGAATATAATTATTCTTTTTCCAGTGCATGAAGGGCATTGGGGGATAATGTGGGTTGGGGCAGAGCGTGCTCGGGTGGACTGATGATTTGTTTTTGAAAAAGAAAAAATTAAATAACCGTTGAAAGTCAAGCTTGACTCATGTGGTCATGCCCCGCTGTGCTTCATTTTCGCAGGGTGAGAAAGGTCCCCGAGGTCCTGGGGTTGTGGTATGTCTTTTTTATTACTCGTTTTGAAGAAAAAAAAGTCAAAAATAAAATAACTGATATCACTGCGCTCGCATTTCTAAAAAAAATCTCTCTTGTGTACAGCAATGTGACTTGGTTAAGAAGATCCGAGATAATTGCCGTAAGTCCCGCCCAAAAAAAAACAGTCGCTTACAAAATGATTTTTAATTCCTTCCTTCCATTAATGAGCTTTATGTTTTTTTTCTCTTCCAGCTTGTTGCTATGGTAAGTGCATCTCAGACACTACTTCTAACAACAGTCAAGCATAGTCACAAGTTGGTACAAATAGCCACACATAAAGATTGGAGTGGGCAGTGTAACTGAAGATATAACGATAGTGCTTGCTTGGGCGAGGTCTGCCCTGGGTGTTGTTCCAGTGGACTGTAGGGCTGGGTACCGTGACATATTTTTTTTTTTTGATACTGGTGCTTAAACAGTAACTTAAACTTGTTTTTTCCCGATAACTATATTAAAATATTTCTCATATAAAACCATAAAACAGATAATAATGTTAATTCAGTCCTTTCCTTTCCCTTCCATTTAATTTGTTTTGCATTTGTATCATTATTTTGAGGTGAAACAGCAAAGAAACCTCCTTTAAACGCAAAAGTTGTTCAAGTTGTTTCCCTCCCAATTTTTCCCCTAATATTCCTGCAGTTTTCCCCCCATTTTTTGCAAATGTTTATTTTTTCCCCCAAGGTTTTTTTTTCCCCCTCCACATTTAAAATTTTTTACCCAACATTTTTTCCACTTGTTTTTCCAAATTTGTTCCACTTTTTTTCTCAATTGTTCCATATTTTTTCAAAACATTTCTATCGTTTTTTTTCTACTTTTTTCTCAATTTCACCCCAAAATTTCCCATCTTTTCCCCCCAACATTTAATTTTTTATTCCCTAAAATTTCTCCACATTTTTCCCACCCACTTTTTTCTCAATTCTCCCCCTTTTTTCATTTTATTTTTAACTTGTGTTTCACTTTATATTTCTTTTAAAATTCGGTGACCAACAGCGTCAAAACTTGAATATGAAGATTTTATATTTCTTTTCGGTGCCTGATTCCAATACTTTTACTTACAGTATCCTACATAAACCTTTTTTTTTCGATACCAGACAGCCCAGTATCAGCCCTAGTGCACGGTCTATCACTCAACCCACTGCACCACAATGTTTCCACCTTTATCCTTCTCCAGGTAAAGACGAGTGCCCTCTCTATCCGACGGAGCTCGCCTTCGCCATGGACTCATCCGAAAACGTGGGCGCCGCGTTCAACGGCATGCGCGAGACGGTCCTCAACCTGGTCCGCGACATCACCATCACCGAGAGCAACTGTCCCAGGGGCGCCCGCGTGGCCCTGGTCATGTACAACAACGAGGTCACCACGGAGGTGCGCTTCGCCGACGCCATGAAGAAACGCGCGTTGCTGCAGCACATCGAAGGACTGCAGACGAGGAGGACGGGGAAAGAAAGGAACCTGGCCACGGCGATGAGCTTCGTGGCGCAGAATACCTTCAAGAGAGTGCGCAGCGGGTTCCTGATGAGGAAGGTGGCTGTGTTCTTCGTCGCCGGGCCTGTTTCGAACACGCAGGCCGTCTCCAGAGCGGCTCTCAAGCTTCACGACGCTGGGATAGCCACCGTGCTGCTGGTCAACAGTGAGAATAGACAGCTTTCAAGAGCACTGCAGGTAAAAGGCCATGGTTTTCTGACTGTAATACTTAGTTTAGGCCAATCATGCTCAATCGTTGAGTCTCTGAAATTTGCTGTCAATGTAGTTTCTCTTTGACAACAAATTAAGCTGCATGATGGATGTACAGTAGAAGTGATTAATCAATGCTGTATTTTAAATATTGGTTCTCTTTTTTTTGCCGCCCAGGTAAACAACACAGCTCTGGCCCAGGTCATTGTTCTCCCCAGCAACACGGGAAGTGCCCAGTACAAAAACGCCCTCCAGAAAGTCAAGAGCTGCCATGTCTGCTTTGGTGAGTGGAAATGTGATTGAAGGGTTTTCTGGAAATGCGTCCTCGAGACCTTACATGTGTTTATCATTCATCCATCGTCTGCCGCTTCATCTGGCGCCTAATTGCGTGGAGACTCCTCTCTTTCCACACGTCCTCCAGCTTCTTCCATGTACTCATTACTACTTCCTACTTTTGTTCAGATTAAAACATTACTCCACATAACAAAACTAAAATACAACTCCTACTACAGCATCAGTGGCTCTGAGGCCTGAATGTGAAACGAGAGACGACAAACTAAGATTCTGGCAGGATTTTTTAGCTGCTGCGCTTGGCTGCCATTCCATACATGTAAGCTAAGACCCTCTAGAATTCAGTCACTGAGCTTTAAGTACTTGTTACTTTAGGATCTGGCAACCTAAAGTAGCAACCTTAAACTTTAGGTATAAGGGTTCCAAACATTTTTGGCTGGGACCCCAAAATTGACACATAAACAACTCGGGACACCCTTTGTATAAAGTTATTGACTCTTACACTACTTTAGGGAAGAACAACAAGTTAAAATCAAGTTAATATGCATCTAAACAGTTTATTTTGAATAATTGAATGGATTTCACTAATTACAGGCTGGTTTACACTAAAAAAACGTACGAAAAACAGGAGCATTTTTCTTTTTGCTTCCACTTGAATTCATTTGGGGACCCCCACCCAAGGCCTCACGACCCCCCGAGGAGTCTTGACCCCCACTTTGGGAACCACTGCTTTAGGGGACAGAGATTGTGGAAGTCGGAGAGAGTCTCTTTGTGATTATTTTCAAACTTGCTTGTAGACACTGGCAACCTAACCTAATACAGTGGAAATGGAGGAAAATGTACATTTTTTAAATTTTAGTCAAGATTTAGTCAAATAATTCTCCTTATTCTAGTTTTTGTCTAGACTGAAATTGCATGTAAATTTAGTCGACTAAATCTACTAAATCTACTCTTATAATATTTATATCTAATCAAGGTCCTCTGCTCATGTTTCTTCTCCCACATGAACAGAGCACAGACCTGTTCCTTTGGCAGTGAATTTAAATGACCCGAGGCTCTTTCATACTGTCATTGGAAGATCATTTTAGCCACATCTTTTCATTTATATCAAAGTTTAGTCGGCGAAAATATCTGGACGTTTTAATCATAGTTTAAGTCTCACAAACAACTTTTAAAGGAACTATACGGAGTTTAAAAATGTTAAAAATGATGTATTTCCTACCCCCCCTCACTGAAAAGTTGTTACTTCGGGTCCGAAGTGCCGGCATGCACGAACTTAATATAGAGGTGGCAGTAGTGAGTATAAAAGGGCCAACTTGCATCTAGCCCCTTTAATGTAGTTTTAGTGTCATTTAAGTCAACCCAGAAACCAAAAAAAACTTTGTCTAAAATTGTGTTGAAATATTTTAGTCGACGACGTTCTAGGTCTGTCTGATAGGTCATGTTTATGAAATATTTTGAATAAAATTGTATTCTTTGACTTGACTTTTGGGCAGTGGCTGTTGTAGTTGTAGTAACAGTAGAAGCTGTAAAGGTCGCAGTCGTACAGGAGTGGTAGTTGTAGAAGCACTTCTGTGGGTAGAAGGGTCGGAGTCTAGTTTAGATCAGACGATAATCCAAATTTCTTTTTTTCCCTTTTAGACGGCTGTTCTCCCGACCAGATGTGCGACTACACCCCCCCTCAGTTCGGCCGTGACAAGAGAGCTTACGTCACTGACGCTGACATCGACCTGGCTTTTGTGATCGACAGTTCCGAGTCCACTTACCCGGTCGCCTTCACCGAGATCAAACACTACATCGCTCATATCGTGGAGCAGCTGGAAGTATCTTCAGACCCCATGACCTCTCTCCACCAGGCCAGAACCTCCGTCATCCAGCAAGCTCCTTATGAGTACCTACGGAACGGATCCGGATCGCCCATTCACGTTGACATCGGCTTGACGGAGCACCGGTCTGCACAGAGCGTAGTGAAATACCTGCTCCAAAAGACGCCGCAGTTGGAAGGAGGAAGAGCATTGGCAGCCGCGATCGAAACCACCGTGCAGAATGTTTTTGAGCTAGCGCCACTGCCCCGGGACCGCAAAGTCCTCATGCTGTTTGTGACTGGAAACGTGGAGGCGGACGAGGCTAACTTGGTGCGGATCGCCACAGAGGTGAAGTGTCGAGGGTATTTCCTGGTGATTTTCGGAGTAGGAGACGGAGTGGGCGCAGGGGATGCCAGAGTCCTGTCCCGAATGGCGTCAGAACCCTCTGAAGTGTTCTTCAAGAGGATCAACAGCCTCTCGCAGTTTTACGACAAGCACATCCTCACCTTCGGACAGCTCATGCCCAAATACGTCACCAGTGAGTAGATTTTTCCGAATCTCTGTACCGTTCACTGTTAGCGTTGGCAGGTCAAGGCCATGGAGAGCAACAGTGGAAGCAATACAGTAACCCCATTCATTTTTCTCATTGAATTTTTCAGAAAAAAATATATAAAGAGCTTAAAGACATACATTACCACCTATGGCAGGGGTGTCCAAACTTTTTTTTTTTATCACGGGCTGCACTTTGAAGTTCATACAGCGTTAAAAGCCACACATCTGTCAATACACATTGCGTGCTTTTAAGAGAGATTTTAACCACACCACATCTAGACTTGGAACATTAATACAGCTCAGATTCACAGAAACATTTTATTTTTTGAGGCCAATTCAACAAGTAGCTTGAGGGCCACCAAAGGGTTGGTCTAGGGCCGCATCTGGACCCCAGGCCGCACTCTAGGCACCACCATGTCATACCCCATTCATGTGGTAACTATTGATAATAACGGCATTATATTCAGTGAAAGCACATACAGTATAATTATAGTCACGAGTTTCCCCATGCGATTACCATCCGAAATGTATAAGGTCAAAGGCTTTTTTAGGAATAGTTTTTTTTAATTTCAAGACCATTTACACTATAGATTCTCACTGAAGGCATTCATTTATGAATATACATATAGAATTACACTATGTAATTATGTTTCAAACAAAAAAAAGTAAATTGAAAATTGAAAAGTGAATAGACTTTTGCATTGATTACTGCTTTGCATTTTTGAGACAGGAGACGACCTTATTATATGAAGCTTATTAAGAAAATGCCAAGAATAAAGGGGTGGCAACTTTGAAGAATTTAAAATATAAAACCTATTTTATTCCACCCTTTTTGTTTCCCACAGAATCCCATGTGTTTATTTATAGTTTAATATCTTTAATCTTTAATGTGAATCACATACAGTAAATAGTGTCGGAAATAAAGAAAAGCCGATACATAAAAAGCTCCTATGGCGGTCGTTATTTCAATGGGGAGAAATTGATAGAAAATGTACAAATAAAACCATTATTCCTTTAGCATTCCAGTACGTTCTACTAAATACCTATTTCAAACATGTTCAATGGGTCTCAAAAGGAATAGGCTGACAGAGGTGTTTTATCGACTTGCATCAGGTTGTGGATTTCTTCCCCTCTCACGTTTACAAAACTTTGCCATCCGGCGTGCCTCGACTTGGCTGCACAAACCACTTACCACTCCATTAAAATATCGTTGGAAAGTTCAGACCCGAAGTGGGATCAAAGAGTCTGTGATCCATAAAATAATAACTTTATGACCAACAGATGTGTGACGTAGTTTTCAGTGACACCAAATAACAATGTTCTTTTGCACTGATCTCGTTCCAGTTGAAAATGCCTTTTACATGTCGCCTGAAGTGTCCAAACACTGCCAGTGGTTCCAGAGTGACCAGCCGCTGAAAAACCCATTCACAGTATCGGACCAGGAGTATGTATTAAATCTCAATGCAATTATTACGGTCTATACTTTACACTTTTACATGCAGTGCTCACTGGCCTCTCTCTGTGTTCACAGGAAACATGAGAAACACCACGAGAAACAACAAGAAGTTCACCATCATAAAACACATAAAGGTTTGTGAGGAAATTGTGGGATTAAAGAGTGTTAACTCGTTTCAATATGATGTGGTACATACAAAACATGCACAACTGTGTACAGAGAGTGTTGTTTTCAGTAGTTTTTATGTGATTTGGGAAATTACCATAAAACAAAAGGAACAGGGGTGCAGCTAATCAAAGCATTTTAGGGATCATTTTGTTGGAATACATTCAATTTATCTTCAATCAGTTCAGACACACACATAAGGAGATAATAACACAAAGCTCTTTGGATTGTAGTTCAAATTTCTTTATTCCTTTCATTTACTAAAGAGTCATGGAAAATACTGCACATACAAGGGAAAGTTATTTTCCTTTAGCTACATGCTGGTGAATTCAGTCAGTGAAACCTTCTTGGTGTCTTGTTGAATGTAAGAGTATTATTTATATATTAATTGAAATGTCCTTTCTCCAGCAGAAACAGACGACGTCCTCCACGTCTTCAACATCACCTCCTCCAGTCTGAAGCTGCGTTGGACCAGCCCAGACCCGAAGCACTTTGTTTATTTCGAGGTGGCGATCACGCGTCTGAATGACCACGCCATGGTCCTGAAGACTAATGTGTCCGGGACAGACCTGTCTGTGGACAATCTACAGAGCGCACAGTCCTACCACGCTGTAGTCACCGCGCACACAGCGGACGGGCACATCGTATCCACACGCAAAGGCATCATCACCACCAGTAAGTAGAATGTATGTGGAGATGCACCGATCCAGCTTTTATGCTTCCGATACCGATACTGGGGTTTGAGCATCTGCCGATATTCGATATTAACCAATACCAAGAAGCTTTCTTAAAAGTCCTCTTATTTTCATTGAGAGATCAGAGAAGTATTTTCTTTTCATGATATTACAGATCAATTATATCTATTAATAAACTAATGGAAAAACATTCAACAAGGATCACTGGATTTTCGACACTATCCTTGGGACAGGCTATTTTACATTAACACATGAACAACTTGTGCATTACAAATATCTTATATCAGCTTTTCATAAACTAAATACAAACACTTGGCCGCTCCAGCTGTGGCCGATTTCATTTTATTTGGCTACAGGTATTACTATCATAGTTTTTGACCCAGCCTTGTTGCCGTTAGCATTAGCATGCTCCCACTAGCTTTAGCATGCTGCTGCTATCCGTGGCATTTTGTGCTGCGATCAAAAAACTAATTCAGCGTCTTAATTCTCCAGGTTCTTCCCTTCAAAATGATATACAACATGCCTATATGGATTTAGTTGGTGAAAGTTGTTTTTTAAAGCGGTGAGAGCCAAAACTGGTATCGGTTCAGTATCGGATATTTGTAGCTGATTCCCGATATTGTTTTTTTTCCAGTATTGGCTCCGATATCCAATACCAGTATCGGATCGGTGCATCTTTAAATATATTGTTTATGGGATCATAGTGAGAAAGTGTAAAATGTTCTCCCCTCACAGTAAGAATTCTGGGTCCAGATCATGTGAGGCTTTCTGTGAGTTGCATGGTAATTAGTATTTTTCTGTTTTTGCAGAAGCAGCAGAGCATAAGCCTGCCATTCTCAACACTAACACTGTAACTACAACCACAGCTCCTCTGGAAAAACCGGTAACAGGTAATGCACATTGTTCTACATTATAAATAAGTTCAAGCACATGCATTCCATTAACATTATCTGCCATGAACATTTTCCTTCATCTTGAATGTACAGCAAGCCCGTCTCAGTTTAACATACTTGTGGAGTGAGACTTTACAGCTGTTGGATCTAATGGGAAACGCATCACTGAGCCATAAGGACATCTGCACAGACATTTAGATAATCTGTGACAGTTGTTGGCAAAGATACGGTCAATTGAGGGCTATTTGAAAGATCAATGGGGTATAATGATCTCCATAATGTGGCCACATAAAACAAATTGGCGGGTTGTTTTTCAGGGTCAAAAAACTCGTAATATAGGATAACCACAAGCGTGCAAATGCCTTAGACGAGCTTTTGAGAAATAATTCAGTCCTTACCCCCTCACTACCTTTTCATTACATAGTGTTGGGAAAATGAGCGATGTTCTTATGAGACCTCGAGTTGTAAAGGAACATTTCTTAAGTAGGGGGTATTGCAGGGGGTATTATGGGGTGATGTAATTCATATATAGAATTAGACACAGCAAAACGCCAACAAAGAGATGACTGAATGTGTTACGTGTAACATTGTGCAGGGAGTAGAGATGTCTCTAACACTTTACATTAGCATTTTGAGTGGTTTGCTCACAAGAAGAGGGTCCAGTTTCAATTCCCAGACCATGTGAGGCTTTTCTTTATACAGTATAGTCTACAGCAGGGGTAGGCAAGTTTGCGTCGTGGAGGGACGATTTTCATCATCATTCCCAAAACACCCAAGGGCTGAACCTCAACATTGTAGCCTAAAGTAAAGAACTATTGTCTTCAAATGCCAATGTTTTACCAGGGGTTCCAAAGTGGCAGGGCTTTGGGACCCACCATTACCCGAGGATGTCAAGCCGAGGATCCAAATTAAACTGTAATTTGTCATATATTGTATAAAATATTGTATTTTCCACACAAGTTTTTTTTGAACAAGCCATAGATATTCCATTAAGACTGAAATTATGATAAAAACCCAATAACATGGAAAATATTGAATAAAAGTTCCCTATAGACTCGCGACCCACTGAAAATTGGTTCCGCGACCCACTTTTGGGTCCCGACCCACCAGTAGAGAATCACTGTTTAACATTATATATGACCAAGCGTGATGTTTTTAAAATACTGACACTATTTCTAGCATTTTAGACTACTTTAACAGGTATTTGATCTCTTATTTGCACAATAATATTTCTCAAAATCGTCTTGGGGGCCAGAGGTTCTGTGCTGGAGGGCCGGATTTGGCCCCAGAGCCTGACGTTGCCTACCCCTAGTCTACAGGGTATTTCAGTATGTTGCTCCGGTGTCATTGAGGGGTCATCAAACGCAAAGGATCTTAATCTCCCTAAAACCTCTGCACACGACTCACTATTGTAACTTTCTGACAAACTCCTTTCTTTGATAATCCTTTAGTTTACTCTTTTGAACCCGCTCTTCCTCTTTGTAATAACAAAACCACCATTGTACTTTGCCAAATACTCTCACGTAGAAGTGAATTGTGACTGTTTCAGCAGTAACCGCTAATGTATTTAACTTTTTTGACTCCTCAAACCTCTCCTCTCTCCCTTTCTCTCTCCATCACTACTCTTTATTTTTTGCATGTAGCACCGAATGAGTTTGCAGACCCTTGCGTTCTTGATTTTGACCCGGGGGAGCCCTGCAAAGACTATAAGGCTCTGTGGTTCTTTGACTATAAGAACAGACTCTGTGCACAGTTCTGGTATGGAGGGTGCGGAGGCAATGACAATAGATTTGCGACTGAAGCGCTCTGCTTGAAAAACTGCATGGAGACAGGTAAGTTGATGATAACGGAGATGCCTGGAAGGGGAAGACCCACCGCTGTCTGGCTTCTTACCCAGATTAAAACCTGCAGGCTGCGATAAGATAGAAGTGAAGTTGCTTGCTGCCTGCCTGCTGCCTCAATATGCAGGTGTTTCTGGGGTTTAAAGCAGACAAGACCTGCTTTAAAGGGAATGTGCACTGCAGTATGATACAACAGGCATGATTTGAAAACTGAGTGAATGTTGAAATATCTTTGGTTGATGTTTCCACAGAGCCAGAGCCAGAACCTCAGACAGAAGTGAAGCAGGTTGAACAAAAGGAGGTCCTGCCAGAACCAGCCAATCTACGTATGTGCTTGTGATTTTACAATGTTGAAGATGGGCCTCAAATCAAAATACTGTCTGAAAAAGGAGACTTAATGTGCATATGACACATTAGACACACGTTTAACACAATTATATTCAAGATTTTGCTCAACATTTAACCCAGCTTTCTTTAGTTTGACCATTTTTGTGATGTTTATACTTTCACTTCCTGGACACTGACAGGAAGTGACATCGATAGAGGCAAACAACTTTAAACTGTTGCTGTGCCAACCATGTTATGTCAAATGAGTGAGTCAAACTGCTATGGAACTTTACCTCTATCGATACAGACGGCATCTCGTCATAGAAGGGGGCGTGGCCTCGCCAAGGGGAAAATAGAATCTTTTGGGAAACACAGTTTTTCACTCTTTATAGCCATTTTCTGGTCAAAATCAAAACTTATTTAGCACATACATATAAAGTCAAGCCTAAATCGGGTCCATATGGATGTTTATTCACAGCAGATTGTTCAATAGAAGCTAAAAAACGGCAGTTGTAGCTAGCGTTAGCAATAGCACGATGCTAACATGTTGCATCATGTTAGCATTCTCCGTATTTTTATGTATTTATGGGCTGTTGAACCACTTTGCTCCACTCCATTTCTTTTTATCTTTATTTAGTAGAAAACCATATCAATAATTCACTATTTGTTAAAGTAGTTTTTGAATAATTAGAGAAAGTTTAGATTTTTTTCAAAATTGTTTCCCTCCATAACTGTTTTCAAACATGACCATATATGAGCAATTCCAGAGATGCCGTCTGTATCAACGTATGTCAATTCCTGTCAGTATCTTAAGAAAATAAAATAATTTTTATGCCCAACATTTAATCATTAAAATTGCTGCTTCACTGAAATGAAATAATTACTTACAACACATGTTATACATATAATAAGTCATATTTTCAAAGGCATTGAAACCTGTCATATGCACTTTAATACTGAACTCGTCTGGAGGTTGGTTTGTCTTAACTTTAGAAAAAGCTGTGTTAAAATGATCTTTCTTGTGAGACAGAAAATACTATTCTGATTGAACCGTAAAGAAAAAAAAAAATGCATCAAGAAAATCACTGCTGTTAAAAGCTGCCTGACATTTTCTATTTGCCAAGCTTCACCAATGCCGTTTCTCCAAAGCTATTGTCCCACCGGCCACGTTTTACATATTACTGCTTTGAGTTCTGCCAAGGAAAACTTATTTTACCTCCACAAGCTCCTGCCACATGTGTTCTGCATTAAAATGATTGTTTGCATCGAATATGAAGTTAAAGGTTTCATAATCTCTGGTCAGAGCACTGCCAACATGTAATAGCCCCAGTTTTCCTTTAAGTTTGCATTTTGATGGGAGGTAGAGTAGCAACGATGCCGATGGACCAAAAGTAATCACTGAAGTGGGATTTTTAGGACATATTAAGTCATTATAGCCTTTCCCCTTTATATAATACGTTTTTGAAAAATCCACACAATGAAGCTGTAATACAGGCAATTAAAAGTGGTGAGCGTATTCAGATGAGCCGATTTTTCTAAATTTTTCCCCACATCATAAAACAATCAGTTTGGGCAAGTTACTTCAATGTCATCGAATCTATAAAATCTGAATTATATAGGAGAGCAACATAAAACTGATTAGCACAATCGCATCACAACAAGAGGCTCAATTCCCAGAGCTCGTGGGACTATGGAGTTTGCATGTTCTCCTCCTGCACGACGGGCTCATCCTCTGTTAGGGTTACAACAATCATTATGTCTTCAATTGTGCATTAGTTTTACACAATTCCCTTTAGCCTTACTCAGAAATCTGCTGGTCGTCCAAGAAATTATCAGAAATTGTCATGGAGGGAGACTAATCTAAACCATCTACAGTTTGTCTGAACCAGTGAGTTGTGTAAAGTTAGGCTTATTCTCCAGGTAGTTCTCGCCTAGATCCTTGTTGAGATTGAGACGGGTGCGAGGGTACAAGCTTAACCCAGTGGCATTGACGATAAGGGCTGGGTTCTGTTAAATGTTTAGGTACTACTGGTATAGAAAGAATAAAAGTATCAAAAAAAGCAGGTACCGAAAAGAATATTATAGTACCCGTCAAAAGTTTGGAAATCCTTTTAATGTATCAGTTTTATTCTATTTACATTGTGTGATTGGAGACATTAAATCATGAATTAACGCATGGGATTATGTCAACAAAAACAAACAAAAAAGGGTGAAACAGCTCAAAAATATGTTTCATCTTATAAATTCTTCAAAATTGCCACCCTTTATTCTCAATGAGCTTCATGAGGTGGCGTGAAAACCATTTCTCCTGACTATATCATGAAGTCCATAGAGAAAATGTCCAGCAGTAATCGAAGCAAATGGCGGCTATTTTGAAGATTTTTTGTCAACTTTTTTTTGTTTAAAACATAATACCCATAAATGAACACCTGCTGTAAGAATCTACAATGTAAATAGTCTTAAAATAAATGAAAAACCAATACAATATTTTGACAGGCACTGTACATCTTTAGAGACCACGTTTTGATGCCTGTTGGTTCCAGGGACAACATTAAAGGAAGTTACTTTGTTGTTTAACCTCAGATAAATGATACACATTTAAAATGAATAGTCTTTTATGGAATAAGTTAACATTATTGTACTGTTTTCTGGCTCTAAATCACATGTATGTTAGTATGGGAATCAAAAAAGTAAAGAGACTAGATGCAAGTTGGTCGTTTTATACTCACTACTGCCACCTCAGGTCTTGCGCGTAACTGCAGTCTCAGTGCAGGATTTTAGAGGCAGTTGTGGTGAATAGGTCTGAGCTCAATCTACACATTAGGACATTGCTCGAACATGTAGGGGGATGAAAATACTTGCTCTGTACAGCCCCTTTAAAGTACTGGTATAAAAAAATGTATTGGTACCTCATTGAAGAGCTAATTTTATAATCTGGACAAAATGTCTACCTTGAGTTTTTTCTTCTACCCCTGCAAACTATGTTCATTTGATGACCATACAGTATTGTGCTGACCAATATCTGGACAACAGCAGCAATAACAGCAGCTCGCCATCAGCGCACATTACTTTGCCATTACATAAATCTACTTCCTCCGATGTGGTCGCATTGGAAAAAAAAACACAAAAAGCTCTTTGTTTCTGCCACAAACCCACCGAGCTCCACAAAAAATTCAGATTGTTGAAAGAATGACAAAAAAACACTGAGTGGAAAATGAGACGTTGGGAGTTTTGAGACGGGAGCCAAGTTTTAAGCCTAAAGTCAAATGAATGGAAAGGCTTGTTCACGGATTCATTGTTTCTTGGCAGTAGCTCTCGTACAAAGCAAGTTTAATACATCAGAGCTCTGTCAGTAGTGGAAAGCCTTGGCGGGACTTGCATTCGGTTAAACAGTGTGCTTAAATCGCTCCAGATGTGGTTTATCTTATGATTATATAATTAATTTTGCTTTTGTTACTGAAATATGCAAGAGAATGGCTCGGGGTTATAATAATTTCTGAATAACCAAATGCCCTCGACTCTGATGATGACTCGAACAACCCTTCTCTCCTGCACGACTGAGAGCTGACACAAACATCTAGGACTGCAGCTCAGATAAGATATTTCCCCGACAGTCCCGGTTTATACCTTCTCCACTCGAGTTGCTTGGATTCTCAGGGACAGTGACCAAGAGTTGCTCACTCTAGTCACAAATTCCATGTTTGCGGCTTTTTCCTTCCCTCTAATTTAGCTCTCGCACACAAATTATATATTCAAATGTCGAGGAAAATTACTCTGTTCCAGGAAATGTAACTCTTAGCATGACATGCAAAACTAAAATTATGCGAATTAAGTCTATGGAATTACTGGCAATGTTTCCCGGAGACTCCCATGGCAAAATCATTCAGAATTTCAAATCTTTTATCTCAAAGCTAGAACCCTGTCATAAACAACATGAACTTTGCTCGTCACCCAAAACTATTTATGCTATTGCAGTGTCAGAAACAAGGCTGGCATGTGTTTGGGATTTTTGTTTCCAATAGTTAAATCCTGCCTTTAAGACTTCAGTGCTAAGAATATGTGTTCAATGTTAATGTTCAAGTCGTCTGATTGTGATCTCATTATTTTTATTTAAAAAATATTTACTTTTAGATGTCTAGACCTGAAGAATGAATGAATAATACAACCTAAAACATGCAGAAGGGGCTAAAACCTCCAGCTAGGATCTCCTGACCATGAACCTTGCTGAAATGTTTAGTTTTTAGATTTATTTTATCTGTCAAACACACATATATACATACATACATACATACATACATACAGTATAGCAATCTAAGGATAGAAGCTTTTCCTCATCCTCTCAGTTGTAGTCTTGAGAAGGCGGTATGGCCTCCCTGATGGGAGCAGGGAGAACAGGTTATTATTAGTGTGGCTGGTGTCCTTCATGATCTTCTCAGCCCTGTGTCGGCCTCTCTGACTGTAAATATCATCCAATTTAAGAAGGCCGATCTTTGGGATCCTCTCTGCTAAGTGGAACACTGTCTTGGCTCCCCAGAATTGCATTTTGGGTGCCCCCTGCTCCTGACAGATTGTTTCATTGACATGGAAGGATGGGCCCAATGCAGTGGACAAATATGAGAAAATTAAGTCAAATCTTAAGATTAAGATGGGACTTTTTTGATTTCACAATGGAGATATTCACTTATTACATCAGCTGTGCCAAAACTTCACAAATCAAGACTATTATTCAGGATTCTTGGCGTTTGACTAATTTTAATATTACATGTTTACATATTGGCTATATTCCCCATACATTTGAACTGACATGCCTCCCTGTCTTGTCCTTCACAGGCACCTCTGCAGTGCTGGACGTGTGCCAGCAGCCCAAAGAGGAGGGCACCTGTGCCAAGTTCGTCCTGAAGTGGCACTACGACAGCAGCAGTAAGAGCTGCACGCGGTTCTGGTACGGAGGCTGCGGAGGGAACCAGAACCGCTTCGAAACCTTCGAGCAGTGTGTCAAAACCTGTGGGAAACCAGGTAACTATCAGACAATCAACGCCATGGTTTTTATAGCTGAGGATTGAACTTTCACTTTGCTCTTTAGTGCAAAAGGAAGGAAGTGGCGGCTAATGTTTTACAAGTTATTGAATCATTTTGTAATTAGGTTAAATTCATGGCCAAAGATTTGAGTGGGTGCTCAAGCCCCGCAGCACCCACAGGACCGCCACCTATGAAACTACTTCAATTTTATTACATACAGTACCATTACCAGATGGAATGTTTTACTCACATCTGCTGTACATTACCTAGACATATTTCCTGTACATTATACATACACATTTGTACAACAATTCAGTTCTCTTTATTTGCTCTGATAAGCGTGAAGCTCAATGGGAGTTTAGCGTTTCCCAATAAGATAGAAATGGAACAGACCTATTCATTACTGTGTTGCAAAATGCACTCTGTGTACACTCTTGACATTTGGCGGCCTACAAATCATCTTGACTTGACAAATTGACAAGAACTATTTGTGCTTTTGGCCTTGGCCTAAATGAACACATTGAGTGCCGCGCTGTTTTTTGGAATTTAGTTGTTGATTGCCAACAATCCAGAGCATTTTTCATGATATTTGTAGCACCAGAGTGTATTCTATGTTATGGCTATGGACACATGCTACGGCTCGTTTGGATGGACACGAACGTTGTGGGAAGAGGCAAATGCCTGAACATCTGCATGTTATCGCGTGTGCATTTAAACAGCCTGGTTCTCGGACTGAAGACTTAACCCGGATGTTTCTCAGTCGTCCTTGGACCAACCATTTAAAACTCTGAGAAATGTTAAAATCTCAACTGTTTCGCCACACCAAGCCCTAAAACAGCCACTAAAACAGAAAAGAAAAGACGCAATAATATACATGAAATGTCCAGATGTGACTTTTCACAAGTTTTTGATCGTCATCTATTTCAGTTCTGTGCATCCCAGAGCTACCAAAATCACGCATAAGGCGTATTAGAGTGTCTAGTTTCGTCAATTAAAAAACAAAAAGGGCAGTTTTTTTCCGTTTTTGGCACTCAATACTATGACAGAGTTCATGTTTGCTCATTTGTTCATCATGTTTGTGATTTATCATGTTTTCAGGACAAAAGGGATCACAGAGACTTGGTGCGAATTGCCCATTTTAGACAGAAATAGAGATGAGAAATAGGGCTGGGTGATGTAATATGTTTATCATCAGTATATTATTTGCATTTTTGTTATTTTTTTCTGCCAAATTAAGTTGTGTCTCATTGTATTTCATGTTCATTGTGACAGTACTTTACTAACAGAGCTTAGCCGTCAGTTTTAGAGTTAGTTTCTGTGGGATTTTAAGGTCTTCAATAATATAGTTTATCACAGATTTTGTTATTATGACAGGACTCATCATCATCGAATCATTTAACACGCAAAAATCCTCCATTGTTCTCCTCCAAACTCCAAACCAGGTGCAGTCAGTGCCACAGAACCGTCTGCAGATCTGTAGAAGTGGTACCAGGATTGAAAAGATTTAAAAGTAGAAACACTGATTCTGATTGTGTCTTTGCGTCCACAGCCCACGTCCCCCGAGGCGTCATGGCTTCTGTAAGAACATAGGAGCTCTCACCATGGACAGACCTGTTACCTCTGTATTAGGGGACCAAGCGGACTGACCATAACTGCAGAGATGCAATACCAACTTCAAACCATAGGTGGCTGCACTGGATTCTTCCACTCAAAACAAACTTTGCCCCCCCAAAATCCTTGAAGTTTGTACCCAAGAAGAAGAAACATCGACACATATTTGCTGCATGATAGGTTAAACAACTGGTGCTATGTAGTCTGTTTTACAAATGAAGTTTTTTTTGTTTTATGTTTTTTTGAAAATTTCTGGGGAATATTTTTGTTTCACACGCAGTTTCGTAATTAAGCAAGACATGTATATAGTTATCTTGAACAAATCCGCAATAAAACTGTAATGCAGAGTTCGATTTTGTTTTTAGATTCACCTACTCTTTGTGCAATGTTTGTTTCACTTTTAAGCATCACAACCAAAGAAGACAAATACTTAGGTGCTCACTAAAGATATGTTCTAAAGTAAGTGCACTTCTGGGAAAAATACACAGGGGTTTTAGCTATTGAGAAATTGAATGTACTTTTTTTGGAGCTGTGTCAGCTTTCGATCCCACTTTGAATGAGCATTGTGTTTCATCTGCGCAGACGGGAAATAAAAATGAACAAAACTTCCTAATAAACTCGGGCAACTCATTATTTTCTGCTCTGTTTTGCATTTTAAAGCTTTTACATGCGATTTGTTGATTGTGAATGGCATTTCTCAATAGTCTCCCTGGCAGGAGCTTCAAGAGGCTTTCCCCAGAGTCAACTTGGGACACGTAGAAGATGTTGAGCCTGTTAACAGCAGATGTTTACTGACATGGATGTGTTCTGATAATTCATAACCTGAGAAACATTTTACACTTCAAATCAAATATGAACTAAATACTGCTGTCACTGCAGTAATCCAAAAATGTGACATTATGTGATTGGCCACAAAGGCAAGATTGTGGCCTGGTGCCTTTTGGCTTCAAATTGGAAATAATGTCGATGCTTGGAAAAGGTTCATGAGTGAGCACTGTGTTGGCCAGAAACAGGCATGGAGTGCCCTCTGCAAACAACAGTGGGAGTGACATGTGATAAAACACTGAATACAAGCTTTCACTTTGAGCTAACGGCGTGCTAGAAAACAAAGAAATGCAGCCGTGGAATCAAATTGAACATTCTAACCCAGCGACAAAGCGTTCCATAACTGTCCCTTTCACTGTCCCCTTACATCAGTTTTGTAGATCTTATAGCTTTCAAATGAGGTTGCACTGACTTATAGTATAGGCTGTAAGCTCTCCAGTCAAGAAGCTTTTAGAGAAAATTGGTTAAGGTATAAGAGGTTAAGACACTTCAGCTTTTGAAAGGCAATAATATCCACCAAAGCTTTGCAGCAGCAGCACCACCACTGTCTGATCCTAGCACTGATGTCTGACAGTAACTTCAGAGATGCTTAAGAGTTTGTTTTGATGAGAAGTGAGCTGTGCACTAAACCAAAGGAGGTTCTGAATGAGCACAGGATTTTCTAACCAGCAAAAAGTAAATCAAGATTTGTAATTTTTTATAACCCCATACAAATGAATAGCGAAGACAGCCACATGACTAACGTATATGTAGGGAGGTATGTTTTATCCTTTTCATGGCATATATGTAATTTTTGTGGTTTATTTATCATTAACATTTTACAAGCTGATATTTAGTGGCCATTGGATGTGTATCTGAAACCACAAAAAGCAAAAACTTAACTGAATTTGGGTTAGCCTTTAGTTCAGAGGATACTTTTAGACCCATTTTTATTAGTAAAATCTCAAAAGGTCTGTACAGTAATTAATGCTTTCTAACTAGGCTTTGACCTCACATAAATGTGGTCAATGGGTTGAACACAGTGGGAACATCTGGATCGTTTTGTGTGTTTTCTTTTTTTGCGATTATTGGGTTGATCTGATATTACCAAGTAATTAACAGTCCAGGACCATGTAAAGTTGTTTGCCCAGGACAAATGTCACAGCCAGCCAATCAGCCTTATCTTAACATTGGTCCTGAACTCTTAGTTACTTGGTGATGTCAGATCCACCCGATGACTAATACTGCTACAGCTATTGGAAAAACACATTAAAGGGGCTAGATGCAAGTTAGTCATCTTATGCTCCCTGCTGCCACCTCAGGTCTTATGCGTAACTGCAACTTCTATATTAAGCTCGTGCATGACGGCACTTCGGACCCGACTTAACCCCTTTTTGAGTGACAGTGCAGGATTTTAGAGGCAGTTGTGATAAACAGGTCTGACCTCATTCTACACATTAGGACATGGCTGGAACATGTAGGGGGGTGAAAATACTTAGTTTTAACATTTTTAAACTCCGTATAGTCCCTTCCCGGACTAGCCTACTTGCTAACTGTCCACATCTGTGGTAACGTTTAATCCAGACCATAACCTCCATAACCTGACAAAAGGCAGATTGATGATTGTGCAGGACTCTAATGAGTTCTCCCGAGTGTTTGTGAACTCACAAATACTGTGAGAATTCAGTTCGCAGGCAAGGTTAGGGGACACACGGGTCCAGTGATGGATTATTATGGGCTTAAATGTGCAAAGAAGTTACAGTTTTAAATGTGCAGAAGAAGTTACAGGCTTAAATGTGCAAAGAAGTTACAGGCTCTATCTGTCCTCAGGAGAAGAAATGGCCTTAATGAAAAAATGAAATACAATAAAATTACTCAAACTTGCATGGATGAGGTATTGATTTGATGAAAGAACATGATTATTGTGCTTTTTCCCCCGCTGCTGCTGTCAATGTGAAATTATCTTGGGGTTGAAAGTTTTAACTGATCATAAATTACACTATTAAAAATACAATCAATTCAAATTCAGATAAAGCAGCACTCAAAAAGCTTTTTCATTGCAACATGGCTAAGATACAGATAAACCTTGATCTTTTTACAGTGACATTTTGAGTGCACAACTGTTTGAAACCGATCGTGTTTTTACTAGATCTGTCCCTCAGCTCCTTACTTTATTGTCGGTGAGGATTGTTTGTTTTGGGAGTTTGAGTTTTGTTGCTAGGCTGAACTGGACTCCCCCGTTTGGAGACATGATCGCGCTTCAAAAAGAGCGAGTCCATGGGAGATGCATAATTTACGCTGTCTGTCCACGGCCCAGGAAATACTTGGCCCCACAACGCGTCCAGATGTCACTTCTCCTTTCGTGTTTGAAAGGGCTCTGTTTTGATAAGCGCCGATTTCCACATATTTAACGCCACAAGTTCATGCGAATTAAAGCGGTCTAACATGCAGCTCGCCTTGACTTCTACAACAAACGCATGCTCAGCTAAACGAATCTGGTCGCCTCGAAAAGCAGCGCCGTGAATGTTTACTCGAATGGATTCTTGTCTCTTGAGGTCATACATGTTTATAAAGGGATTAATTTAATATATGTAGGACCTTTAAGTGTTAAGGGGTAACACTTTTTTTCAGGGTTTGGGCCAAATTGGTCTCTTAACACATACATTTTCACGTAATCTTCACAATAACACGTTTAGTTATTGCACTGATTCAATAGATTTATCTGGGAAATTGTCATTTTCAAATGTTCCCGCCTAGGCTGATTTATTAAAACTTTTAATTTTTAAAGGCTTTTTAATTTGCATCTATTTTTATTCATTTGTTTGTTTGATAGGGACAGTACAAGAACACAATCAATCAATCAATCAATCAATCAATCAATCAATCAATCAATCAATCAATCAATCTTTATTTATAGAGCGCTTATGAAGCTTATGCGCAAATTCAACATGGAAGACATACCAGCTGCATTCATTCATCTCCTCATCACCGGCAGCTCTTCAATTATCCAACCACAGACCCAGCTCAAGCCGCACCTACACGTCAAACCAATCAACGCGGAGTTCGTCTCCGCTACAGCCACTCGTCGCACAGGATCTCCTTCTTAAGCCCCCTGGTCAATCACTCAGAGATTCCCAGCCGTGCTACGACCCTCCTCCACCCCCTTCTTCGCCTGGCTCTCCTCTGCTCATCGACTGGTCTCCTTCTACCACCACCAGTGTCCAGGCTCCGGGGAAGATACTGGCTAGCATTCAATGCCAGCAGCTCATATCGTTCAAGCGATCTTCCGCCGGGGTCTGAGCCCCAATAATGATTCATATGTCAATAAAACGTTCTAGTGGATGTTCTGTCTCTGTGAATCTTTTCAGGTTGAATTCATACATAGGTGCATGCAAAGTGCTTGACATTTAAAAAGACATTAAAAACATTCTTGCCCGTCAAACCCTCCCACCCTCTCAATATATACAGTTATCACAATACACACAGGCACACACATACACCCCTTACCCTTCACTCTACACTCACACACAGAATCAAAATCAAGTACATAAGGCTGGGTGTGACCAAGGTGAGGAAACCCCATCAGAGGAGCCGTCCTCCCCGAGAGCAGCCGCGGCCGCCCGGGCACCGACACAAGGGTCCCCATAGGAGGCGTGGCAGAGACACCACACCTCCACCTGGGCACCCACAGGACAGCACCCACACAGCCACAGCCAGTCACGGCTCCCGAGGCAGAGGGCTCCTTCAGAGGAAACACTGGAGACTCTAGAAGAATCAGTATATTACCAACTTGGTCGCCGATGTTATAAGACTGTCCCTGGTTAGGCGTTTCAATGTGTATATGAGATAATACAACAATAAAAAATCAGTAAAAAACAAAAATCATCATCATGACCACTCCACATCTCAAGTCCAGCCATGCAGTTCAGTGCTCACACTTTTGTTTGTTCTTTAGCCACAGCTTCAGCTTCTGAGAGAAAGGTCTCAGACCCATTTGGGACTTTCGCTCACAAGAACCACAACCTCAGGTATGATGTGATGAAAAATATGTTTATTTTAGAACGTAGCGTAGTCGTTTTGGGGCTTCAGATGGGGAAGCTCACGGGCTCTCGTCCCCTACCTGTAGAAATAGCAGAAAAATATTAGAAGGGAGGGAGGGTGGGGCCGGAAACTCCGAACGAGAGGACGAGGTTAGTAGTCGGGGGGCTTAAATAGGCCGGCGGGCGGAAGAGGCGTATAGGAGGTGTGGTCCGGCTCTCGAACCTCGATAAATATAAATACTTATCTCCATTTAACTCCAGCGGCAAAGCGTTCCATAACTGTCCCTTTCACTGTCCCCTTACATCAGTTTTGTAGATCTTATAGCTTTCAAATGAGGTGTTGCACTGACTTATAGTATAGGCTGTAAGCTCTCCAGTCAAGAAGCTTTTAGAGAAAATGTGCTTGGTTAAGGTGGGGTATAAGAGGTTAAGACACTTCAGCTTTTGAAAGGCAATAATATCCACCAAAGCTTTGCAGCAGCAGCACCACCACTGTCTGATCCTAGCACTGATGTCTGACAGCAACTTCAGAGATGCTTAAGAGTTTGTTTTGATGAGAAGTGAGCTGTGCACTAAACCAAAGGAGGTTCTGAATGAGCACAGGATTTTCTAGCCAGCAAAAAGTTAATCAAGATTTGTAATTTTTTACCAAACACCTGTATGTTACCCCTGCCTTAATAAATCAATACTAAAAGTTATTTGCAAAGTATCCTAAAAGTCATAACATAGTATTTTGTGCCTAATTGTTTAGAATTTCTTCCTAAACTGGTTCAAACTGCACTTTATTATCTAAACGATTCCCAGAGACCGACAGTGGGATTTGACCTTCTGCTTGCAACAATGTAATTTGTTACGGTAAAACCAAGCCGCAAATTGTGTGCTTATTGTCGCGTTTTGTCTCATCTCGGCACATGTTGACCCCACACAAGGCTGAGCACAATTGTCTTTAATGTTCTACAGTGGGAGCCCAGCTGTCGCAAATGTGTTGGCAGTTTAGTGGTGTGTGTAATTGTCTGTAAACACATGCAGATAAACTCTAAGATAAATGGCCTTTGCATCATTTGGACATGAAGTCTACACAGGGAGCTGCTGATCAGTTCCCCAGTGGAAATCCATCACTTTCTTGTCATTAACATGTTCGATATTCTTTTCATGGTCAACTCTTTGGCATCAAAAAGAGACAATTTATCATTTCATTTTCCTCCAGCAAAGAGCCTCAAGAACATCTGTTTGTTGTTTCATCACACGGGGGTAAACCACGTCTGTCTGATCTCCCTGTTCAAGATGTTTCTGTTAATACACTTCAAAATATTAGTGCATTTTGAAATAATACTTTTGAGCATCTGCTATGCACCGATACACAAAACGTCTGAGATCATAAACGTCAATTTGGCCTAAATCAGTTGTTCTTATCTGATGGAGCTTTGGAATCTACAGTGGGAGGAAAAAGTGTGTGAACGCTGTGGAATTTCTCACATTTCAGCCTAAACTGGTCATAAAATGTGGTCTGAGCTTCATCAAAATCCTAATAATTAATAAGCAGTGTCTGCTTAAACTATTACCACCCAAATATGTTGTGATATTTTTAATGGCCATAACATGTAAACATTCACAGGACAGGGAGGAAAAAGTAAGTGGACCCTGGAATCTCGCTGAACTGCAACAGTTTTGTAAAGAGGAATGGAAAGAATCATGGTGTGGGGGTGTTTTGTTGCCTCAGGGCCTGGACAACGTGCTATCATCAATAAGAAAAGGAATTGCGCTTGGACCCAGCGGGGGGCAGGAGCCAGTTTTTCCTATGAACAGCATTACACTTCCACAAGTTGTAGCTAAAAGGAAAATGTATGGATTAGAACAATGATCATTAATATCAGTCACTGGGTCCATGATCTCTCTGTACAAGACCAACAATTTCCTCAAAGGCAAAATAATTTTTCCTCTATATAATAGTATAGGCCTTTAGAATGCTGTGATGTCACCTGCCACCCGGCAATTCACAAGTTTATCAAGATTATTTGCAGAAAAACCTGAGACATTCACAACAGCATGTCAATAAGTAAGTGAACCCCTGTGTTAAATAGCTGGCTGATCCTTCTTTTGTAGCAATAACTGCTTTTTTGTAGTTGAAGATTAGACGCTCACAATGATCAGGACGATTCCTCTTTACAAAACTGTTGCAGTTCAGCCAGATTCCTGGGTTCACTTACTTTTTCCTCCCTGTCCTGTGAATGTTTACATGATATGGCAAAAAAATAGGATAAAATGTAATTGTTTGGGTGGCTCTCGATTTACCGATCGATCTACGTTCCCACCCTCACCTATGGTCATGAGATTTGGGTAATGACCGAAAGGACAATCGCAAATACAAGCGGCCGAAATGAGTTTCCTTCGCAGGGTGGCTGGGCGCACCCTTCGAGATCGGGTGAGGAGCTCAGTTACCCGGGAGGAGCTCGAAGTAGAGTCGCTGCTCCTTCACATCGAAAGGAGCCAGCTGAGGTGGCTCGGGCATCTGTTTCGGATGCCTCCTGGTCGCCTCCCGCGGGAGGTGTTCCAGGCATGTCCTAGTGGGACGAGGCCTCGTGGAAGACCCAGGACACGGTGGTGGGACTAAGTCTCCGAGCTGGCCTGGTGTCGCCTCGGGGTCCCCCCAGAACAGCTGGAGGAGGTGTGTGTGGACCGGGAAGTTTGTGCATCTCTGCTGAGACTGCTGCCCCCGCGACCCGGCCCCGGATAAAGCGGAAGAAAATGGATGGATGGATGGATTTTTGGGTGGTATTAGTTTAAGCACACACTGTTTACTCATTTGTATGATTGTTTTTATGATCAGACCACATTTTATGACCAATTTAGACAGAAATGTGAGAAATTCCAAAGTGTTCACATACATTTTCCTCCCACTGTAAACATCAACCTAAAGAAAATCTGAAACCCAAGTAAAGATATTCATTTTATCAACTTGACTTTGCATATACAACCAAAGTACAGTATTTTCTCATACAATATTGCTGACTTACGGCACTGCTAATAGGGCAGACTGATTATTATTTATTATTACACGTTTAGGGACAGAACAAAAAGCATTGCTGCAGTAACCGATGCCATGTTTACGGGCCATATCCTAGCACTCACTGCCAGTTCACAGAACGGGCCCCGAAGACATAACAAGACATTTAAACAACAAATAGACGTGAGTACAAATAACACAATAAGACTATTTAGATTCAGATTCATTTATTATTTTGTCTCAGGGGAAGTGACTTGGAGGAGAGTCAGTTGCAAACATAAATACAAATACAGGGACATAAACACATTACCGGCTTAACACAGTCACATTACTTGTTCTGGTTAATTAATTTGATGAAGTGCGGTACAAAGCAGTTTTTACAGCGGTTGTGTGTACAGATCCGAAACCTCCTCCCAGATGGCAGCAATAGAGCACACGAAAAGGATCGGCTATGATTTTTCCCCGCCAATGTGGATCAAAAATGTCCTGCAGGGGGGTTGGAGGAGTGGACATCCCCATTATTTCACCTGCCAAATGTGTTTTATCTTTTACAGTCAGGCTACCAAACCAATTTTCAATTAATGTTCATGATTTGAGCCACTGTTTTGATCAGTTTCCCCCATCAACCCACAAAATGCTCAAGAGGCTGCAGATTGTGTCACTATGATTCATTCATGTCACTCTGTCCAGCTTCTCTCCTTGAGTTCACACCATTACAACTTGCTCCAAACTTTCTGTCACACTTCCTTCCATGCTGCCTACCGTATTTGTCATGTTTTCCACAAGAAAAAAACGATTTTTCCTTATTTCATGTCACCGATGCCAAAACAAGCCACAGCATTCTCTCCACACACAGCACCTCAGTAATTTAGGGTCATAGAGTGCATATGAAACGACGTAAATCTAAAAATAAACATATGGGGGAGAGAAACTGAGCACACGGGTAACAGCCTCCCATTGGATAAACTTTATGTGCCCAAAGAAAGTGTTCAGCCTAAACCCTGAACAGTTGTTTTGGCCTCACAGTGTAACACGTTCCCAGCAGCAACACTTCTGCCTTTGACATTTACTGTGTGGTAT
The DNA here is from genome assembly GCF_951799975.1 of Gobius niger. NCBI lineage: Eukaryota > Metazoa > Chordata > Actinopteri > Gobiiformes > Gobiidae > Gobius > Gobius niger. The sequence continues at coordinate 32,059,427 of NC_136860.1, forward strand.
TGAAACGTAGTGAAATACTGCCCGTGCGGTCGTGAAGTTACTCTTGCCCTAACAAGGGGATTTCTTGATGTCGAGAGTCTTGCGCTGCTCACAGTTTCCGTAGTGAATTTCTCCAAGTATACGACTGATGTTTCGGATTATTTTGTCATCAATGTAAAACCGTTTTAATGCATGTGTTTACGTTTCCCTTCACCCCCAGAGACCATGTTGTGTTTTGAGGGCTTCTGATGCCTTTGCTCTTCTGTTATTAGTGCTAAAATAACTAGGCAACTAACCACACATCAGTTTGACTATTCAATCTTATTTCCATTGTGCATTTGCATCTAAACCACCACCCATAGGCTGATACTGATAGGAACAGGAATACCAATCTGTGAAAAGTGCCTTGTCTCACCATCACCAATCACTCTCTCATGCAGATACAGTAGATACAGAACATCTTTGCAAATGCCCATATATGGTCCCTTTCGAAGCAGCCAAAGGGGGAAAACAGAGAAGAGAACAAAACGTAACTTTCTCCCATTTCTTCGCCATTGATGAAGACGGCAATCCGGGTATTCACGATGTCCGCCATATTAGCGTTAGGGAAGCTGTTCGAGCAATTCATATGGGCAGCAAACGTGCCAAACTGGTGTTGTGGGGCAGGTTGCACCAAAAAATGGCATAAACTGAACATTTTCCTACACTTATGATAGGTAATGGCTTCACAGACCTGCAAATAGAGCTTTTTCTCCCCATATGGTCTAAAATGGTGAAGCCAGTGCCGACTATGGCGAGGTAAGAATGTCCAAATTAATAGATGATGTTTAGTGGCCATTAGATGCGTACCCGACCCACAATCAGTGGGGGAAAAAAACATAAAATGTTTTAACATTTGGATCAGAAGCCACTTTTAATAGTTATTTTTTGTTATTAACTGTTTCATTAATGACTTCTAACCAGGCTTGGACTTCATCTAAATGAGGTCGATGAGTTGACAACAGCTGAAAACTACCAAGCCTCAAAGTGGAATCTTTTTGCATTGCCGTCAATGGAGTTCTGCTTTTCTCACACCAAGTTCCGGCTAATCACGTGCTTCATGATGTTGTACTTTAAAGCAATACTATAAGTTTAAGTTTCAAGTTTAATGGTTTTGTATAGCCCAATATCACAACAGAAGTCGCCTCACAGGGCTGCACCAAACATTAAGGCAATAAAACAGAGCAATAAATATTAAACGTTCAGGTGAATCCAGGCAAATATAATGTCCAATAGGAGGTAGCGACGAGTGGCGTGGGCGTCCCCCGTCCTTAGACTCTCCAGCACGGCAAGGAAAAACTCAAAAACCCGGCAGGAGAAAAAAGAAACCTTGGGGAGAACCACAGAAGGAGAGATCCACTCCCATGGACGGACAGGCTATAGAGACCCAGGGCCCAAGGATCCCTTAGCAGACGGGCCAAGATCACAGACCGTCCAGTCCTCAGATTCCAGAATGCAGGTTCCTCCGTTCACCCAGGTTCCTCCGTTCGATCAAGTAATGTCAAGTATTGTATTGTATATAGACACCTGCAGTAGCGCTTGTGGCCTCTAGGGGCATGAGTTACTTAGCACGGCTTTAACAAATGCTGAATTATGAATCTATTGTTCTACTAAATAAAAACACAGAGACATGGCCCATAAACACTTAAAAAGCAGGCAATGCTAACCAGGAAGCCATGCTAGAAGTTTTTCGCTTCTACCAAACAATTTTCTGTGAAACAACAGCCTTATGGAGCTAATTTTGACTTAACTTTATTGGTGTGCAATAAATATTGGCCTATTTATAGTCCACTAAAAAACGGCTAAAAAGACTGAAAAAATTGTGATTCCATGAGAGGTTTTCTTCCCCCTCAGCGAGGCCCCACCCCGTTGTATGATGAATTACCGTCTGTGTATATTGCTTTTATGAAGTGTCTTGCCCAAGGAGGAGGATGTTCTGATTTTGTGCAGCATCATCATGCAGGGGAGGAAGAGGGGATTTGTAGGAATAGCTTCAGGCTAAGAGGCAAAGCAGACTGAAACACTGATAGCAAAACGTCATTGAAGATACGAACTCGCATGGCAACATTATCTTTATCGCAATATTAGGAGCGAGCCACATCATGTTGAAAAATCTATTCAATTTGGAAGTCTGTCTGGTTGAATTAACTCTGGATTATTTGCTAACGGGTGCCTGATGTTTGGCAGAGTAAACCATCCTGACTCATATAGTTCCTGACACGGCATAATCGGCCTTTATAGAGCCTTATAACCAGAGTCTGAACAGAGAGCGCTTTGATCCGCTGTTTGTCTCACCATCATCACCGTGCGGCTTCACCAAAACCTCTGGAGCTGGTAGTTTCCACAGACTCTGACTCACAGCAGTAAATGCCAAAGTAAACCATCAGAGACAAGACTTCCATAGCTTTGTCTAATGAGTTTTAACTGTGCAAATGGGATTATTCTATGATTAGGTGACTTATATATGTTTATGTTTAGTAAAAAATAAGTTGTGATACAGGATATGTGTGGAACAAATCTATTGCAAAACAATGTCAATTTCCATCTTTTGTACATTTTCAAAATTACATAAAAGGAAAAACGGTTTTCTAGGCAGCCACAATCTCTCAATTTCTTTCTTCTAACAAAAATGTTCAACAACGTTTAGGTCAGGAGACTGTGAAGGCCACAGCAAAACTTCAGTCTGCTCCTTTTGATGTCGTCCATTGTGGATTTTGAGCGGTGTTTAGGATCATTACCCAATTGTAGAAGCCATCTGTTTTTAACTTAAGCTTTTTCCACAGATAGCGTTCCGTTTTCCTCCAGTATTTGTTGGAAATGAATTTGATCAATTCTCAGTTCTATGCATGAAATGTTCCCTGTGCCACTGGCTGCAAAACAACCCCAAAAAATGATCGATCCAGCTTGACTGTTGGACAGATGTTTTATTCTGTGCTTTTGGCCAAACCCTACAGTGTTTTCTTAACGACAAAAGGTCCCTTTTGGATGCACCCATTCTTTTTGGGGTCTGCATAGACCAGATGACATTCCTTATGCAGCATTCCTTACACAATCCAACATTCAAACAGGCCAGTGCCAACATAAATAAAGTTTAGGTTTTTTTGTCATGTAAATAAATGACTGAGGAATTGAAATCCAAAATAACTTTTGCATTTCGGTTTTAATTTATTGGAGATGGCAGGAAGATGCCATTATGCTGAACTGACTCAGAGCAGTGTGAGCAGTGTGAGCAGTGTGAGCAGTGTGAGCAGTGTGAGCAGTATGTTAGTTTAAGTCGATGCAGTCTATGCAGATATAGCCTATAAGTGTCTGCGTGATTAAATAAGTGGACAGGAAAAAGGCAGGACAGGCAAAAAAAAAGAGAGAGAAAGGCAATAGTGACCAATGTATATGAAGTGCATAAATACTATATTTTTAATTTGCATAACACAAAGCTGACAATGGAGGTGTGTCAGGCTCAGATTATATGTGTGAACGGACAAAAAATTGTTGGAACCGATCCTATAACCTTAAAATAACAATGTTAACGCCCTACAAGTTGAGCTAAAGCTCTGAGAGGAGGGTTGGTTTAAATGATAAAACTCCAGGATGAGGTTCCAGCATGCCCCAGGCAAAGTGGGTGTCTTGCACAGCGACACTGACGATACCACTGTCCCAATAGATAAATTTGTCTTGTTGTTTCTATTTTAACTCCTCACAGTTTGGACCCGTGAACCAATGCTCCAACTGCTGAGCGCCTGTCACACTGTCTCATCCTGGTATTAAGACATCTCTCACTTCAGCATGTTTCGCTGGAGACTGGACCATGCTCTCCTCCAGATGTCAAAAAAAGAAAAGAAAAAAGACCAGGAGAACAGTAGGCGGGGAGAGAATACTTAGCGCAGCAGCAGGAATCACATGTGGATGACTCACTGGCTCCAAATGTTTCCACAAGAGCCATAAAAGTGTGAAGTGTGATGGCTTTCACATCGGTCTGAGGTCTGCAGCTCCTGACGCTGTGAACACTGTGGACTTTGGCCCACGCGCTCCCTCTGTGGCATCCCTGATCAACGCGAGCCAAACAGAAGACATGGACACTGCTCGAGCTCGGCACAAAATCCGCACTCATTTAAAGCAGGGTAATTTGAAAATGAAGGAAGAAGGAAAACCCTGATTCATCAAAATTCTAATTAATTATCAATCAAAACGTATATTCTTTCCTTCATAAATTACTTTACATAAAAATTGAAGCTCTGTACGGTCAATCTGGACAAAGGACAGAAAGACGGCGTGATTTCTTACAGCATGCAGTGTGTCGTGAGTAAATCAAAGTCAAATAGAGTCTGTTTCTGCTCACATGAAAGCTTTATAGTGTTTTTGTGCCTATTCGTCTTAACTGGTAACAGCAGCTCTGTTTGGGGTTGTGAAAAGATGCCAGTGGTTCTCCAGACCAGCGTGCATTTTATTGTTTGCAAAACTAAAAAGCACATGCAGATGCATCTAACAGTTGGGGTTAATGGAGTACTTTTGTCCAGCCAGTGTCTTCATCAGGCTAAAGTTATGATAATTCATTACAGAAACATTGGAACGTGTTTGAACTAAATGCGTGGCACAGACCTTCGAGCATCTGAAGAATGTAGGGAGTGAAGATTTGCTAATAATAACACAGCGCAAGAGAGTGTGGCCTGAATCGAACCAAAGGGAGAACCTTGGATGAAGTATACACACCACTGATAATTATATAAAACCGAGATTACGGAGAGGTGGTTCTCATCTAAGACTCAAGTTGGGGGTTGAATTTGTGCCCATCTTTTACACTTGATCAAATAAAAGTTACTGTTATGATGTGGAGTTGCTGCAGTCAGCCAGGTCTAGGTTCAGCAACACTATATGCCCAGAGAATGAGATCTGCTGATGATCTGATCATCCTAAATGACCAGGTTATTCCATCAGTGGAAGTCTTTTTCCCTGATGGCACGGACATATTCCAAGATGACAACGCCGGGATTCATCGGGCTCACATTGTGAACGAGTGGTTCACGGAGACATTTTCTACACGTGGATCGGCCGCCACAGAGTCCATGATCTGAACGCCATTGGGAATCTTTGGGATGTGCAGGGGAGAGCTTTGTGCGGAGGTCACACTCTCCCATCATCAATACAAGATCTCAGTGAGAAATTAATGCAAGACTGGATCTTATGACGTTGCAGAAGCTCATGGAAACAATGCCACAGCAAAGGTGTGCTGTTATCAAAGCTTAAGGCAATCCAACTAAATAGTGTGTGACTTTCTTAAATGGTGACCTTATTTGTCTAAACTATATTTATTTACTTTTTTACATTTCCTTTTTTTGTCATTATATCTGACAATCTGCCTAATTTTCTGAGAGTTGTATAGCGATTCTTTTGGGGGTTGGCACAGAAAGTAATAAATGCCAACCTTTTGTTTTGAGTCCCTCATGCTGCTTTCATGTTTTCCTTTTTGCCTACACCAACAAGTTCTCATTTCAAAAGAACTCATGATTTATAACAAATGCTGTGTATCTTTGGAGCGGGTTATCAAAGTGAAACATTTGGAAGAGGACTTCATGTATGTAAACCTCATGTTTGGCCATCTGTAATCAAAGCAAAGCCGAAACCCCGCTCTCTTCTGGCAAAGTTACAAGTCAGGTCTGAGGAGAAGCGAGACGGTCACTGTATAGACATACGGACACACACATTGGATGGGAAACTGAAGCCTGGGTGAATGGAGTGAGTGAGTGACTGGTTGGTGATGGTCGGTGGGGCCGATAGCACAGATTGGTTGCCTCGCTTCTGTCAGTCTACCCCAGGGCAGCTGTGTACAGTATCTTGCCATCACCGCGTATGGAGTGAATGGATAATGGTAATACAGGCTTGTAAGCGCAATATAAGTGTAAGGCATTATTATTATTATTACACCTGTACAGAGATTAACACTATTAATAGTATGAAACACTCTTGGAGCATTTTCTGCAGTAAATAATTCATTTTGCACCAATTTGATTAAGCTTTTCATCCCCCAAATTCTCCTCAGCTGCACATCTCTATCAGATCCGATTTTCTCTTAATACTTTCCAATATATTACACAACACAGAGAAGTGAATTGAAAGTTTTTTTTTTTTTGGCATTTGAACCAAACTGATCCCTTTCAAATAAAACTTCAAACCAAAATTAAATCTTTGTGTGCCTTCCCTGCGCGCTGCCAAGCTCCTGTATTCATTTTCCTCACCCAATTTCCTTTAAAGATTTGAAAAAGTGCAGAGGTGACGTTCCCAGAAGCAAAAGTTGAGCCTCGGGTTACTGCGGGCTCATAAAGACGCCATTGAGTTTCGGGCCAAGAGGTTTTGGAGCCAAGTCCGGTCCTGCTGGAGATGGGCCTGTTAACAGAGGATTAGGGAATGACTTGGAAGCAAGTTGTGAGGGCCTTTTGGAGGATATTATCTGATAGCCGAGGTCACACAGGCTGGAAAACAGCTGCATGAGAAGTGCATCTAATTCACTGTGAATGAGGAGGGTTCTTCACACGGGGAACTTCTCACGGAGCAAGGGTCAAGAAGACGCGAGATTTGAATATTGGTGAAAATCAAGCCGGTTTTATATGAACACTCTCATGACGTCTTTTGCAACAGGGCATTTGAGGACGTTGAATATTTTATTGAATGTGTTACAAGCCAAAGTCTCCTTCCAAAAGGCTCCAAATGCACATTATTGTGTTTAATAGAGAAATTGCAATTTTTATCCTCTAAACCAGGGGTTGATGGAGGGCTGATTTTCGTCATTGTAAAAAGACCAAGGGCCGAACGTGCCAATATTATCCCAAAGTAAAGCACCACTTTCTACAAAAGTCAGTTTTGTACATAATATATGACGTAATTGGGTGTTCTGTTGGGACATTATGGAGTGACACACTAAATTCTACTCTCTGATTTGTATATCTGAATACTATTTCTCGAAATCATCTTGAGGGCCAAAGGATCCAAAGTTGATTTCAAACTCATATGGTGCGTGGTAAATAGTGATGGGATTTATAGCTACCAGTGTTAATTTTGACAACATGTTTTAATTTATTTTTAGTCTTAGTGTAACCTATAAGTTATTCTATTAAGGAGTTACTTAGAGTATCAATTATTAAGAGACTGGGCTAGATCAGAAGTTCTAAATTCGGCTCTAGGAATGGAGTAATGAAGACTGAACACAAGGATTAAGTTTAAGTGGTACCAAATAATATATTGTGATAAGGGAAAAAATAAACAAACATGTGTATCAACAATATTCGAATGGCCATTCACACATTTCACAATGTTAATATATACACTATTTACACTCTCTTCAAAGTATTCTTTCTACCAACGATGGTATTAAGCAACAGGTGGAAAAGTTCATACGGCCCCCACAACTTCCACGTTGGGGTGGCAAAGTCCAGGGGGTTTGGTGAGGGGACAGTTTGTAAAAGGACCGCGATGAACGGGTTGCGATGTTGGCGACCAAAAAGAAACAAAAATAGAGAGGGCGGCTGCTGAGGAGCCTCCTACCAGCCCGGGGTTCGGTTGGGTGAATTCAGTTCAGCTCATTCAGTTCATTTGGATCCAGGTTCAACGTTTCAACAGGCTCTAGCTCGGGCTCTAAGCTCGCCATCCAACCTGGCCTGCGTAAAAGGACAGGACCAGTTAAGTTTCTAGTGCGCACAGATACATTCATATACTAAATGCTAAATGCTAAATATCAAATATCAAAATAACAAAGTATTTCCTTATTGTACAATAGATTGGTTCAATGCATAAATTAGAATAGATAATACAATAATTGTTCTATTAAAATATTCATCACTCTAATAATCTCAAAATGTAAACACCGCATCCACAAATAAGGTGCGTAGCAGACACAGTGGTTGACTGGACTGCATCGTAAAGTGCCTCGGATGCGTAGCATTAACACACATCAAAACATTAACTGTATGCTAAAGAAGCAGCAGTACATTCATGATAACACAAATCAGAACCAAGGGACAATGGGTCACAATGATACTATTTCACTTAGTTATATTCGGAGAAACGGGCACGTGAATGCCAAGCGCTCCCTTGAAAACAAATGCAGCGGCTAGGCTACGAAAAGCTACAGACGCGACTTACCAATTCCGCAGATAAACGCAAGCACAAACACTCCCGCGCGACGACCCACGGCTCCGGTAGTCGGCTCCTACATTTCAACATATTTGCATTTCAGTGTAGAAGACTGATTCATGATTAACGCGTAAAACAAACACATACCTGCAGCAACCTCATACAGCGTCTCCCTCTCGCTCTTACCGGTAGCTACCCACTACCAGCTATTATGCTAGTCTGATAGCCGCGCTAGGTCACGTGACCATGTGACGCAATGACGCACACGTAGCGTAAACGCACGTAACATAGACGGACGACAAACAGAAAGGATATACGGATATTTAATAGGGTTTTGTCACCTGGGTTACACTTAGTCTTTTGACGAAAATGTAATTCGATTTTAGTCTAGTTTTAGTCAAAAAAATATCTTCAATTTTAGTATAGTTTAAGTCGACTAAAATTGCAAGTAATTTTAGTCGACTAAATTTAAGACTAATTTAGTCGACTTTGCATTGATACTATTCATTATAATCATATTTAATCTTGTTCCTCTGCTTCATGCAGCTGCTCCACATGAACGAAGCTCAGAGCTGATCCTTTGGCAGAGAATTTACATATGAGGCTCTTTCAGACGGTCAACAGAAGTTTGGATAATTTTAGTCTCTCCTTTTCATTTTTATTTAGTCTTATTTTAGTCGAGCAAAATATCTGGACATTTTAGTCATAGTTTTAGTCTCATAAACAACTTTTAATTTAGTTTTAGTCCAATTTTAGTCGTAAAAAAAAATCACTTTGACTAAAATTAAGACTAAATATTTTAGTCGACGAAATTAACACTGCTCTGTACTGGGAGCCGAGATTCGGGATCCGTTCATTTTAAAGAGCCGCTCAAACGTCAGCCAGATAACCCACGAGACGATCAATAATAGGCACACTTTTTTTTAAATTAAAATAATCGGAAATTACGGTGGGACTGATATTCACGATTTGAAAAACATGTGTGTGAATAAAATCTTGTGCAACAACTAGGAATGGGAGAATAAACAATAATATCGTTAATCGCGACAAAAATGCAGCAATTAATCGATCAACACATTTATATAATTATCGTGCTAGAAGATAATCCCTAAATCCATGAGACAACCAGTGCCGGTAACTTCAGTGGATACGTCTCCATGGAGATGTGACTAAAGTCAGCAGTATTTAAGATTTCAGTAGGTTAGTTCCTCATCCAAATCCATTCTTTGATCACCCACTGCAGAAATAGCATTTTCTGTGTGGAGCTGCTCATTAGCTGCATGTTTTGTATTGATGACAACAGTATAGTCCAAAATGTTACACGGTGTGCCTTTAAATACTTACTTTATGTCTCACTCAATATGACATTTACAGCAGACAATGAAGAGGAATATTTAATAATTGCCCAATCCCCATCATTTCTGCAGCTTCAGTGATTTTTTTAAACCATAGGCAAATATCGTGAAAATATCTTTAATTGCAATTACATATAGATAATCGTGACCCTAAATTTCATTATCGTCCCATCCCTAGCCACAACTAATGACTAGAGGCCGCAGCTGTCTGACAAATCATTTATAGTGCAAAAAAGCTTACACTTGTGTCGCCTGCTCTATTGTTGGGCAATTCTTGTGTTCATTCGGGGCAGTTCTGGGTAAAATTGAAAAATAGCATCCTGCTTTTTTCACAATTGAGATCTTGTTAGAACTGTTTATGACATGTGTCCATTTCTATGGTACATGCACGATTAAAGATTTGTGAAAATGCTGGCTGTCTGTCATACTGTTTAATGATCAGAAGTTTGTGACGGCTTTTACTATGAGGCCAATAAGGTCATGTATGTCTGTTTGTGTGAAATATAAAGTATGTCAGATATGTCAGATGCGAAACAGCAGGATTTCAGAGGGAAGAAAATCTTTGCTGTGTTATACTGACAGTGAAAACAATGATTTCTTTTGACGTCTTTCGCAACAGGCCATATAAAAGGATGTAAAGCACATTTTATTGCATGGAGAGTCATAGAGGAATGTGTTTGCTATTCTCCTTTTCTGTTCGCCCCCATGGCATCTGCATGTGAACGGATTTCATGATGCACAGTCTTTGCCCCGTCTGAACCCCAAGTAAACATTCTACATGCTTTCTACGCCACCTAAAGAAGATTCACGAGTGAGAGAATCTAAGTGTCCCTCTCAGTGTCCCCTCCCCTCCCATCCTGCTGCTGTCCCGTTTGTGGATATCGTTTCTCATTCATCCCAGGTCACAGCCCCCGTCCTGCTTCCACATCCTCTGGACCATGACTCATCTCCCGCATTGAACCCACATTATAAACATTTCCACTGTGTAACTACGGGAGCCGCCGACCGCCAGAAAGATCCAAACAACGACTGCTTTAGGGCAAAATCTGTTTTTCTCCCAATGCTGCTGAGAGCAGTTTCGTTTCTGCTGATATGTGGGGAGCCTCCGTGATTACACTTCGGAAACTGCCTGTCTAACTAAACACTGCCCTCTACTGGTTCCCATTGTAATGTCTTAGAAACATAATTCACACTTTGGGTTTTGGACAGTAACTGGACACACTATTGGTGTCCAGTCAGTAACTGGACACACTATTGGTGTCCAGTTACCGTAGTTAACCTTTACTATGCACAAAAATGTGAATGAAAAGTACAGAATACATTGCCTTTTCTTAAACAAGCCCTATTACGTAAACTGTATACATGTATTCCAGTGTGTACATACCGCGGCGGCCTGTAGCATGACTTCAGATATGTGGCAGAGCTGACCATTCCTTACTGTGTCCCATAGTGGAAACAGTGAGCTCACACGCTGCCCCAGCCGCCTCGGGACGTTTAAACATCTGTGAACACTAATACAACATGTACAGGACATTTATTCAGCCTGGCTCTATGTACCCCATGTTTTGCAAAGTACAAACAGGGCATTAACTTCTATGGGGAATAAACAAACAAAAAACCTTTATGATTTGGAGTATGCAATAGCCTCATGACATTAAAATGGTAAATGGTAAATACGCCCTTATGTGTTTATTAAAGAAGCTATCAGCTAGATGCTAGTGCTGACATGCCTGATGTACCATATGTTGAAAAACTGAGGACAGGCTGAAAATGGGGCAAAAGCATTTATTACATTTTTGTCAAAATCAGAATATGTGTAATAATCAACGTACAAACAATGTTAACAGCTCGAAAACGTTAACAACCGCTTTTCACCTCAATCTTCAATTACAAAGCAGGTTTGTTGTACTGCAAAGAAACGTCAACATAATCAAACAGACAAATTAAAACATTATTTAATCATTCTCAGAGCAGAGGCCTATATTGGACATGGGTTTAACAAAGGAATATTGTGGACAGACCTCTTCTGGCTCACTCAGTGACTTCTGATCCAAAAATCGGCAATTTCAGGACCCCGTTTTGGAAATGTAGTATATCGGAACCAAACCGTGAAAAGTTTCTTGCAGTGATAAACTTACGTTGGTCTTTCCCCTTAAAACCAGATGCTTTGTTCCTCATATCGACAACCAAATCATCAATGTAAAACCATGGAGCGTTAATGGAAGGTTTTGGATAGTAACCAATGATGGATGGATCGACGGAGGGATCAGTGGAGGGATCAATGGATGGATCACTGGATGAACTTGGCTGAGCATAGGTCTCCCCAATCTTTAGAGCCTTCAGATAATTGCCCATCTCCAGCAGCAGAGCATCCCCATGAACCTCCAAAGAGGTGAACACATAGCAGCTGCATGAGTAATTTTCTGGACTCAAGACAAACCTGTCCACCTCGGCCTGAGTGGACAGAACTGGGATCTCTTTCATTATGTCTAAACAGGACTGAACTACATTGACTTTCCTCTCCATGTCATCCAGCCACTTGGATAGTTTCTCCTGACTGAACGGTGAGCTCTGTCTCTCCTCAAAGAGACTTCTTAGGACGGTCTCCTTCACCTTTCCCTCTCTAATGGCAGGACACATCTCAGCCATCTGCCTTTGAAGCTCTACAGTGTAATACTGGCAAAAGTTGCAGAATGTTTGAAGCTGATGATGAAGCTGAGGGAACTTCCCTACTGCACCAGCTAACATACACTCATTACACCTCATTTTAATGTCGGCCAGATGCTGCAGAGTGGTCTCAGCTTCTAGCACCAACCCCACACTGATCCCTTTAGCCAGTGGCCCCACACTGACTGGATCACCCTGACCAGACAGAACATTAAACTCCTCTAGTGGCAGCAGCCAGACCCTCACAGGAACTGTGTTCACAGATTCTTTATCCTGTGTTGCTCTGATCAACAGCTTTGGCAGATTCCTGTAAGTTTGAACAGCTGCATCAAATGTTGCAGGATTGCTCTCAAGAAGAAAATCTCCAAAAAATTTAACTGAAAATGTTTTAACTACATTTTTTTCTTGTTCTGTGAGTTCTACCTTTGCCTCTCCATGAATTTCACATGTAGGAATCTTTTTGATAGTAGCCTCCATTTGTCCTTTGACCGTCTGAATGTCACTAGACTCCACCTGCTGACTGTCAAACACAAAGAAAGCATTAGCTCCATACTCTATCGCTGTGACCACATGTGTGGCCAGGCCCTTCTCATTTATCTTACTGCTCTGAATTTTCTCACACACATCTGTTGTCAGGGCCAGCTGCTCAAAGTGAGTGGTGGCCTTGTACTGAAGGGTTACCCTACACTGGTTCTTTAACTCTTTTTGGTTGTTAAGGTAGTTTGCTGATCCCCCAACTTCAATCAGACCGCTTAGAAAACTGAGCTTCAGCGATGCGTCCACATTCAGGTTAAAGGAGCTGTCTTTAGTGGAGTCGGATGCAGAGACGTCAAAGTTACAGCTCTCCTGCGGGCTTCGAAGTGTGAGGTTTTTCAAAGTTTTTGAATCCCATAGTGCAATCCCTAAAAAACAATAAAACAATTTAAATTCAGGATATTTTACACTACAGAATAGTAACAGTAACTCACTGACCTGGGATCAGTTCATCCGTTGAGGCATTATACAACATCCCCAAAGTGAATGGTCGACCCAACCCTCCAACGATGATTTGGTTGTATTTAGCCTTTTGCTGTAACTGACAGAAAACAATCAAACAATAAGACATTTTTTTAAAAATGTGTAACAAATGTGCCGCTCACCTCTGCCATTATCGACTTAAGCACAGTTCTCAAGGGTGCTCTGAGATGATGGGTGTTATATAGCTCAGTGGTGTTTGTCTATATATCAAGAGGTTCCCGGTTCAAATAATGGAAAGAGAGCTATGGCACTTTTCATTTATAGGGCTTTGAATGCCTATGGAGGTGTAACTTTGCCCTTCCTTATCACTCTATCGGTTATCTGTACGGTTTTCCAGTGAAATCTAGAATGCCAGCATAAGAACACTGACTGATAGTACTGACTCATAGATCAGAGGTCATGCCTTCCGATATAATTACCAAGTCTTGGATTCTGCTTCATCCAGTTCTGAAGAAATGCGCCTTATATTGCTCTGGTAGACAAGGCAATCTAATCTAACAAATCTGTAAAACTCTAAGGAAAGGGGCCAGGTCAGTGTGCACTTTGGAAAGTTCCTCCTCCATCAGTGGTTCATGACTGCAATAGTTACACACTCTTTCATCCAGATCACTTCAACACAGTCAGACAACTACAAGGTGAGGAGGAATGTCTTCTATTCTAATAAAAAATGTTAATTTGCTGTTCCTAATGTGATGCATCTCGATCTTGCCTATGTTTATTTACAGAGAAATGGCCTCAGATCATCAGCTGATAGTATCTGCACTCGGTCGACCTTTCAAACTGGGGATGTTGTACGACGCAAGGACTGACAAACTCCTCCAAGGTGAGATGTTTTTACATTATATGAGGTCTATGTGTAAGTAAAACTGCTTCAGAGTGGAATTCAGGTTTCTTTTAAAGATACCTCTGAGGAATTGTCAGAGGTTGTTTCTGTGCTTCAATACCTGGTGGTTCCTGACACTCACTGGAGGATAAATTATCAGTTTATCGGCAACACAATTATTTATTTATTTTTTGGTAGTTACTGACAGCTGTCCAATTTAAAACATTTTCACAAAGCGAGTTTTGCCATCGATCGACATGATTTGATTTGAGGCATGACTGAAGTTGAAACTTATATTTGTTTTAGGAAGTGCTCTACACGATTCGGAGGATCTTCAGAGACTGACACAGAGAAGGCCTCAGCCGTACAGTAACTTTAAGATCACAGCATCAGACTCCATTCAAGAGAAGTTCTCTCTACTGGAAGTACAGGCCTCTCTCCGGGCCAGTGTTCTGTGTGGCTTTGTGGAAGGTGGAGGATCAGCCAAGTATCTGCATGCAGAACGGCTGTTCAAGAACCAGTGCAGAGTGACCCTCCTGTACAAAGCTATCACCCATTTTGAGCAGCTTTCCTTGACATGCGGAGACTGGGAGAGCATTCAGAACAGGGAGCTGATTGAGCAGGGCCAGGCCACACATGTGGTCACAGGTATAGAGTATGGAGCTAACACTTTCTTTGTGTTTGACAGTCAGGTGTTAGAGGCGAGTGTCGTTCATGAATACCAAATAAATATCAAAGTTGTGCTTAACTTTCTTTTCTGGTCAATTAACTTAGTTGATTACAGTTATCACCTAACCGAGGAACAAAAATCTCTGGTTGAGAAGCTGAAAGTCACATTCTACTCAGACTTTGTTCTGAAGAGAAACCCTACCACGCTGATCGAAGCGTTACAGATCTACACTGACATGACAAAGCTGCTGGGAGACAATTATCAGAATGCGGTTCCTGTGAAAGTCTGGATGATGCCGCTCAAATATCTGAACCCTAAAGCTGCTCAGTTAGTCCGACACATCAATGTGGGGTTGGTGCTAGAAGCTGAGAACACTCTGCAGCATCTGGCCGACAGTAAAATGAGGTGTAATGAGTGTATGTTAGCCAGTGCGGTGGGGAAGTTCTCACAGCTTCATCGTCACCTGCAAAAATTCCACACACTTTGCCACAATTACACTGTGGAGCTCCGGAAGAAGATGGCAGAGACATGTCCTGCCATTCGAGAGGGAAAAGTGCAAGAGAGAATCCTTAGAAGCCTCTTTGATGAGCGGCAGAGCTCACCGTTCAGTCAGGAGAAACTGTCCAAGTGGCTGGATGGCGCGGAGAGGGAAATCAGTGTGGTTCAGTCCTGTTTAGACATAATGAGGGCAACACCAGTTCTGTCCACTCAGGTCGAAGTGGACAGATTTCTGAAGGCTCCAGAAAACGCAGCTTGCGCTAATTATATCTTCACTTCACTGGGGAACACCGACCCGATCCTTGAAGACATGGATCGGTACCTGGAAGCTCTTAAGATGAATAAGCCTCATGAGCCGCCTGTAACCGTGTCTGATCAGCCGTGGTGTTTCTCCGAAGAGATAGTGACTAAAATGAGAGAGATGGCCGAAGCTCTCAACAAGTCAGAAACTCCAACCAGTGTCTTTATAACAGCAGAGTACAACGACAAACACAGTGGGGCAGCCGTGGTGAAATATAGAGATGGAGAGTCCCATGTCTGAGAGGCTGAAAAACCTAAAACACAGGCTTTAATAAGATCAGTTCAACAATTCAATGACTGCAATTAAAATGTCAAAACCTGCGTCTATTCAGGTAATACGTGTCTTCTTGTGGTATCTTTAACCTGCTTACCTTGCAGTTTAGACTTTAGAAATGTTTGTAATTCTTGAATTGGTTAAGTTGTTCAAATTTAAGTTGTATCTCAAATGTGAAAGCCTCTGGATGTGTTTAAAAAGTGAACTGTAAACTTAATCTTGAAATAAGATCACAATAATTGTCAAACAAATTGCAATGCATTTTCCAAATCATGCAGCCCTTAACAAAAACCTCATCTTCTTTGTTGATATGTTTCTTTCTCTATTAAAAGGACCCTTCTATTGCATCTATGTAACACAAATAAAAGAAAAGAAAACTTGCTTTATGCTCAACTTTTAAATTGTAATGCATTCATCATTATATGTGCGTGTCAGTTTACACATTATGCAAATTATATAAATTGTATATTTCTTTTAAATAAAAAGTACTTATAAGAAGTGTGCTGTGTGTTAAGTAACATGATAAAACCAAGTTACTGCCCAAATGCTCTTATTGCAAAAAATGACTCTCCTGGCAACACCAGATCAAAACCAGGTTCATAACAGGTCCAGCTAAGCACTGCTCCATATAATATATAAACAAACAAATGAATATTCATGGATATTTTTTTCTCTGTTCGTTTCTTCTGGTTTGTTTTACTTTCATTTATTCCTACTTCAGTCCTGGTTTAGTCTGTGTTTAGTCCAGGTTGAGTCTTGGTTACCTTCGTGAGAGTGAAATATAATCTTTTCTCCAGAGTTTGAAATGTGGGAACTGAACAAGCGTTTGTACGGCACATTTTAAGTGTGTTTAAGTTTATACCAGCACCACATTTACATGGAATTCTGCCATTCTTTACTCACAGAATCAGACTTGTTTTTATTGGCCATTGTTAGTGTGAACAGGTTCACAACTAGGATTTTTTGTAGGTTCAATCCTGCAACATGAAACATAAAACGTATAACACATAACTTCAATAAATAGTAAACTATACAAACTTAAAACTATAAGATATTTACAGATAAGTGTTAGCAGCAGATATCAGTGTGAACTATAGAGCAGTGCAAATGGCTGGAAAAGGTTATGACCGTTTATTTGCCATCTTCCATTGCTGAACATGTGCAAGAAACAAGCCTTCAATTCAATTCCCTCACTCCCCTGTTCCAAAGAATTGTTATCTTTACAGCCACCTGTTCACCTACAGTAATCGTCTGTGTTCTGATCAAATCTAAATGTATTGACATCTTCACTGGAACCAGTTTATGCTCCTTGGTACCATAAAACCTCCCATGTGAACTATAAAATTGAGATATCTCCCTTTCGACACTGAGTTAGTGCCCTCTAGGGCGTGGACGGCTGTAACTACGTGGGTGCTGTCCTTTGAGTTGCCGACTGTGCCGATCCTCCTCTGGGCACCCTTTGTCCGTGCCCTAGAGGTGCCAGACCGCTCCTCTGATGGTGTTTCCTCCATTCCTCACAGGGTTCATCTGTACTCGGGGTACATATATACATAAATGTGGGAGTATGAGGTGTTTATGCGTGTGGCCGCTGCTTGTGCCCACGAGATAGCTCTAAATATATATGTGGAGGGTATCATGTATGCTGAAATAAGATACCCTCGTTTCTGCATGCCACCCTTTTGTTGGGTGGGCAAAAGGGAATTTAAAGCACCTGGTGTTGGGTTTTGTGTATGAAAGATGTGCTTTAAATATTGATTGAGTGATTGAAATGGGTGTGCACACAATTTTCATTCTAAACAGTGAACTTTCAGACTGGCAAAACAAAATGTCCACCACACTGGATTAATGCAGCTTTGCCAGAGCCGGTGCTGGCCCGTCTGGGGCCCCAGGCAAAATTCCACACGGTGGGCCCTACAGTACGCATCCCATGGTTATTCGACGAAGAGCGAATCCATTTATGGTCAAGAACGGTTCCACTGTGCAGTAGTGCAGGGAAGAAGAGGAAAATAATGTACATTGCTGGGCAAATGTATTAGAATGTCTGAGCAAGCCAAAGGCAAATTTCTGCCATCATTGTGCATGGTAGACAATAAAGTTTTTTCTATTCTATTCTATTCTTCTCCATAATGACCTCAATTCAGGCCCCGCCCCTCTGTGTTTGAACCACTAACCACTAAGCCAATGGGAGACTGGGATTTAGGACTACTAAAGTCTATTTCCCAACTTTTTAAAATGGCAAATGGTCACAATCTCTCACCTCTGGTCCCTGACCCACAGTTTGGGAACCACTGATTTAAAACTAACTCACACCTGAGCCTGACGGTTATTTCTGTCTGACCAGAGAACCAGAGTTCTCTGAAGTGAGTTCAGACCAACAGGCCTGTTTAATCGTGAGGCCGGCCTCCCGTGGACCCACCACCTGCAGGAGGCGCCATAGGGGGCTGGTGCAATGTGATTTGGGCAGCTCCCAACAGCTGCCCCCACGACCCGGCAACGGACAAGTGGAAGAAGATGGATGGATGGATGGATGGATGGCAGAGAACCAGAGTTACTGCAAGTAATTGTGCACATGAGAACCGTGTGGATTCAACTCAAGATGCGGGGGCCTTGCGGCTGCGGGGGCCCTACGCACCTTGCATAGTTTGCCTGCCTCAGAGCGTTTCAGCAAATCAACTTAAACTAACATAAACTACTGGACTGACGCTATAACAGAATGAAAGGCTACCTTGTACAAATGTTTCTTCTCATCCTTGCCACTGCCAACCATATGGGTACTCAATGTTGGCCGCTTCCTGTATTCTGGTGCAGTTTACGAGTAATTTCTTTTGTTGTTTAAGCAATGAATGACCAGACCAGAGGCCACCAATGTCTGGAGTACCATTTGGAAAAATGTGTGTATATTGTTACTTTGACTCAGAGTCTTTACCTGCTTGATCCCCTACAGCAGAATGATCACGGAGCTGTTGGTTTGCCCCAGAGAGTAAATATACCCCGCTGCTGGGAGTCAAGGAGAGCAGAGCGCCCTGACCCGGGTCGAGTTCCTTCTCACAGTGAACACGTTTGGAGCGCTGCCTTGACTTTCAGCCAACACCGTTTCAGCAGCACATGCACAGACATGCTTTCAGGGGCACGTGAAGGAACCTTAGGAACCTATATGGCCCGTACATCGCATGCCAACAACAAGTCTGTTGACATCTCACTGCTCAGTGATAGAAGACATGGATATCTGTAAACACATTGCACAGATGGGAGGGAGAGGGTAGTGGTGGTGCAATACAAAAATCAAATAGAAATACAAATAAATAGACATTTCATCCATAAATGTGAAGAAAACCAAGATGTCTTTTAATTGTTCCCAACAATAAAGCATGTCATCCAGTAACCACAGGCTTTATCTCCACAGGCGACTGAAGAATGTATGATTTCTCACCAAACAGAGCGAGTTGTTTGCCATTTCGTTACTCTTTCCATGGAGCAGCTCCGTGGATCAAAGCGTTCATATTAAATCATAACAGGATGCAGCGGAGACTGAGAGAACAAAAAAACACCACCATCAGGCCGCTCCTCGGTAACGCTCGCTGCACAGATGGAGGCCAGATTATGCCCCCGCTGCACCAAAGTGGCTTTTAAACACTGGAAAAAAAGCACATTTAGAATAATTAAATGAGCACTGAAAAGGGAAAAATACCAAATTGTGCAGCCTCTGTAAACAGTTCAATTTAGGAGGAGATTGCATAAAGAAAAGGGCCTTTGTTTCAGTTTTTCCATTTAAACTTTTACCCCAATGCCGCTGGGGAGACTCATCAGGAGCAGTGGAGCACCCAGAGGCTCTACTCGAGATTAACGCGTTGATCACCATTTGACAAACTCATGAAACAAAAGTATATTAACACAATGGAATATTAGAAGATCGAGTGAGGAGCTCAGTTACCCGGGAGGAGCTTGGAGTAGAGTTGCTGCTCCTTCATGTCGAAAGGAGCAGCTGAGGTGGCTAGGGCATCTGTTTCGAATGCCTCCTGGTCGCCTCCCTCAAGAGGTGCTCCAGGCATGTCCTATTGGGACAAGGCCTCGTGGAACAGCTGGAGGAGGTGTGCGTGGATCGGGAAGTCTGGGCATCTGTACTGAGACTGCTGCCCTCACGACCCGGCCCCGGATAAAGCGGAAAATGGATGGATGGAATATTGTAGAAATGTATATTTTGCTTAGTTTATTAAAAATGACTGGGAGCATGTTCCTCCTAATTTATGACCGCAGGCAGAGAACAAACTACCATAATAATCAAGAAAGTAGATGGAACTGGAGAATATATGTGGATATATGTAGAAAATATGTGGAATATTTTTTCCATTGAATGCTCTTAATTTGATAATGGATTGTAAGGATGTGAGAACTCTGTATGATGCTTATTTCCTCTTGGTGACCAAAATAGTTAATAGTAAAAGGCTTGTCTTAACCTTTGAATCGTAAGCCTAACGGTTGACATTAGACCCAAGAAACACATTTATTTCACTTAAACTGATGAGAAATGCGTCTTTATGAAATAAAATAATAAGTAATTACTAAGTAGTAGTGTAGTAATGTAAAAGTAAGACCATTCTGAGTAGGGCCTGACTGATATGGATGTTTGGGGTCCGAGACCAATATGAAGGGGGTTGACATGACCAGAAATATATGGCTATATAGGTCGAGATTTTGTGTAATTTTTTTAAAATCTCTCAATTAACATGTATTATTGCAGTTAAGGTTTCATTCATAGAAATATACCCAATAGAGGTCACATGATGTGGGTTTTCTAAGGCCAATGCAGATTATTGGTGATTTTGATTGGCCGATGCCGATATGCATCGCTGCTATGTTCATGATGCTTCTAAACGTGCCAGTGTTGAACTGTAACAGCAGGGGGTGCTGTATATTCATGTTCAGTATGTACATAGGAGGGAGCGTGTTTGAAAGACAAAAATCGGCAGATCAAAAAAGGATGATAAGCAAAAGTCCACAACATAAAATAGGTGAACAAATGTGTGACTGATTTTCACCATGTTCCTCCTCTCTCCTGAGGCTGAGGATGTTGTGGTTCTGACTGAGCTTTTCCAGGGCAAAAACACTTCCTTTCGGTTCCAGAGAAATTGGCCGATTTCTGCAGATATTGAAAATACCCAAATATGGCCAGATATTTCCGTCGGTGACATATTGGCCGGGCCCTAATTCTGAGTCCGGATTAATCGCAGGCTAAAAATGTTCTATGCCTTTTGCCAGTCATTGATACTCTCTGGAAAACTTAAACAAAATTGCAAGAATACATATGAAGATGTTGTATATTAGAAACAGCAAAATATTTATTCATCATTCAAAACAGAAATGTCACATATGAGGTCTGACAATATCGATGCATCCAGGCTCAGACTTAATACCTGACAAAATTCACTCCAGGGCAACCTTTAAGAGCTAAATCAAGAATAGACCTCAGCATCGAGCTTTGTATATTACACTGTGCGTGGACATTTGTGAATAAAAACATTCGGGTACTTTGAAATCAGGTCTGAATGTGCACAAGTTGAAGGGAAATGAACGAATAACAACAAATCGAACACATAAAGGAGGCAAAGGGGATGTTTCGGAGCTTGCGTCCAACATGCAGAATGAGTGGTGTTTTTTGGTTCGCGTTCGTCATTGAGGAGAGTTCGAATTGGGCTAAAGATGTTGTGGCAGTGGTCGATGGTGGTGCGGGTTTATCAGTTCTCCAGGAAAGCCACGTAGTCAGTGAGTCTGGCCAACTGCTGCTCATTTGGAACCAACGAAACCGGGGGAGGATCTGCAGAGGGAAAAGAGAGCAGAAAGATAAAATGTTACAATACAGATAATGTGCTACTATTGTCAAACGTTATCAAAGTATTCTGGACTGGATTGTTTAGAATCAAGGATGTTTTGCCCCTCATTCAGCTTTAAAAACTGGGATTTTACTACCAATGAAATGCTCCTGGAGGGCGTTTTTACTTTAATGTGCTGCACAATGAACAGGAAAGGAGAAGAGGGAAGAGAGAGTGTGTGAAAGAGAACTAGAGAGTGGGAGGAAAGAGGAGAAGTTGAGTCAGAGGGAGATTCCTGACTGGGCCAAGTGCTATCCATCTGTTCACATCTGTGCAGACCTCGTGCTCAAATTCCAGCCCAAGTCTGTCCACATGTACAGCTTTTTCCTAATATATCTTCACTAGCCTGGTCAGCAATCAACACAGCAACTTTCTGTTTACCAGGATCACATTTGGAAGCCCATAATGGACATAAATGAGAAGATTTGGGCAAACTGATCAGAAAGATGGAAAAAAAAAAACCTTTTATGGCTATGAAGATCTACTGAAATAGCCTCATATTATGATTGTACGTTCTCAGAAAAAGGCACAAATGGAGAAAATGTCTTAATGGCTGCACATTATATCAGCAAATATTGTTATTACAATATCCATATCACAAGAATCCACAAAATATGGCAAAATTGCTGAGGTCCTGACTTTGATGCACACGATTTTCAAATAGTCTGAATCAAAAATGCTTATGAAATGTGCAGGACATGGTTTTCCATATTTTCCACATTTATTCAATATAGCCTAGTTTTGTATGGAATTGATACTAAATTGTGTGGTTTTTTTGTTTTTTTTTTAAATTTGTGATATAAAATCCAAATAAAAAAATTGAAATCCTCAATGGAATCACTAGTCAGTATTCTAGACTTTCACCTCTTTACATTTGTTTTTAACCATCACCAAATCAACTGAAGTCAGGAGTTTTAACTCCAAAAATTCAGTATCAATTCACCCCATAGTTTTCATCCCGATTGTATTTCTTAAGATTGCTAGCCAAGTTTGCTAAAATATCACAATATACTTGCAATAGTGGTCCCTCTCTATAACGCGATTCATCTTCCGCGGCCTCGCTGTTTCACCGATCTGTTTTTAGTACAATTTTGCATGCTTTTTTACAGCGTATGGACGCCATACACGCATTGTTTTCTGCGTCCTGATTGGCTAGTCGCAGAGTGAGCCTCCTCTTGCTGCAGAGAGGATCTCTGTCAGTGTCCCGTCAACACATCACCGCAGAGTCACAGCGACACGGGCCAGGCATTAGCGAGTTCGACTCCGCGTTTACCTTCTCTACACTTTTCATTCGCCTTCTGAAGCCTGAAACTGCTACGATAAAACTTTGGTCGTAGCTGTGATTGTCTCTTAGTTTGAACAATTGCACAGCGGAGACGAGAGCAGCTCACGATGTTTCCATCCCCACGTCTGTAAAGTGAATCTAAAAATCTTAATAGACAAAGAAAAATCGCACAGTGACACCAGGCATAAGGGAGAACCCGTGTGAGCTAGTGAGAAAAGTGTATAAAGTGTGTGGTGGGTTTTACAGCCTTAAAACTTATATAATAATTGTAAAAAATAAAGCTGACTACTTGCGGATTTCATCTATTGTGGGTTATTTTTAGAATGTAACCCCACGATAAACAAGGGACCGCTGTATTCAAGACAATTATTGGATATTACAATTTTTCTCATTGTGCAGCCTTGCCCTTTGCATTTACAGATGGTCGAAAAAAACGTATCTCATTAGTCGTGGAGTCCTTGTGTCTCTGAAAAGCTGTGTTTAAACGCCATGCAAACATTTAAACAAGAGGCCAAAGAGTACAAAGACAAAGCTGTGTTTTTCATTGAGTGGACATGCCATTAATTACTGGAGCTGCGTAATAGTCAAACAACTCATCACGTGACCCCCGCAAACCCGAGTGATTACGACGGGACGAGGCCTAATTGGGAGATGTAAAACCTGGACACACTTTTCCATCACACATCAGCTCAACATTTATTAACTATCTCCACAGGGCAAACCAAAATCACCAACAGCTACGATCCGCTGTGGTTTAGCGGAGCAGAGCTTGGCAGGACATGTGGACTCCAGATGGTTTACAAAGAGACATCGCCTGATTACAAAGAGGACAGTATAGAGCCTCTAAAACAAATGTAAATCAGGCTTTTTCCTGTATGTTTGGACAGAAGGCAACGATTAAGGGCAATGAGTTTGTGATGGAGACAATAAATATATTTGTGCTTTCATGTTTTTATAGTAGTCTACTAAATGGAAGGAGGAGAGGAGGGCAGTGTAAATCTAAGATGGTTTGACAAGGAACTTTTAAAGGCGCAACACTGCCACCTACCTGGCTTTTTGGGCATCACCATCCGAGTAGCCGGGTCAGCCTGCCAGCCCTGGCTCACCACACCTATGGAGAAACAGAAACAGAAGACAACGATTAATATTAACAATAGTATATCAACACAATGGGTAGGCAACGTTGTAAAGTCAGGTTTTAGTAGTTCTGGTCTTCATGTTGCTTTGGATACCTCGTTTCCCTCAATTTAATAGGCGCATTATGCAACATTACATGCATAAAAAATGTATTCATAAAAGTTAATTTTAGTGTGTATTTGACCTTTCAGTGACCCAGCGGTTGTATGGGTGGTTAGTATAAAGCCTATACTTTCCATCCTGGTGGCTGGTTTTCAGAATAGAATTTATATGTAACCATGGATACCGATCAGCAGTGAACATTTCAAGAAACTATTGATCCTGGAGTGTCCTAAAGGCG
Source organism: Gobius niger (assembly GCF_951799975.1). Taxonomy (NCBI): domain Eukaryota; kingdom Metazoa; phylum Chordata; class Actinopteri; order Gobiiformes; family Gobiidae; genus Gobius; species Gobius niger. The sequence goes on from NC_136860.1 coordinate 32,083,799, forward strand.
ATTGGGATGGAAAGTTAAGGCGCTATGCTAACCACGCAAGCATCCGCTGGGTCACTGAAAGGTCAAAGATGTATTGATATCAACTTTTACATGAAAAGTTGCATCATGCACCTTTAAGTGATGCCTCCTTGGTGCACACCTGTACTTTCTATTGTGAAAATGAATTGCTGAAAATGAATGTCCATGTGTGATTCATTCATTCATTGTAGTGCAAGCCTTTTTCTTAATTTCTTAATTATGTTTTCAGTGCTTATCCCCTCCCTTTCAAGGCCTTATACCTGATTTTTTGGGATTACAAACAAATAAGGGCAATGAGTTTGGACCACAACTAACTATTTAACTCCCAACTTTCCTCACATGCAGCATCCTACTTCTTCACAGGGGCAAGTTTATAAGCGTGTTTCACAATGTCACTCTCACAGCAATGCTACATCTAGCCTGCAACTTCATGACATTTATACAAATTCTTAATGATTAGATACACAGTATTACTTCCACAAATGTCTGAGATTACAGTATACTTAAAGAGGACAAAACCAATGTAGTTGCACTTCTTAAAAAACATCAGGAATTGGACCTTTAACTTTACACTATTATACTGTATTCTACTTTGATGGTTTAGGAAATTCTTAAGTGATAATTTGCATTTTGTCCTATCAACCGACAATTTCATAGCAGAGACCAGTTGTTGAGTGGATTGGATATTTCCTGTTTACACAGTAATTCGTGAAAGCATTCTTCTTCTTTACCTTTTACTGCCTCCTCCACAGAGTAGCCCACAAAAGCGGCGAAGTCTTCTGCTGAGATGGACGTGTAGGCCTGTGCCACTAAACTGTACGCCCTTTGCCTCGTGCTTTCTGCGAACACAGAAAAACAGTAACGTAAACATGGACATACTGCACACGTGTATCTGCCCATGTGTCAATGCACAGATGGACTCAGCCGACATGTCAACGTGCTTTATGTAATGGAAGGGTGACGTTAGGGTCTTAAGTTTCTTGTAAACAACCAGTTTGCTACAGCTTTGGGGGTTCTCTCTCTGAAGGGGCGACCAGTGCTTCAGAGGATTTTTTTTTTTCATTTATGACTTGAATTGATCTCATGTGAGAAAAAGAGCCAGAGCCACATCTTTTATATTCTTTTCAATTTTACATATAACTAAATGAAAATAATCAGTAAAACAGCATGGCGGGCACCCCAGTGAAAGCTTTTTAAACAAAATATTATCTACAGCAGTTGTAGTAGAGCTTGTAAAACATACATTGCAAGTCGAATATCAATCAAGATATTCACTTCTTTGTGCACATTTTACCGAAGTTCATGAGCTGCTGAGCTAACACAAGAAATATATGTTTGCAGAAGTCTAAACCTGTGCTTCCCAAAGTGCGGGTCACAAGCACAGAGCTGGGGGTCCCAAGATAATCTCAGCATATGAAAAAAGGAAATAATCAATAGTGCATTTTACATAATTTGAAAACGGCATAGATTTGTGAACTGAGGTCAAACAGCATGTAAATAAGCATTACTAAACCAGATTATTTTAAATGCTTCTGTGCCAGATGTCATCTACTGATTTGTTTTTTAGTGGGAGTTTAAGATTGTATAGGAATTTTGGTCACCGTGGCCTAAATATTTGGGAAACCCTGTCCTAAACTACAGACTTAGCAAGTTTAATAATGAGACCCCATGGAGACAGGGAATCATAGAATTGTTATAGAATAATTTCAGTGTAAACGTTTTGCTATTTGCGATTGGAATTTCGATTTTAATGTACACATGCACCCATGTAGAAGTGTAGAGACTCCAGTTCCATTAAGTATCCATTTCTTAGATATATTTTCCCGAATTCAGAAATGCTCCAGTCTTTCGAACGGCTATTTGAAATGAGCTGATGCCAAATGTCCAATTAACGAGCCATAAAGCCCATCCCTACTTCTGAGTCAAGCCTTGGACTAAACAACTTCCCCATCATTTTTTCTCAAGTGTTTTGGTAAAATCTAAATGCTCACATCTGCGTGGAGCACTTTTGATGTCAGGCTAATTTCGCCCACTCGTTTGATAATAACAATGTGCATGTTGCAGACAGTTACAAATGTCAACCATCGAGGAAAAACCGCTGAGATCACGGGAATTGGTTTGGGGTTAGATGAAAATTAAGTTTGTCGTGTTAAACTAATTCAAATTGCTTTAAACATCTGGGGTTGTTTCAAACCAAATGGAGTGCTCTCCGCCATGGAGGGTCTAATTGTATCCAATGAGCTCAGTCTAACACTTTTATTCCGAGTCGTGACTGGAGCGTGGTTGATATGCAATGACTTTAAACAGTTCAGAGAAACCACTCGTGTCTATCAGCAGGTCGGTGTCACGGTGCTCTCGTTATCTGTGCTCCCAGTTTATAACTCTCGCCAAACACTATTCCAAAAGATGCAGTTTAAAGAACACATTAACCTACAGCGCCTTCCAAATGTAAGCATCCTTGGACAACACAGATTTTTCACTGTATAAATTACTTGGTTTGTCATCACTTACTCTTTGGTTTTTGTTTTGCCTTCATATTCTGTTTTTTTTTTTTATAACCACAGCAAACACAGCAAAACTTAAGTACTTATCATTTCTCTTGGGTCTAAAAGGTTTTTGATCAGGCTATACTTCACTATATTCCATCCATAATTGTTCAAAGTTGTGATTGTCCCAACGTACCAGGATTGCAAAATCAAATTGGGTGACTTTTCAAATGACAAAGCCTCAAATCCATGAGAAGTGCCCGGTCTGGATCACTGGAGGAGCACAGCATCATTACAAATGAGTCAAATACATTCAAATTATGTCCGTCCAAACCTGTGGGCACCGAAGATGGTTTTTCAAAGGTTTTTGTGTGAGTTTGGCCCTGATACATGGAAACCCTGCAACGAACTGTCAGTAGGGTGGTTGAATATTTTCTATTGCTGCAGTACGTCAAATTGCAGGATTGTTTAGTATCGTAAGAAATAGCCATAATAATCCTATTGCATTTGAATCATTTGTTGGGTTCTCAGTTTCCCACTACTTGCTACACCAGCCATGTCGGATTCCAACATAAAAGCAGTGTCTTTATCTACAGTATGTGTGTCACTGTCGCCTAGTTTATCTAGTGACCAGCTGACCCGCTGCTGTGAGGGGAGATAACTACATTGCCGCTTTCACGTATGCCCTGCAGGGTCTGGCCTTTGGGGAGGTTTACAGCCTAGCAACGCTTCAATGTGTACCCCCAACAAGCAGACGCCCCCTCTCTCTCTCTCCCTACTCCGTCCACTGTCCGGGCACGAACAGAGCGGTAACAAAAACAAGAGCGATGAGAAAAGACAGCTGTGGAGGGGAAGGCCGCAAACAGTCACCGCTACAGCACCACAGAGAGACCAGCAGCTCCAGACTGTTCTGCTGTACTGGACATGGCGTGGGCTGTAGGACTAACAGTATGAATGCCATTTATACATTTCAAGGCCATGGCAAAGTGATGTCAAATAAAAACAATGATGGGGACAGTGCAGGTTTATGAATATGACACACACTGGGTTGTAAAATTTGTTTCCATGCGCAATAGCATTCAAACACTTTCATTGTTACAGTCTGCTCACAAAGTCATTGAGGTCAGTGAGGGTAAAGTGTGCTGCTCATGGACACAGTGACAGCACGCACTGTAGCTGGGACAACAGGCACAATCTTCAGAGTGGAACAACGACTGCAATTTGTATTATGGCTGCTAGCTGGTTTTGATAACATGGACCCACTTTTACCTTTTTTACTCTTTCATTATGTCCTGGTGACTAAAACACTACACTTCTTTGTTGGAAATTGGTTACCATTAACATTTTCCCAGAGTTTTCTAATGTGTTCATTTGACCTTTTTGAGGAGGTTCAACGTCAACAAATGTGAATGTTTTACTAAACAATACATAGCTATGGGGTAATATGGTGCAATAAAATTGCATTCAATAACTTCAGGCTGAAAGCTTCTTGTTTCAATGTATTATTCTTGTTGATTATTTTTACACTGATCCAACATTAAAAAATAGGTCAAAGGTTAGAGGCCGTGAAAGAAATGTAGTAACTTTCTCAGGTGCAAACAGGGTTGGAAAAACAAATCAAATGCTTTGTCGTGGTGAAAATCTCCCCACTGGTGAAGATGTTGTCTACAAACAGGCCAAAAATAATATCCGTCTGACCTAGCTTTCTTTCCTTCACGTGTCATTGGGAATGAAGTCTGCCTGTTGCTTTGCTAATATCAAATAAAACAAAAGATGTAAGAATTTCAACATGTCTGGATCAGAGAGTAGTGGTAAGATTTCCTCCTCGTAGTAACAAAGGAGGACAGTAGGTTTACCACAAATAAATGCCAAAATACATAACACAATGCAAGTAACAACAGGCGGTAAATAAATCTTCTGTGCATCTCACTTCATAAACAGTTCAGGCCGCTGACCGGCCTGGGCTTATCAAACCAGGTCGTCTGAAAAGTTTGATGCCAAATGCCAAGGCTCGGAGTATTTTTACCTCGGCCTTTTGACCATTCACAGAGACCCAAAGATGACTTGTGTGACAACTGCAGGCCCTTCTTAGCTCCTTACATTTGAAGGTGCTGAGCAAGGCGAGGGGTGAGGGGTTTTTATGGAGGAGGAGAAACAGGAGCCTCTCTAGCCTTCCATGACAAGTCTATTCCCGGGACGCTATCATTTCGCGGCCCTCACCTCTTAAAAATAGCCCCTGCTTTTCACCAGCAAAGGCAAAGCAGACAGGACAAAGCAAGGGCTTTTATTTTAAGTGCCCTCTATTGCCAAGTAAGAGCAGCAACCAGCCTGCAAAAAGGAGAAAATGTCAAGGTTTAATAAACCTTTTGTAAACAATAAAACTCAACACATGTTACTTTTCATGCATCTTTATTCCTTGTTCAATACATTTTCATAAAAAACAGAAAAAAAACTACAATCAATAGTGAAAAATGCAGCCTCCTTTGGAGGTCCACATATGAACATGTGCAGACATGTTACGCAGACATTTAGCTAGCACTATATTTATCTCACAGCAGCTTCGAAACAAGTACAAAAGTATAAAAAAAATTAAGAAAGTGTCAGATTCTGACACTTAACTTAAATATTGCACTATCAGAATGGGCACATTGCAGTGGCCCGAATCCTCTGGAACTTGATATTTCCTCAAAATGTCCCTGCCATAAACACTTCTGTAACAAACCTTCAAAATAACATTCTTAAATATTGTCCATAACTTAAACTGAAGTCCATTAGTGAATTCAAGTTTCTCATTACTCCTCTTCCTCCTCTTCCTCAGCATCCTCAAAGTCATCTTCATCAACTCCAAAGTCCATCTTGGCCAGCACCGTCTCCACATGCTCAGTGGACAAAGTGAAGTGATCCATCTTCTCGAAGCCTGGCTCGGGCCGGTCCTCTCCCAGGGAGCTCTTAGCCGCATCTTTGGTCTGTGAGATGAGCTTCTTGGAGGCGACCAGGAACTCTGCAGCGCTGTTCTGCTCCAGGGCCCGCACAGCCGAGTCAGTCAGGTCGGTGCTGGACTGTAGCCTCTCTCCATACCTCTGGGCCAGAGCTCTGAGCGCAGCCACCTTCTCATCCTGCTCCTTGCCGACCTGCTCCAGCAGCGCAGCCTTTCGGTCCTCCAGAACGGCGTACAGCAGGTCAAATCGCTCGGCCAGGCTCTGCTTGGCACGTTGGGCGTTTTCCTGCACCACTCGGCACGACTCATCCATCTGGTTCAGCAGCGCCTGCAGACGTGCGTTACTGGCCACCAACGTGTCAATGGCATTGCTCAGCTCTCCCTTCTGTGTCTGGTAAATAGAGGCTAAAGGAGCCACCTCACAGTCCTTGTGCTGGCCGAACACCTTACACATGGAGCAGGTGGGCACCTGGCAGGTCACGCAGTAGATGTTGATTTTCTCATCTTCATGCTCCTGGCACATCAGCTCTTTGGACTCTTTAGGCTTCAAATTAGTTTCTGTGTTAGTGCTGCCACTTCCTTCCTGCTGCTGTTTGTAGATATCGATGATATTTTCCACCAAAAGGTTTCTCTGGAGGCCGTGGACTCCATGGCGGTCGAGCACCACTTCAAACCTGCAGGTTGGGCACCTGAAGACACCTCCGGAGAAGCGATAGGGGTTTCGGGAGTCGTACAGGTCGCTGGCACAGCTGCGGCACAAGTTGTGTTGGCAGGGCAGAATGACCACAGGTTTGGTGAACATATCCAGGCAGATAGGGCAGCTCAACTGCTTCTCCAGGCTGTCCATTGGGCTGGGAGGCCTCACGATAGAGCTAGATCTCTGGACGTCCATGGTGCAAGTGTGTCCTGCTTGTTCCTCTGTTGCTGGCTAGTTTATAAATGTCCCCAAGTGAAAACTACTGGGCTCTTTGTCCCCTCAGGCTGGAGCGAGCTCTAAAAATAGTATGCTAGGCTGGGGGCTGATCCTTTAGGGTATGCTAGTGCCGGGCAAATGCTTAAAGTTGTTCTGGGTAAGAGCTAGCAGCTCCCTGCTTTATACTGGCCTCACAGCTGTGACACCCGATCTGTCTGACCAAGGGTGCACACATTCCAGTGCAGCTGGGCGCTGTTCACAGAAAGCCCCCCCTGCCGTGCTGTCACATGTCCCAGTGGAACTGTGTCCCACAAACTTCGAGACACAAACAGGTCCATGTGACCTCTCCACCTGAGTCCCAATAGTAAACAACATCATGTCGTAATGATTGCCTCCTTCTAGTGAAGTGTTTTATTTACATCAATCATCATGTTTACGTCATGCTTCTAAAGCTTCATGGAGAGAGGTTAAATGACTGGACTGACAAAACAGCACCAGCCTCTAAAGGTTCTTTTAAATATATAAATATTTAGAAAGTTCTTTTAAATATATAATATAGATGACAATAATACAATGTTTACTTTACCACAATATTTAAAAAAAATAATAAAAAGACAACACATAACCAGCATTTAAACTGAACACATAATAAGGCGAACAAATAAATACACATTTAATTAATTAAATTAACAAAATGGTATACTACTTAGTTTGTGAAGTCTTGACTAACTAAATTTTTTATTTCATGAATGAGGCACCATCTTGTGACCGTGAGCGTCAGTGGAGGCATTGGACTGAACAGTAAACATGAGCTATTCTTACACTCTTTCACAACAGTCTTTCCCGAGAACTAAGTACAAACTTGTGCTTTAGTAAGCACTTGGAAAACATGTCACAGTGACTTTGGTGCTTCTGTAATCTAAGGTTTAATAACAGTATTTGAATTCATCTTTATGACAGCTGAATCATTTGGGATATGTTAATTTCAAAGTGGTTATGTAAATAAACTTTATCTCACATTAACCGTAAGGCAAGAAACATCAATCGTACCTCATTTAAAAATTCATTACTTCCAGGATTCAGTCACTGAGCTTTTGATGTTATTTATTATCTTCTGTTTATTTTGTTACATTGGTGTTAAACTGCATTACCAAAAACTATCTGCTTCTTCTTTTGCAAATAAGATTCGCAAAGGGAAGTTCATTACAAACAACGACACAATCCTGTCAATATGTTGTCGGGTTGCACAACATATTGACAAATTATTATGACCCAAATAGTGACGCAATACCCATACCGCAAAAACACAACAATATATCACACAATGAGAGATGTTTTCCATACGACTGAGGTTCACATATTTTACACACCCTAAAAACAACAATGCACTAAAACGAGTGCCAAAGTGAAATATTAGTCATGATTTTCCAAGTATAGCTCTATTTTAGCCCTGCCCTGATGAGCATTATTTCAAGTCTTGCCTTTACACAATTTCACGGAAATAAACAAATTACTGCAGCTCTACTCCATGATACCATTGTTAATGACACAAAAGAAATTCGCCTTCTTTGGCCTGGATGATTCCTATATTCCAAAGCCTATTACATGTACAGTATGATCGAGGATGGTGTTACCTCGTAGCGCCTCCATCACTGGGAGGATGCCTTCGGACCACTGGTGGGCTGCAATGGCTGTGTAAATCCCTGGGAACTCTCGCTGCCAAATGTGCTGGCCCACCGCCCAAATGGCAGCCAGCTCTGGGTTCGCCTGGACACAATGAGAGGAAAGAGTCTCAGCATCGTTCTGTATTCAAAAAATGATGATAAAATGCTACTGAATACGCTTGAGTGCTTTAAAAGTTTGTGGAATTAATATTTTTCAGCCAATGTTAGAATATATCAATGGACATTTATGTGAGAAGTGTCTGTTAGAGCTATAACCGAGCTGGACCTATGAAAGAAACTTTAAATGTGATTTGATAATCCATTAAACTTCATCAGTAGAACAGAGTAAAAGCTTAGCATTTCAGGGATTGTTCCTGTTTTTTAATATAATATATATATACAGTATATACCGTTTTTATTGCTTGAGGAATCCTTTTCCAGAGGTATCTAGCATTATTCCTGCACAACAAAAGAAGGTACATAGTCACAGAAATGTCATCAACAACAAACAATTTGGAAATTATAGATAAATTGCATACAACATATTGAATGATTTTCTTTTTTTTTTTATGTACGTATATCAACACATTAGGGCTGAAGCAACTAATCGATTAATCGACAAATAATAGATTACTAAAATAGTTGTCAACTATTTCAGTAATCGATTAATCGTTTTCTAGCAAACACAGACTAAAATAGACCAAAAAAGACATGACAATTATGTATTTTGGATGAAAACCTTCTTTGTTTTTAAAGTTAGGGTCTGTAGTGTTTTGTACATTATAAATTTCATAAATGTCTGTCTTTGTCTCGTCCGATCAGAAATCAGAATTAGCACAAAGAGCCTCCAACAAACGTTTACTTTAAGTTTACTCCATCAACATGTCCGCAAGCAGCGCCACTTTAGCTCAATGTCATAACAATGTTTAAAAAATACAATTTCCATGCACCCTTCACAGCCAAGCAATTAATCGGTTAATCGTAAAAAATAATGAGTAGATTAATCAATTACCAAAATAATCGTTAGTTGCAGCCCTACAACACATACAGGTATAGATTACAGGACACTGTTTGGGTACTGAAGTGCTGAATGTTCTGAAAGATGGTCAAACTTAGAAGTTCTGGGGAAGCTCGGGAGTTTTAGCCTAATACCCAAATCCTGTGGCTTTTAGACAGCTTGGAATATTTGATCAACTCCTATAACAGTAAGAGAACCAAGTGTCAATCTTCAATTTTTATGTTGATTTTTTTTTTAATCAACATAAAGGATAGTGATTTACTGTTGACCTTGGCTGCTCCTGTCCTGTGATGACTCATGTCCAGGTCACACTGAAGCAACTACATTTATCAGCTGTTTGAAGTGACAGCACACTTTCTCCACTGTCTATTAATACTGAATGTCTAGTCGAGACAATATGAATGAATCATAAATCAAAAACTTGCTCACTGCTCCAAGTATCTTGAGACACGCTGACAAACCAAATGGCCATTCCCTTGTTTTGAATTCATGAATAAGTGAGCGATGAAAAGTGCACCCCGGTATAAATGATGCAACGGTTCGCACTTACATGTCATTGTGTAGTAAATATAGAGCCAGCAGCTGACCGTACACTTGAGGTGTTGCGATGCCCCCTGGTGCCTGTCCAGAGAAACACATGCAGCATGGAAACACAATCATTGACGATCTCGCGTTTATTGTGACATCCAACTGCACTTTGCTTAAGATTAGATGAACAAAACTACACAATGTCTACCACTGTTATAACAAAAGCATAACAATAAGATAGCAATGCATTATGGGAAACTTCAACAACCTCTGCAGCCATTTCTTTAGCTTAGGTTGATAAATGTGTCATCTGCAGTGCAAAATACAAACTCCTACAAGATTAATACGATATAAATCTTCGTTTTTACTGGCTTTAAACGAACTTGCAAAGAATTAAAAGCTGTTACAGGAAAAGATACCCTGAATTGGCTTATATTAAGGCTTGTTAACCGTTCTAGCAGCAGTGCCCCTCTATAGTCTGGATATTTTGAAGACAGATTTCTGAATAAATAACGCATGTGGCATTTACGGATTACACAAACGATAATACAAATCCTAATAATGTATATTAAGTAAATACAGGTCAGAAATGGCTCAAAAAGGGCACTGTTTCAACGTATTAGCAACTTGCATGCTAGCGCTAGCTACCATAACAATGACTCAGAACAGCGAGAGCAAGGGCGGCTGCGACTTTTAATGAACCTCTGACACAACACGCATAAAACCTCGGTAGCCAGCGCTCACCTCGAGTTCCTGGGCTTCGCATTGCTCCAGCAGCTTCTCATAATTGTCCTCCATCATCACAGCTGTAGGCATGATGATGCCCAGCCGCTGCGCACTGAGCCTCCTCTTCCGCCTGAGTCACAGCTCCGCAGCCAAACCGGTGCTGCCCTCTGGTGGGTGGAATACGCATAGCGCTGGAAATTGAAACCTGGTGCTGTCTAGAAATGGGTTATCATAAGCTAGTCTGTTTTATTTATGTAACTTTAAAACCATCTGTCTGTCTGTCTGTCTGTCTGTCTGTCTGTCTGTCTGTCTGTCTGTCTGTCTGTCTGTCTGTCTGTCTGTCTGTCTGTCTGTCTGTCTGTTTAAAAAAAAAAAAATCTTTTCAGTTTACACATCATTTCCATATGCAACACTGTTTTTGTTCCCCCTCACCCTTTGAGATAATGGGTCTTGTATATAGCCCAAGCAATTATGCACATTACATTTGCATGTACAGTTTAAGAAAAAAAATACAATGAGACAACCCACACAAGAGGGAGCTGAGTCGGGGGGCAAAGCTCTCGATTTACCGATCGATCTACGTTTCCCACCCTCACCTTTAGTCATGAGATTTGGGTAATGACCAAAAGGACAAGATCGCGAATACAAGCGGTCAAAATGGGAGGTGCTCCAGGCATGTCCTATTGGGAGGAGGCCTTGTGGAAGGGCCAGGACACGCTGGTAGGACTATGTCTCCGTACTGGCCTTGTGACGCCTCGAGGTCCCCCCAGAAGAGCTGGAGGAGGTGTGCTGAGACTGCTGCCAACGCGACCCGGCTCCGGATAAAGCGGAAGAAAATGGATGGATGGAATGGACATTTTTATTGAGTTGTGCATCTTTTCAGTTTACACATAATTTCCATATGCCGTACAGTTTTGTTTTGTTTTTTTCCCCCTCATCCTTTGTGATAACGGGTCTTTTACATAGCCTGAGCAATTATGCACAATGCATTTGCATGTACAGTTAAAGGAAGTAATAAAAAATAAAAAATAAGAAATAAATAAATACGACACAAACGGCACACTCACACACAATCTTGCACCGCTATCTTAGTGAGGACACTCATAGACATAATGTATTACCCTGACCCTAACCCTGAACCCTAAGGCCCTAATCCTAACCTTAATCCTAACCCTAACCCTAATTTTAACCCTAACCCTAAAACCACATCTTGACCCTCAAACAGTCCTTCAAATAAGTGAGGACCACCCAAAATGTCCTCACTTTACAAAAATGTCCTCACTTTTCAAAAATGTCCTCACTCTGTTGGTTAAAAACTCAAACTGGTCCTCAGAATGTCGTAATTACAAGAAAACACACACACACACACACACACGCACACACACACACACACACACACACACACACACACACACACACACACACACACACACACACACACACACACACACACACACACACACACACACACACACACACACACACACACACACACAAACACAAACAACCCCGTCCCACCCCATTTACTTTAACCTGATTGATTTGAAAGCTTTTTACTAAACAGATTCACAAATGAAGCTATGGCAAGTTGTTGGGCTAAAAGACTATGGAATACTTCATAGTTCATATTCATAGCTGTGTATGTATGTCTATTGGTAATTCACAGCAGGTCACAAAACATTAATCATTCAACGCCTCTAGCATTGCTCCTTCTCATGCTTCTTCGGGTCATGGTCAAAAGGGCATCAGTCATTTTCCAGTCATGTCATGGCATTGAAAAATTGAAGTAGTTTTATTATGTGAATTTTAAAAAAAATGTGGATGTTTCCAAATACAGATATCTTGAATGTTACATATTTCATAACACCAATCTTTAACAATTTTACTCAGTTTATCACGTCGTCATTTGTACTGATTATTAAACTATCAAATATGCGGCACAACCTTGATTCTCATACCATACATGTACACTATGTTCAATAATTCAGAGTTTGCAGAGCAGATTCCCTGTTGAGGCGCTGGGGAAATGGAGGAGATCAGAGCGATGCAAAGCAGTGGTGTAACAGTTTAGTCCTGAAAGAAAAACTCCCAGACAGACACAGGCATTAGCTGAAGAAACAAGTGGCTGGCTTCCTCCTCAGATGTCCTGACACAAGACTACAAAATATATCGCCCAAAGATTTGGAACAAGAGGGTCCATTAACATTTATACTGTCTCCTTTTCAAGAGCTCAGAAACCACCAACATTCATACTGATATTTTCAGTGCTCAAACTGCCCTGATTACATTCCTTAAAGCCATATTGTGGAACGTTCCAGGTCATTTATGTTGCTACTAAACTCAAACTGCTAATACTTAAACATGCTAGTGATACCAAATGCGCTGTTTATGATAATTACCAGCAACGCTATTTTGCAGTGTGTTATCAAAGATGTTTCGATGGAAATCTGGATACATAAAACTCAAAGTTCATTGAGATGAGCCGTTGATGTCCCAGCAAATAAGTTATGAGTCAGATCTGAACAAAGTGAAGATGTTTTTTAAGGTTTCTCACCAATAAAAACACACATGATGAAATAAACGCATTGTATTTCATTCTAAATGTTATGAAATGTGTGACTGAATAGTTTTTAGTCCTATTTAAAGTGCTTTTCATTTATGTAAACCAGATTTAGGGCTTATCAGCATTTAGATGTCTAATCTTCAATATTTAAGTTTCTTCTTTTCTGCTCACCATTATTATTACAATTTTGGTCCATTCCTCCAAACAGAGCTGGTGTAGCTGAGCCAAATGTGTAGGCCACCTTGTATGCACATGCCTTTTCAGCTCTGCCCATACATTTTCAACTGGATTGAGATCAGGACTTTGTGATGACCACTTCAAAACATTGACTTTGCAATCATTAAACCACTTTGTAACCACTTTCCCTATCCATATGCTTTGGGTCATTCTCCACTTGGAAGGCCCATCTGTGCACAAGCTTTAACTTCCTGGCTGATGTGTTGAGATGTTGCTCCAATATTTCCACAAAGTGTTCTCTCTTCATGATGTCATCTTTTTGTGAAGTGCATCAGTCCCTCCCACAGCAAAACAGCCCCACAGCATGATGCTGCTACCCTCATATTTCACAATTGGGATGGTGTTCTCAGGCTTGCAAGATTCTCCCTCTATGACTCTATAGACCCATATATGTTCATTAACATGCACTGTCCCGACCAAATAAACCAATAAATAAAAAAAAAAAGATCTGTATGATGACCGGTCATTTCCATCCTACCATGTACCTGGCACCTTCAAGTGTCTCGAAATTGCACCAAAGGATGAATCAGACTCGTGCTTCAAAGGTCATAAATTCATCATCATCATCATCATCATCATCATCATCATCATCATCAATCAAATTGTTTAAAGGTATGGTTCCGGCTGTAATACATGAAGACATGAAGACAGTGGCTTAATGCATACAAGAGACAAAGGGTTCAATAGACATTTTAAACCACAGTGATTCTTTCTGTGCATCCTGACTTCACAGCTTCATATCATGATTGCAGCATCCAAAATATGAAATGGCATACTACATATTTGCTTGTGTTTGTGCAATGTGTGTGTTCCCTTTGATATGCAAATACACAGCATCCTTTTTATTCATAATCTTCTAAATAATAACAAACTGTATTTTTGCACCGCGCGACCAAAGCTTATGGGCATATCGTGGACTTGCACACAGTCCGCAGCCCCATTTGAATTCGTTATGATTCGGGCTGGTTTTATTTAAAGCCGACTGCAGCACAGTTCCCCATTGGGAGGAGGGAGAGGACAATAACTTTGCAAACTTCCCTTTGTGTCTTTGAGAACACAAAGACAATGTGCTTTATTTTCTCTGTCATCACCTAAAGCCAATTATGAATTATATAAAACAAAGTATTGGGAAATAGGTGTAAAACTACATGAAAAAAAAGTGTGCTGGTGCTTTGATGTTGCAGCCTGAGAGAAAGTTGAGTGATATTTTTTTGACTCAGAGGAAGCAGTGTATTGCCTCACTTTTACATCACTGGCAAAAAGCATGAAAAGGCGAGAACTTGTTTCCCATAGTTCCACATTTATTATTGATCGAGTATTTTCTTCGCACAACTGCAACTTTCCTGCCTTTGTGATGTGTGAAAAATATGCTCAAGTTATGGCCTCTTTATTCCAGAGGGGTGGTTCACTCAATACACTTAAGGTCTTATTTGAGTTAAACAGGAATTTCCATGCAGACATCCTGGTTGATACATTTAAAGTGCAATAAATCCATTCAGCTGGACATTTCCTGATTCAGATGTACGACAGAGTGGGCAATGGCACATGATTCCTGAGAGTTTGACAGAATCTGCCTGGTTATCTTCAACAACATGGGCACTGTTTTGTCACTATCCACTATGCAATCTTGGATAAGTGATTTGATTATTTCTGAAACTGTTGGCTGTCTGAATCAAGAAATACCCAGCTGTGTTGATTTATTAGACTTATTTAGCTCAGTAGGCTTTATTTTGTTGGCATTTTAGTTTAGGCGAATCAAACTCTGGTTCAATTTGAACCTCTAAGCCACAAAAAGTGACAAAAAAGTGATCAAAAAAAGTAACAAAAATGTGAAAAACACAACGAAAAAGTGACAAAAATGCAATGGAGAAAAAAAACCCGTCAGAAGCAACAACAACATGGCAACAACGTGAGGAAAAAGAGTCGTTTAGATCAGTTTTGTAGGTCTTAGCTTTACTAGGCTAGGCTGCAAGCTCCAGTCAAGAAGCTTTTAGATTTGGGTAAAGCTGAACTGGAGAAAATGTACTCAGTTCAGGCGGGGGTTGCATTGCTGTAACCTTATTAACATGATGGACAGAGCTTGGCTTGGTCAGAGTTAGAAGATAAACATTATATGAACTTGTTAAAGGGATATTTCTGGATTTTAGACATGTGGCCTCATTTCCTAGTTATCCAGAGTGTTGTTGATTTCTGGATTTTTATTTTTTTAATTTTTATTCATGCAGTCCTCATATTTGAAGAGTTTCGTGGTGCTAGGCTAGTGCTAGGCTAGTGCATGTCTATGGTAACTAGTAGCCTGCACTAAAAACAGTCTGACCCAAGCACAGTGCACCTGAGGCAAATCACTTATAACACCAGACTACCCATATAAATGTGTTGACTGAATAATTTTTCACATATAAACCCATATTTGAGCAGCATCAGCTTCCTTGTTGTAGCTACGCAGCGGCGGAGTGATCTGCTAGGTTACCAGATCTACAGTAGTTTGTTTACCTGCGGCCGCATTACTACACGTGGAATTCATAAAGGAGCTTTATACAAATCAGATAGGGCAACGTTTGGAGGACGACCCCATGATTTTGAAGAGGCTTTTAATACAGGCTACTAGTTACCATAGACATGCACTAGCCTAGCACTAGCCTAGCACCAATAAACTCTTCAAATATAAGGACTGCATGAATTAAAAAAATAAATAATATATATATATATATATATATATATCCAGAGATCAACACAACTCTGGATAACTAGGGAATCCCTTTAAGTAATTTGGTTTACTTGTGTTTAAAGTTATTTCACTGGTTGATCTCTGTTTTGGTGGAGAAAGAGAGCAGATCCCAGGCAGGTACTCTAGTATATTGACAGACCTGCCCTGAAGACCAGAATAATGTCGCTCCTCACATAAAGGATATTTAACGAGTCAGAGTGCCCCTCCTCTCTTTCTCCTCCAAGGATTTTTTTTTTTTTTTACTGTGGTGCCTCAATGACTTTTATGGAACAGGAAAAGCTTGCCCATGTTTTTATTGTGGTTGCTATTCCAATGAAAGCAAATTATAGGGTCATAAGCCTAGATTACCTAAAACAGTTTCGATTTGAGTTTGGGGACAGTGTTATGTGGTTTTATTTTATATCACATATTTTTCTTATCACTGTGTTTTACAATCCTAGCATATCAACATTTTAAAAATAGCTTTCTGCAAATCGGGCCAGAGTTGTTCTCATGTAAAATGTGCCTTATTGTCATTAAACCTAAAAGCCCCCTGAAGTGAAGATGAGCACAGGAAAACGCACCGCATCTATAGTTCACCCAACAAAGCAGTACTAAGTAACTTGTTTACCGTCATAAATCCTTTTCATATTCGCTCTGGGGGTAATGCAAGTGTTGATGGGATGATTGGGGGGGGTCTTTCATCTCCCCCTGGTGTCTCTGGCCGGAAAACCACAATTGCAACTTTCCTGCACCGGGTCGGAGTCACCAATACACACTAATACAATCATGAAGAAGAAGCTAACAGGCTAACGGGCAAAGCTAACTGCGGGCTAGCGCCACTTAAACAGTATTTACAGCCAAGTTTGAGTGAAAAAAAATATCTCCATTGTGTAATTGGATGTACAATATCCGTCTCTCCCTTTGACTTTTCTGTCAGCACAGTATTTACTGTCACGGACAATTAATGAGTAAAAAAATGTCTATGGCCTCTAGGGGCATGAGTTACTTATTTACTTACTTATAAAAATACAGTTATTTGCTGCACATGGATCTTTTCCCATTAATCAAAACATGCCTGTCCACTCATCTCTCTCTTTCAAGCCCGTCCTGGCCGACCTTCCGTCTGTGGTCTAAACATAATGCATCGATCACCTCGTATCTATTTGTATTGTTGCATCCCAGTAGAGCGGGTCTGGAGCTTGCATTTACTGATAATATTGATTCTACCATGAAAAGCCTGTGTTATCTTAATAAGGTTCCCAAGGCGGCAAACCACTTTATGTGTGAACAACTGGCCATTCTGTGCGAACCATAAAGGTCACCTCATTGTTCCAAACTAACCAATGATCTGAAATGTTCCTTGTAAAGTGGCCACCGAGTACTTGTCTCCCATTTTTTTTCAAGACTTGTATATTATACTCATATGGAAAACATAGTACTTTAAAATTCAAGCGGCTGCACATGATCGGAAATGGACCAATTGAACAACTATTGAAGGACACTTTTGCAAAGCATGATTTACTTTCATGGGACAAGGCTGAGCACGTTGTCCTTCGCGCTCAATATATCCCCCCCCATCCAAAATAGAAATAGACCATGCCTTACCTGGAAGTAACATCCAAGGGTAGTTCAGCAGAGAAAATAAAACATTCAAGCACAAACTGTTGAAGAGCAATTGAGCCAATTCATGAACACTGAAGAGGTGTTGTGTGAAACAATAAACAGGATTTCTAGATGTTTTCTTAATTCATAAATAAATAGATAAACCTAAACACTTGCTGAGTAAATACTCCCATTCATTTTATTCCTTTCCTCTCATTATCTTGGATTTATTCACGGTCAAACAAATACAATAACTTTAATGATTCTAATAATCACATTGTTGTTGACTTAAAGTATACAATGTCTAAACCCCCATCAATTTGGTTGTAAGGCTCCTACAGCCACATGTTTTTTTCCTCAGTGCTGGATATATATATATATATATTTCATTACTTTGCTGCAGAGACAAACAACAACAAGCATTGCACCACAGGTTGCTGCACCGCAGGGACTTAAATCTTTCATGCCTTTTGTTTCAAAGAGAATTGAGTTTAAGTTTGGTACTTTCTGCAGCATTGCTCCCATTATTATTGAGACCCACATAGGAGTGCACTATTTAAGTAACAGGCTATTTATTCTTTTACCTTTCCAAATTCCAAGGTCTAACATGTCACCAAGGACCCAAACTGAGTAAGTGCCCTCTATAAGTCGTGGTAATGTCCCCCACCTGAATAGAAATATAAAATGCCTTTAGTTGTTTACTTTAGGACAAAGCCGTAAAGAGAGATCATTCGGAGGCTCAAACACCACCCAAAATACTCATCAGGGACAGTCATATTGGTGCAGTGGTGCAGCTGCAGGGTTTACACACAGGCATAATGCTTTCCAATTATAATTTTCCCGGCATTCATGACATTCATAACGTGACTTGACAACGTTTGACATTTGTGATATAATATGTGGAAGAAGTTTTTGTCAGCCAAGAAAATCGTTGACTTTTTATGATTTAATGATCCTCTATTTGAGGGTGGAGTTTGTGATATGAGTGAGTTTGCATCTGAGTGTGGAGTTTTCTTATACTTAGTATTGATTCATAAATAGAGCGTGACAACATTCGGCGTGTAAAAATCCCAGTTTTCTCTCATAAGCACTGATAGTTGATAGAAACCCGCGCTGCTATGCAATGAAGAGATGGAGCAACATGGTGCGTGGTTCACGGACAGCAGCACTAGAAGCAAACAGTTTGTCCCCCCCTGAAGAAGGCGTTTGAGGCTGAAACGCGTTGGGGCTTTGTTTGCCCATTTAGACATGTCATGAAAATAAATGCATTTTAACTTCATCAGAGAGTTCCACTGGTTTCTCTGTTTTTTCAATGACTCTCCCTGCTCCGAAGAGCACCTCTGGTTTTTAATCACACTCTGTGGACGTCCAGGAAGCGCTTTTCCCTTCTTCTTTCTGATAAAATAAGATATATCTGGAACTGGAGGACAAAGTGACCACTGTTTACCCAGGCTTAACCCAAATCTAAAAGCAAAAAAGTGCCAAAAAGAGCGACAAAAACGTATGGGAAAAGCAAGAGCAAGAAAAGTGACAAAAACACACAAGTTCAGTGATGAAAAAACAACTAAAAAAAGTAACAAAAAGGTGACAAACATTTGACAAAAAAGCAATGAAAAAACGATTGAAACGCAAAAAAAATGTTTCAAAAACGCAACGAAAAAGTTTTGATCAGTTTTAGGACTTCGCTTTCAAATGAGACGTTACCCTGGCCTAGAGGTTGTAAGCTCCTGTCCAGAAGCTTTTAGATCTAAAGCAGAACTAGACAAAATGTGCTCTGTTAAGGCGGGGGTTAAGAGGTTAAAACACTTTAATATAAAATATATTTATTGAAAGACCCTTTGAAATGACTGGTTCCCCAAGAGCCATAAATCCCATCACACCCTGGAACCAATCAGGATTGTCATTAATAGTTTGGAGAACACGTTGTGCGTAGAGTTCATTCGACCATTGACGGACTATATGTGAGTACTTTTGGCTTGTGCGAGCTGCAGGTGATGGATATGACCATAACAGAGTTTGTAATGGAGGATTTGGCCTGAGGCTTGAGCACCTCTTCATCACGGCTGCACTGAACAGTTCCTGCACGAGCACCACAGAGACCCGTTATTGATTTTAGCATCCAACTACACGCAAAGGACGGAGGAAGATTTGATATACAGTATAATGGAAGCAGCAGTCTAAAGGCTAAGGGTGATGTGCACTGGCCCCACTGGCCCCAAATAAGTTCAGTTCTTTCTTTCTGACCCATTTCACTTATAGATTAGATTTTGTCAAGTTATTAAGTTTTAAAGTAGACATATCATGCAAAATGTGTTTTTTTTTGAGCGAAGAAAAATTGTTTCTCTTACAATAGACCATATATTTCCTCAGTTCTATCCTTATGTGGTTTTGTCCTTAGTCGTCTTGAATAAAATATACAACACTCCAGCTTTAGCTCCCATGCCACATCGCGGCCATAGCTTGTTCACATCTTTGATCCTCTGATGTCCGAAAACCCAAACTCATCATCATTCAAGACGCCGTGTCAGGCTCCCCTCTGATCTCCCAAATAGGACTTGAGCCATGCAGTATTTATGACAGTGTGTGCGTGATGTGTAAGCAGACTTGTATAGGGAAAAACTGCAGCTTAAGGCCTATACATACACGTGCGTGTGTGTGTGTGCTTTGTACTCCAGAGACAGGGCAGGGTGATGAAATAGAGATGTTGGACAGCGCCCCCTGGCCACACAGCGTGGGACAGAGCACCTCCAAAGCACTTCCAGCCCACAGCTCAGCACCCAGCCGCGCATCCTTCACCACCCGCTGGGCGCTTCCTGAACCGGGGCTGTCGGGGAGGGGGGAGATGCAAGTCGGTACATCTTTATCTACTGCTGGTATGAGGAAACCTTTAATATAAAACTGAGAAATTGTATATTTAATCAAATGTTTTAGTGGTTTTCTTGACGCTCAAATTGTCTCGCACTTTTCAAGACAAAGTACTGTACAACCTGAGAAACTATTTGAGTTCACGAAGAGGAGAAAAATCCTTGCACCATATGTAGAACATCGGTGTAAAGTAATAAACTGTATCTTTACCTATAGGGGCAACACTCACGACCTCTGAGAACTCGTCTCTTCCCTCATCCTCGACCACATCAGACGGCGCACCAATTCACCCGTCACTCTGTATTTTCCTCACCCGTCAACGACAACCTGCCATAAGTGTCCAAGTTGTTTTGCAGCCCACTCTGTCCTCGACAAGCCGCTCCGTTCACTTCTGGACAACACCATGGTCTCCAACTTTTAAGACGATTGACTCAGATCCTATACACTATTTGACCACAAAGAGAGATGTCCACCTGGGTTTAAGGAACTGTTCTGATCTGGGGTCGCTGCAGTTGGTCCGGTCTAGGTTCATCAACACTATGAGCTCAAAGCCTTGAACATCCTGCATGACCCCCAGGTTATTCCAGCAATGGGTTCCTTCCTCCCTGATGGCATATTCCAAGATGCCAGTGCCAAGATTCATCGGGCCCACGTTGTGAAAGAGTGGTTCAGGCAGACATCTTTTTCACACGTGGATTGGCCACAGTGTCCAGATCTTTACCCCAATGAGAATCTTTGGGATGTGCTGGAGACGCCTTTGCACTGTGGCTACACTCTCCCAATGCCACAGTGAAAAAGTGCAACAGAATATTAGAGTGTATGACTTTGTTTGTGGTGATTTTTTTGTGGTCAGGCAGTCCTATCTAAAGCTGCCCCTGCCTGGTCGGATAATCTAAAACCCCTTTTTTAATATATTGTACTGCATTTTGGTTACTGCATTTGATTCCACAATATCACATCACACAATTGCTGAAATTCCTTCATTGGTCCAATGTTCCTGACAGATCAGAAACTGCGCTCATGTCACGCTGAGGACAGTTTGTTTTAGTTCAATCTGCAACAATGCTTCTTTTATAAACACTTACGGTTCACATCCCCTGCACGTCATACGGGCTCAGCGGGGAATTTCCCATAAACTGTTGGAGTTTACTGGGAGTTCACTTGGACATGGGTCACTGCTGCTGCTGCTGTTTGCACATATTTAAAGGCTTACACATCGGTGCAAGGTCAGGCTCCAATGGAAGATAAAACAAAAATCATGAAATTAATGAATAAGTAGATCTATAGGAGTGTCTCAGAAAACACAGGGAGTATTTACTTACATCTTACTGGGAGTATTTGTCCTTTTGCTTGTATTTATTTATTTTTTGAGGTCCCATGTGAAAATTTTACTGCAATCAAGTAAAAAAAACATCCTAGTGTCCTATTTAGTCGTTCGCTTACATTGTTTTATTAATGTTAAAGCAGAACTAAGTATCTCATGCCCCTAGAGGCCATAAGCACCACTGCAGGTGTCGTAGCATGTGGCGTTTTTAACTCATTAATTGTCCGTGAGAGTAAATACTACGCTGACAGAAAAGTCAAAGGGAGAGACGGATATTGTACATCCAATTACACAATGGAGATATTTTTTTTCACTCAAACTTGGCTGTAAATACTGTTTAAGTGGCGCTAGCCCACAGTTAGCTTTGCCCATTAGCCTGTTAGCTTCTTCTTCGTGATTCCATTAGTGTGTATTGGTTGACACCAGGGGGAGATGAAAGACACCCCAATCATCCCATTAACACTTGTATTACCCCCAGAGGGACTACGAAAAGTATTTATTAAGATAAACAAGCTACTTAGTGCTGTTTGTTTACATTTTACTGGATAGCTGAAGCTTGCTTTAACCATTTTCACACTTAAAGGGACTATACAGAGTTTAAAAATGTTAAAATTAAGCATTTTCCTCCCCCTACATGTTCCACCCATGTCCTAATGTGTAGAATGAGCCCAGACCTGTTCACCACAACTGCCTCTAAAATCCTGCACTGTCACTCAAAATGGTGTTAATTCGGGTCCTTTAAAGCCACTTTCCACAGCTTTGACAGTACAGCCGCTCGACTTGTGTAAGGTTCAAAACAAAAACATGACTTGTGCATGTGAAAAGCAATAAATTAATGATATGAATAGGACACCCTCGCCCTGCCCCCCTGAAGCATTTGTAAGAAGACCTCATGTGTTAAATCTCATGTTTGGTTGTTTGGTGTCAATGAAAAAAAGATGCAAAATGTGTGAAAAGACTTAATCTCGAAAGCACATCTACATCTATATCACACTTCTTGTAATTGCGTTATGATGCCAATAATATTTTCACATTTCTATATGAGCCGTGCATTACTCTTGGTGTAAGACACACAGACTCTCCAGAGACCTCCTCTTCTTCCACAGGACACTTGGATCACAGTGCGCTTACCGAGCAGTTTGGACAGATGTGATAATGACCTGAAAACATCTGCACATTCATCTGAATAAACTAACGGCTGCTAAAAATACCGGGGCTTGTCTGCGCAGCCCTGTTGCTTCGAGATAACAGGGCTCTAAAAATAACGTTGCCTGAGGCTCCAATCTGGATAAAAGTGTGCACAAAATGACTTTTATTTTGGCCAGACAGGAGTTTGACATTAAGTTTATTTTTGGAAGCGGCCTTGAGCTGCAGCTTAGAAAAAGGAAAACAGAATTTGCATAACAACTGAGGAAATGTCCCAATCACTTGAAAAAATGGCAAAGGAAAATTCACATTTTGCCTGATTGGATCTTAAAAAGAACTTCAATATGCAACAAGAAGAAATGGGAGTGAGGCAGCAAAAAAAAAAAACAATAAAGTAAAGATTTTATTTTAAACTGAAATAGGTTTTGCAGCTGATCAAAAGTATAAGACCACATGTGCGTTTAAAAGGCCAAATCTGTGCAAAAATGTGGATTCATTGTCATTTTCTGTCAGGTATTCACACTTTCATGACGTCCTGGTAAAGGCAAAACAATGATGATCTGGTTTTGTACGTGGTCGGGTTGTTGAGCAGGGCCATCGCTGCTGAGGTGGGATGAAGCAACACACTTGTTTTGAATGTCTTAAATGATCCCGAGGGTTATGGAACAAAAAAGTCAAGTGGAAGACCCAAAGAAATGTCACCGGCAACAGCAACCCTTTTTTTTTTTTGTTGTCTTAGCCATCAGTACGTCATGACAGTGTGAATACCTGACAGAAACTGACAATCAATCAACATTTTTGCACAGATTTGGCCTTTTAAACACATTTAGCCTTAAACTTCTGATCAGCTGCAAAACCGTAGTTTAATCGTTGTTTTCAATGAAATCTTCACCCAATTGTTTTTTGTCTCTCTCCTATTTCATCTTTTTGCATATTGAAGTTCTACTTTGAACCTTGTTAAGATCCAACCATGCAAAGTTAGATGTATTTTTTACTTTTTGCCATATTTCAACAGGTCGTAAAATTTTGAATGGGACTGTATGTTTGATGTAGTGGTAACTACTCTGTCATTTTAAGGTGAATTAGGGAAGTGCATATGTCTGATCAGTGTTTCCCACAGATATGAAAAAGGATTGTGGTGATATAAGTAATCTTTGCTGAATAATTATCTTTAAGAAGTCAATAGAGACTTTACAGAGTTTAAAAATGTTAAAACTAAGTATTTTCATCCAACTACATGTTCCAGCCATGTCCTAATGTCTAGAATGAGCCTAGACTTATTCACCAGAACTGCCTCTAAAATCTGTTGCTCAAAAAGGTGTCGCTTTGGGTCTGAAGTGCCTTCATGCACGAGCTATAGAAAGTGCAGTTACACATATGACCTGAGGTGGCAGTAGTGAGTATAAAATGGCCAACTTGCATCTAGTCTCTTTAAGAAGTAATTGTGTACGATAAAACAAGATAAGTAAGTATAATTTCTTATCAAAATGTCATCCTCGCTTGTTTTTAGACAATTTAACCATAGGCCAATCAAATTGTACATCCTTACATCCTTGTTTTATAAAAATGCTTTTTTTTTAAATATGTTTTTGCAGTTTTAGTTTATCCTCTAATCTGTGAAATTCCCAGTTGTCAAGCATCTTTTATCTTATGTTAATAGGCTGCATAATTTTGACTAAAAGTGTCTCGAAGCACAAAGAAATGCAAAATACATGTATTATTGAAAACGAAATTCTGACAGTGTAGAAAAAAAAAACACTCCCACAGAATCCCAAAGATATGCAAACACACTCCTACCCAGCTGTCATCATTTTATTGGTCTAAAGCAGTTTCCAAACTCCCAAACTCCCGACTCCGAGTGCCACCATGACGGGAAAAAACAACAGACTAAAAGTGAGTTCAACCAGGACTAAAGAGAGCCTAAACCAGTGGGACTCTATATAGGACTTATTCACATGATTCTTAAAAGCTTGTTGAGTAAAAATAGTGAGAGTTTCTAAAGCTCTGCATGGTCTTGTTAAATACACTAGAACCTCTTCCAAATGTGTTATTCTGAAAACCCACTGAAAATATTAATAATTTCGAAATCCCCGACTGTTCTGCCGTCTGGATTTCAATCAGGCTCAATTAACTTGGGGAGTTTTATTTCCCCAAAAAATCCTGTCACAAAACTGGATGCAAAACCGCTTCTGGCATAAAGTTGATCTGTGGCCAGTGTGAACTAATGACATTTGCTACGGAGTTGTATCTGTTCTCCAGGGACACACAGTCTCTGGATTATGGACCCCACAGCAGGCTTCCAGATCACAACGGATTACGACGGATTTGCAGCTAACCCAAATTGCAACAAGCATGCAAAGTTGCTAGATTAGAGGTTATACTGTAGTGACACTGGTTAGTCATTGTGTCCTCAAATAATGTTTATACTGTTCATGGTCAATCAATGGTCACACTTAGAAAACGCTTTTCTACTATACATATAGGTACTCAAAGTGCTTACCATCAAGGAACCACTCACCCATTCACACTCTCTTTCATACAGTGTACGCAGACACTGGAGGCAAGATGGGTGAAGTGTCTTGCCCAAGGACACAACAACAGTGTGCACCTGCCAACCGTTTGCGTCACTGTTGCCCACATTTAATATTGTTCCATCTATGATTCTCCCAGGCCTGCAAGATTAGTGGTAAGTAATCAATATTTCAGTTTTTTCAGCTACAATTAGTCAAATCCAACTGAAAAATTATCATAATATGAATAAGTCCGACTAATTTTGCAGGTTTGGCCTCTAAATATACTGTGCTCAACAATGCATGTGATTCTTGTTTTAGTTTTGCAGTTTATATTACCCTCCTCAGTTCTCTCAAATATTAACCTAAGGGACGGGCAAACGTGCAAAGTAAACTGAACCCACGATTTAAAAAATTGTGGAAAATTGTTAATACCCAAATGCCCATCGTAAAGTCAAAAGCTTCCACTACGAATATCTGCCCTGACAGCAAAGCTGTCCAGTCAAGTAAAGTTCAAGTGAGATGTTACAGTAAGTGTCCTCTGAAGATGGACTCTGTTGATGATAATCTGTCCTGGAGCATCAATAATTCAGTCACTGCTGCTTCACAGGCGTTTGACCATAAACAGAGAGGGTGGAAACAGTACATGATGTCCATACAGACATGTCCAGCACGTTTCCCACTCAAACTGAACAAGCGCTACACTTTTTATGATGACGACAACCTCCCAGTGTGCTTTATGTTTTTGAGCAACCATAATTACTGACACCACACAAATGACTTATGTTACAGAAAATGTCTTGAATTGATCTAATGTGAGATCTAATGAATTTCCATCTCATTGTACAATACGTTTTTGTTAGATGCAGTCAGGCCTATGTTCCATAATCTGGAGAGAGATGCACAGAGTAATCTAGATTAGATTAATTTAACACCAAAATCTGGCCAAGATGTCTGGTCACTCCAGCCTGGCGAAACCAGAATGATATACAGAGATCTATCAGTCTGGGACCCACACCCTTGTGGGTGGCATCAGAAAACTCAAACAAGCCCGTGCAGTCAGGGAAGTCCCCTCAATAACAATCTACGAACGAGAGCCTTTTTCCAATCGATGGCAAATGACCAAAAATCAGCAGGTGAGTTTCATGATTTAAATATTAACGCAGAAAGGCTAATAACACCGCATCAATGGCAGACGCCCGCCCTTCGCTGATTGTTTTACCCCTCTTCCTGTTTGCTTGCGTTTGTACCGCTGTGGAAATGCAGTTGACACACCAGACTCAATCGCTGGTCCAGCTGTTTACAGGCAATGGTCACTCATCCATATTGCATTTGATTTCCTGCAGACTAAGTGTCCTGCCACAAGATAATTCACTCACCCTCTTCGTCAATTTATAAATGAGTCCGTGTGATTGATTGACGATGAGGTGCCGTTGGAGGCGCAGTTTGGTGACGACTTTCTCTTCAGTCTGTCACAGGGCCAGTAGAATATTCACGTGGGCGGCACCAGAAATATTCAAGATTTGGTGATTTGAAGATGATGATAGAGCACTTGAGCACCCCACATTTGTTATAGTTGTTACATATGTCTCTCCAACCGCGCCTTAAACACCCCTCTGCCCAGGACAATGTGTGGAAACAAAAGTATATCTGAAACTTTCTACAACTTACTGTGATCGGAACAGCAAACTTGAGCTGCCTCAAAATGCATAACAGTGTTGGATGCATATTGTGTTCCTCACGATACGAAAGTCAAATTGATGCAGATGTATTCCAGGTGCAATGTTGCTTAATTTATGTGCATGCCATGCCTGCTGGGTTGAAACAGTTGCGGTAAACATAGCTTTGTGAGAACCGAAATAGCTTTGAGACACTAACAGTGCGAGGAGGCTGTTGGGGAGACGACAAGACTGGGAATTCATACTTTCAGAAAGGTGCTGGATTCGTTAACAAGGGAGGATTTCAAAAGCAGTGACAGGAGGAGAAACGGGGAGCGAGTCTGGCACCTTGTTTGTAAATAGAAACCACACCTGTCGGCTGTGTGAAGCTGACAAAACTGATTTAAAGGCTGGGATCTACGTGTGAAAGGCGTTAAAATCTAAGTGACAACATGCAGACGACGCCTGCTTTGAGGCCCAACACGGCACAACTGCTTCATAAATAATGGCGTGGAGTCCCGACAAGAGGCTAACGCATATGGCCTGAGTGTGAGTTAGCCTCTTACAGAGCAGAAAGCTGTCGATAGTACAAGCTTGCCCTCGTGCATGTCTTAGGCTGTCAGAATGTGGACATGCACAGGTTGGTGAGAGCTCTGAGGCTGACATTTAACTGGACTTCGTTGGTGTTTTCACGCAGCTAGAATTTCAAACATTGTAGGGCATGGTCGGTCTCAGGTAATCCACAATTGGCACATGTGTTTGCATTGGTTTCCTCTAGGTGCTCCGGTTTCCTCTACCACTAAAAACATGAACAATCGGCCAGGATGAATGATGTGTGTAAATGAATGAATGGTGGTGGTCAGAGGGTCCGTTGGCGCAGTTGAGTGCAGCCTCGCTTCTGTCAGTCTACCCCAGGGGACACAGTAGCAATACATAGCTTACCACCACCGTGTGTGGAGTGAATGAAGAACAAATCCCTTACCCTGTGTGAAGCGCTATAGGTGACTTGTGTCATGTGAAAAGCGCTATACGTTTGGTAAATGATGATGTCATTGCCCCACACCCAGATCCCATGGAACTTTATTCCTATTCACCATAACAGTCAGGGACCCAAAGTCCCAAAATTGGATTGAACCTGACATGGTCTGCTATGCTTGTTATTTGTGTTTTTTCTTTTAACTTTGACCCTAAGCACCAATAATTGGAGGGTCTGCTCTGCTGGAAATATCGCGAAAAAGAATTGTGGCCATTTTAGTGCATGCACCTTGTATTTTTATCAGAAAATATAATGGGATTTATCTGATTTTTACCTGCTGTTGAGCCGACTACAAGGCACTTTAAAAACATCTCATCACATTCACATACACAATGAAGGCTTATTTTAAATATAAAAATATCTTAATTTTTCCTGGAGAAATTGTGAGATATATTATTCTAATTAGGTGTAAAACAGTTTTTGGCCTTTTATCTGTTCTTATTTCTGCAGAAGAATAAGATTAACTTGTGTTTTTTTGCTGTGTTTATCTATAGAACGCTCAATAGTTTGGACCCGGAAGTAGTTTATTATTGTAAGTGATGTTGCACTTAACAAACCTGTACAAATCTATGCAAGGTTTCCATTCCAATTAACAATTCAAAAGAAAAGACAAACTGCAACTCAAAACAACCAGGACAAATAGTAACTCAGAACCAAGTTTCAAAAATCCTACAAATGACACCCATAAGATAGGATCCCCTTCTTGTAGTTATACTGTTCAGGCACTTCTTTTGATTAGTCAATCCTTGATAACTTGCTAATGGTAGAGCAGTGTTTCCCGACCAGGAGTGGGACCCATGGGGGTACTTGAGCACTTAGCAGGAAGTACTTGGAATGTCCTCAGATTAATAAGAGAAGGTAAGGCAAGTTTTTCAGTAGAAGTATTTTAGCTACATTTTGAACATAATGCTCTACTAAATACTGAATAATAGTTGGTCACTTTCTTATGACACAATTTTGTCAGGATCCTCGAGTTAGGAGGTACTCGGAGAATAAATTACTGCCTCAAGTGGGACAAAACAGGTTAGGAACCACTGATTTAAACCACCCATAGTGCAGGATTACAGAAGGTGGGGGCGGGGGTCGAACCACCCACCTTCTGGTTGGATAAAATACAGTTTTAGAATTGGATTCCAACCTCACCTACTCTATCAGTTCAGCAGAGCAAACCGTCCTGTCTTTGGATATTTATACGAGTCTCGTGTGCAGCGTCTGTGGCAATCAATTAGCAGACAGGAAATTGAACTGCTGCCCTGGTGATATATGCCCCTCTTCACCTGCCGTAGTTTAATAGAACAATATATTTTCACAGAATTAGAAGGGGCTTATAA
The DNA here is from genome assembly GCF_951799975.1 of Gobius niger. Lineage (NCBI taxonomy): Eukaryota > Metazoa > Chordata > Actinopteri > Gobiiformes > Gobiidae > Gobius > Gobius niger. The sequence goes on from NC_136860.1 coordinate 32,113,072, forward strand.
TAAAACTGCACTTTCATTAGCTGTGGGGGGGAGGCACTATCTTCACAGACATGAAGAGAGAACGTGATGGAGCATGAATCACCAGATGACTAAGCTTTGGGGATTCAATGATTCTTTTTTAAACTGAACTCTAATTAAAACAGATGATTATGACTAAATAATGGAGGCTAATCAATGGTAAGGCTAATTTGTTATCAGATAATACCAAGCATATACGTATGTGTCGTCAATGGCAACCAAATCTACACTTGAGTCGTCACTTGCTTGGCTACATCCACCACCACACTGAAGGATTACGAATGAAAGGTGCCACTGATTGTTCGGATTGATTGGTTCTTGTTCATTCAACATTGTAGCGTCCAATCATCAGGCAATACATGATTGTCAGGATACATTTGATTCAAATGCATTCAAGCCACAAGTCCCACACTGAGGCCAATCTGACACTGGTTTTGAAAATGACAAAAAACAGTCAAGTCAAATACTTTAGGAAATTATAGTCTGTTGAAATAAATTGAAACTTCACCCTGCTTGTATGAAATAGGTTTGTGGGTGAGTGATTGGTGGTGGTGGTCAGGGCTGATGGAAATGGCAAAGACTTCTGTCCTTCTTCTCCAGGGCAGCTGTATTGACGTAGCCATTACTGTTATTACTCCTGTTGCATTTGATTATTATAAACATGTTCAACTGAAGTAACTCATTATCATTTATCTCTGTTTTTCATTCATTAATGAAGCAAGCTGGGCCTTGGCATCTCACTGTGATATGTGGGCCCTCGCCCTTCCCCCTGCTGTCCTGAAGATCCAGAAAGGACTGGATGTTAGCTTCTTCACAGCCTTCTGTCCTATCTGCAGATGGACTCCCATCAGCATACGCCATATCAGAACAGAACCTATTCTATTAAAGGAACGGGCCACCGCTTTTACATACTGAGATGTATGTTCTTACCTGAGCATAGAAGAGTTGATGCGTACCTGTCTGGTCTTTACGCGTGCGCTCAGTCACGGAAAAACATGTTGTTAGCATTTAGCCTCTCCTCCTCTCCTCCATGCACCCAAATGAGGGTGAAGTTAGAAGCAACCAAGCTCTTCCACGTTTCCCCTATTTAGATACGGTTACATGAAGAGTTACACAATCCAAGTATAGTCACACAAAATTAAATATACGAAACGACGGCCAGAAGAGCGGAGACTAATGTGAACGATCTGTGTAGTTTTTTTTGCCACAAAAATGTAAGGACAAGGAGTTATTAACAACTCAGTTAACATTTTAGTGGAATTCAACACTAATGTTCAGTGGCGGTGTCAATCAATAAACATTTGGAATTGGACAAAAGTACTTTGTCCTCTAAGAAAACCCTCTGAGACAAGATGAAGCATCATCACCTTTCAGTCTCACAGCAACGTTAGACCCTTTTCGTCCCTCAACGATTCCAACGATTCCTCAGCATTTCCCCGGAGAAACATGAAGCGTCTGCATGGGGATTTGGAAGCCGGCACCAGCCTCTCCGCTTTAAACGCGAGCTCCCGAGACCCCGACACCGATGAATGAATTTACTTATTTCCATCTTTGCTTTGCTTTATCCTTATTTTCCGTTATTTACATACCAATAAACTTTTAGCCTGAACAAATCCAGTTTTTATTAGCTCCCATGCGGACGCGCAATCGCATCATGCCGTAAACAAGATACCGAGTTGATTTGTTCGATGCAAATTAGGTGACACAGTGCAACCTCTATAAGAAAAATGGATAATACTTTCGCTCTCTCTCTCCTTCTTTGCATGCATTATATATCAAATGTAATTTAACTCGGGTTATAATTTTATTGGGAGATCTAGCTCTTACTGTGTCTCATTATGAAATATGGATTGAGCCGTCCCCCATGTAGTCAGGCCTCCCACCGCGTCACAAATGCGAGCGCCTTTTAATAAGTCATCCACCCCCCTCAAGGACTTTGGGCACTTTTGATTCCAGTCAAGTTTTTTTTTTTTTTTTTTCGCTCTCACTTAAAAGGAAGGCAATGATTAAAAGCATGACACGATATGTATAAAGAAGAAAATGAACAAAGTTGGGCCTGACTTTTGCCACACTTCTTTAAAGCCGAAAGTTCGGTCTCGTAGCAGATCAAAGTTATGGAGTGAGCTTGAGTCAATTATGCAAACTATCCTCACGTCCTCTTTCACTACACCCACAAATCACCTTCCTCCACACCAACTGTTTCCTTAAATCATCATTAAATCCTCGTAATCTGGAAACTTTAGATCCAAAAGTTCTACAATGCCTAGTTGCATTTATCATCAGGCAATGCACTTGTACACCGATGTAGGAATGCATGAGCGACCTCACTGAAAATGGTTCCCTGACCCACCAGTTGAGAACCACTGCTATAGCATAGAATAAATGCATTTTTAATGGACAATATTACAATATATTGCACATTATTAGATTATATAGATATTCATTGGTGTCTTATGTGGTATAATTGGAGGTCAGAGCTTATACTGTCTGCACCATTTACACATAAACTGTGAGATTACAGCAATCTACCACTCTGAGGTTTCCTTGAAATGTTATTTTAGTGTCATTTTTTTGCCATGTTATTAAACCCCCACCTGAACCGAGCACATTTTTTCCTGTTTTGCTTTACCCAAATCTATTGAAATTGAAAAAAAAAAAAAAAGCGTCAAAATAGTCACAAAAAAGTGACAAAGAAGCTACAAAAGAGCGGCAATAATGTGCCTGAAAAGCTGAAAATATAACAGCAGTGGGCAGCTGACAAAATCCATGGTGGTAACTATGGTAACTGTCGAACTGCCATTGTTTATGTCTTACTTTTTGACTAATATCTTTGTCGTTACTGGGAGAATCTACATCTACAAGTTCATTGTCTTAATTGGACTTTAGTCTATTGTAGACCTGGGCAAAATACGGCCCGCGAGCCACATCCGGCCCACGAGATGATTCAGTCTGGCCCACGACTTGTAGGGCATAATTTCTTAAGTAAGTCTCTAGCCCATTCCTGTGCATGAAATTACCAGAATGCTCACTCCAACCACTAGGGGACAGCTTAATTAAAAATTAAAGGAAATAATTCCACAGATGTCCAGCAGAGGCACTGACATAATGAAAGATCAGGATATAAACAACACATTGTGGTCAAGTGGGTAATGGACAGTCTGCCCCTGCTCCTCAGTAGAATTTTCCCAATCAAAACATTTTTTCTTATTTTGGACCTTTTGTTTATGGACCCCGGCGATAAACTCCCGATATATTTTGGACCCAGGGAAATGTACTTGCTAGTGCATTGCTTCATTTCCAACAAACTCCGTTTGAAGGACGCGCAGAGGTGCTTTCAGTGCATGGCTAAATTTTAACAGAAAATGAACGTAAAACTAACTAACTAAACTAACTCTAACTAAATAACGGTAGGTATCAGCTATTCAAAATATACAAAGTTGAGCAGAATAAGTTTGAGTCATGGTTGGTGCGGCCCTCCGACTCAATTCAGGCTTCACATGTGGCCCCTTATGAAAATTAATTGCCCACCCCTGGTCTATTGTCTTGTCAGTGCAAATAAACTAAGGTCCAATTATTTTCTCTGAAAGGTTTCCAAAAGTGGTGACAATATTGAAAAATATGAGTATGGTGTTGGCCATTAGAAAAAACTTTCTTCTATGGAAAATAATTTGTGAGACCAATCACAACCAAATTGACAATGTATAGTATTTGTCAATTTTCTTTTGGAGAAAACTGTATTTCTATCATGGAGTTGTATCAGGGACCAATACAACTCTATGCAGTAAGACAGTTTTTTTAAGAAATCTCCAAAAAGAAAATAGACGAATAGACATCATATTCTAGAACGCAACCTATTGACAAAGTGAAGCCCTCAAAGTTCTCTGGTCAAGGTCAAATTTATAAAGCACATTTACAAAAGGGTCATCACTGCCCCAAAGTGCTGTACAGGTACAGAGTGCACAGTGCATCACATACTGTCTTCCACTAAAGGAAACCAGAATGAACACAACAATATATGATGGTGAATACCTAAAAATTATAAGATATAATCAGCAAATCCTCCAGCTATGGGTACTTGTGGCCATGAACCTGACTCAAGATGTGAAGAAGGGTCCCGGGGTCAAGTCTGAGGACAGTATCAGCCCCTGTGCATATGTCTCTCTGCATAATGCTTACCAAACACGCAGGAGACCGCAGAACACTGAGTGCAAAATATCACAAATAAAGTCATGTTTCAATGCGAGAGCCGAACAGATGCGCAGCCTAAGCCTCAAACTCAAAGGATTTCACGTCTATTGTGATGCAGAAACAAAACAAAGAGATTCAAATGCCTCACCTGCACAAACAGTTCTGATGCATTGTTTCCACTAACACCGGGACCCGCAGTTCTAATGGATTTTCAAATGTCCTAAAGTAGCCTCCCTGTTGAGCAGTATTTGTAATCTGACTGGAGCGCCACCACTTAACACTCATCATTTAACCCTGGCTCTAAGGTTTGTCCGAAAATGTTAAGATTTAGTGGATAATTGTTGGATTATGTAGTACATTTAGTATTGCAGTTGTATGATATACAACCAATTTGAATGATGGTTCACACAAATAACATTATTAGCAAGACATTAGAGGTATATGAGACTTTGACCTCGTAAACCTCAGATTAAAGTATTTATAGGATATGATTTCAACAGGATTATTGCACTTAAAGGTCACCATGGCTCATTGGAAATCATATTCTTGACCAGATTGTTCCCTCCTACACCACATTAATGTCCCTATCTAGAAGTGATCTAATGTTTTTCGACCCACTGACATGTTTATCTTATATAAGGGTAATTTATTTCATTGCATTACATTATGTACATTGTACTGTCTAGGTGGGATTAATAGCCTCAAAAACCATCTTGTTATCTATACCACTGCTGCTCATGCTTCCTTTTGAACTACTACAAAATGAGTCACACGGAATCCAGAGCTGCATTGACGCAGAATAGTAGGGCATCAGTCTCTTTTGTCGACTAATGCGCTTGTATCATCTATAATTGAAGGCCTCGATGGGGTTTACACTGATTGTAAACATACATCATTGGCAGCTCATCATACAGAATGGAAGATCAAAACGCATTGCAGTTGCATGCGTTGCTGCGATGAGGAGCTATTAGAAAAGATAAATAGAATGTTAATGACCCTAAAATTGTTTGAGTGAATACACTTTTACAAAAAAAACACTCCTATCCAAACAGTGATCCTGACCACAAATACACAATTTAATGTTGTAGTACAGCCATTTCCAAAAGTCTGTGACATGGTGGCCCCCTTCCATCTGCATGGATAGATGTGAGGAAGGGCCAATGCCTGAAACGTTACATATGGTGTAAGTAATAAATACTTCTTGGGAGCTATATAGTTGTGCGGACACTTTTTTTTCTCATCCTTGTGTTCTACTTTGATTCTGCACACACATTCAGAATGGATGTGCTTGTTTTTTGGTTTATCTATCTGAACATTTCTTGGGGCACCAACAATAATATATGTATTCTATTAAAAGTTATCCATAAATTACTGTTGGCAAAATACTGGTTTAAAGGGACTATACAGAGTTTAAAAAAATGCTAAAAAATATGTATTTTCCACTCTCTACATGTTCCAGCAGTGTCCTAAGATGTAGAATGAGCCCAGACCTGTTCACCACAACTGCCTCTAAAATCCTGCACTGTCACTCAAAAAGTTGTTATGAGAGACTGCAGTTACGCATATGGCCAGAGGTGGCAGTAGTGAGTATAAAATAACCAACTTGCATCCAGTCCCTTTAAAGTAATGATATAGCAAATACATTTCAATGTACTTGTTTTGTAGACAAGCTTTGGGGGGCCCCTTGTAGTGCCTCTGATGACCTCCAGGGGTCCCTACTTTGGGAACCATTGTTGTAGTACATTTCCAGTACATTTGTATTGAAATTGCTGAAGACTGTCATTGTCGACTGGGACATATAATCCCCCATTGTCTGTCATCACAATTTTAGCTGCTTAAAAAGGGGGTATTATGCTTTTTTCAATCACATAGCACCAGTCTATATCACACTACAATGATGACGCAACCTTCTGTTGGTCTGTAAGTGCAGTAAATTAAAATAACTGCCTTGTATAAAATTGCTCTCTCAAAATGGCTGTAGCAAATGTCTTGAAATAGGCCTCTGTCTCTTTAAGAACCTGTGACCCTTTCCGACACGCCCCCTCCACACGCTGTCTGTGGCATCAGTGGGGAGGGGGTTCTGCTGAGGAGCAGTGGTTGGTTACTCGGCTGGTGACGAAAGCTTGGAGGTGTCTCCAGGAGGTGGGGGCGTTCCTAGGAGGACTCAGGCAAACCTATCCCTAAAATGGCCGCCATCAGAGTTTTTACAGATTACTCAAAAATACGTGAATGTGCCAAAGAAACACTTCAGGCATGTTTTTAATGAGGGAATGACATAATAACATGATGTAAAGCTTGAAAAAGTCGATTTTGCATAATACCCCCCCTTTAATGTTGCTCTTGTATTGTTCCTTCTGTAAAGCACATTGAATTACCCTTGTATCAAATGTGCCATGTAAATAAACATGATATTAATTTTGGCCCTTTGCAACATATTGTCTTTGCAGACACGCACGTGAAGAACAAGAGACTGTTTTGTGCAGTATATGCTTCATATTTTAACTTGCACTGCCTGAATAGCCACAAAAGGAAAGACCACACTGTAATATTTGTTTGGAAATCCTTTAGCTTTGATTGCTGCACACATTCACTGTGTCATTGTTTCAATAAGCTTCAAAGTAAAAAAAAAAAATCCAGTATTGCATTATTTATTTATTTTCCTCACCAAAATCTTGTATTGAGGACGTGTGAGTAGCAGGCTATAGTTGTTGTTAGGACTAGGCTATCATGTTGATACTTAGCTCCTAGAACCATATGAAGGTTGAACTGTTACTAACATTTAACCAGCTCTCTCCGTCATGGATGAAAACAGAAAACATTGAGTAAAGGGCCTTTAAATCAATTGGTTTCTCTCATTCAAAATCTACTTCTCAAGTCACTTGGCAGAAACATCCGACATAGACATCATCTTTCAGCAGGTCTTTACCCGTCAATACCAAAAGAGGATTACCCCCTCCTGCGCCGCCTCCACTGTAGCATAATCACTGCTGGATCCATCTCAACGCCAGTCAAATATCATTAAATTATTATAACGTTTCTCTATGGCACACGTCTCCCTGGCCTCGTTTATCACACTGCAGCCTATTCCCTCTGAGGACTCTCCTTTCCCCGGCTCCTTTCTCCAGGTAATTACCAAAAGTCTTAAATAGGTCTAGCATTAATCATATTCTGTCAGACGTATAGCGCTGTGTGTCAGGAGGGCAGTGGATCATAGGAGGAGAGGAAAACTCCAGCAGGGGAAAGGTCAAGGTTGAATCGACACCTTCTGCTGCGCGTATGTCCAGATGCAGGGGTTTTTCAAGCCGTGTAATTGAGCGCCAAGGAGGGTTTCCAAATGGATAGCACTTCGCACTCTCTCTCTTTTGCTTCTTTTTAAATGTTCTTATTCTCTTTGGTTTTCATAACAAATCATCTGCCTCCAAGTGTGTAGTGCATTTTTATGTTTGTATTTCAGACTTTTGTTGTTGACAAATGCTACCAGTTTGATAGGGGAGGCAGGGCATGCATTTGTATAGATTTACAGCCTTGAGTCAGTATTTAGCCTTACTCACAGCTATTTGTAATTTTATTATTACACGTATAAACAGAAACAAAACAGCGACCTGTAGCTGATGCTCCAGACCGACAAATCCGCAGATTTTGTCTTCTGAAACACTGCAGAGGCACTAACCGGAGGCGTCACAAGAGGCGCTACAGGAAGCAAAAACAGGGCAAACAAGGAGGTACCCGGGCAAGACTCCCAGCTAAGCCACTCAAGCGTGGTGGTGGGAAGGACGCCGTTTCTTAAGCTGGTAGTTTCATCGGGAGTACTGTTTATTCACCATGTAGCATCGTGAAGGATGTCACGCTGTGAGACCTGATTGTCTGGAACTTGGGAGTTTGCAAGGTCTCCCATGTTTGCATCGGTTTCCTCCGGGTGTTCCGGTTTCCCCTACCTCCAAAAACATGCAGGCTCAGGCTCAGGACTAACCCAACAGTAATGACAATGAGGTTCTTATTTCATTCAGTCAGGGCAGGGCAGGGGCATGTGTATTTATAGCGCACATATCGTATATATGGCAACTCAATGTCATTCATCCATTCATTCTGTCTTTCATTAATTCACTCGCTCATTAGTAAGTAAGACCTTGACATATTGGGCCCGATCTTGTGTATCAAAACGCAGACGATAGCGTAACATTTTGCGCCACTCCAGACTTAGCGCATTTAAGTGGGTGGAGACACACATTTTCCTCCAACCAGATCAACTCCTTGGCCTGAAGAGGGGTTGTGAGGGTGTGGGGGGGGAACATGTGCATTTGTTTTGTTTCGCGTTCACGCCAAGCGTGGACCGATCCGCGCCACAACGGACGCCTGTAGCTCTTTCTCTCTCGAGACATGAACATTGTTTAGCTCACGGTGGGGTTAATAAAGTTTTTAGTTTGACCTGTGAGAGCCTAAGGCGTAAGGAAGACCACAAGGCAGCGCAATGTAAACGAGGAAGTGAATGTCAGTGGTGCTCCCATCAGAGCAGTCACTTCCTCTCGAGACGCCCTCTCACAAGTAGCGAACGCCCCTCCGCGCACCAGCACAAGATCTGGCCCATAGTTTTGAAGGGAGAGAACTGCCAGTGCTTGGTGCTCCCGTGATGACCATGTCTGGACCTATTATGGGGTCAGGATTGTTTGGGCTTTGGGAATTGCTTGTAGAGAACAATTTGAACGCAAAGTAAAGTCAAAGTGCTTTACAGAGCAAGAGGAATGTGTTTTCTGCTTTTCTCTGAGCACTCAACGTACTTAACATCAAGAAACCATTCATCCATTCAGACACCTGCCTTTACCCAAGGACACAACAGCGTGCCCCAGGAGGTCAAATCGCCAAGCTTCCTGTACTGAGCCACTGTCCCTCCAAACTTTATATTTACTCCTGTTGCAATACTTCTTCGAAATAGAACAATTCATTACAAGACATGATGTTGTGATGTTTCTTGCTCACATCTTTAAAACTCAAGTCATGTCAGAGAAAACATTGACTGGCAAAACACATAAATAAATGAATGAATAACAAAAATCAAGTCTGTCTTGTCTCTCCACAGTGCACCCTTGGCCCGATCCCATCGCCTTCTCTTCAGAGACTACAGGGCTCATTCATAATTAATGAGCGTCATAGAAAAAGGTGAAGAAGGGAGGAGCCCCTGGAGAGCTGGCTGTGCAGAACATGTCTGAAGACGGCACCATGGAAAGTAAACACAGATGAAAGAGAACTGACACATTGGTTGGATAGTGTGTGTTTTCATTACTTTGACTAGAAAGATAAAAGAGGGTTTGTGGACCTTATTGCAATTAAAAAGGTCCTACCCGTGCCAAAATATGCAAGTCCCGTGGTGATTTACTGATTGCCCACCAACTTCAGTGTACCCTTTTCAACTTTGCAATGAAAAAAAAAATATTGTCATTGCCATATAGCTACTGTGTGTATAATAGAAGTCACCTGGACAATAGGTTATTCTTCAGTTTCGCTTCTCACTTCTCACAGGAGGATTCTCACTCAATTCTCAAAGATACAGAAAGATACCCACAGCCTTCTCCAATCCCTGTATGTTCTGTATAAGTGGCTTGTTGGTGAGAGGGAGGGCCAACATAATAACCTTTCAAACAAGCAAAGAAATACAGTAGCTGCACAGAAATTCTGGTTTGTTGAAATTTCATCGCAGTATCCTTAAACTTAACCATTGAGGTTGAGTTTAAGAATTGCCAACCGCAGATTTGTGTGAAAAACAGGATGCCACACCTGTTCAAAGTGTTCAAATACCCACTTTCCATGGCCATGTCTAATAGGACTCAACCAGTAACATAATGCTTGATTTTGCATGTTTATTTTAGTACAAGCCCCTAATTTATGTCTATTTGCTGCACTACGGAGCTGAGGCACTGCCGACTGCCCCATTTCAGCTCCTGTTCAGCAACAGAACGCGTAATGCATATGTGCATAACTGCATGAGGAGAGGAGACGGGGAGCTTCCCGTGATTGAAGAGGGCCGAGGTCACAGACACGAGACACCATTTTCACACACGGACTGGCCACGACAGATTCCATATCTGCCTTCGGGAATCCAGATGTGGTGGAAAAGGCTTTCGCACAATCTCCCATTATCAGTATAAGAAATATTAACGCAACGCTGGATCTTTTGACAGCCCAATGAAATATTAGAGCGTGTGGCCTTTTGTCTTTGTGCTGACTTTTTTTAAAGAGGGGGGATTGTGCTTTTTTCAATCACATAGCACCAGTCTATAGCACACTACAATGATGACCAAACCTTCTGTTGGTCTGTAAATGCAGTAAATTAGAATAACTGCCTTGTATAAAATTGCTCTCTCAAAATGGCTGTAGCGAATGTCTTGAAATAGGCCTCTGTCTCTTTAAGAACCCCCTGACCCTTTCCGACACGCCCCCTCCACACGCTGTCTGTGGCATCAGTGGGGAGGGGGTTCTGCTGAGGAGCAGTGGTTGGTTACTCGGCTGGTGACGAAAGCTCGGAGGCGTCTCCAGGAGGTGGGGGCGTTCCTAGGAGGACTCAGGCAAACCTATCCCTAAAATGGCCGCCATCAGAGTTTTTACAGATTACTCAAAAATGCGTGAATGTGCCAATGAGGGAATGACATAATAACATGATGTAAAGCTTGAAAAAGTCGATTTTGCATAATACCCCCCCTTTAAGTCAGGCAGTGTAGTTGTGCAGGAATGTAAATGTGGTACTTTGACAGCACGAGAACTTCACGGCCCAAGATTACTGTTGAGTCACATACTGATTGTGTGACTGTTAATGTGTTGGCCGTTGTGCCCCACTTATTCACTCGTGTTTGTCCTCTGTCCAGCCGGAGTGCAGGCAGACCAGTTGGCCCAGAAAACTCAACACGCTCCATAGACAATGACTCTGCCCTGCCCTCCCCCATAGCTTTATACACTGTTGTCCAGAGATCTTTTGGTAACTGCAGAAGAGGTGCATTAAAATGTCTAATAAAGACACTGTGACTCCGGTTTAAACCAATTGTCCTTGCTTTATGCTCCATTAACAATAAAGTGTCATCATTTCACAAGACAAGCTATACCGTACCTCCTCTTTTCCTCAATCACTTTAAATAGGTCCATGTTTTTCCCTCCCCTCAGAAAACAGCACTTCTTTCCCCATTTCAATCTGACATTAATAAATAAAATCCTCATCATTTTTCTTCTTCCGCCACAGGATCCTGATGGTTTGGGGAACCCATCAAAGGCAGAAGACTCCATCCATTCAAGCAGCTACGGCACACAATTACGTTTCCTTCACGCTAATATGGGGTCTGTCTCAGTGTGCCGTCTCTGGGGCTAACAATGTGGTCACTCATGAAAGCATTGGGCTGCGCTGGGGACAAGCGTGTGTGTGTGTGTGTGTGTGTGTGTGTGTGTGTTTGTGGACCGAAACAAAGAGATAAAAAAAACAGGAGATACAAGGAGAGGAGTAAACAGACAGATGACTTGGGATGGGAGCGAAGATGAGGGACGAGATGAGAGATGTTTTCCATTTCCTTTTGTTGATTGAAGGTTAGGGACAGGAGTGAATGGGCATATTCTGGGACACTTTGGATATGCAATCAAGTCTTCCTTAGACTCAAAGACCCCTGCAATATTCATTCTCTCTGTTCATTTGGGGTGTAAAGAAAATTGGAAACTTTCAAGCAGGATAGTGCAGTTATTTTGGAAGGGTCTAATTGTGTTTGTTTCTACTCTCCAAAGACTTGTTACCACAAAAACAACCACAAGGATGACAAAATGGAATCATTATAAGAAAAATAGAAAAAAAAAAAACAATTCAAACATCAGCTGCAGTGGTAAAGTGGGTGTATTATGTATAAGTTTCAGTTTCAGATTATTGGCCATGTATTAGACCGCTAACCTCATCTGGAGATGGGTACCCAGGCTGTCCACTGCACCTACAGGTTGCCTCAGCGGCATTGATGGATGGGTCAAATGCAGAGGACAAAATTCCCTATACCTTTACCATAGATATGTTGGGCCACTGTGATGACAGTGGCTCAGATGGAGGAGCAGGCCGTCTTATAACCGGACGGTGGGTATAACAGGTTATGCTGTATTTAGTACACTGTCACTTTAAGTTGGGTCGGTTTATTTTTCCTTTCTGTGTGTGTTCCTTCCCTTATAACGCAGCGGGCCACCCTAAGGAAACCTTCGCAGGCACAGGGCTCAATCTTCTTGTTGTGAAGCACGAGCGCTAACCACTGTGGCACCATGTCAGAGTTAGTATTCTATAGCTTGTACTGACAGCGGTTTCATCAAAGTGCATTTTACCATTGCAGCGTAATCAAATGTACATGCGGAAAGAAGTGTTTGCAGATAAACCATCATTAAAAGGAATTTGCAAGTGGACAGCACCGTATTATAGGTCTTGATCTTTATTTAATCTGAACACGCGCTCTCTCACTCTCCCGAATACAAATTTAGCCTGGGCTTTCGGTGTTTGGAATTGATTGAAGATAAATAAATCTATTAATACATCTCAATGATGGGTAGCTAAAATTAGACTTTCTAAAACGGAAGAAGCAAAACAAGAGTCTGTTATGTAACTTGAAGCGCATTATCCACAGACCACAGATTATAAGGGAGGCCGGGGATTAGTGTGGCTGGCACACACTGGGTAAGGCCATATTGTCGTCGAGGGTTTTGTTGTTAGTAGATAGCACACACAAAACGATCTCCGAGAGCTGCTTTGGAGCAATAACACAAAGAAATAAAAAAGGTCTTGTATGGCTAAAAAGCAGGGTTTTCAAGGTAAATGTAATGTTGTGAGGGAATTGAGAGGGAACTGTATAATTTGGATAAAATGGAGTCAGTGGAGACAGCACAAGTTATATTGGAAATGTAAACAACAAACCCAATTTACAAAAGTCTGGTGGTGGACCATTTCAATTTAAAATGTCTACTTTGTCTTTCTCTTGATCTGACTTTATGATTCTACTTCACCAAACCCGATGGTGGCGAAGAGCTGGACATACAAAGCCTATGGAGATGGATGTTTCTGCTGCACTAACGGAGATGGGTTGGACAAGGGTAATGGCATTGTGCTGAAGCATTATTATCCGATATCCAGGATAGTAGATACGCGTCAAATGGCTGGCTGATGTAAGACATGGGCGGAGTGGGGGCGCTGTCTCCAATGGTTCACCCCCTCCTTCAATTTTCTCTCCTAGTTTAGCTCTAAGAGATGGGGAACATAAAGGGAGGCAGAGTGGGGTCAAGAGTAATGACAGCAGCAGAAATGGATGAACTTCCTGTTTCAAGCAGCCACTGGAGGAAAGGGGAGCTGTGGTTGAGGAGCGAGGAGCGGTGGCTGAATGTGTTGAGGTTGTAGATGCTCCTGAACATGTCGTAGTTTTATGAAATTCATTTGCATCTCGGACAGATGGTTCTATTTCCACCTGGATGGGGCTTTTCTACGTGGAGTTTGCATGTTCTTCCAGTGTCTGTGTTGGTTTCCTCCAGGTAGTCCAGTTTCCCCTACCACTAAAAACATGCACAATAGGCCAGGATGAATGAGAGTGTGTTGAGTCCCATGTATCTTCATTAACATGCACTGTCCCAACCAGAATAAACACATAAGATTGCCCAATGGAAACTCCACACGGAAAGACACCGACCTGGGACCTTTCTGTTATGAGAACTCTTCAAATAGAGCATTAGTTGCGTTACGGCCCACCATCAATCTATGAAGAAAGGCCGTGACGCAAATAGGAATGAAATTGTCTATATAAATAATGTAAAATACTGCATTTTCTGTTAGTCCTGAGCCGCTGTGACTGAGCCGCGCCATCACTGTGGGTCAACCTGACCAGCATGTTTTTGGAGGTCGGAAGAAACTGTAGCATCCGGAGGAAACCTGGCTGGTTGCCTTCGGTGCTCCTCTGATCCTCTGAAACGGTGCAGGGTCTCCTGAGTTTGTCCCTGCATCAGAGCGTGGTGTCCTGCACTGGTCAGCTCCTCCAACTCCTGCTCCCTCTTCCCCCTCCGCACCACAACAGTCTTTAACCATCTTCTCCTTTGTTCCTTCCTTGTGTCTTGTAGCTCCTCTTGTGACGCCTCCACTGTGCTGCAGGTGTGGGGGGCTCTTGATGCCTCTTCAGTGTTTCAGAAGAAGAAATGTGTAGGTCTCAAATGTCTTTAGCTCATAAGCTACATGTTCATTTACCTTTAAAAATCTGCTTTCTTCAGGACCATTATGGACTCTCAGCAGTAAAAGTAATCCGCCGAACCCCACAAAAATACGGCAAAGACGAGCAAAAGAATCCAGCAACAGGGTGGTGCACTGAATCTACAAATGCAGTCGCAGAAAAAGGCAAAAAACTCTGTTTTACCAAGAGAGAGGGAAGTTGCTACTTATTTACTAAAATCGTGATAGAAGAAACTCCCTTAAACAGACTCAGACAGGTTTTTGTGCTTAACCAGAAATGCTTGTGACCCACTGATAATGATTCTGCAGCCCGCTTTTCGCTCCCAATCCGCCGGTTGGGAACCACTGGCACGGCTGAAGTACAATGATCGAGGAAAAGTATAAGATGGAAGAAATTATATAAAGTGCAGGTGTTCCTAATGTTGCTAAATACAGATGGCGATGACAAAAGGCATATTGGAACATCACCTCTCGCACTCAAACACACAGCAGTCTCTACTGGGACTGTACTACCTGTTCAATACTTTTATTTTCCTGATGTGTTCCAAAATGTGTCCGAAATTCCCTTTCAGAAGTGTTTTTATCCATGCTTGGTGCTGGCAGCTTCACCGATGTAGAACAGGAATCGCACTGTTTTATTTTTCTCCCAAAATATACTGTAAGTTTCCAAAAGTTTTAAATCGTTGTCGAAACTAGTTGCGCCTTCCTCTAGCTGTATGAGGGTATTTCAGAGTCAGCGCACAGTGGGGAGAGTCTTATTGCATTAGAGGTTACAGAATGTGGTTTGTGATTTATTACTGCCAACTTTTAAAACCTGGAAACACAGCGTGAATCGATTCGGGGTTTCTTCTGTTATTACACTGAACTCAACCCCCAACACTGAAAAAAAGTACAGTGGTCGTTTCCTATGAGCTGCAACTTTACCCTTTTATCCCTTTTACAGGACCTTTTGAAATGTATAAACTACATTGTCATTACAAATAGATTGTACTTTGGCAACAGCAATCTGAGCTCACATCAAGAAGGTTCCTGGATTATGTTTCTTTTTTAAAGCCTTTCTGTGGAGTTCATGTGGGTTTTCTAGTTCTCTCAATAACCTCCACTCCACAAAAGGCTAATCCTTCAGCTAGGGCTTTAAACATGTTATAACATTGTTACCTCATTGAAAACATATAGTAGGTGGAGTAGTATTTTTGTTGCATTCACACAGGGTTGAGTTCTCTTTTACATTGGTTGTCACTTATCTTTTACACATGGTTCCTGACTGGTTCTTGCTTTAAAGCACTTTGGGCCGAATGAAGGTAGAAACGCGTTATATAAGTTGAGTCCATTTACCATTTTACAATTTATCATCATTTTGTTGGCACGCTATTGGTTAAAAGTAGTGGATTGTGTGTGTGTGTGTTTACTTATTTTTTATCAAGGATAATTGCTCCTTCTGGCAGTGGAGCGCGCCCCAAGTAACACACAGTAGGAGATGGTTAAAAGAGCAGTCTTTTCTCATCAAGATAGAGCTGTCAAGTCTCTTTCCCATACACACATTGTTATTGTAAAACATAATCAATACTGAAATGCACAAAAGCAGATTTCTTGGCTACAACTATGCATAATGTTGTCCACTTCAAAGAGACTAGATGGAAGCTGTCTTTTTTATTTTTTTTAATCATCACTGCCACCTCAGGTCTTATGTGTAACTGCAGTCTCTATGTTAAGCTTGTGCATGACGATGGAGATAGTTGGTATTTCAGCCTGAAATAACAAAATAACTTTTTGAGTGACAGCGCAGGCTTTTAGCAGCAGTTGTGGTGAATAGGTCTGGGCTCATTCTACACTTTAGGACATTGCTGGAGCATGTAGGGTGTGGAAAATACAACATTTAAAAAAAAAAAACTTAAATTCCATCTAGTCCCTTTAAGGGAACAATCCTTTCGATATCTGAAAACATTAAAAAAATGTATGTTTCGCCTCAGTGTGCTATGGTTTTCTCTACATCCATACAATTTTATATGAAGAGCAGGGGTGTCAAACTCATTTTGGGTTGCAGGCCGAAATTCAGCTTTCACGGCGGGTCGTGGCCGCATATAATAGATATTTTTTTCCAATAGATGAATAATAATAAGCTGTGATTTTGTCAAAGCCCCAACTTGGCTGTAGCTTCATTAATAACAACGGCTTACACTTGTATTGCACTTTACAAGCCTGTGTCACAAGTTCCTAAAAGTCCTACACAGTTGTCATTAATCATTCACTCCACACATGGTGGTGGTAAGCTGTTATTGAAGCCATAGTGGCTATAATGTGTTCATATCCTGAGCTCTTATGATGTCAGTGCCCTCTGCTGGACACGTGTGGAACTCTTTCCTTTTTTTAAATTGAAGGCCCCTCGTGGCAAGAATGAGCATTCTGGTTATTCTTTAAAAAAAAATCATAACTCTGCACAGGAATGGCACAGGAATGGCCTAGGGACTTACTTTTTCTTTTACATACTTTGGAATTTATGCTCTACGGGACAGGGGCCGGATTAAATCATCCCGCAGTATGTTTGACACCCCTGATCTAGAGAAAGTACAGAATCTTCAATAACCTCAGTCACGTTGGGAACCACTCGTAGCTACAGATCGTAAAACATAATTCTGAACTTGCTGTGCATAAAAAACTCAAGTCTAAACTGTATTTCAAGCATGATATAATGGGTTTGAAACATCAAGCCTATAACATTTTGCCGCCTGGAGTCTAGTCTAGACCTGTCCTCTATTGTCTGCAGTTCTGATGACATTTGAGTGCAGGGCAGTGCCACACTCTCATCATCAACAGCGCCCTTTGCTGTCTCCAAATGCCACAGCGCTGTGTCTCTGATTGGACCAGGCTTCAAACTCTGCTCCCTTCAAAGTGACATGAACAAGGCTTTACTTATTCATGTAGAGACTCACCATAGTGGACAGTGGGACAGACGGGCAGATCACAAAGTGTAGCAACTCTTTTCACAGCTTCTGACAACGTTTGACTCTGTTTTTATGCTGCCAGTTTGTAAGGTTATGTTCTTGGCATACACTGCTTTGAGTTATAGTACACAATTCCAAGACTAAAGTGTCTAAAATGGTGGCAAAAGCCTGAATGGGATGAATTTTCACTAATGAATTTGTGAACGTACATACAGGATATGGTTGGAAATTGCTAAGTACAACTAACCCCTTCTTGAAATATGACTTGGTCCAGTAATTTCACATGTCAAATTACTGGTCACATTGCTTCCATATGGATCTAGCATGGAAGTGAGTGGCTGCATGCAACAGTGTGTTGTGTTGAAATAAATTACACACCTTGTACTATAAAGGGCAGCAGTGCGTTTGGTAATAAGGTGAGTACGAGACCTTTACCATAAATGCCAGGAGTGTGGCCTTCACGAGCGAGAGGGGACGGAGAAAGTGGGAATTGCTTGTGACCTTGTGAATATGGAGCCCTGTGACTTATTTAGATATTGATTGCTTTGTGCATACAGCTCCGCCTTTACCTGAAGAGCTATAGCTTTCTTTTTCAGTATGAATATGAAATCCTGTTGTGCAGTCCCATGCATTGAGGTTGGCCTGGGAATAAAAGCCTGGGGACCACGGCCGAAATCTTCCCATGGATTTGGGGACCAATCACAGAACGAGGAGGGACGGCAAGGCGATGACGCACTATTCGACATACTAGTTTGTTTACGGATAAAAATATAGATACGGATCAAACATGACAGCAGCAGACACGACGGCATCTTTTGATCAAGCTTTGGACCGTGTTAGTTTAGTTTACAAACGTTTACAGTGGGTACCCTATACGTCATCGGATACAACTGATACCATTGGCTATGGCCATGTGCAGACGCATATGATAGACATTCGTAGCACCCAATAAACGACTATGGTCTACTACTACTAATCATAAACCACGTGGTTCCCAGACTAAATATAACTTGTGATCTTTAGTCTGGTGATAAACAGGCTAGATTAAGGTACAGCCTCAGCCTATTGTACAAGTTTTTAGTGATGGGGAACTGGAGTTGCTGAGGTTGTCAAACATTTGGGAGTGAATATTGATTAGCTTGGACCATTTCTTTTACAAACGACACTTGTCCAAACATGAAACTACACAGAGATTATGTATTTTACCATCAGCCATGTCCTAATCTGTAGAATGAGCCCAGACCTATTCACCATAACTTCTGCTAAAATCCTGCACTGTCACTCAAAATGTTGTTAATTCAGGTCTGAAGTGCCGTCATGCACAAGCTTAATGTAGAAACTGCAGTTACGCGTAAGACCTGAGGTGGCAGTAGTGAGTAAAAATGACAACTTGCATTGAGTCCCTTTGCACATTCGTCTTTGCAGAAACTAGAGTACATCCTGATCATTTACACGTGTCATTGTGGTAGGGCTGATTTTGATATAACATTGGTCAAATAATTATTTTTTATTTCAGTCTAGATTTTGATACAGCACATACCTTTCTGATTATCTGAGTCACTACTTTGTTCTCTTTACTTGAGTGAATATGTTGGCCATTCAATGCACTTCTGCATTTGACCGCATACAAAGATAAAAACAAACAAAAATGAGGTTAATTGGAGCATAAAGAGAGAGTACAAATGCCGTGTCTTTTGGGATTGCAAACATGGCACATGTGACATCAAACGTGCATTTACACATGAATTGTTAGCGTAAGAAAACACATGATCCCTGATTACGCTCTGTCGCCAAAAGTAAGGACTCTCCTCCTCAAAGTCAATACTTACTGTATACCCAAAATACGACAGCAAAGGTTTAATTATCGTGCTATCCTAAAATACTTCTGTGCATAAGAGACAGAAATAAACTAGAAGCATAGGATTTGGACTGCTTTGCTTTAGAACAGTGCGCATGTTTGATCCATCATCCTATTTTAGTACATCCTGGACATGTAATACCACTATGCAACATATAAAAGGATATTTGAGAAAACTAGCTTGTGAGGCGGCCACTTATGAGTCCAGGAGCCAGACTTATGGGGCATTTTTAAATAATATATCAGAGCTGTTCGAGAATCAACTTGTGGACACTTGGTGGATGCTTAAAAGGAATCCATTCCACTGTCTCTACCACAATGGCCCTTAGGTCTGACTGCTGAGAGCAAGACACAGCAACTGGCGATTTCCTTTTGAGCCCTATTGAGCTCATTTTATAGCCTTCTTCAAAGATTGTTTCTGAGGTTTTCTTGGCTATTTTTTTTTTGCAGCCAACCCATTTGAATAGCCTGCATGAAACTCGAGCCAGCTCCGCACACACTGCACCTCTTTACTTTCAAGCAGAATGTTGTGTCAAGGCTCTTTCAACCTTCCATGGCAGAAAGTGGAACCACAGGAAATAAAAATGCTTTCATTAGTTGTTTCCAAAGTTCCTGGAAAAAAAAACTACACCAGCATTTCACCGGGAAATTCATTTTCTGTTCGAAGCAAAGCAAATTCAAACCATTTTGATGTGAACAACCAGTCAATATTGAACACAACTTGTATAGTTATATTGTATAGTATTCACTGTTGCCCCAGTTATAATCAGAAAAGATCAACCAATCAAGCCTGTTCTGGTCTCTGTGTCCATTGGTGTCGACCTCCTTGTCCCATTTTCAGTCTGGGGCACAGGGAAATGGGGCCCATGACCTGTGACTTCTCTGTCCTAGAAAACCATGGCAGGTGAAGAGTGTTTTCAACGTATTCTGTAAAATGCCTTATCCTTCATCAATGCACTGGCCCCTTACGGACCTCAGGCTTCTTCCGCCACCACCTCCTTCCCCTTCCTTTCCCTGAGACAGGTACTGGAGCAGCTTCAGCTGAGTCCTCTCTGCATTCAATGAGCTTTAGAAACCACTCCGGTGAGCTCATATTACTCCCAGAATCTCCACGTTCCAGGCAACAAAACCTGTAAAGACACCCTGCAAAGAAAACTGACTGAATAGATACAATCACTCTTTTATTTATCTCAAATTTCCCATTATGAGGTATTCAGACATGGCCACATGGCTTAAGTGAGAGCTTGGCCTGAGAGGTTCCTCCATCAAAACATTATTGACATAAACATCTAGGGGTAAGATTTCCGAAGAGATGAGCCACTGCAGGCCATTATTCTGATACACAAGAGGCTGGTGAAACAAAGCACACATATGGATTGCATGGATTCAGCAGTGAGCAAGTCCTTTTTCCTAAATATGGTTTTGACACAGTGCACTGTTAGCTAAATATGGTCAAGATATGCATTTCCATATGCCACATTATAAACTGTGCAAGACTGTAGACTATAATGGTGATAGAATCCATATGCTGGTCAGGAGGGCCAGTTCCATCCTGGGCTGCCCCCTGGACTCTGTGGAGGAGGTGAGGGACAGGAGGGTGTTAGCCAAGCTCACCTCCATCATGGACAACACCTCCCACCCACCGCACGGGACTGTAGAAGAGCTGAGCAGCTCTCTCAGTGACAGACTGAGACACCCTCAGTGCAGGACGGAGCGCTACCGCAAAGCCTTCATCCCCACTGCTGTCAGACTGTACAATAAGACTGTGAAGTAACATGTGCAATAATCTCTGTATCAGCTGCACTTTATTAACTCTGAGTGATCTTCTTGAACGCCGACTGTAACAAGTGAATTTCTCCTTTGTGAGATCAATAAAGGTTTATCTTATCTTATCTTATCTTATCTTATCTTATCTTATCTTATCTTATATTATATGCGTTGATTGTTCTGGATGTATTAAGAGTGTATTACAGTAGAAGGTACATATATTATGATTTCTTGTCTCTGTGCTATTTCTGAAGAACCAAAAGTCATGAACAATATGCTACTTGTTGCTCAGTAAATGAAACAAACTAAAAGCTGGGCATCAGCATTTTAGTCGTCCCTTGGTTGCCGTATTTCTATTGAATTGTACATTTGACTAAAACTCAGGAATAACCCGATTTTTCTTTTTCTTTTCTCCATCTTTGGAGTCTTTCTGGAGCACAGCCACTTCGAGCGCACTTCACTTCCCAGCCGTTTTTTCCTCCAACAGATTTTCTTTCGTCCCTTTCATAACCTGCACATCTGCACTTGTCCAAACTGCCCCCCTCTTCTCTCTCTCGCGCTCGCACAGCTGGACGCAAATGCGCGCGCTGCACAGATGGCTCACCAGCGGCGCGAGCCTTTACGCGCGAGGCTCCATTGGCTGAGAGCGCGCTCGTGTCACGGTGGAGAGGGAGCGGCAGTAAACAGCTAATCGAAGCGCGGAACTGTCGTGTCACACAGGCAGTGCCGCTCGCGTTGGCTTTGGTTTCTCTCTGCGCCCGAGCACTTCACGGACTGACACGTTCGGCCGTTACGGCGTTTTCCCGCGGAGCTGTCCACGACTCGGTGCTGAAAACATGAACCAAAGTGCGGGAGCTGCGCAACACACTCGGAAATATTCCGTCGAAGGGGTAAAGGTAAGCGAGCAGATTGTTATTACTTTTACGCATGGGAAGTGAACGCTTGTGTTTGTTTGTGGGTGTTGCCAAGTGGTGCAAACTTTTGAGCTAAGTTTTAAGCCACACGAAGGACGTCGGGCTGATACTTTCAGTTGCGGGACACAGACGTTGACGAGATCGTAAAGGAGGACAAGGGATGCTCCCGTTTGAAGACGCGCTTCCTCCATGCATTAAATGATTCATGTGACTTTGAACACAGCGCGCACATATGGCACAGAGATACATAGCAATTAACATTTAATACAAGCCTCACCGGAGACGACGACCTCCAAAGAGAAATATGCACAATTGTAACCACTGGTATCGACTCGTTTTAAGGGAATCGATGCTTGTGTGGGGCGACCTTCAGGCAGGTCCCAGCGCGTGGAGTGCGAACGGACCAGCAAGCAGTACAACCGACCGAGTGAGCCGACCTAAAGGTCTTAAAGACTTTCTCCTACTTTAGGAAAAAGAAACAGTTATTGTTTGTGCACGCGGGGCCATGAGGGACAGTGCGCAATGAATGAGTAATGAGCGCGCACACAGTTTGATATTCATCTCATTAGTAGGCTGATAATGAGTTCTAGTTCTTGGGAAATAGTTTATTTCTCTATACAGTTACGGAAAACAAGTGGAGCCTATACCACTGCACAAGTAGGGCTGCTCGATTATAGGAACAATATAGATTTTAGTAATACATTAAATCACGATTGTTCAAACGATTATTTGTTGCCTTAAAGTCTTTATTTTATTTATTCATCTTTATTATCATTTGGAAAAAAAAACAACGACTATGAACAACATTTTCTTTAGACAATGAAGAGTGAAAGATACCTGCCAGCCCTCACACCTGTCCAACAGAGCCGCGCGGCCTGATGACATCATCACACAGCGCTAAGGGTTTTATGTCGGACCAAAGCCTTTAGCTCGTGACATGTGAAGGGAACAGACACAATCATCACAGCAGCATGAAGTAATAAGAGTTTGCTTTAAGCTCCGTTGAGATCTGCTCCTGAAGAAGAGTTTTAGACTTTTCGACCAAACAAAACAAGTGCCTGGGCCAAGGATATCGAGGCTTCTAAACAGCTGTTCTCCTTTCAGCACAAGGTGAGCTCTTAACAGCGGCGTTATCTCAAGAGTGAGGTACAAAACATATTAGTACCATATTATAAACAGTTCTATCGCGCTGCGCTGGTGTTTCAGCTGATGAGAAATTGCTCACAGAAACCAGCAGGACGGACTTTTTGCGCTTTGGATGGCGATGCGGGAGGGCATCCTTAATAATGTTTTTTTTCTCGATTATGTTATATTTGTGATCGTCTAGTGTAATAATCGAAATCGTAGTTGAATTTCGTTTAATTGCACAGCCCTAGGTACAAGTGTGTCCTCTTTATGCATCAATGCTTGTAATGCTCGAAGTCAGGGGTAGGCAAGTTTGCGTCACTGAGGGCCGATTTTCATTAGAGCCAAAACACCAAGGGCCGAAACTCACCATTGTAGCCTAAAGTTAAGAACCATTTTCTGCAAATGCCAATGTTTTACATCAGTGGTTCTAAAGTGGTCCGGCTCCGAGACCCGCCATTACCTGAATGACAAGCTGCGACCCAAATAAAACTAAATTTATAAAATATTGTATTTACCGCACATGTTTTTTATTGAACAAGTCATAGATTTGAAAAAACAACCCAAAACAACCCAATAATATGCATTTTAACAGACTCCAATGTGTTTCCATGTAGTATCAGATGAAAAATATATTGAAAAAAGTTCCTTACAGGCTCGCGACCCACTTTTGAGTCCCAACCCACCAGTTGAGAATCACAGTTTTACATTATGACCAAGTGGGATGTTCTGCAAGGACATTTAAAAAAATGCTCTCTAAAAAAACACACAATTTCTTGCATTTTTAGAGTATTTTACAGGTTTTTGATCCCTTATTTGCATAATAATATTTCTCGAAATCATATTGGGGCCCCAGAGCTTCTGTGCTGGAGGGCCGGATGTGGCCCCCGGGCCTGACGTTGCCTATCCCTGCTCTAAGTTGTTGCATGTGCCCCATTACAAACTGCATTTACATGGCTCAGAGAATTTCTCAACCGACAAATCCGCAGAAGAGCTTTGTTTGTCTATTTTGAGCATCAATTTTATATCAGCAAGAACTGAACAACGTGTATACGGTTTAGGCACCGTAGCGTTTGTCAGATGGAGACACATAGCGAATCTGCGGGTATTGTACGACTTGGTATAGTGACTAATTGTATCCATTCTGTTCAGTTTCGTGCTCTAATGCGACACATAATGACAGCCTGTTCCTTTCATTGACTTTGGGAGTTCTCAAAAAGCTGCTCTCACACTTAGCCGACTCCATCACACACGTTTTCTTTTCTACAGTTGACTCATAGTCCCAAAGAAAAGTGAAATTGCCCTTTACAGTCCATTAAATGAGAAGCAAGTTGACTTACGATTAGCTTTTGTGTAGAGTTTGAATGCTTGTTATTTTTACCATGTGAAGGAGGGTTAAGAGCTTGTGACTGACACCTGTTCCACAATGTGACCCTGATGAATCTTGGCATTGTCGTTATGGAAGGAAAAGAAAATCCATAGGTTGAAGAACGTCATCATTCAGTGCATTCAGATAGTCGCTGGTCTCTTTTGCTGAATGTACATGCGCCACAATGTAGTCATTATTCACTCACTTCACACTCTGTCATGACGCGCTTCTATAGTCGTCACAGCTGCCCTCGGGTGGACTGATGGACTGCCCTCCTTCCAGGGCTGGACTGGCCATCGGGAGATTCGAGAGTTTTCCCGATGGGCCGACGTACTTTTGGGCCGGTCAGACCGAGATAAGGCCCATTTTACCTGACACCGGCCCACAATTAACGGGAAAAGCCATCAGAATCATTACCCTTATGCAATTACACAACTCCTTCACTAGAGGGATGTGACGCCTTTTATACCCCTCTAGTGGCGCTTTCTTGAGTTATGGTTCCCAGATAATCTCGTATAATGAGCAATGGGCCTCTCGGACATAACACTCATGCCCCTCACATTGCGAATATAAGAGGAAATTGTTTATTGTAACTCCCTCCAGGACCCACAGAACCTTAGACCGCTATTTTTTGTACATTTTAGACAAATGTTTGCAAAGAAGTGCATGCTGGGAGTTGTCAGGTGACTCTGTCTTGGCCCTCGTCGTCAGTGCGCGCAGTTTGTAAATCTTCTAGTTTCCATTGAAAGGATTTACAATGTTTGGCCTTTTTTGGACTTCTATTTTCACTCCACACCTCTCTAACTCCGTGGTGAGTTTTACCATTTCACCTTAAACCTACAGTGGGATCATTTGGTTGGTTTTGAGAGGTTTATTTGTGTTGCAGTCACGAGTGGAACTTCATTAACGGAACGCACATTTTAAGATTGTTAAGTCATTTTACAAAAATTCCTTCAAGTTATAAATGAAAAGATTAAAGTGTTGAATGCTATGACGTGTTAGCTTGAACTCGGCAGAAACAATATGCAACTCTTGTCCTCGATTCGTAGCTTTTACTGTTTTAGTTCAAGCCAAGGGCTCATTGTTTTGCTCATCACCTCGACTATTGCATTGAATATGACTGTTTTTTTTTTTTAGAGGGCCGGTCTTGACCCAAAAGTCCCGGGCTGATTTTTTCTGCCAGTCCAGCCCTGCCTCCTTCCAATTATAACACAAACAGATTTACCACGATCCACTGGCACATGGACTCTATCCGGTTTTCGTCTTACAAGTCCATTTTGTAGCTTTTCCTGTTAGGAAGTCATATCGCATGCGTGCATTGACATGAAGCGGAGCGGTCCATATAAAGACATGCGAGTTGGCTCCTGACTGCCTGGCTCCCATTGATTACCATTAACATAACATCACATTCAAGTCGATATGTTGCCACGGCACAGCTACAATGAATTATGAATAAATGTGCTATTTATCACGGGCCTAGGAATCAGCGCACAGTGATCAGTGTTGGATTACCAGGCAACAGCGTGTAATCTTTAGTCTTGACATGTTATATTGTAGATTCCTTCTAGGGGGGAGCCAAAATATGACTTTACTGAGACTTTGTCTGTCTGTACAATAGGAGCGATCACTGTTGTTGTTGTTTACTTCAGCAATTTTTCACTGGCTTTTTGGTGAATGGTCGGCAAACAGCTGATGCAGACAGTCGTGTTGCGCTGTATATTTAAATCACAGATCTGTTGCAGCACAAGGGAAGCTTAGCTCTGTTTGTAAACATTGTAACTCATGTGCAATAACTTCTACGCAAAGCCACATGAAAAAACTTCTGTATCAGAGTCACTTTATCAATCACCTGAACTGGGACTGTAAACTTTGCACTACGTTGACATTTTGATACTTTCAATGACTTGTATTCCCCCCTTTTCTTTCTCGAGTTTTTATTATTCATTGTGCACAAGATACCCCTATTTACTATTACTTACATTACATTATATACTTACAACATACATTTTGTCCAGTTGAGTTCCTGCCTCATAAATTGAGTGCTTAAGATATGCCTCCAGCCGCTTCCAATATTTGACATCCCACTCTATTAGCCCTTTGTCAATACATGTGTCTATGTAATCCGGTGATAGATCTCTCGATCAATGCTCTTATCACTCTTTCTCACATCCACGTAATGACGATTTATGTGATTGATACCTACGTATGTCTTCTTTTGATGTAGAGCAATTGACTATTTCGCCAACCTTCTGCGGTTGCTTTTGAAGCTGGATATTATTTGGGAGGGTAATATTGATAAAATGATTAGTCCATCTTTTACTTTCCTGGAAATTATAATGGACCAAGCATTCAAGTCCTTTGATAAAGTAAACATCATGCATTATTAAGCCTTAGTTTTTTGGTTTCCTCATGAGTGAGATTTTTCGCTTTATAAACTTTAAAGCAGTACTAAGTAACTCATACCCCTAGAGGGTATGAGTTACGTAAGCGCCACTGCAGATGTCGTAGCATGTAGCGGTTTTTTACTCATTAATTGTCCGTGAGAGTAAATATACGCTGACAGAAAAGACAAAGGAAGAGAGGGTGCATCCAATTACGCAAAGGAGATCATATATTTTCACGAAAACTTGGCTGTAAATACTGTTTAAGTGGCGCTAGCCCGCAGTTAGCTTTGCCCGTTAGCCTGTTAGCTTCTTCTTCATGATTCCATTAGTGTGTATTGTGCCTCGGACCCAGTGCAGGGAAAGCGGTAAGCATGGTTTTCTGGCCAGAGACACCAGGGGGAGATGAAAGACCCCCCAATCAATCATGCATTACCCCCAGAGGGACTACGAAAAGGATCTATTAAGGTTAACAAGTTACTTAGTACTGCTTTAAATAGTGTCTTTGCCAGTGAGAAGTGAGAGATTTTGCTGATCAGGGTTTCGAGTTGGGCTGGAGTGCTCCTCTGCAGGCAGTTGTGGGAACGACATAAAACAGTTTAACTTTAGCTTTTATCTCCGCGATAAACATACTTTGAAAGCAGAACAGGTCCAGTATTTGATTATGGGCATTAAAAATGTGTAAGAGAGTTTCAGGGTCTCTCTGTGACGCAATAAAAACAGCAAATACAGACCTCAGGGCTTCATCATAAGAAACAACAAAGTGAACAGAAGCAGGCATATTTTTCACCAGGGAACGCTAAAAGATATGTTTAATATGTTACTCAAACAGAGAATAAAAATACAACTTTTCTTTCCCCCCTGGACACTTTGATGCATTTTTGATGTATTTGATATTCTAATTTTGCATCTTTTCAAACAACAATACTTTTAAAGATTTTATGATAAAGGTACGTGAGTTCAGGCATGGATGACTTCATCCCCGAATTAAACATCTAACTCCTGTAATGAATGCACATGAAAATCTTAATAATTCAACATAAGGATCACATAAGTATACCATTAATTCAATAAAACAGCAATGAAATGACAATAAAATGATCAACCAATCATGATCATGAGGATCATGCTTAAACATCATGACTCATATGGCGGAAATCTTATTATTATAAAATTTGCAACAGTCAAAAAGGTATCATTTGGTAATCCTTAATACATCATGATTTCATTATGATTGTGTCCCCTAAACCTCTTAATGTGTTTTTCATATAAAAGCACCAATAATATACAGTACAAGTATTACCAAAATAAATGTCATTTATACTTCATGATTATGAATAAATCATTATTTCTTCATTACTTCATTTTGCTTGTGTCGACTCAAATAAAGTGGTGCATTAAACTTTAACCTAGTTATTATACTTTGTCTTCTTATTTGCAAGTAGATTTCCGCCATATGAGTCATGATATCCATGCATGATCCTCATGATCATGATTGGTTGATCATTTTATTGTCATTTCATTGCCGTTTTAGTGAATTCATGGCATTCTTTTGTGATCCTCATGATCATGTAGCCAGACTAAATATCACAAGTTATATTGAGTCTGGGGAGCACCAATTAATTTTCTCGTAGGAGAGGTGTGGTTTACGATTGTCCATAGTCGTTTATTGGGCGATGTGAATGTCTATCATGCACGTAGCCACAGCCAATCGTATCATCGTATCAGATGACGTTTGAAGTACCCGCTGTAAACCTTCGAGCTAAACTATTTAGAACACGGTCTAAAGCTTGATCAGCTTTTTTATCCGTAAACAAACTACAAGCGTCCGCATGTCGACTAGCTCATCATCGTCTTGCCGTCCCTCCTCGTTCTGTGATTGGTTCCCAAATCCATACAAAAATATCGGCCATGGTTCCCAGACTGGTGTGCAGTTTGAAATGATTCGAGCGTACACAGCAGCATGGGTGTTCCCAGGCTAATGATCATGATGAATTATTAAGATTTTCATGTACATTCATTACAGTAGTTAGATGTTTAATTCGGAGAAGTCCTCCATGAACCAACATGTTTGTTCCTGAGAAGTCATGATTTAGTTATGCATGAATATATCATGAAATCATGCATTAATTCATGCATAAGTTCATGAAAATCATGCATGAACTCATGGATCATTATTATAAAGCGTTATCAAATTTTAGCTCCAATCAGGGTTCAACATTTCTGGATTTTCACCCTTAGTTTTATCATCCATCTCCCATTTAATTGAAAAATCAACCCAGCCCATTGAAATTACCTCGTAGACGATGTATCACCCCCTAAATATAGTCTCATTGAATCCACCTTGTTGGGTCCAGTAACCATTATGAAACCAGGACATGTGTGCATGATGGGACTCCCTGTGGGTTTTGGGGGTGGTGGAAATAAGTGTGTCGCTTGGGGCTGCCCTGTAGTGCGTCGGCTTCCTCTGGTCTATCCATTAAAAGTGCACACGAGTCGCACGCTGCTGCTCCGAGCCCAGCGGTCTTTTAATGATACGTTTAAAGTCTGGACATGCATGTTTTAGCGCATTTTCTCCAAGGGCAGGGGATTTAAGTGGAACCAGTGCACATGTATATGTAACTACATATACGGTGCATACATCAGCGCCACGTGTCAAATGCAAGAAAGGCTTTGCAAATCACTTGGACCCTTATTATAGTATGCTGGTCATCATTTTACTGGTGAAGTTACGTTCTGTGCAAGCCTGTATTCTGGGTTTTCAAATACTTTTCTCTTTTTCAATCTTTGCTTTTGCACACTAAAATAATAATATGAAAATGTGCCCTTTTAACTGAATCTGGGTTTGTCTTTGATCACATTATAACATCATCAAGCCATGTCCTGGGCATCCTCTGTACGGCCCTGTCCCAGGTGTGTGACGGCTCAGGCCCGGAGTGGCTTTAAATTGTTATTCCCATCTCCCGATTGATGGTTCAGCTGCACGTGCTTTTATGCATCCATCTTGGGAGGCACTGTGTAACTTTTTTATTGAGCACTTTCCGCACTTATGGCTCGTCTCTGCTGGACTCCAAAAGGTCACCAATTTCCACAGATGATTGGATATTGATTTTTAAAAGTATCCTCCTTCTGACTTTACGGCTGATAGTTTTTTTTGTGGTAGAAATAAAGCAAGAGTGATTATGCGGCAGGTGCGCGGAGGTTTAACGCAGTGACTGGATAAGCCTCGTGTTTCAAATGCTGAACGTTGATAGTTTTGGCCGGAGTATTGGATTATCCCTCCAATCCCCAAATTGATGTTCTATTTGGAAATGATATGGCCAAAATGGATTTTGGTCTCTGCCTTCACAAGCCACTGCACCTATTACAAACATGTATGAATGTGGAATAGATAACACATTTAATGAAAAAGCAGGCAAAACTTGTACTTGTTTTCTGTCACTGATTTTAAAGGGACACTGCGTAACATTTTTGGACTATATGGTTGCCATCAGTGCAAAACATGCTCCTACTAACCAGCTCACTTCAGAAAATGCTATATTTGCTGTGGGTAATCAAAAAATCTCTGCTGACTATAGTTGACATCTCCATGGGGACGAGCGGGAGACGTACCCACTCCCGCTAAAGTTGCAGCAATAAAAATTGTGTCAAGATTTGAGTGTACTTCTGGGGTGTTCCTGGTCTAGTAGTATCTATTTCTGTTTTAGACATTATTTAGTGCAGCTCTTGTGCTTGGACAAGTTCTAGTTCAGTCCAGATGTAATTATGGTAGGGTTTGGTCCCTGCCTCTTTCTGTCACCACCGGTGCAGATTTTCACAGTGGATGCAGACAATCCCCAAAGAGTAACCAAGCTCTCTGCTGCTGCACTTATATTAATGTAATGGACCAACCTGCTCTCAGGGAAGAAAAGAGAGACGGATCTGCATGGGTGCCCAAGCCCCGCTGTTTGCCTCCAATAGGACCTGCTCCAGGCATGTCCTATTGGGAGGAGGCCTCGTGTCCTATTGGGAGGAGGCCTCGTAGAAGGCCCGGGACATGCTGGTGGGACTATGTCTCCGAGCTGGCCTGGCATCGCCTCGGGGTCCCCCCAGAAAAGCTGAAGGAGGTGTGCATGGATCAGGACGTCTGGGCATCTCTGCTGAGACTGCGGCCCCCACGCCCCGGGCCCAGATAAAGCGGAAGAAAATGGATGGATGGATGGATGGATGGATGGATGGATGGATGGATGCCCAAGCCCCGCAGCAACCACAGGATCAGCACATATGAACCATAGATGACACTATCAAAACAGGCTCTGTAGCACGTGTCAACAGTGCAGGCTTTGGGAGTTTACATAAAATAAAGGATTCAAAAAAACAGTGATTAATGGGCTTTATTTTAGCATCTGGATTGAGTGTGACAAATACATATTTGAAAATAGTTAGTTCCTGCTTTCACTGGAAAGTCCTTCCCCCAGTGCAGGAGCTGAAATCCCTCTAAAAGCGGCTCAGTCCCAGTTCTCTCCTGTCCAAAAGCGATCAAAAGGGTGGCTGGTCCTGAAACAGATTCTAGAACAAAAGGTTCCTGTGGTGCTAAGGCGTCCTTTGTGGAGTCTTCCCGATGTGCAGTGGTGAAACATGCAAAAGTGCTTGAATGTCTGTGGGTTCAAAATACAGCCCTTTTCTACAAATACACTCTTTGTTTTGTATTTCATGAGGTGACATTCCCCTAAATACCATCAGCATCACTGGTGCTAAACTGGCAGTAGACTCTTGATATTTTGTTCGCTTGTCCCGTTTTCTTTTGCCTTCACATTTCCGATCATACTTGAGCAGTAGATTGCCATCACCACCTTGCTTTGGAAGCCTTTGCTGTATTTGTTATCAAAAGCAAT
Source organism: Gobius niger (assembly GCF_951799975.1). Taxonomy (NCBI): domain Eukaryota; kingdom Metazoa; phylum Chordata; class Actinopteri; order Gobiiformes; family Gobiidae; genus Gobius; species Gobius niger. Next base: position 32,144,709 of record NC_136860.1, read on the forward strand.
ATGTCAGCAGGATATAATGTTGGGTCTGTATCTGCTGTTTGGAGCAGATAACAGACTTACTGTGTGGGGGAGACGTCTATAGCATCGCCGCGTGGTTTGGGTTTTATTCTACCATGTTGCATCTCTGTCTTCATAAACTACAGGTCTTCATGTTCGGTTGTTTTGTTGTTTAAGCATAAAAGTGGCACGCTTTTGTCAGAACTGCTGGAATTATGTCTCAGCATAGGGCCGTTCAATGAGGCGCATATTTGGATCACTTGTTTAGAAACACGCTGGTGTGACTTTGGAGGGTTTCCAAGTAGAGCGGGCAGCAGCGATAACAAGGCAAAAATAAAAACATGTCTTGCAAATGTTAGCATTAGATATACAGCCCCTGAGCTACTCATCCATATCAAACAAAGAATTGCTTCAAATGGCACAACTGAGGTCACAGTCAGAAACCAGGTTAGGCTTCCCTCAGGCTTTTTGGTGTGCGGGTAAAGTGAGTGCCGTTTCTCCAAAGCAGTTCGATTAAGTTATTCCAATTGTAGTATTGTGTTTGTGGACAAAAAAAAAAGTCTCTGTATCTCTGCTTTCCTTTATGACCATTTTGACAGATGTGGTAAAATATAGCTTCAAATGTATGTCTTGAGATCTATATTTTTGTAAACCACTGGGCTCTCTGGGCTCCTCGGTTCAGTCGAACATCAGAAATCTTGCCGTTTGATTTGACCACTCGAGGCACCTGGTCAAAAACATTTTTAACCACTTGAGAAACATGGTATTTTAAAGCAATAAGTAACTTGTTTAACTTAATAAATCCTTTCCGTGGTCCCACTGGGGGTAATACAAGTGTTAATGGGATGATTGGAGGGTCTTTCATCTCCCCCGATGTCTCTGGTCAGAAAACCACAATTGCAACTTGACTGCCACCGGACCGGAGCCACCAATACACACTAATGGAATCACAAATTAGAAGCTAACAGGCTAACGGGCAAAGCTAATTGTGTACTAACGCCACTTTAAAAAGTATTTATAGCCAAGTTTGAGTGAAAAAAAATATTTCCATTGTATAATTGGATGAACAATATCCCTCTCTCCCTTCGTCTTTCCTGTCAGCGTAGTATTTACTCTCACGGACTATTAATAAGTTAAAAAATCGCAACATACTACGACACCTGCAGTTTCACTTATGGCCTCTAGGGGCAAGAGTTGCTGTACTGCGTTAAATACCAGAAATGTTATCCAACTCGGATCTAGAATTGGTGATTCATGCTTTTATCTCCTCTCGTTTAGATTGTTGTAAACCGTCTTCAAATGGTTGAAAATGCTGCAGCGCGGCTTTTAACAGGATCTGGCAGATGGTCACTGCATTACTCCCATTTTATCCTCTCTGCACTGGCTCCCCATCAAATTTCGAATTGATTTCAAAATTTTAGTTTTGACATTTAGATGGTCAGGCTCCCAAATACGTGTCTGAGCTGCTGTGCCCCCACTCCTCTGGTCGCCCCCTTAGGTCCTCGGGCCAGAACCTCCTCACTGTCCCAAGGACCCGCTTTAAAACCAGAAGAGACTTGTCCTTTGAAGACGCTGCTCCCAAATTGTGGAATGACCTTCCTCTGTCGCTACGTGTGGCCGACACTGTGGGTTTCTTTAAAAAACAGCGGAAGTTTGGACGAGCTTTTAGTTGACAAGGCTGTGATTGTTTTTATGTAAATTTTTCTTTACATTTTTTTGCCCCTGTGAAGCACTTTGTGATTTTATCTGTGAAAGGTGCTGTATAAATAAAGCTGCTGCTTCTTCTTCTTCTTCTTCTTCTTCTTCTTCTTCTTCTTCTTCTTCTTCTTCTTCTTCTTCTTCTTGGTGAGTACAGGCTTAAGAATTGTCAGCCCAGCAGTCTTCACTGTTTGCCTTTGTTCTGCAAATAACCAATAGGCAACAATGGCGATCAGTTCCAAAATAAACGAAACACACATTTGCACGTATTCTGCTCTGTGGAGATTAATAATAGCAAGGACTAAATATTCCTCAAAGTATCAGATTGGTATGTAAATGGCTTATGAATTGTATTGACAATCAGAGTGTTGTTTTACACATGAAACATTTTTAAGTCAGTTCTTTATTTGTCATTGTACAAATACATAACAAAATTGCGTGGACCACGTGTTGGGTTAGTCCTGGTTCTGACACCATTCTTCATACAGACTTGTTGAGCTATGGAGGTGGACGGTATTTTGCATGGTGCGGAGATGAAGGAACCCTGATGATTGTTTGAACAAAATGAAAAAAGATGAAATGAAATATCGGCAACAGCTCTGAGCTTGAGTATCGGTGTCGGATCAGATTGGGGAAAAAATGAACAAAACACAAGATATAGGCTCAGGTTCAAAAGCCTCAAATCAATTTATATGTCCACTTTAAAATCTTTCTGAACATAACAACAGCAGTCACCTTACAGGCTGCTGACCTTGTACATGTCCGTGGGCAGCAGGTCAAAGCTGTTTCCATTCACAGATTACACCACACAATGCCTTTACTGTTGTTGCATCATTTTATCCCCTTTGCACAATATTGATTCAGCTTTGTGAATACAGGCTTAAGGTGAATTGCCAACCCAGCACTCGTCTTTGTTTATTCTTGTTCTGCAAATAACCGGCGGAGAGCAAAGAGGCAGAATTCACAAATAAAATCAATGAGGTTTTAACGCAGGTCTGCCAAATGAGATTAGACTGTAGCTCAGATTGTTTGTATATTGACTGATATTCAAAGGAACCCATATTGTCTGATTCTTGGAGATTGATTTCCATCATTATAACCTGGTCTTGTGCCCTTTTTTTTTTTTTTTTACTTTTCTGTAATTAATTTATTTAGGTCCATGCACATGACTTAAGTGTTAAAATTGCCTCCAGTACAAGCATGTATTTCGATAAAGTAATTGGACTCGAACTCGGCTTCACAGCAGTCCCTCTGTAGACAACATTGTTATGTATTCTCAGAAATGAGGTCTGTAGTACTTTAATACACACTGCCTGACCCAAAAAAAAAAAGGTCACTCGCACACATTTGCAACACACATATGCTGTGTTGTTATAGCTTCTCCAATGTTAAAAGATCCATGTGTTGCATTCACCAAGTTCTTATATATTTTTGATGAATGTATTCTTTTCAACAACAGCAGCACCGTCTGCAGAAGTCGGACTGCAGACAGTGCTGTTGTCCAACCTCCACTGTGTAAATCAGCTGACAAGACACGTCACAGCAACATCTTGTGACTGAAGAAGATTTCAGGAAGTGAGCAGCCTGGTTTGAAAAAAACACACTGGTCTGATCAAAAAGAATACGTTTTGCAAGTTTAACACAAGAAGACCAAATTAACTTTTTTTGGGTTAAGATCTTTCTTTCTCGGCGCACCCTTCGAGATCGGGTGAGGAGCTCAGTTACCCGGGAGGAGCTCGGAGTAGAGTCGCTGGTCCTTCACGTCGAAAGGAGCCAGCTCAGGTGGTGAGGGCATCTGTTCCGGATGCCTTGGGGAAGGCCCAGGACACGCTGGTGGGACTATGTCAGCTGGAAGAGGTGTGCGTGGATCGGGAAGTCTGGGCATCTCTGCAGAGACTGCTGCCTCCGCGACCCGGATGAATGGGTTAAGATCTTTGTATTGATGATGGGAGAGTGTGATCCCTGCTCAAAGCCCACTCAAGCACATCCCAAAGATTCTCTGGACTCTGTGGCGGCCAATCCATGTATCTCATGCTCCCCAAACCACTATTTCACAAATGTGAGGCCAACTAATCCCAGCATTGACATCTTGGAAAATGCCCATACCATCAGGAAAGAAGAAATTCCATTGGTGGTTGTTCAGGATGTTCAACTCGTCGGCTGATGTCATTCTTTGGACCCATTGCGTTGATGAACCTACATCTGACCAACTGCAGCGTCACCAGATAATAACAGTCCAGGTAATTTTTTGGTAAGGTAGTGTACAAAGAAAGGCCTCACACACAAACATTCCAAAAATGAATTTCAAGTTGTACAACGTAAAATAAGCAAACATCCATAAAGGCTTTGTGTTTTTCAGAGATGTGTGGCTTATACAATAGCCTTTGAGCTGTGAGCCTCTCTGTCTCTCTCATGAATCCCTCAGAAGTAGTTCAGCCCGGCCGGACCACAGGGAGTAGCTGGACCACAGAGGATAAGAGCCCAGGCAAAGAGAAAGAGATGTGCAGCTATGATTGCATCAATCTCATTAAGTAGAGTCGCAGGAAAAAGCATCACAATGGACACTTTTCAAATCCACACATGTCGCAAAGGCAGGAAGTGTTAACCAGTTATTTGACTATATAGTGCCAGCAAATAACTTCACTAATGTTTTCTGAGAATCAATGTTCATGACATAAAAGCTTGTAAAATGTCACTGTCAAAGGGCAGATGGACAAGAAAGCAGCAGTTAATAAAAGCCTAAAAGCAATAGCAGATAGAAACTACCAATAAGTAAAGGTCACTTCAGCACAAAAATGCACATGTACGTTATTGATTACTATTTACAACACAAAAAATAGGCTTTTTAGATTAAGAGATGCTGTGGTTAATTGTGTGCTGCCAATGAAAGCCTGTAGTAAAGGAACCCTATTGTAACTGCAGTTGTTTGCCCATTCTATTAACTGTATGAGGAGCCCGGGCAGAGGAGCAGGTGGAAGCTACAATGGAATAGATTGCATCATTGTGTGCAGTGTTTGCTCTGTCCGGTCATAATGGATGATTTGGATGCCTGGACAAATGCTTGACTTTTATGAGCTGCAGAGAAATAAAACGGTGGGGCAGATGTTTGTGGTGCAGGGACGCTGGTTTGGACATACATGAAGTCCAGTGAGATCCTCCAACACTTGGGAGGGTTTTGCAAAATCCCAAATTCTTCCAGATATCAGGGAATTGGATTTGAATGGGGAGTGTGTCAATCAACATTTCCATCAAAAAGAGAGATTATATTATTAGCTTTAATAGAACATAAGCACCAGTTTGGTGTAGAGGCTTCCCCTTGATTTTAATTCATATATATTCTATAGAGTTCAGGATTGTGATGTCATATTGCTAAGCATCTTGGGATTTGCAGCAATAATAAACCACTGGAGATTTTAAAAGGTAAAATACTGGAGTTATAGTTCATGTCAAAACAGTTGGACACCACAGTGAGTTAGATGTATCTACCAGTAGTGACTCAACTTTTGAGTTTATACTGTTTTTTTTTACTGACTACTGTACTGCTATACTGCTACTCTTACTCTATGGGAAATGTTTGCTAACACCCACAAACATGGCATCCATCTGCCTTGCTCAACTACCGGTGAGTTGTTTATGTGCTGCTCGTGCCGTGTACGCCTTGTTTTTTGGGTCAACAATACAGGCAGGAATAGATGTTTGGCACAGCGGTCATCGCTCGTGCTTCACAGCAAGAAGGTCCCAGGTTTCATTCCCACCTGGACGGGGCCTTTCTGTGTGGAGTTTGCATGTTCTCACCATGTCTGTGTCGGTTTCCTCCAGGTGTTCCGGTTTCCTCTACCACTAAAAACATGTACAATAGGCCAGGATGAATGAGAGTGTGTTTGAGTGTGTGAGTGTGGGACAACGGATGGAAATTCAGCCTGGATTGACTCAAACAGACAAAAGCAGCGGAAGATTTATTGACATGCATTGTTTTGGCGATCAGACCCCGGCAGTAGACATCGATGTATGTGGACGAATGATTAGAGTTAACTGTTGTGTTCCCCGGAGCCAGGACACTGGTGAGAGAGACCCGTGAAGATGCAGCAGGGAGAAGCCGTGGGTAGAAGAGGAGGGGATGGGGCGGATCCATGATTGCTGGAGGCTTAAAAGCGGGACCGAGGATGATGATTGGCTGCTACGGAGGTGCGGCTCTTACGCTGATGGGCTGAGGTGGAGGTGTGGCCCTCATGGAAGCGATCATTGGCTGGAGCTGGTGGTGCTGAAAATAGTCTCCCAGGTTGAATTAATGCCTAGGCTTCATTTAGCTAAAGGCTACAATCCGGCGAGGTGTATGAGACCTCCATTTACATGCATGAGACCCATGTATGTTCATTAACATGCACTGTCCCGATCAAATAAACCAATTAAAAAGATAAATTCATATTTGGATCATATTGCTCAGTAAGACATTGAAGCAGCTTGGTCTAAAAGGGGTCAAATATCTACTTAAATTGGATAAAATTATGTGTACACTGAATGCACGCCATGTGTGAACCAGATAAACACCCAATTTAAAATGCATCACCAAAGCATCAGGCCATTATAATTAAAAAAGAGCCCGAGTATACATGCACAACTAAAAATAATATGAGAAATGGAATTTTTATGACCCAACTTCCCTCGTTCTTACAAACAAGTTGCCAATAAAAAGTTGAACATTAAACTAAATGTATACTATTTATCTATTCTGCTGTAAACACTAGAGACCAGTTCTAAAGCAATAGGACACACTATACTTACTGCTGATGCACAGCTCATTCCACTCCACCAACTTATTAAAATACTTGGTTTGTTTACCAGCATTTTTGATGCATTTAGGGCATCTCCTGCTCTTGCTCTGCTCTTCGGGTTAAATATGTTGCTTATTTCATCTTGGCCAGTAGCACTCACTTAATGTATTCAATTCAAATACGCAAAAAAGCTTAAGGCCAGATGAAAAAGTTGTTTGCCTCGAAGTTGATCTACCTGGTTTTAGACTTTACTTTACGGCCACGACCCAGATTTGCAAAGTGACAGACTGATGCGCTTACATAATAGGAACTTACATAAGGCCCGCAAACAGACTGATGGGGGATGAGCAGGTCAACACAATGGTAAACAAAGATTTGAGCTTAAGATTGCAATATGCTCTTGTTTATCCATGTCTCTCAGTTTGCAATGATGGTTGGGGTCGTGAGGGTGAACTTGTAGCAAAATGTGTTTTCTTTGAATTAGAGTATGTTGTGGAAATGTCTCTGGGGTAGGAAAACATTCGCTCGTTATTTCAGTGTGAGTGTGGATTTTAAAGGAGAGTGGGGGCAAAGCGATACGAGGGAGTATAGTTATAACAAGAGGACTGGTTCAGTCCAAACAACTAGCCATTCGGAAGAAAGTTGTCTCTGTAGGTTGTGTTCTTGTGACGTCACAATATTCTAAAGAGCCTATAGTTTAAGATTTAGGCGGTGGGCAAGTAAAAATTCCATGGTGGTAACTATGGTAACTGTTTTTGGTTGTTGGCCAACGATCTACATGAAACAAAAATGGGCTCAATGTTCAGTGTCTGCTCCGTCACGGATAAACGAAGGTCCAATTATTTTCTCGTAAAGTTCTCGTGTCCAAAAGTTGTGACAATGTTGAAAAATATTTGAGTGATGTTTTTTCGGTATAGAAAGGACTTTCAGGCAAAAGATTAATATGGCGGGTTTGTGAATCCAGTCACTTCCAAATAATGATTCATTTCAACATTTGTCAATTTTCTTTTTGGAGATTTCTATATTAAAAAAAAAAACAAGAACAAAAGTGGTGCATTGGTTCCTGTCCTTCATTTGAGATTATGACAATATCAAATTCTAGAACTTATATATTAAAAAATATATATATATACATGCTGCAGATGTTAATACATACATACTTATATCTAGTGAGGCTTTTACAACTTTACTTTACACACCTATATAAATACTTGGGTATTTGTTGTCGTATAACCAATGCAAAAGTGAAACCTTGGGAATGGTTATCCACCGACAAATACTCATCTGAACAACAAATAGATTCTGATCACAAACATTGATTTCTCTGCGTGACGTTGGTCGGAGGGTAGGCCGGTGTTTTGGGCGCGGGACAGGAAGAAGGACTGAATTTGCAAGATTACAGACACAGGCAAATACAATATATGTGCATGGTGTAGGTCTCTTTAATCCAAAACATTTAGATAGCAAACAATGTAAAACTATTTTCAAAAGCCTGATACGGTTGTCATTTAATTGCGTACTTTCTACAGTATGTTGAAAATAATAAAGTCTGTATTAGATAAATAAACTGCACTTAAATTAGTTTTTAAATGTTCCTGTGTTCGTTAAAGGTCAGCTGAATGACATATCTCCTGTCATTAGTTCGATGCCGTGGGCGGTCAATTATTCACTGGAGAAAAATGCAAGATCAGCAGAAAACAGGGACAGCTCAGTGGGGATTCTCATGCGCTGGAAGGAAAATTCATATTCACGTGACTGTTTTCATTGTAAAATGTGCAGTTATAGTGAAATGTAACGCTCACTGTAAACGATATGTTACATCATTGGAAAGTGATTCAAAGCAAAAGGGATGGAATGTTGTGTGCATAACAGACCTCACAGGCTGTTACTATTGAATCAGAGCCTGTATCACCTGCACAGAAGTAGCCTGAATGTATACGGTTCTCCATCCTGATTCACTTCACCTTCTCACAAAGCTGTGCACACGCCTGAAACATGCATCCACGGGGAGGATCAGGATGTACGGGAGGTACCGTGAGAGCTATAACCGAGTTAGGGTTAACGGTTCATGCTCAACTACCATGAGCGTCGGACTGGCGTGTGTAAAGAGCACTGAGGACCCAGGGCCCAGGGAGTAGGGGCCCTCAAAAGTGCTGTAAAAAGTATTCTAAATTTTCTCATAACAACTGAACACAACCAGGCTCAAATACCATGGTTGCTAGACAGAATTTGGCACAAACAATAATGATGGATGAATCTCAGGGCCCTGACACCCCTTAGGGCTCAGCCCACACACCGGTGTTCACGACCGTGCGCTTCTCACTCGCAACTCAGCAGTGACTTTGATGAGGTGAACTCTGCAATGCATTGACACAGAGCTAGGAAAGAGAAATATTAATCTGGCTTTGCACTTATGTGCTTTTATTTAACACAAGCCTTTTCTAGCGAGCCTTAGATGCAACTTTCTTGTCATAATTGACAGTTAAACATGAAGTGAGGTGAGTTCCTGCCTCTGCCTGCGCTGAGAGGTTTATTGGGGCAGAGTCAGAGAAAGAGCCAGAGACAGAGCTCCTTCTCTCCCTATTTTAACCTCTAAAGTTTCTCTTTCCTTATATTTATTGTAATTGACTGCCATCAGGCCACAGTGACAAAAGCCACAGGTCGCTCACGCTATTTTCGCCTAATTAATTATGCTAATTAGCCGCACGCATTTGGAGACTCACTCACTCAATGTGGTTCTAGTGAAAAGATGGATGTCTCCTGCAATTTAGCCTATTCCATCGTACCTTTTTAGAACAAGAATTTACTGACAATACTTAAAGGCAGGCTTTAAATATGATGAGCGACTAAATGAGGCTGAAGCCCTTGGCTTTTTTCATCATGCCTGTGGGCCACAGAGACAACATATAGTATCATTTTATTTTTTTTAATAGCATATTAATGCCTATTTTAAAGTCACACATTTGTTATTGGCAGCACAAACATCCCATGTCACTGGTGCAGTCCTCCTGTTTCATGTGGTATGCTAAATAATCATTATGTTCTATCTAAAACTAGCTATTTCGATTGGCCCAATGAAAGTAGAATATTCCACCACCAATTCAAATGTCTATATCACTACAGGATTAAAGGTTATTTAATTTCTGTAACTGGAGGCAATTCAGATGCAATTTCAAGTCAAACATTGAGTACACATCAAACAAGCAAACAAGCAAACCATGAACTGGAACCTGAAGTATCCAGGACAAGTCTGTATTGGATATGTGTTTGTGTATGAAGAATTATTTAGGCCGACTGATTTTTTTCACCAGGCCAGACTATATATAATAAAGTTATAATAGAAAATAAATGAACTGCACTGTCAAACAACACCACTGTTATGAGTTAACAATAAATTAACATATACATCAAATATGCAATATGAATTAACTGGGAGAGAGGGGGGTGGGGGTCCAACCAAGATGGTTTGTACCCAGCGCTCAGAGTTCGGTGGTGTTACGCCCCTGTCAACTACCTTCAATTTTCAAGAAAACTGTTCTGAAAACTGTCTGACTTCAACTCCACAAACTGTATGCACTGCATTTGCGAAAGCCAAACGGAGGATATCTTTCAATCAAAGACCGGCCAGAGCCACCTTTGTATATAAATCAAGATTAGCCCAGTGGATGCATTAAAGGGGCATCAAGATAGCGCCAATGGCAGTAGACAGTACACACTGATCGTAGGTTATCCTCAGGGACTTTTGCAGATGTAAAGGCATTGTCAGGCCACGGATTAAGAGGAACATCAGAGAGTGCTTATAGGATTATGTGATTATTGTTTGCTTAAAAAAATCCCTATGTCAAAGGGTGATGTGTTAATCTTCTGTAAACCAAAATAAAGCTCTACAAACTTGCTAAGCTACTCTTTTTGGTACAATGGATGTCAGTGCTTTACTCGTCCTCTTCTCCAGCGCTTTTGCACCCTCTGCTGCCATTTTGTGTAACTGCTTGTACAACCTTTTCAGTCCTATGGATATCTTGTGGACATTATTGTAAGTTATAGTTAAAAACAATATATCAAGGCTTAGGGGTGAGAAGGTCTGAATAAAGAATGTGAGGGTGAATGGGCGACAGTGGGACAGATGGTAGAGCGGGTCGTCTCATGATCGGAAGGTCGGGGGTTCGAATCCCACCTCCTGAAAGTGCACATTGTCGTTGTGTCCTTGGGCAAGACACTTCACCCACATTGCCCCCAGTGTCTGCGTACATTGGTGTATGAACGAGAGTATGAATGGGTGAGTGGTTCCTTGCTGTAAAGCGCTTTGAGTGCCTAATGTAGGTGGAAAAGCGCTATATAATTTGAGACCATTTACCATTTACCAATGGAAAAACAAAAACAAAACCCATGAATACGACACGATGAGAAGGAAGGCAGGGTTAGAAATGGGATCATTAAGATGTGAAGAATACTATATTGAATAATTTGGTGTTCAGGACCCGGGAAGGTAATTAGGTCAAGTGTGTGTGTGAAGAGGGAGTTTGCTGGATTTGTGTAGGAAAATATCTTTGCCATGTGCGTCGTGACACTTGAAGAAAATTAGATTTTGAGGCTGAAGAGGTTTTGCTTCCGCTGCAATGGAGATGGAGCTGTACATTGCAAAAATGTCTGAATGACGGAGGGGAAAGACAATACCTTTATATTGCACGGGTGGCTCGTGAAGAGATCACAGAGCATATCGTTTTCGTGTCTGGTGAACTTCTCTCCAGTTCTTAAGTAATGAATAAATATCATATCCTCTCATCTTGTAAATAAAGCTCTTAGCAGGAAATCAAACTTGGAATTGTAAGCTCCAAACTTCAAATAGCAACTAGGTCGTATTCCCCCCCTAATTATTCCAGCTGCATTATGTAGATTTACAATGCAGAGTTAATTAGACCCCAACAAAAACAAAATCTATCCTCTGCAAAATATACAAAAACACCTACCTAATTTGAAATATGTGTGAGCTAAAGCATTGCAGCGCGTTCACCTAAATTAAGGGGCCATATGGACAGATACGGAGCCCTAATTTAGTCCCAGGATGATCCTTCTGCGCTCGGGCTTTCCCAGTTGAGTGGACTGGTTTTCTGAATGAGGAAACCAGCGTCATTAGTCTTGGACGTCTGTGCCAGTTCAGGAAATCTGGGTTGGGGAAGCACCGAGCCGGGGAACACGGTGCTGTTTTGGGAGACAGGCATTAGTTGTTATTACGAATTGGTCTGGATTTGTGAAATATTATTGACTATTTCCAGGAATGGAAAGTGGAGCAATAACATGAAATAAAAGGGGGAACAAACGCAATGTTGCCGTAAAGTTCTGACGGGAAAATGAGACAAGTAAGAAGACTGAGGGCTCCTGTCTTTTACTGAACTCTCATGACTTGAATTAAAATGGCAATCATGGAATATTTTTGAAAACATTTTTGAGTGCTTATTTTATTTACAAATTATATAACATTTTCCTAAAGTAAAGTCATGCACACTAAAATCATTGTTTGTTTCCTGGTTATATGTTTCAACGCCCCCTGAGCAGACCAGGGATACCAAACATCCTATATGATCCAACGCTGCTATTGTTGCAGTAGGTTTTCAAAATAAATGGTTAATAATTTGGATTTCTGTAGCTATATAAACTTTGTTTGATGCACACATGGCTGAAACTTGACGTTTGAAGTCAAAAACGTTTGTTTCAGGTGTGGGAGTGGAGGAAAACCGAGACACAGAAATGGTGTAAAACTGGGACTATTCTGCCTTTACTAGTGTGTAAGAACTAGCTTTACAGATAGATACAGACGGCATCTCTGGAATTGCCCATTTATGGTCATGTTTGAAAACAGAGAATGCTAACTTGATGCTACATGTTAGCATCGGGCTAATGCTAACGGTTAGCTAGCACTAGCTACAACTGCCGTTTTTTCACTTCTACTGAACAATCTGCTGTGAGAAAATATCCATATGGGCCCGATTTAGGCTTGACTTTATTTATGTGATAAGTAAGTTCATATTCCACCAGAAAATGGCAAAAAAGAGTGAAAAATTGTGTTTCCCAAAAGATTCTATTTTCCACCTCGGCGAGGCCAAGCCCCCTTCTAAGACGAGATGCCGTCTGTATCTATAGCAAACGGTCTCCAATAGAGTTTGGGAAAATCCACAGTTACCATGGAGATCCGCCATCTTTGCAGCTGTTAGCATACATTTTCCATAGACTAACATTGGATAAAAACAGTATAAAAAGTGGGGAAAAAAGCCGTGAAACAGCTCCGTTAGCTGCTGAGTTAATGCTGGTTAATACATCTAACTCACTGTGGTGCCCAAGTGTTTTAAATCTCCATTAGTTTACAATTGCTGCTAATCCCATAATGCTTAGCGATATGACATCACATTCCCGAACTCTATAAAGGACCAGGAAGCGTCTTGCTGTTTTGGAGTGATGTAAAACTGTAACATACAGAAACACAAAGAATGCATATTACAATCTTATTTGGGCAAATATACAATGCAAATATAAAGTAAGTAGCTTAGAATAACTAAACCCTCAAGAAAACGGTTGCATTAGTGAGCGATTAGCACAATGCTAATTTACATTGAAAAAGCCATAGGGATGCTAACGGTGTTGGCGCCTAATATATTCTTACAAATGACGAATTGGAAACATGCTAAAATGACTAAATTTGGTGTCTAGAAGCTATGATTGCTTTAGTTCAGATACTTACAGACATTTATTTGTGTAGGGCCAAAATAAAATGTACTGGCTGAACAAAACACACACAAATCAAAACACAAATAACTCTTCCCGAAAGGGGGCAGTACAGGGACAAATCAATGGTTTTGGAGATATCCACTGGGGCATGGGACAGAGGGCTTAAAACTGGCACTAACCTGGGTAAACTGGGACATCTGGTCACCCTATGTATATGTTTGACTACCTGTAGTCAAAGTAAAGCAACAGCATCTCTTTGGAGACACGCTGGTGATGGTACTACCAGCAAAGTCACGTCTGAGGAGAAGATACTCCACCAATAAATACATTTGTAATTAAATCAATACCTGTATTTTATTCTATTTATTGGATGAAAGGTTACTGTGTATATTTAAAAGACCAGATAGCCTGGATTAACAGCCCCAGAGGGCAAATAAAACCCATTGGTATGATTATCTGAGCATCTTCCAGAAACCAAGGAGTTAAACCTCACTGTAATGGTGTGAAATGAGTCCAATAAAACAGAGCTGATGATTTACATGAAGTAATGAGCCAGACACAGGCACTTACTGTAAACCGCTAACACTGCGCCGCGGAAGCTATCCTCCCATATTATATAAAGCCTTTTGCAATTATCTCAAAGGCAGAAAGGCTAATAGTATTGAAGCCATTGTACATTTTCTGTGGCATAAAACACTATAGGCCACAGGCAGTGTTCATTATAACGACTGCAACCAATAAATGTGTGTGCCTTCGTAAGTTCAGCATACAGGAAATAAATGTGTTAGAAAATAGTATTCAATGGACTCCACTTTCCATCCAACCACTCCAAGAACACATTTTTCAAAACCTAAACTTATCAAGCACTTAGCGGAGAGTTTGAAGACCACCCTAATGGCATCTGAAGGCGTCATCATCCATAGCCATGAACACTCAATTACAGTCTGTGGTTTAGATTCGCAAAAGTACCCGGTAGCACTTTTATTTACCGAACAGTAATGGAATAGAAGCTGCACTTTAGAAGGAAAGTACATCACATCCATAATCTCAAAAACAGTGGGCTGCTGGATCAAAAAAAAGACAAAAAAGAAGACACGATGAGGAATGTTGGAAAATGTCTGAATAACAGTGTGAGATGACCACGTTCATGTCTGATGAGGGGTCTCTTTTTCGGAAATGACACTTAAGTGGAGCAAGAGAAGAAAAAGCAGTCACGAAAATGAAATTAAAGTGGTATGGTGCCTAAAAGAAACGCACAGTAATGAAGGTAATCACTGTGAGCACTCAAGGACACGCACTTGTGAATTACCGGGAAACATTTTATTGGTAATGATATGGAAACTGCTGGATATCTGGTATTGAGGAGAAAAGCCATTCTTTTTATTCAACTACTGTATATTCCAAAAATATTTTTCACATTTCTGACATTGAATTTGATGTATTTTTGATTGAAAACAGCATATTTTAGTGACATTAAAGCAGTACGAAGTAACTCTTGCCCCTAGAGGCCATAAGCGCAACTGCAGGTGTCGTAGCATGGTACGATTTTTTGACTAATTCCAAGACTAATTGTCTTGGAGAGTAAATACTGCTGACAGAAAAGGTGAAGGGAGAGAGGGATATTGTACATCCATTTATAAAATGGAAATCATTTTTTTCACTCAAACTTGGCTGTAAATACTGTTTAAAAGAGTTGTGCGCACTGAATGGGTGCTGCTGCCGGATGCTCTCTCATCGAATGCAATTTCTCCATCTGTGAGATCAATAAAGTACCATCTTATCTTATCTTATCTTATCTTATCTTATCTTATCTGAAAGTGATGCTAGCGCGCAGTTAGCTGTGCCCATTAGCATGTTAGCTTCTTCTTCGTGATTCCATTAGTGTGTATTGCTTGCTCCGGCCCGGTGGCAGTCAAGTTGCAAACATGGTTTTCTGGCCAGAGACACCAGGGGGAGATGAAAGACCCTCCACTCATCCCATAAACACTTGTATTACTCCCACATGGACTACGAAAAGGATTTATTAAGTAATAGGCCACCTTTTTGACATACTGAGATACCTGAGCTTAGACGAGTTGATGCGTACCTGTCTGGTCTTTACGCGTGCGCTCACTCACGCAAACAGAGCGCAGATGTTAGCATTTAGCCTCCTCTCCGCTATGGGGCCAAACGGGAGTGAAGTTAGAAGCTACCAAGCTCTTCCACGTTTTCCTTATTTAAATACGGTTACGTGAGAGCTATACCATCCAAGTATAGTTGCACAAAATGAAACATTCTGAGCGGGAAAAAAAGGGTACTATATTGTAAGGCGTAATAATACCTTAGGAGCACTTCGACGTCTGCGTAGTAAACTCAAAGTGCCTTTTTATCCGCTTAGAAAATCGACATGTTTTAATTTTGTGTAACTATACTTGGATCTACTAATGTAAATAAATTCCATCCATTTTCTTCCGCTTACCCGGGGCCGGGTCGCGGGGGCAGCAGTCTCAGCAGAGATGCCCAGACTTCCCGGTCCACACACACCTCCTCCAGCTGTTCTGGGGGAACCCCGAGGCGACACCAGGCCAGCTCGGAGACATAGTCCCACCAGCGTGTCCTGGGTCTTCCACGTGGCCTTGTCCCACTAGGACATGCCTGGAACAGATGCCCAAGCCACCTCAGCTGGCTCCTTTCGACTCGAAGGAGCAGCGACTCTAAATAAATTAAATAGGGAAAACTTCACTCCCATTTGGCTCCATAGAGGAGAGGAGGAGAGGCTTTTGCTCTGTTTGTGTGATTGAGCGCACACGTAAAGATCAGACAGGTATGAATCCACTCATCTAATCTCAGGTAAAAACATCATTATCTCAGTGTGTAAAAACAGTGGCCTAGTCCTTTAATTAAACCAGATTTTAAAAGTTTTGCACCTTGGATTATTATAAATGCTGATTACATGTTACAAAAGGGGTCCCGAGTTGTTGTTTGAGGGACTTAGTAAGGGGTTGCAGCCTGAAAAGTTTGGGAACCCCTGCTCGCCACCTCAAGAATATGATTGGTCACCCTAGTCAGATGGAGCGAGGCAAAAAATAAAAATAAATAAATAATAATTTCTTGTTCCCTGATGGCATTTTCACACATGGATTGGTCGCCATCTTTGGGATGTGCTGGAGAAGGCGTTGCACAGTGGTCACACTCTCCCATCATCAATACAAGATCTTGGTGAAACATTAATGCAACACTGGATCTTTCAACATTGCAAAAGCTTTTAGAAACAATGCCAGGGCGAATGTCTGCTTTGGCCGCCTCGGTGAAAAAAAGTGCGGACCCATCTCTGCGTGTGTGATATTCGGTTTTACTGATGGTCCAGTCATACTATCACGGGTGCAACTTTTAACATGATTAAAAGTCTGACTATCTTCTGACATTTTCTTATAGCCATCATCATGTTATTATTATCCTATTCTACTGTGTTATTTGCTCCTTACGAACAAATTAAGCCAAATGCAGCAAAAGAATACAAAATAGATGACGATGCTTAGTGATGCGGCAACGTTACAGATGTGCCTTAGTCAAATGTAAAAATCCTCTGCTGTTTTCACATTGTTCCCTCTTGGCACGTTTCTTTGCAGCTGGCTGAACAGACCCCCCCCCCCCCCTCCTCTGTCTCTCTCCCTCCATAGTTAGCAGGAGACAAGAGATGCCGTTTTTGGAAAGCTGTCAATAAAAATTACCGCTCATCTCGGTCACACTCCTGCGCTCCACTTCAGAGATGTTTTCTATTATATTAACGAAGCAGTCGCTGGAGAAGAGGTGCAGAGTCTCGGGGCGTCATCTGCGAAGGGGATTGTTGTGGCTTCGAGCCGACGGGAGGGAAAAAGTGTGGCCGGGTGCCATGGTTACGCGTAAAAGTGGGAGGGGTTGCGAACATTTTATCTCACTATGCGAACGATCGAAATCACGGAAATGTC
Organism: Gobius niger; assembly: GCF_951799975.1. NCBI lineage: Eukaryota > Metazoa > Chordata > Actinopteri > Gobiiformes > Gobiidae > Gobius > Gobius niger. The sequence continues at coordinate 32,161,843 of NC_136860.1, forward strand.
TTCAGCTATCTGAGCCCGTTCATACAAATGTGCACACTCCTTTAGCCGCCGAATCCTGGACCCGATTTAAATCTAACCTTACATCCCCATACAAATGAATAGGGAAGCCAGGCGCAATACTAAAGGGGAGGTATGTTTTTTTTTTTTATGGCATTTACATAATTTCTGTTTCTGTATCATCAACGTATTATAAGATGAGGTTTAGTGGCCTCTGGATGTGTATCTGACCCCACAAAAAATGAATTTGAGTTAGCATTTAGCTCAGAAGACGCTATTAGACGCTAATTTGTATCTAAAGTAAAATCTCAAAAGGCCTGTACATTCCTTAATGTTTTCTGACTAGGCTTTGACCTCACCTAAATGTGGTCGGTGGGTTGTGGCAACGGCTGAAAACATCTGGATCATTCATAATTTGTGATGATTGATGGATAATGCTAATGGCTATAGGAAAAATACACTAGCTGACTTGCTAACTATACGCATACGCTATTAAGTGAACGCTGCTTCTCCTTTTTATTACTATGATGCAAACAGCAAAGTGACTGTAACAACTGGGAAATAATTCAAACTAAAACAGAAAGTTTGTCTCATGTCTTATGATGAATGTAATGTTGAAGTGTGAATGAAAGAGATCACACTGCAAAAAGTAATTAACTGGATCAGTATAAACATCTCAATTTGAGCATAATAATCCAAATTTTAGTTGTTTTGACTAGTTAAGAAGTTCTTGGGCATTTGTCCTAGATTATTTCACTTGTTCTGAGATGTTTCTGACTCGTTTCGATACATTTCGTCCTTATTTCAGGTCATTTTCTTTGCCAATGGGGTAAGAAAATTGGTCTTATCTCATTGGCAATTTTGCCTTCTTATTTCAAGCGAGATTTACCCTAGAACTGGTCTGAAATGTCCTCAAACAAGCAAAGTAAACTCGGTCCGATCAGGAAAAGTGTCTAAATGAGTGAAAACCGCTCAAAACAAGACACATTTCCTCAATTCAATTCATTTAAGCCAATGCTTGATATTTACTTTTTGTAGTGCAAGTATTTTGTCATTTCCAGGACACAGGACTTAAGCAAAACAGGCTCAGTTCTGACGGCAATTCGTGGATGAACTAAAAACAACTGAAGGAGCCCCTGCCTGGAGAAGAAGTGCAAGTGTTTTTAACTTTTGAGAATGATGGAAAACCAAGTAATTCAACATCGATCAATTTTTCTACCGCTGGGACTCAGAGACAAGCTGTTCAATATGACGCCGTTGATGGATAACTAGTAATTCTTATAATCATTTAACAAGGATTATTTAAAGCAGAACAAAGTAACTTGTGCCCCTAGAGGCCATAAGCGCCACTGCAGGTGTCGTAGGATGTTATGGGATATTGTACATCCAATTACACAATGGACATCATTTGTTTCACTCAAACTGTTAGCTTGGCTCGTTTGCCTGTTAGCTTCTTCTTTGTGATTCCATTACTGTGTGTTGCGCCTCCGACCTGGTGCAGGGACAGTTGCAATTGTGGTTTTCTGGCCACCAGGAGACACCAGGAGGAGATGAAAGACCCCCCAATCATCCCATCAACACGTGGATTACCCCCACAGGGACTACGAAAAGGATTTATTAAGGTAGACAACTTACTTAGTTCTTTAATTTCTACCCAAATGGGTTACTTTGGCTGCTTCAAATATATTTTGATGCCTGTTTTAAGTTTTAATTTCCAGAGGATGTGACAATAAAACTGTAGAGTAAACCCTTCTGTACCAGGCATTCTTTTTAGACCTAAATGTGGCTCCCTTGCCCTTTTCTTGGTCTAGTGTTGACATGCTTCTCAGTTCTGCTCTAATATGGAGTCAGTCCTTGTTTGGAACTGATTTAGTCCAGGTTTGGTTGTTAAGGTTTGTGTTGGAACCCCAAAGCAGAGCCGGAGACAAAACAAAGTTCAAAAATGTATTCCCGGACAGGACACAGGCAGGATGGGCAGTGCAGACAGGGGGCTGGCTGGCCGATGGGTTGGTAAGAAAAAGCCACTCCAGGAGAGGCACCTGAGCATAGGGAACACAAATTAGTATTAGTTTTCACACAGCTTTCACTGAAACAGAACTCTACCAAGTAGACGGAATAATCTGGCATAGAAGTGGTGTGCAGCCCAGGGTCTTGAAGACTGAATGAAGAATTAGTGGAGTTGATTCAGGTGTGCCTCATTCCCCTGGAGGAGCCAGCCACGCCCCCTGTCACACACGCCCTGCACAACAAACAGAAAAAGGGAGGGGGAGCAGAACACAAAACAGATCCCTAACATTGGTAGTGGTTTCGCCTTCACATTCACAGTAAGCACTAATTAAACATGGTTGCAGTTCTTCACAGATGATATTTTATCGAGGAATCCTCTCTTTAGATTCAATAGGTTGCAAACCCACGCTGTTTACTGTTTCTTCGGATCCAATGCAAACCAGTTCTATTGCCTCGTTGCACACTTCGATAAGACCTCATACCTTCTATCGCCTGCTGTTTCTTGCATATTTCAGTGACTTCTGCTGTGCCTGAGCTTCGCAGCACCTCATTATCTTAAAATACGCACACATAGGCTGCACACAAACTCTCATAAACAATATCGATCGAGTTAAAGTCTACTCGCGGAGCCGCTCCATAGACCAGGCTTGTTCCTCCTTTTCACTATCAGCGTTTTGCCCTTCACTCACCTCCATCGCACGCTCCTAATCCGAGCAGCTCCTCGATATCCAGCTACGATCGCTGCCTGCTGTGAGCTTACCTCGCAATGTCAGGACGAACCCTAAAACCTCGACTAAGATAACTGCGAAGGGAGGGATGGGAGAAAGACACCTTCTAAGAAATGTGAGTGGAGATTAATTTTTTATTCAATTTCAAAGAAGTCAAATTTTTATTAATTAGAGAAGCCAGTCTGATAACAATATCAGTGAGAGACATCTTAATCAAAGTCGCCCAAGCTTCACAGCTGGACCTTTGGTTACCCTTTGAAATCTGTGCAATAACTAAGCAAGACACTGCAGGTGAATAGGGCAGAGAGATATTACACTATATTATTTTCACTTTCTGATTATTATTGACGTAAATATCCAAGAATATGAACAACATATGCCCATATTTCAGCCGACATAATCTGAATTAACCTCTTAACCCCCACCTGAACCGAGCACATTTTCTCCAGTTTGGCTTTACCCAGATCACATTTTTTATTTTTTTAATGGTAGCTAAAATGAGGATGAAAACTCATACAGAAGGGACAGAAACAGAAAAAAATGTGACAAAAACAGGAAAAAATGTGACAAAATCAGGAAAAAATGTGACAAAAACAGGAAAAATTGTAACAAAAAAGTGACAAATGTGACAAAAAAGTGACAAAAATGTGACAAAAAATGTGATGAAAAAGTGGCTAAAATATGATGAAAAAGTGATGAAAAAAATAAAAAAAAGCAACAAAAATGTGACAAAAAAGTTACAAAAAGTGTGATGAAAATGCTAAAAAAAGAATGGCAACAAAGTGACGTAAAAGCAATGAAACGGAAATATCCAAAAAGTTATGTCAAACTATGTCAAAGTTATGTCAAAAACGCAAGGAAAAAGATCTGTTTAAATAATGGTCTTAGCTTTCAAATGAGACGTTGCATGGGCCTATAGGCTGTAACATTAGATTTGGGTATTCAGATTCACTTGGTTAAGGATAGAGCCAAATATACAGTAAAATGTACTTTGCTGATAATTTGGAAAAACTAGAAATTCACAGCGGTTTGTGACTGCATGTTTAGTCATTGAGTAAAGTAGGGCCGGTGTGACACTTATGGTGAAACTTTGAAAACCGTCTTACATACAAAATCCTTTCAAACTGTTTACGTTATAAAGATCTGATATCGTCATGAACATTCTTGCTTCGCTATTTTTAGCTGCTCCACATAACACTAAAAATACAGTGAGAAATGTGAAGAATATTCATGAAGCTGAACCAAAATTTCAACTTGGGAGACTCGTATTTCCTCCTCATTCCTACCTGCTGTCACCCGTCTGTCACTGTCAATTATTGCCAAATCTCTCTGCTGCCTTTGCCTCTCCACTCCTCACCCCTCATTCATTTAAAGGAGTTGCACCCAAATGTCCCGGCGTTCAAACCATGACAAACGGAGCTACACCTCGGGCTAATTATAGACATTTGAGGCTTACAGACATTCTTTTGGTTTGGAAAGATTGATGTTTTGACATATGTAAATACAGTATGATTGGAAAAAAAATAGGCTCTCCAGGATTTTATGTGGCCTGGAGCGCCCTCTGCAGGCAGTAGTTGGGCTTACAGGTCATAAAAACCCGTGAAAATGATAGCTTTTGCTTTCAACTAACAGCATGCCAGCAAACTGATGGCTATGATGAAGAGACTTTGAGTGCAGAACTGCTCTAAAGTTAAAATGCTACTTCTGGCTTCCCCCCTCGGAGTCGAAATGTAGAAAAAAAATCGTAGAACGCAACAGAAGTTCATAGTCTTGTAGTTAATAGATCCCACTGTATCATAGCTGTCAAGTGTCCCGTTTTGGCCGGGAAACTACAGTATTTTTCCCGTATCCTGTGAATTCCCTGTATTATTACAAAATATACCAAATAACACTCCTCTGCCCCTCCGAACTGAACTCAGTCACTCGCCTCACGGGAAATGCCACCTGCAGAAGGCTGAGTGGCAGTTGTCGCGAGGTTGCGTGGCCGTCAAGTGTCCCGTTATGGCCGGGAAACTACCCCTTTTTTTTTTTTTCATTTGCTTGGTTGGGCTGGTGAGACGGCTCGTAGTGGGCGCCAGAAAATATCCTGTATTTTCAAAACCAAAACTTGACAGGTTTGCACTGTATAATGGTTGAGACCAAAAACTAAGGATATAATTGGAAGGACCCCTCCTGTAACCTGACATGTTTAAATGTATATGACCCCCTTTAAAAATGTACATTTCATTTTGTTGTTATTGTTATCTTATTGCCTCTCATGTAATTATTTGGTGCTGTGTGCTCCAGGGACTCGACAATAACACACGCTTTCTTCTCTTTATGTACCTGTCTCTGGTAGGAGGACGTTGTTAGCTTTACCCCACGGTTGTAGAACGTACAATTATGAGACTGGGAAGCAGCTATTTGGTGTGCTGTGGTGTTGCCCAATTATGCAAATCCTCCTAAAGAGCGCCTCTATAGCGCGCAGACATGCATGAGAGCTGGGGGCTGCTTTGAAGAACAGAACAGAAACCCTACTGGGGCCGAATCTCCTCTGTACTTAAGCGTGCGCATCAGAGAAACAGGATGCGCTGCTTTCCTTTTCCCCCCCAGTTTCTGACTAACTCGTTTTTTCAAATGCAGAACTGGGGGCCTGCTCGTTGTGTGTTTTGTTCTGGTCCAAATTAAGTGCGCTTCATGGGCCGTTAGAAGGGCTGACGTGCTGGAGATGGTCTGTACGGAGGAAAATCCGAGGCCTGAGATGCAGTGAATCATCCAAATGAATCGAATCACATGCTGTTTGGGTTTGTTATGGTTTGCCTGTTTAGACATGATTGGAGAGACAATATGGAATAAGCATAAGATACCCTTTGAACTTGTGTGTGAACAGCGAGAGAGCGTTGTTTCTCGTGTGAATGGACATGCAGTAAGTTCTCGAGTTTGTGAGAATATGCTGAGAAACAAAGCCAAGTCGAAGGGACGTAGAATGTTGGCCACATCACCCATAATGTAGTCAAAATAAACCTGTTTCGGATACAGCTGTTTTTGCACAGCGGGGCTATTCAAATGTATTGTTCAGAAGGCTTTTGGGTTGGACATTCAGTTCACAAAACACTACCACTTTATATGACCATCTCACGTAATATTCAACAGGTTTGTATCAATATTAGGTCAAAACAGCATCTATTTTTTACCACAGGGAGAAGAAGTTATGATAAAATTATTATAATCATGGGGGGAAAAGCCAAGGGCCGAACCAGATGTGTTGGAGGGGCACATTTGGCCCCAAGCCTATATATTTTTTTCTTTTAAATTTTCAGGTTTGGGTCAAATTGGTCTCTTAAAGGGGCTAGATGCAAGTTGGCCATTTTATACTCACTACTGGCACCTCAGGTCATACGTGTAACTGCAGCTTCAATATTAAGCTCGTGCATGACGGCACTTCGGACCCGAATCAACACCTTTTTGAGTGACTGTGCAGGATTTTAGAGGCAGTTGTGGTGAACAGGTCTGGGCTCATTCTACACATTAGGACATAAGGATAATTTGAACATTTTTAAACTCTGTATAGTCCCTTTAACTTAGAAACTTTCACCAGGAAACCAAAAAAAAGTCCCTTTCTTTACAGTAACATTTTGCAAAAGATTTATTTTCTCGAAATGCATTTTTTCTTACATTGGTGTGACAGTATAAACGTAAGCAGCACTTACAGACTTCAAATTTTTCAGCCTTAGACTGAACTTTTTTTTTGTTCCAGAGGATTTTTTTTTTTTTTTTTACATCTAATTCCCAGCCGGATTTATTACATTTTGAATTTAAAAAAACGGAATATCTTCTTTTTATATATTTTTTCTTTATACAGATTTTTCCACTTATAAACTATTTCAAGACTAGACGAGACATCCAAAATCCCCTCTGAAAAAGTGGTTTTAACTAATATACAACCATAAATTTAAACCTGGCTCAACCCATTATTCAGAATTTGGGCATTTTTAGGCATAAATCAATCAACAACATAAAATTACAGAAAACCAAAATAGGTTTTCCTCATATTTATGTCAATAGTCCCCAGCAAAGGTTTAAAATTGATATTGCTGTATATAAAGTATCCCTATTCACCTGCAGTGTCTCGCCTAAAACCCTGTATGTTTATGTTATACTTGTTTGTGCAGAGATTGTGGAAAACAATTCACCGACCAAGACAAAATCAGAGGAAAGATGTTCGATGTCAGGGCATATTAATCTCATCCCACATTTACGGTGAAATCATTCTTAGACGCATTTGTGCACACGCTCTACCACTCGCCCTCTCTCACGCTCTCTGTCAGGGCTTCAGAATGTGCACATACAGCGTCAACACACATCCTTATCGTTCCAGCGCTCTCCATCTGTGTGTTTATAAATGGTGCTTCTCCAAAATCACTTCTCCATGAACACCAGCAGGTCTTGTCCGAGCTCATATCTTATTCATATAGGGACGGCGCCGGAGCTCAGAACAAACTTGTTTGACCTAGATTTACTGTACTGCTGTGCACAATTAGATGATCCTTTAATTTTCCTCCATGCGTCCAAGTCCCCAAGCTGCAGCTCGAGCCCATTCACTCGGGACTGGATTCGTTTGCCAGTGAAATATCTCATGTAGTCCTGTCCTCACCATCTACAAATTTAGAGTGTTCAGAGCTGGACTAAAAGATGAACTGTCTCTAGAAAGTAAAGCAAAGTATGTGCGTGCCTTAAAGGAACAGGCCACCGTTTTTCCTTACTGAGATATGTTCTTACCAGAGCTTAGACGAGTTGATACGTACCTGTCTGGTCTTTGTGCGTGCCCGTGGAAGAGCGTGGTAGCTTCCAACTGCACTCCCGTTTGGAGCTATAGGAATACATTGGGAGAGGCCAAATGCTAACGACATCTTTGGTCGCTTTGCGTGACTGAGGGCACACCCAAAGACCAGAACATATTAGTCTTCCTGTCTTATAATGAAATAATGTATTATATTATGATTTATTGTTTTAGGCAAAGTTTAGTCCTGGTCCTACTCTTTATAAGGGTTTCACTGACCAAGCTAATGTGCCAAATGAGCAGCAAGTGTGAAAGTGGATCTGCAGCAGCGTCATTTGACCATGTTTTAGGCCCTGTCCATACGAGGTCAAGCTGAGGACCAAAGATATTTTATCAATCCAGTGCACCGTCCATATGAGCCCGGCGAACATTTTCCAAGCTAGGTCCCAGAGTGGAAAGATCTCAAAAGGCCGTTTACGTGGCGCCGTTGTTACGACGAATATGCAACTTTTACTACATCACAGCGCCACAGTGTCTGTTATCCATAATCTACTGACCTCATAATGAGTTTTACTCATGGATCTATGATGGTTTGACTCCGCTCCTCTTTGCTCCACTGCAAGCTACAAGCTACAGGTGACAAGTGGAAAAACAGTCTGTGTTTTTGGACTGACAGGTTTTCTGCTTTAGTCCCGTTACGTCTGAAGAATAAACTCGCCTCCTCGTCTCTTCTGTAGATCTTAAATCCTTGAATCAGTTTCATTTTTACATTCCACAAAAGTTTACTGCATATGCACCCTCAACATCTTGTTATATTATCTGTGTTAGCGTCACAGCGCCTCACACAGGCCTGGAAGATTTTCACAGACCTGAGTCGACCCATGTGGACGCACACTGAGCTGGCTTCGTGCTTACAAAGAAAGTTTCTGAAAATATAAGTGTTTTTTCTTCGTGTGGCTATAGCCTTAGTCTCGCATCATTTTATCTTTTTGGGCCCTAATACTGTAATAAGTAAAATTTCAAATTGTAAATTATGTGCAACGGGCCCATTTTCCAGCCTGCACTCACATTAGCACCTGGCTTGATAAATGACCCCTAAGTGTTGCTCTTGTGTGGTTGGAATGAGTGAAATGAAGTGCAGTGTCCAGTAGCTAATAGTTTTCCAATAGAGATCCGTGTTTCTGCTGCCAAGGGGAGAATGTGGACTAAACAGGGCTATTTCTCGCCACAATCATTAGGGCTAAATAAGAGTTTTACCAAGATCTCCAGCAGGAATCCATTTGTGTATTTTTCAGTTCTGTTATGTAACCATACACTGCAGATGAGGGAAGGGACTTTTGTGTTGCTTTATCTGCGTCCAGCACGTCCGGCCTTATAATTCATTATAATTACATGTTACGTTTGTGATTCTGACCAAAGTAGGTTTCTGGGTCATCACGCTTCATCCAGCCAGTGCCTGGTCTTTGATCCTCCCAAAACTCTGCAGGAGGCACAGACAGTTACTCCGCATTATTTCTGTTTCCTTTTCACTAATGAGTTTTGAGGGGAGTTTACTTTAGTTTGTTTCTTAGCTTTATTTGTCAACTGAAGGCAAAAAGAAAACACACACACACACAGAAATAAAAGTGCTTTTAGCCTCTCCAAGTTTGCACAGTAACTCAGTAAACCTAGTGGACTCACCATGACTGATTTTGTTATCACAGTGAGGAATCCCATATAGAAGCAACCAATGTTCCTATATATTTTGTAATATATTCAAAGAACTTCATGTATCGACTGGAGACACATTAAACACACTGAGCAGATAAAAAACAAAGATAATGAACTGGAGAGGAAGAGACTTTGCCGATCAAGTTCTGTGCAGTTAATTATCATATTATTATCTAGGGCAGGTGTTTCATGGTTGAAAAAAATCACAAATAGTTGCTAATATTCTATCTAGGGAAATGGATGCTGATAGTAACCATTTCATTTTAACAATTTTTTACAATTTTATTTTTTTTAAAGTGATAGTCTGTAAGTTTGCGAAGTGAGGAGAGATAGAGTGAAGTTTTGAAGGTAAACCGTCAAATTCCTCCCCTCTTCAGGCAGAAGATCTTCGTAGTTTGCAAAATGAGAAGATCAGGAATAGAATTTCCCAAAGTAAACAATCAAGCTCCTCCCCCTCCCTCCTGATTGGACCTGACAGAGTGGTTCACAGGAAAAGCTCGTCTCATTGATCAACGCCGGAGGATACTAGACTCTGATTAGCTGCAGAAACCCAGGAATTAGGGACTTCATTAAAAAAATAATGTTTATATATTATTACTTACTTTACATCAAAATGCAAGACCAGGTGATCGATCGTAAAATTTGTAAAACATTTAGACTTCCAGACTATCACTTTAAGTAAGTAGTAAGGCATGTAAAGGAAAATATGACATCTGTTATAAGAGAGTATAGGGATCAATGCCCTTTGTAGATTTGAAATGGAAATCTGAATTTCATGTAACTTTTATTAAATGAACTCACACAGACAAGCACAAAATGGCAAATATTCAATTACTGTCTCAAACATTGCAATAACGTTATGAACATTAATAAAATGTTATTATACTTTTCTTATTTATTTTAAAATGCAAATATTACACCAGATTTTGCATTGTATTTTGCTTCTTGTGATCTGCAGAGGGCGGGTAGTACTCAGTTACATTTACGTACAAGTACTTAAGTAACTTTTTGAAGAAACTACTTTTTTGGTCTACTTTTTTCCTTTTTCTTCTACTGGAGTAATATTAAAATAAAGTAGTAGTAAAAAAGAAAAGGTAAATTGTGACACTGTGAGTAAATCTTTAAGTGATACATTTTAATTTTGATACATTAAAAAAGATGTATTTTGTTACTTAATTCTTCGTTTTATATGGTTTTAATGTATTTTCGTTTAAAATATTTCAATTTTCAGATGATTTCCTGTTTATGTCACGACTGAAACATGGATGAATCTTTTACGCTCCGTTACTCAGTACTCATTCTACACAAGTTTTATTTTCTCCAAGTCCTTTCTTAACTCTTACTTGAGTAAATATTTGGGCCGCTACTTTTTACCTCTACTTGAGTAAAGTTATCTTAAAGTATCTTGACTCTTGCTCTACCCACATATCACTGACATGGATATCATGACATGTTCAGTGACATGTTATATCATAATGCAGTGTCACGGGTGATGCTGTGAGTGCGCCCCCTGTCACACGGCTTATCTCTGTTGTAGTTTATGGAGGTCAATGTAAATAAGCCAGTCATTCATAAAAATAAAAAAAAACACCGTGATTTAGAGGTTTATATGAATGAGCTGTCAAACTCACTGTACAGGAGCATAATACAGACACACCAGATCAGCGCGGGAACAGGAGATTTATGTAGCCGTCTGTGGGCTGTGGTTCAGCCCATGCATCAAGCTGTCAGGGCCCCTCTATGCAGCCTGCCACTATAGTCGTGTGTGATTCAGAGCTGCAGGTTGTAGTGGCACAGTGTGACCACCAAGGGGCAGCGTCGTACAGGGGGAAATGTGGCACGCAGCCCAGGGCATGGAATGAGTGGGTAATGAGGCAGACAATGCAGGACTGTTTGCTCCGTCATGTGGAAAAGGCCCAAATCAATGTGCAGAACATTTCCGCAGACAATGTTTTAAAAGTAGATGATGTCATTTTAGATTTGTGACTCTGCACCGGTCATGTTGCATTGTATTGTGTTTTAGAAAAGCATCTTCTGTCAATGTTTTGTCCTGCAAATTATGCATCCTCTGTTCTATTATTTCAAGACTTTTATTATAACTGCGAGAAATCCAGCAATCAACCACTGATCCCATCCATTTTAAATACATATTACGCACTGGTGACATATTGAACACATGGAGCAGATAAAAAAAAAACAAGAATAATGAACTGGAGAGGAAGCGAATGTGCCAATCAAGTGCTGTGCAAATACTTAATTATCATACTGTCTAGGGAAGGCATTTGCAGTTTCATGGTTGTTCGTTCCAGTAATGAGTGATATATTGCACACATAGGGAAATGGATACTGATTACAAACCACTAAACAATTAAATAATTTCAACAATAGAAATGTTGGACTGGTATTATATGGCTGCACTTGTGTCCTTAATAAAGACAGAAAGGTACTGAGATTAATATGTTTTTGTGACACCAAGAGATGGTTCTGTATTGTAGAATAGAAACAAAAAGACCCAAGTTCAAGTAAAGTACTAAATGTTTGGTCTGTATCACTTTATTTTACAGTATTCTTGATACATTGTACCTAACTACAATTAGCACAATGTAATGTGCTCTGAAACAATCTGTAATAACTTGTACCTATGGGTTAGATACACAATGGAATACCTTGTATTAGTACTTTGTAGGCACATAATGTAATAGGACACGAGACCCCTAGGGTTAAGGTCAGGGTTAGAGTTACGTCTTATTACGTTATGTACCTACAAACTACAAATACATATTATCCCATTGTGTATCTAACCCATAGGTTCAATTACACATTGCTACAGAGTACATTACATTGTACTAAATGTAGAAAGGTACAATGTCAAGGGTAGTGTAAAATAAAGTGTTTTGCCTTAAAGGAACAGGCCACCGCTTTTCCATACTGAGATATGTTCTTGCCTGAGCTTAGACAAGTTGATTTGTACCTGTCTTGTGTGTGCCCTCAGTCACGCCAAAAGATCAAAAATGTTGTTCGCATTTGGCCTCTCCCAATGTATTCCTATAGCTCCAAACGGGGTGAAGTTAGAAGCGACCAAGCTCTTCCACGGGCACAAAGACCAGACAGGTACGTATCAACTCGTCTAAGCTGAGGTATGAACATATCTCAGTATGGAAAAGCGGTGGCCTGTTCCTTTAAATGGGTCTCATACACAAAAATGTGTATTTCAAACAAGGGCAGTCGATTTTGCAACCAAAAAAATAAAGATCTGGGTTTGCAATTTGTTCAAATCAAGAGGTCACACACACATTCTAGAAATGTGTTGGAGCACTAACAGCAGTCATTAGCAGCACAGACTGAAATATGAACTGCAAAACTAATTAGCAACTAATTAATTCCAACTAACTAATCAACAGACTTTTCAGAACATGTTTGTAGAGATTATACATGGTCCATTCCACGGAGACTTTGTTGATCTAGTACGACCAACATAATTGCAGTAATTGCGGTTTAATAATATCCCCCGTTCAAATTGCTATTTCGATTTGATTGCCCTATTTCCAACATTATAGAGCAGCAGTGAAGTCCAACAAGGTCATCCCTCAACAGGGCAGTGTTTGTCTTTGACTCTGTGCCTCCTGATATCATCACTAAAGACATACCGCAGAGCTATTTTAAAACAAAGTGTCTGACACTTGACACATGACGTCCTGGGTAAAGCATATCAGTGCCTTGTCAGCTGAAAAGAATGAGTTTGTGCGTTTGGCTCGTGTCTCTTTCTGCAGAGCTTTGGCGCCAGTATCAAAGCTGCGTTCAAGAGATAGTCTGTGTATCTCCTAATTCATCCTCTGCCCCGCTCCCACCGGGCTGCGCGCATATCATAATCCAGGAACATCTCGCAGCCATGCAGAGTGGAGATTGGGCCCGGGGATCGAGGGCATGAACCGGCTAATCCTAATCCCACTCCGACTGACCTCCTCTTTTTGTCAATTTAGAGTAAACTTTGAGAATGCATCGACAGCTTTTAGAACACTAAATTAAGCTGAAGGCAGAAGCAGGTATGTTTCTGTAATATGTAATGAGCACTTTTACCTCACTTCTAGACGCTACAGGCTTCAATTTCCAAATGGGACCATCTTGTGTGGAGTTTTCTATGCTCTCACTGTATCCCGAGGAATTTCCCGGGGGAATTTCCCCTCCGGCATCCCCTCTTCACCTTATATAGGAATCTCCTACCAGAAACTCGAGAGCGACCAGTAGTTCTCCAGACGTTGCTTGGTGGCTCGCTAAAGGCTTTCTATCAACATTTTAGAAGCATTTTCCATTTATTTTTGAACAATCTGAACCAAATCTGCAAACATTTAGGTAAATAATGTATAGTCTAAGAATTCAATTTCTTTTCTTGGCTGATTCTTAAAGAAACAGGCCACCGTTTTTCCATACTGAGATATGTTCTTACCTGGGCTTAGACAAGGTGATGTGTATCTGTCTGGTCTTTGTGTGTGCCTGTGGAAGAGCGTGGTGGCTTCCAACTTCACCCCCGTTTGGAGCTATAGGAATATACTGAGAGAGGCCAAATGCTAACAACATCTTTGGTCTTTTTATGTGACTGAGGGCACACAGTTCTTCCATACTGTGATATGTTCTTACCTGAGTTTAGACGAGTTGATACGTACCTGCCTGGTCTTTGCGCGTGCCCGTGGAAGAGCGTGGTGGCCTTCAACTTCACCCCCGTTTGGAGCCATAGGAATACGTTGGGAGAGGCCAAATGCTAACAACATCTTTGGTCGTTTTGCCTGACTGAGCGCGAAGTTGGAAGTAACCACGCTCTTCCACAGGCACACACAAAGACCAGACAGGTACACATCAATTTGTCTAAGCTCAGGCAAGAACATATCTCAGTATGGAAAAATGGTGGCCTGTTCCTTTAAATATCCTCTTGGCTACCGCCTCTCCAAGGTGAACTCCTCCTAAGCCGCATAGTTACACAAGTATCTTCGAAACATTAGTAGCTCTGTGACTTTTTGTGAAATAAAAGCAGCTCACCAGGTCAAAAAGATTGCAGCGTCTGACCTGGTACATGAACAGTTGGCTCTGAAGTGATGAAATCCGGACCAAATGTGGCTGAAGATTTGGAGATGTGCTGCACTACCGTCACCCGCTGTCCCTGACATGTTTAAAGCTGCATTATGGAACTTTTGTGTGAAAAGAAAACTTTATATTTGTGCGTATTTGACCTTTTAGTGAACCAGCGGCTGTATGATTTACTTTCGATCACTGTGGGATCACAAAGCTCCAGGCTCAGTTGTTTTGTAGGTTTTCTGGTGTGAGGTTCCATCTGCAGTGAAAACCTGCCAAACAGTGGAGTCTGGAGCGTTGTAGAGGCCGCCGTGATCAAAAGTAAAGGCACCATACTGATCTCATACAGCCGCTGGGTCACTTGAAGGTCAAATAAGCACAAATATCAAGTTTTATTTTCACTCAAAAGGCTCCATACTGCAGCTTTAATACCATAATGCTGAATTTGTGCATTTGACACACATTTTTTGTCTATCTCCCTCTTTAATAGTGTAGAAATATGACCTATGGAAATGTTTCTAAAGTTTCTCTAAATGCTACCGTCTAGACACCATCACTAAACATGTTCCAATGCAGTCTGTGACCAATCTCTCTTAGTTACACTCTGAAATACCACGGCTAAGGGGCCAAGGTAGTTTTTAAAAACCCGAATAAAGACCTAGACCTTTAATCTTACCATTGTCGTTCTTAGGTGGAGGAGAGGCTGTGTTCTTTGAGAGTGTATTATGTTTATTGAAGCAGGGCTGTACAGACAGGTGCCTTTATTAGAAACAGAGGAGATGAGTCACACATGAATCCCGCAGCAGCAATAACGCCTTTAATATACAAAGGAAATATGAGCTATATTGGTAAGATTTGATATCATTAAGTCTCCAAGGTTGACAGGAACCATTTACATGATCAATTTGTGCAAACGCACTTCGGTGATTGTCTGAATGAAATCACTAACAAATAATATTGGACACTGTTTGGATGATTTGCTTCAAAGTTTTATTTCCTTTTATATTAGGCCAGAAACATTCTTGTCTTGACTTTGATTATGACAGGAGACTGAAAACAAGAGCTCGTCTGTTCTGGAGAATTTATTTTCTATTTCTACACCACTCATTTATATATATTTTCTTTTTACCTTCAATCCACATCTCTGATCTGAAAGGTTGAGGTAAAGGTGCACGTGCTCCATTTGATTTTGTGGATTTCATTTTGCGCACCTTCATCAATAGTTTGTCAATTTATTTCAGTGGCGTTTTTGTTCCACTTTTATTCTTTTGACTTCATTTTTTGACTACCATTTTCAGTGGTTCGCTGACATTACTGTGATGTTTTGGTCGTCAGCCTTGTCCAGAATGCTTGAATCAATAGAACCGCATTACAGGCACCACCGTATTGTGATAGTACATACCAACACAGCAGCAGAGCAAAATGTTTTATCAAAGTGATCGTTTTATTTGGGACGCAGATCATCATAATGGGCTAAAGATGCTTCCTGACCAAAAATCTATCCCTGTTATGAGCTGGAGTCTCTGCAGTTGGTCAGGTCTCCACTATATGAGCCCAAAGAATGTGATCAGCTGATAACCTGAACATCCTGAATGACCGGGTTATTCCATCAATGGATTTCTTTTTCCCAGATGGCATATTCTAAGATGTTAGGATTCATCAGGCTCACATTGTGAAAAAGTGCTTCAGGGAGCAGGACACACCACACAGTCCAGATTTTAACCCCCTTTGAGAATCGTTGGGATGTGCCGGTGAGGGTTTGGCACAGTGATCACACTCTCCCATCATCGATGCAAGATTATGGTGAAAAATGTCTGCAGTACTGGGGGCCTGATCTGGCATAACAACAGCGTTAGCGTAGACTTGCCGTGTGCCATTTTGCGTACAAACAAACGGTGCGCTCGTGCTTGCATGGACAGGGGGCGGGGCTTAGAAAGACGGCGTCCACTGACATTAAGTACATCTCGTGTCCTCGTGTGCTTAATTTTCAAGGTATCACAGTACATATTGCAAACTTAATTCCACTGTGAGTTCAACTATGGCCATATCCTGACAGAAAGAGAACAGAGTTGAGAAGAGATGAGAAGAGACGAGAAGAGACGAGAAGAGACGAGACGAGACGAGACGAGACGAGACCTGGCTCTAGTATTGAAGAGCATCGCACGGGGCTCTACAGATGAAACCCGGAATATTACAATATTGTTCAAAAGTTCATTTATTTCTGTAATTCAGCTTAAAATGTGAAACTAATATATGGCTTACAGTTCGACAGTATAATTTTATGAGATTTTTTTCTTTGGGGTTTTTAAATTATAGCAAATAAAGGTACATACAGGTACATAACGTAATGATCATATATTACCTTAACAGTTTAAAGGGACTATATGGAGTTTAAACATGTCAAAATTATGTATTTTCTTCCCCCTATTTGTTCTAGCAGTGTCCTAAGGTGTAGAATGAGCCCAGACCTGGCCTCTAAAATCCTGCACTGTCACTCAAAAAGTTTTTAATTCGGGTCCGAATTGCCGTCATGCACGAGCTTTATATTGAAGCAGTGTTAATTTCGTCGACTAAAATATTTAGTCTTAATTTTAGTCAAAGTGATATTTTTGACGATTAAAATTGGACTAAAACTAAATTAAAAGTTTCTAATGAGACTAAAACTATGACTAAAATGTCCATATTTTAGTCGACTAAAATAAGACTAAATAAAAATGAAAAGGAGAGACTAAAATCCTCCAAACTTGTATTGACCGTCTGAAAG
Source organism: Gobius niger (assembly GCF_951799975.1). NCBI lineage: Eukaryota > Metazoa > Chordata > Actinopteri > Gobiiformes > Gobiidae > Gobius > Gobius niger. The sequence goes on from NC_136860.1 coordinate 32,178,872, forward strand.
AGCCTCATATCATTTAAATTTACTGCCAAATGAACAGGTCTGAGCTTTGTTCATGTGGGAGCAGCTCCATGAAGTCGAGGACCACGATTAAATATGATTATAATGAATATTATAAATATAAGTCGACTAAATTAGTTTTAATTTTAGTCGACTAAATTGACATGCAATTTTAGTCGACTAAAACTAGACTAAAATTGAAACTTTTTTTTGACTAAATCTTGACTAAATTTAAATTACATTTTAGTCAAAAGACTAAAACTAAAATAAAATATGTCAAAATTAACACTGTATTGAAGGTGCAGTTACACGTATGACCTGAGGTGGCAGTAGTGAGTACACAATGGCTCACTTGCATCTATCCCCTTTAAGATGAATAACAGAAATGAATGCACTTTTAACGATATTCTAATTTTCCGAGTTTCACCTGTATAAACACCAGCACGTGTCACACCCCCACTCACCCATCGCCACCACCGCCTGCTCACCCCCTTTCCACGCAAAATATTGGTCTGTTGGGGGAAAAATCTTGGGGAGGGACCGCTGTTGTATGTGATTTTGCCATTTGCTATGGGTGTTTGTCCAGTCCACACTCAACCCACCTACTGCGCCAGGTCCAGTATGAAGATGAAGATTACAGTGTGCACCTCGTCAGTGCAAACGTTATAGTCTAAACCAGTGGTTCTCAACCTTTTGGGGCTGCGACCCCCATTGTAACAGGTTAAGGGGTTCGTGACCCCCCGGCCCGGGTCACACCATGAGAAATAAGACCATTAGCCTACATAATTCTTAAACAAAGAAAAAAAAACAAATGGCTGAAATAAAATTCAGCAAACTAAGAACAAATAATGGTAAAATAGCACATGCTGCAATAAAACATTAGATTATATGCTTTTGGAAATATGTATATTTTATCTAAATGATCTGGCGGCCCAAATTTGTCTCGCGACCCCCTTATGGGTCCCGACCCCCAGGTTGAGAACCACTGGTCTAAACTAAAGCCTGCGTTTAGAAACACAAGATCCGGCCCTATATCTTCTGACCTTGCAGAAGCTTATTGAAACAATGCGTGATGTAATCAAAGTGTGTGTCACTTTTTTGGTGGGGTCAGGAAGTGTAGTATATAATAGCTTTTTTCTACTTCTTGGGTTTAAAAAAAAAAAAAACGAAAAACCTCCGAAACAGACCATAGCTTCTCATAAAACCTGTCTCCCTCCTCTGCTCCGCTGGGACACTCCTGAGCTTCTCTCTTCTTCACGGAACACTGTGTTTCTGAGCCCGTCTCTGACACTTCAGACTTGTCCACGCACCATTTATTTATCTATTTACTGCCCTCACTCCACTGTCTGCGCCCGGGCCGGTATCAGCGGGGCACGATGATGACATTTAGAGCGAGATCTGCCCCCCTCCAGCCATCTCCACTGCTCAAACAACAAACACCTCAGATGAACAGGCTTTTCATCAACTGGTGCTGAGAAAGTTTAGTGTCCGGTCGGTGTTTTATGGAATAGAGGTGCAATGTTTTAGCAAACAATAAAAAAGGGTACGAATACTTCACGATATATATAAAAATCAAATTCACCAACATTTCCCATTTTAAATAGAATACATACTTTTGAGATATAAGGAATGATTAAAACATACAAACTTAAAGCAAATCAATTCATTATCTTGTAATAGAGTAAATTCTCAGAAAAAAAATGAATATATAGTAAACACAGTATTTTTTGATAGGATGGTGATAGTTAGCCAGGCACGAGCCAGACAGATCCTCCATGTTGAGAGATTCATGGGGACACAGTCTGGAATTGTTCGATTTGAATCTCGCTGACCTTGGCAAAACCAAGACGAGCCAATCATAGCACGGGAGGCGGGAGTTAATGGTGCGTCATCTTCCGCGCTAGGATTTCCCATCAACCAGTGCTCCTCCGGGCGGCAACCAAAACAGTGAAGATGGCGGCCGTAACATAGCAATCTTTCACCAGTGCCCTTTCTTCTGTTTGAAATGAGCTGGACTTGTCCTTAAAGCCACAGAAGCTGCTCTGAGGGTTTTCACCGGAACATTTACTCGACTGCATCTGTGGATTACAAACAATCATGGTGGAGGATGTAAACTAAAATTGGAAATGGCATCCTATTACCACAATTCCAGACTGTCTTTATATGTATTTATAAATACATAAATAAAGTCAGTCTGTCTTCATGCCAGGCTAAGTGATAGTGTGCCAACATACAGAACATTTTTAGTGGTTGCAAATGTGTAAAGCCGTGTGCGCACCTAACATGTCAAATTGTGTGACTCGCTGGAAAAGGTTGGAGTCGGCCTGTATCACATGTGCCGCATGTGCTTGTTTTCCTTCAGAAGGAGCTATTGCACGATTCGGAGAAATCGAAACTGTGGGGACTTCTCTGTGGTTTTCTTGTCCACAAACCAAACTCACAAAGCCTAAATCTAATTTCCTATTCTTTAGGCTTATTTCATATTATTTCAATAGTACATGTGTGGTGTGAGGTGTGCAGCACCAGTCTGTCCAACCTCATGTCATATAAAATCCTGTTTTCAATCTAATGTGCTCATTATTGCGTCCATGTCTTTTGTTTTTTTTAGTTTATTGAAGCGTATATTTCCTCTGATTGGAATGCCTGGGCTCCAGGCATTTCACACCAAGCTGCGCTGTCATAAGCTTTTCCTCCTTGGTTTATTTTATTTATTTAGAGAAACAGGGACAGTGTACATTACTGCTGCCCCCTGGACTCTGTGGAGGAGGTGAGGGACAGGAGGGTGTTAGCCAAGCTCACCTCCATCATGGACAACACCTCCCACCCACTGCACGGGACTGTAGAAGAGCTGAGCAGCTCTCTCAGTGGCAGACTGAGACACCCTCAGTGCAGGACGGAGCGCTACCGCAAAGCCTTCATCCCCACTGCTGTCAGACTGTACAATAAGACTGTAAAGTAACATGTGCAATAATCTCTCTATCAGCCGACTGTAACAAGTAAATTTCTCCTTTGTGAGATCAATAAAGGTTTATCTTATCTTATCTTATCTTACAATAAACATTGACCTCAAGGGGAGAGATGCACAGTACCAGGTTGTAGCTCAAGTGCAAAATTCCACCCATAGTCCCTGGGCAGGCTGATGTTATTGAAAAATACATAAACATCATACATACATGAATAATGGCATTTACATTGACCAAATTCATAATAATAAAAAAATCAGTAACGCTTTATATTAAGATAAACTCGTTAAGTATTAATAAGGTATTAATAATATGCTTGTCAAGCTTTAACACACTGCTTTAACCTGTATCCTAACCCTAAAATGATTACTAATGCTTGTTTATACTTAATGAGTACACCTTAAAGGGACTATACGGAATGTTCCACCTATGTCCTAATGTGTAGAATGAGTTCAGACCTAGTGTCGTCATGCACAAGCTTAATATATAGACTGCAGTTATGCATAAAACCAGAGGTGGCAGTAGTGAGTATGAAATGACCAACTTGCATAGTCTCTCTCTTTAAGAGTCTAAAATAAGCTCAGTGTTTTTGTTGGCGGTCTGTCTATTGTTCACTTCTCAACACTGTCTCAGTCTGACCTCCGACTGATTAACAAATCTACTTAAATCACATGAACAATCCAGATGTGCAGGAAGGTCTGCAAAGGATAGAAACACATTTTCGTAGCAGCTCAGATATTTTACTACCTCCTAATTTCACGGTTTGAAAACGGGTTTATTCAAATTGTGCACCTTGAAAGGAGCTATACCTGATTGTTCTAAGAAACACTCAAATTTCAAATTGCTATTTTCTGGTCCAAACTCATCTCAAACTTTCCTAATGCATTTACAACATCAAAATTCGCAACAAGGACTGAGTTTAAACCAGGTTTCAGGGACGAAAACTGTCACTTCACTGTAAAACATGCCTACTAGCCTGACATTTTAGGACTCTTTAAAAGGCTTTAAATCAAATCAACAAATCAAGGATAGCTCCTTTAAGGTTTCATCAATTGCGACAAGTAAAAAATATGCATATTACCAGTTTGAGCTTTGTCACTGAGCCAACACAAATCGTGTAACTTGTATCACCGGGTATAAGCCACAAAAATGTATCCATTCATTAAACAACTCATTGCTCCTCAATCATTTCTCTGTGTTTGTCAGTCTGAAGCAGAATTTCACATAATACCACGCCTTCAAAGAGAGAAGACTATTCGAACAGTCCCCTCTGTGCAATTCCCAAAGAAAGAACAAGTTAAAGTAGTGGATTCTGAGCTGACCCAGGTTAATATTTAGATTTGCAGTGCAGTCGCCTCTTGCTGTTGTCTTCTCGCGTCTTTAGGGACTCTCTTTGCCCTTCCCGCTCTCCTCTCTCCTCGGCTCATCTGGATCGGCCACAACATATTTATTTCCATCTTGCATATGAGGTCGGTCATCTGCTGCCCATAATTGAATCCCGCTTCGGGCCAAAAGCGTATTTACTGGTTTGCGGATCCATCTGGGGACCGCGCGACGCTAACCTTATCAAAACCAAATGGGCCAAGAAATGCTGCGTGAAATATCAGAGGTCCGGCAGACTGGCTCATATGTATGGAAATGGAAATCTGTGTTTGGTGGCTTCTTTGGCCTTTCTGCTCCGGCTGCTGTGTGCCATAAACAGCCGGGGATCTCTGTAATGGGGAAGACGCCTTGTTGATCTGGTGGTCTTAGGTAGATAGACAAACGTAGTCTTTATTTAGTTGGAACGTGTTTATTAACGTGATTTCAAGAGAAAATTTGTAGTATCTGCTTTGTGATGAGTAGAGATGCATGTGTCTTTTGGGATATTATATTAAAGCGAGTGATCCCATTTACTCATAAAGCAAAGCAGCACCAGAGGAGAGGCTGAGGCATTCAAGGGTTGCGAGAAAAAAAGAGCTCTGCACAGTAAACGTAGTTCTAAATGGAAGTATTATGTTCTAAATGCCACAAAAAGAGAGACTTTCATGAAAGAGGAGCAGAGCAGGGTTCACTATTCCACCTACTGGTGAAAAAAAAAAATAGACATCACTTAAAGGCCCTATACCTGATTCTTTCATTTCAAACAATGAACAACGAAACAATGAAAATTGAGATGTTGGTGGGGGCACAAACCCATCCCTAATCGTCCTAACATATTTGTAGCATCTCAATTCTTAACAGGGACATGTTTATGGGCACATTTCACAACTTGCAGGGTCAGTTTTCAGGGTCAGTTTCACACGAATGCTAGAAAACTAGGCTCCAAGTTCATGAAATTGCTACAAATGCTTTATTTATTAGATCTCCAGTGTTTTCCCCACAAATGTCTAAGTTTACAATATACTGAAGGAAGACAAAACAAATTTAATTCCATAAATAGATTAAAAAAAAAAAACTGGTATAGCTCCTTCAAGGCAGCTTTAAGAACATATTTATAATTTTTTGTATAGCAGTTTATCAGAGGCACCATGACCATCTCCTGCCAGAGTGGGCTCAAATGGCTCTGTATTTTTAATCTTAGTTTTATTGATGTATTTAATTGAAATGATACATTAAAACATACACAACAAAACTGCCGCATCAATACAGTTTGAATGAAAAGGATCAGAGAAAATAGCGATGTTAGGATATCTGCCCCTTTGTTAACTTTACAATGACTTTACCATAAGCGAGTTCCAAGATACAATTTCATAACCTCTACCTGAACCGGGCACATTCTCTTCAGTTTGGCTTTACTCAAATCTAAAAGTGGAAAGTGGAAATTAAAACGTGCTACAAAAGCAACATTAAGACAATAATAAACGCGTCAAAAACACAACAAAAAATCGACGAAAACGCAACGTGACAAATAAGTTGCCATTAGTTTAGTCTAATTTCATATTCTTTAGGCTTATTTCATATCATTTCAATAGTACATGTGTGGTGTTGAGTGTTCAGCAGATCTCCTATGTCCAACCTCATGTCATATAAAATCCTGTTTTCAATCTAATGTGCTCATTATTGCGTCCATGTCTTTTGTTTTGTTAGTTTATTAAAGCGTCTATTTCCTCTGATCGGGCCACTGACCAGGCCTAACACTGGCCTGGTCTGCAAACTTTCCAGTCGAGAAGCTTTAAGATTTGAGTTAAGCTGAATTGGAGAAAAAGCGCTCGGTTAAGGCGGGTGGTATAAGGTTTGAATACCGTTAGTTCTCGTAATAATGTAATATTGTGCATTACTATAAGGACTGTTGTAGTAGGGGTTCCCAAACTTTTCATGTAATTCACATTAATAATAATTAAAGCTGCAAAGCGTAAAAAAATCTGGTTTAATGATGTTAGTTTGGTTACTACATTTTGATGTGTACATTTCACTAAAATATGGAAAATACATCAAATTCAATGTCAGAAACACTGTCGGGACATGAATAGTTTCTGACATTTTAGAATTAAGCTGTTTTCCCGATGCAACTAAACACATTTTGTTTTGTTACAATATTGTTTGGCATTTTATTCCTTCCTGCAAAACACCTTGCCCAAAATAATTTGACGTGGGAGTCTCTGGGAGGCTTGGTTTCTTGGTCATAAACTACAAAACAATTTCCCGGTGCTCCATCCTTTCTTATCCAGCTGCTCATACAGTCCAACTATTGAAATGCATACTGAACTCAAAACAGCTTGTCTTTGTTTACATTTACCCTCTTAAATGTGCTCAGTAGCTCCCTGCCCTCTGGCCTTGTCTAATAAATCCCCATGCATCCTAATGTGAGCTGTATTGGATGTAATGTAGTTTGGTGCCGATGGGATTTGCAAGAACTCCACTCCCCCCTCTCTCTCTCTCTCTCTCTCTCTCTCTGGCTCTGAACAGTTCGAACTTCATTGTTTTGGATTGCTGGTCAGTATGATTAGCTCCCAGAGGCTCTCACTAACTCCACTCGATACAGCAGTAGTAGTACTGCCATAGTAAGAAGCTTATAGTAGCTCAATGAGGTTTCAACCAAGTCCAATAAACAAGAGGAAGCAGACTTGTAGAAACCAGAGAGAGGAGCTCATGGTTAAACTACATGCTTTCAAGGTTGAGTTTGCTGAAAAAGATGCCAATTTACTTCACTATAAAAATGGTTTGTTGAGCATTTCTGACCAATCACATGGTCCCAGAAGCAAAAGAAGAAATGTATAATGGCGATAGGTATAACAGTGTATTAAATATTGTAGACAGTGAACACTAATGACCAGAGCCACCTTATCCAATGGGCGAGCAGGGGCTGGAGCCCAGGGGCCTACCATAGATACAGACGGCATCTCGTCATAGCAGGGGGCGTGGCTTCGCTGAGGGGGAAAATAGAACCTTTGGGGAAACACAATTTTTCACTCTTTTTAGCCATTTTCTGGTGGAATATAAACTTATTTACCACAGACAAATAAAGTCAAGTCTAAATCGGGTCCACATGGATATTTTCTCACAGCAGAGTGTTCCATAGAAGTGAAAAAACGTCATAGCAAGCGCTAGCTAGCGTTAGCATGCTGCTAACATGAAGCATTGTGTTAGCATTCTCCTTTATTTATGCATTTATGAGCTGTTGAACCACTTTTCTCCTCTCCATGTCTTTGTATCTTTATTTGGTAGAAAACTATATTCAGTATTCAGTATTTGTTAAAGTAGTTTTTGAATAATTAGGGAAAGTTTAGATTCATCTCAAAATTGTTTTCCCCCTTACTGTTTTCAAACATGACCATATATGGACGATTCCAGAGAAAGGGCCTATCAGAATTAAGCAAGGCCTACAATTCTGTATAAGCCCTGGGGCATATGAGTAAATTAAAGGAGCTTTACTTGATTTTACTTCTAGAAATGGAATAACATTTATTTTGTCCTCCTTTAGTGTATTGTAAACTCAAGCGTTTGTGGGGAAAACAGCGTGCTTGAAATTATAAAACATTTGTATACATTTTATGAACTTTCAGGCCGGTTTTCAAGCATTTTTGTGAAAGTGACTCTGAAAAGTGACCCTGCAAGTTGTGAAATGTCCCTATAAACGTGGATCCTGTAAATATATTAGGAAAGTAACAAATGGGTTTGGACCACAACTAGCATTTGAATTTTTTTTTCATTGTTTGCAATCAAAAAAATAGGCATAGGGCCTTCACGGTGGGCTTGCTAATGATGTGTAAAATTGAAAACACTGAAAGCACTTAAGTGATGTATGAAACAGCATGGATTGGCTTTGTCCACTAAATGTACATGAAATTTAAACATTTTACTCAATAAGTGAGTTGCCTCTCCTCAGACTTGACTCGTATCTTTGCTCGGAGCGTCTTCATGGAGATGTTGCAGATTTGCTTTGACCACAACGTAGCATAGGTCCTCCTCCAAATGATAAACCATTGAAAAAGAACATGCACTAGACCATCTTCTCTTTGAAGATGTTTGTTCCAGAGTGGTTGGTATTGCTGTTGTGTCTACAGTGCGAGATTGTCATGCAAAATCTGCTTTTTTTTTACCAGATACAAAGTTACAGTACAACATACCTGGAGCTGTGTTTCGAACCGTTGGCGAATCTTTCAGTAATCTTTGAATCTTTCTCTGTTGTGGCTGTTCTTTGCAGCGCAGCGACAGTTCCCTAAAAGCTCCTCCTGGGGTCCCATGCATGCAGGAAACGCTTCACTTCAGCTACACAAGCCACATGGACTACATCGTTACCCCTTTTTTCTCTTTATTGAAACAACTGCTCAAAGAAGGAGAGGAAGAGGAGGTGGCTTGATGGGTACCGCCTTTGATACTTGCCTTTGCTCCAACCAATTCCCGTCAGATCTCGGAAGCTAAGCACGGTCGGCCCTGGTGGTACTTGAATGGGAGACCGTTTGAACACCAGGAAGCCTGGGTGAATGGGTGAATGTAAGTGAGTGAATAATGAGTAGTTGATGGTGGACGCCGGGGCCTAATGAGATTGTGTGAAAATCAAGGTTTGTTTGGTTTCAGCTGTTTTAGATGAATATTTTCTAACCAACAAACTGTCGGATAGTGAAGAAGACGTGTCTGAGATTATTATCAATTACCTCCAATAAGCATAATACTTGCTCTTTAAAAACATGCCTGAAGTGTTGCCTTGGCACATTCACATATTTTTGAGTAATCTGTAAAAACTCTGATGGCGGCCATTTTAGGGACAGGTTTGCCTGAGTCCTCCTAGGAACGCCCCCACCTCCTGGAGACGCCTCCGAGCTTTCGTCACCAGCCGAGTAACCAACCACTGCTCCTCAGCAGAACCCCCTCCCCACTGATGCCACAGACAGCGTGTGGAGGGGGCGTGTCGGAAAGAGTCAGAGGTTCTTAAAGAGACAGAGGCCTATTTCAAGACATTCACTACAGCCATTTTGAGAGAGACATTTTATACATGGCAGTTATTGTAATTTACTGCATTTACAGACCAACAGAAGGTTTCATCATCATTGTAGTGTGATATAGACTGGTGCTATGTGATTGATAAAAGCATAATACTTGCTCTTAAAAAAGAGTGTGAATCAAACATCCAGGTAGTTAACATTTAAAAGGTCCAATAAATCAATACTGCTGGCTCTTTCTGACTCAAACGCTTTTTTTTTTTGTTCTTGGATGTTTGAGGATTTCTTATGACTGACGTTAGCCCCTTACCCCCCGCCTTAACCCAGCACATTTTCTCCCGTTCAGCTTTGCCCAAATCTAAAAACTTCTGGGCTGGAGAGCAACAGAGCAACGCCTCATTTGAAAACTAAAGCCTGCAAACTGTAACTTTTGTGTCACGTTGTTGCCATGTATTGCTTCTTTGTTGCTTTTACACCGCTCTTTTTAGCTTTTACATTTGAGTAAGGTCAAACTACAAAAAAATGTGCTTCGTTCCGGTGGGGGTTAAGAGGTTAAACACTTGTGCAGTCATGTGATTGAATTCAGCCAAACACATGGCCATGAAACATTATGTGAGTCAGAAAGTTCTGGTGATCTCCATTCATTTAACATCGCAACAAATAACCTTGAATGTTTCGCAGTTTGTCTTTAGATTTCTTTGTCATATTAGTGGCGATTCCAGGAATTCAAGCCCCTTCGGGAGAGTGAGAAGCAATATCTCTGCCTTTTCGATGCATAGCTTTAAAAGAGTGAGAGAGAGAAAACAAACCAACTGCTTTAATTTCCCTGTAGTGAAAGACATGACCTTGAGCTAAAACAGCATTGCAACAACTTCATCGCCATCAAATGTAAAATAAATAAATAAATAAATGTTTGCAATATTTAAACCACAGAATTGTCTTGTGCACATAGAGATCTGCGCTTTGAATCGCGCTGATGCCTCGGAGGAATGAAGTCGCAGGTAGTCTGAGGCAAATGCATAATTTATGGAAACATGATTATTATTTCATGAAGAAGGTGCTTTTAAAATTCAGGTGGTTTCAGACTCGTATCTCGTGAGGTGTAAAAACATTTTGGGGGCAAAAAGCTGAGCCGCCTGGAAAGCTTTGAAGTGGCCAAGGTCAGACTGAGGCGAAGATTTCAAGGACCTCAATTTGCCAACCAGACGAAAGCAGAAAATGTCTAAAAGCGAGCAATGTAGGTTATACTGAAGTTTACTTTCTTTCCTGTAGGGAACTACGCAATTTCACCGTACAATTACACAGCACATGACAGAAAAGCTACTATATATTACAACTACTTCAAAATTACTACAATATTATACAACAGATGATGATACATAATTCAACAATATTTAATAACCCTTTTTCAATCTGGCTTGTAGACCAGTGGCTCTTGTTAGTGACTGAGTTCTTTCTTTCTTTCTTTCTTTCTTTCTTTCTTTCTTTCTTTCTTTCTTTCTTTCTTTCTTTCTAAGGTAGCTTAGCACCACTGCATATGAAGAAAATGTAAAAAAAAAATGGTTCCATGTAAAAGCGCTTTGTAACCATGTCTGTGAAAGGAATTAAATCCTTCCTTATACATGCTTGGGACTGACACTATGAGATACTTTCCATGCATACATACATTGTAATAGAAAGTAATTGCCTCTGAATTTGTCATGCCTAGGCAAGGTCAGAGCGACTCCAGGGGCCTTGACGGCTGCTTCATGGTTAACTTACCACACTTTGAAGCTCCACGGGACATAATGTACATTCAGTAGACTGCGCACATATTTGAACTTGCTGCCTCGGCACTTTTAGACATGCATGGCGTCCCGCGGGCCCCTGTCACCACTCTGTAGTGAGAGAGGAGTGAAAAAAGGCGCTTTGCACTGACCTCCACCCACCAACTCTACTCTAGCAGACAACACAAGAGCGTGTAGAGCATTTAATCACATGCTGGCTCAGGAAATTGCTTGGTATTGTTGTGATACTGGAGATGGTTAGGAGAAGAATAGAGTTTTTAACGGCTGTGTGCATTTGTGACCATAAAGTAAACACTTTTACTCAACATAAAAGGAAAGGTGGCATAAAAGGTGCTGTCCATGGTCCTGAATCTATCACCCATTACTCTTCTGCTTTATATCTAACTATAACTACAATTATGCTATTCCTATTGCAACTATTAAAAAAAAACTACTATGGAAAGGAAAACACTGATAGAACCAAGGCAGGATTGACACAGTGCACTATGTAGCCACTAACTCACTGTGGCGCTATGTGAAGGGCCTACAGAAATGCTTACTGCTGCCACTACAACGACAATGACTACCCCTACACTACTCTTGCTATCAATGCAAGGTAGGAATTTATTTAGAAAACATGCTGGCACAGGAAATTGCTTGGTTTTGTTGAGATAATGGTGATTGTAAAGAGAAGAATGGCGCTTTTGTAAACAGCCGTGCACATTTAGGAGCAGGTAATTATTGGGCGCAAGTGCAGTCACAAGTGTATTTTTCATATTCATGACAGATTCGGACAGACATGGTTTGCGCTGGACAATGCTGAGTTGCTGCTTGCATAACAATGGTGTCCACAAAATGTGGTTTGGCAGGGAAAAGGCAATTTTGAGGCTGAAACTGCATTGTGAATTGGACTGCAAATGCAAACACAAAGTGAGGGAACTTTAGTTTCCCAAAAAATATAGAGATAGTGTTCTTTCATTCAGCCAAGTAGTTGAGCAAAAATGTAGCTTTCATTAAGTTTTGGATGGATAGTTTTATTATGACAATGGAAATCCGCCATTAGATATTTTTATCTTTTTTTTTTTAAGTAAAGAAAAGAGCTGTGGTCCAAATGTGTTTATGTGAACAATAAGTTTTTTTAATTTTAAATTGCATCTACTTTTGTGGACAGAATTTCTTGCAGACAGGGGCCAAAGGGGATCTGGATAAGGGACCACAGGATTTCAACTAAAGTCAAGCCCCTGCTCTTTTAGGTCGAGTGTTTTGAGAGGAGCCAGCTGAGGTAGCTCGGAATCTGCTGTCTGGCCTCCTCCCAGTCGGGGGCCTCCTGGGAGGAGGCTGGACGTCTCTCAGCAGGCCTGGGAATGCCTTGGGATCCCCCTGGAGGAGCAGGAGGAAGTGTGTGTGGATAGGGAAGCCTGGGCATCTCAATTCAAACAGCCAGAACAGAAAAAGTTTCATTTAATGGTGGCAACTGCAGAGAGATTCAACTGCTCTCAATCTCACAGCTTTTTTCTTTTTTTTTTCTTTTAGATGTTTCTAAAAATCATCTTGCGGGGCTACAGGTTCGGTGCTGGGGGGCCTGACATTGCCTACACCTGCTCTATATAACCCCCTACTTTCCAAGCTTATCAATAGCATATAAGATATATATCCTTTCCATATCTAGAGTACAGTATTTCTTTTCCATGGGATGAATCACACCTGTCGATTTCCATCACACACTGCCAATGTAATGCACTCTCCTCTGCGGCTTTTGTCTTATTGCACGGAGTATATTTTGAATGCTGTATGTGGACATTACATTACTGACACTATATGAACACAATAGTCTGCGAGACACACGGGTCTGTTTGGAGCTGCAGGATTAGCAGAGGTCCAGTGAAGCCGTGGGCAGAGTGGAGTGCACAGGGAGACCTACTTTGAAGTGAAAATCTATTATTCATCGCGCAGCCCGAGTGCGTGAGCGTGCTTTGGTTATTTCAGTTTGAGGCACGTAGCATGGCCTCGCATTGAGAGTGGATTGTGCTCTCTCTCTCTCTCTCTCTCTCTCTCTCTCTCTCTCTCTCTCTCTCTCTCTCTCTCTCTCTCTCTCTCTCTCTCCTTTATGTTCGAGATGAGCTTGAGTAGTACAGCCTTGTGATTCTGCCTAAGGTTCCAGCCTCACTATTGCTCGCTCTTGTTACGTATGTCCATGGGAAAGACTTACACATGCTCATGAATGTACTTGCTGGTGGCTAAAGAGGCTTAAGTTTTAAGTCCACACTGTACTTTACATCACAGGAATAACGTTCTACAGTACAACAACGAGTACATTATCATTCATTCATTCATTATGATGTAATGCAGCTTTAACTAGAAATGGCAAGAGATCATCCACATTTCAGACACAAAGCAACTCAAGCGAAAGAGAGAGGGCAATGTAGACTTTGTACATTGTTGAAATTGGCAACTGTGTCTCAGTAAAAATTGCCATGACCTGTGGAGTCCCCCAGGGGTCAATCTTGGGACCCCTCTTATTCAACTTGTACCTACTTCCATTTGCTCAGCTAATAAACAGGAATAATGTGTCCTGCCACATCTATGCAAATGATGCTCAGATCTATGTGTCAATGCCGTCAGGTGAACACTCTGTCACTGCATCGAACAGATCAGTTTGTGGATGCAACACAACTTTCTTCATCTAAACTCAACAAAGAGAAAGTATAACTGAAAAGTCAGATTAGAAATCTAGGGGTAATCATGGACTCAGACCTAAACTTTCATTCAGATCAGAGGTATAGTGTCAAAACCGGACTTATCCATGCAGGTTAGATTGCCTGCTCACTGGCCTCCCTCAGGACTTTATATATTTAAGAGTAGAAGTTTGATCTACTGTTGCCAACAGCAGTAAAGCATTGTCTGTTTTCGAAATAGGATTTCAACCATTCCAAAACAGCCCCAGTAAATCCCAGCTGTCAATGTAAAAGAAACCTGTGGTTGATTTTATCAAACGTCGCACTTTTTAAGTAAGGGCTCAACAACAGCTGTTTTCAACGTTGTGGGAAAGACTTTGACGAGCATCTTTTGGTTTATATGTTGAAATTTGGACATCTCAGCAGCTGGGTCTTTATACAGTCTTTATGCTGGGTTAGGGCCAGAGTTAAGATTATGAACTGAATTATATGTGTCTTTGCAAATACCATAATTACGTTTTACATTAAGCGCTATTACACTTTCTGACCACATGCAATTCCATATTACTGCTCTGAAGTGCTACCAAGCTTTAGTTTGAAAATGTGTTTTCTTATAATACAGTATATCATATCCCACCATTTGAAAGACATTGTTGTTGTCTCTAAAAAAAAACATGCTTGTGTAAATACCGTACATCGTTATGACAGACTGGGAATTTTACTTCCGTCTTCCTCAGAGGCATGTCCAGACATACATGTTGTCTTTAGTTTGTGCGTTCCTTCTATTATAGCAAAAAGACAAATTTCCCATTTTGCAAAAACAATTTCCATGCATTTTTATTCAAGCTGGACAAAATACCAATGCACTATGATTATTTTCATAGGGGCGACTCCTGCAGGTGCAGACTGTCATTGTGTCTTTGGGCAAGACACTTCACCCAATGCCTATGTGTGAGTGGTTGGTGGTGGTCGGAGGAACTGTTGGCGCAGATGTGTGCAGCCTCGCTTCTGTCAGTCTGCCCCAGGAGAAACTGTGGCTACAAACGTAGCTTACCACCATCAGCATGGAGTGAATGAACCTCCTCCCGTTCATGTGTGAAGGGCTTTGGGTGTGACTTGTCACATGAAAAGCGCTGTACAAATAACATTCCCTTCCATTCCCCTTATAAATCCACTTTGTTACTAATATTAAAAAAAAAAGAGTTCAATTTCATCTTCTTTTATCAGAAAAAACGGTCAATGAACCCGATGATAATGTAAGTACACACGTATACCCTTTGTTGGGAAACAGATCTAGACCACACAACAGGTTCCTACTGACTTCACTCCTAAAACACCCAGCAACTCCAGTCTGCTCTGAATTGTTTATCCAAAAAATGCAAAGTTTAAATATGTTGTTTGGAAAATTCACAGCACTTTCCATATTCACAATGAGGATTCTATGTCCTCTTTAAGATCCCTACTCCACTTCTCTTATATGTATTCGGACGAGTACTAATTCACAGTCTGCTGAAGGTCTGGTAGAAAAACACCCCAAAGACAAATCTGGGCAGCCATGAAAGAGTCCATTAAAATGTGTAAACAACTCAGTGAGGGCAGAGAGGAGCGTGTTCATGAGGCCAGTGGAGGCTCATATTTATTGCGGTTTATCACCAGCAGTTAGTGAATGTCATGTTTGTATGCAAATGCATATTTCTGCTTTGATGTGCTCCCCCAAAAGGATTTTTTGTTAATCTGCAGGTTGCTTTGCAGTCAACTTCAATATGACTCTTGGGATTATCCAAAGCAATGTATTTTAGGGGACATATCATGCATAATCGACTCTTTTGTGTACCATGTTATAACGTTCCCTCATCAAAAACATACCAGGAGTTTTAGTTGACGTCATTCACGCAGGTTTGAGCAATACTGTTTAGTAGTGTTGCTGCAGCTTGAATCGCTCTTCCTGTCGCAGATTTCGGTAACAGCTGGTCACATGACTAACGTCTCGATCATCTCGAAAAGTGCTTCACTCTGAGAGTTGCGCATCAGTGTCTCAAAGCGGGTCATCGGCTCAGAGCGTTTCACTGCTGCCTGAGCGGCGAGGCGCTAAACCACAGATATTTTCTAGTCCATGTCAAGCAGACATGGATGGCTGACCAGGCGATGGAAAAGCACCATCTACAGCAAACAGTGGCCAAATTAGCTCAGACTGAATTAAATAATAAAACTTTGCACATATATGTCTTTTCACTAGCAAGGACCATGCCACAACAAAGTGTAATTAAGATTTTATTCACAAGGTTATATTGTGGAGTGAAACTGGGCGAGACTTTGGGTGAGACGAACCCCCTTCTAAGCAGTAGAATCATTGCTGAAATGAAACCGGCACGAAGGGAGGGAGGGTGGGGTCGACAGTTTCAAACAAACTGAGATGACGAGGCTTGACTTGGCATATAATGGCTCGTGAGTAATTAGAGGCGTGGTTAAGTGAAAGCTAGAGTGGTTGGTGCGCAAAGTGTGATAGGTTGAGGCGTAATCCTGCTCCCAAACCACGTCAATAAATATCGACTCCACGCCTCGGAGCAGCAGAGCCACAGGTGAGTGAATCGGCCCCGCCCACTTGAGCGCCGTGAAGCACAGACCCACCTTAAAAAAGAATATGACTCTGATTCATCGGCCTATTGATTTGATCATCTGTTTGAAACTTCTCTTACACACATGCTTCAGCTCTGACACTTCGAACAATGCAACAAGACCTTTTTGCGTGTTACAAGGCTTCACTCACCCATCACTACAGTTCAGCTTTTTCTCCTATTGCTAGAGCACTATGATGTGTTTTACCTGTATTTCCGTAATAGATAAACCATTACCAGAGCCTTAAACTTATAACTACATTTACTCTCACACCATTTTTGTGTTGTGTCCATCCAACTTCATGTATTAAAGTTAAACAAGGCATCTATATAAATATGAACTGTACTTTGGCTTCTCCAAAACTCAAAATATAACATATAATAAGTCATGGTTATGTACTGGTGGCGTATAAGCTCTGCAGGAATAGTATCTAATTCTGTCCTGGAAGTGCCATTCAAAAAGTCCCCCCTCTGTGGACTTCACTTTTTTTTTCTTTTTTTTTTAGTGCAACCACTTATAAACTTTCTCTTGCACCACAAGTTGAGCTGCCAGTTACTCCCCTGCAGTTCTTCCCTTTTTTGCGGTGTCAGAGTTCAGTTTCATTGTGGCGGCGCAGAACTTAAAAGACTAAAAAAAGAAAAAAAAACCTCTTGGCCTTGAGGTCTTGGCTCGTCAGACTAACAAACTTCACCGGAGCTGCAGCTTTCCGCGGCATATAGCGCTCATTGTAAGACACAATTAGAAAGTTAAGGCGAATAATATCTGCGCAAAGCATGAAATTGTGCACCCACTTCAAAGCGTCTTCCTGCACTAGAGCGGAATTTCAATGTGCCAAGGCCTGGAGACCAAGATACTTCAACTTCACAGGAGTCGGTGGATAAATAGCATTACTTTTTGTGAAATATTACGATGTGGATTATCGGTCACTTTGCAGACCAGCGCTGCTCAACAAGCCGGAATTTGTGTCCCTTTTTTTTGTATCACTTTTACAACTTTGTATAAATATTTTTGGTGAAAACGCTCAGGGAATAGATACGAGAGATGTTTGCCAATGAATCTGAAAGTTTGAAATTGCTGTTCAAATGTATAAAGTGTCTTGTTAATGTACACAGTAGTAATATGGAGGCAAGGATTTAGGCGCCGACCTGACCCTGCCCTGGCCTCACATATACAAAAGCAACTTTGGTAACACTTAATAATAATGAGTTCATGCGTGATTTTCATGAACTTATGTATGAATTAATGTATGATTTCATGAAACATTCATGGATTACTAAATCATGACTTCTCCGAAATCTACTTGCAAATTATGGGCAAAAACACAAAGTATAGGTTTATAGGATACAATTTAAGGCAATCATGAACTTATCATTTGTTAATCCCTAATACAGCATGATTTCATTATGATTGTGTCCCCTCAACTAAAGTGGTGCATTATCCTAAACTTTTTAACCTGTTAAAGACCAGCTCTGGAGGAGATCTTATTTGGTGATGCTGTACTTGTAATAATGTTTATTAATTTGTTAAAAAAAAGTTTTTAATTGTGTTTTTCACACAAAAATTCCAATTGAAAAAAAATAAAATAAAAACAGAAATCATTGCTTCTTATTCAGGACTAAGGTCTTTAACAGGTTAAAACGTTCAAGGTAATGCGTATACTTTGTGTTCTTGTCCATAATTTGCAAGTAGATTTCCTCCATATGAGTCATGATCATAGACTGTATATAAATGGACAGCTTCCGCTCACTCCTCCCCGTTTACCATAATGACTACGGTCGTGGGGGAAGTCATGGATGATTTACAGACTCCTCCTCCCCAGCTCT
Source organism: Gobius niger (assembly GCF_951799975.1). Taxonomy (NCBI): domain Eukaryota; kingdom Metazoa; phylum Chordata; class Actinopteri; order Gobiiformes; family Gobiidae; genus Gobius; species Gobius niger. The sequence goes on from NC_136860.1 coordinate 32,197,074, forward strand.
GACGAAGCATGTTCCTAAAAAGGACATACGGGCGGGATCTTCACTGTAGACTCGGCCCTTGTGTGACGTGTAGCTCGCGCTGCTCCAATGCTAACAGTCCGACCCTCATTAAGTACAAGATTTCTAAAATTCTTCTTACAAAAACCAGCCTGGTTTCTTATATTGTGACTAACCCAGCGTTATCTCAGGAGGAATATCTAGCCTAGTCTAGGGTTGAAAAAATTGAAACCTGGTGTTAAATTTGTTTTTAAGGTGTCTAAACTCCAATGCTTTTCAATGGGGCACTAGCGGCGATATGGAGGTACTACAGCAATGGCGGAGCAATGGCGGCTTCCAGTGTTGTGGGCATAAAGCAGAGCAGCCAGCAGCCATTGGTCATGATGTTCATGCATGATCCTCATGATCATGATTGGTTGATCATTTTATTGACATTTCGTTGCCGTTGTAGTGAATTCATGGTTTTCTTATGTGATCCTCATGATCATGATGAATTATTATAAGATTTTCATGTACATTCATTACAGTAGTTACACGTTTAATTCAGAGATTAAGTCATCCATGAACCAACATGTGATCATGTTTGTTCCTGAGAAGTCATGATTTAGTAATGCATGAATGTTTCATGAAAACATACATTAATTCATACATAAGTTCATGAAAATCATGCATGAACTCATGTACCATTAGTATAAAGTGTTACCGCAACTTTTGACCAGCTTTTACTCAAGGCTTGATTATTTCAATGTGCTGTTTTCAAATTCCCTTCACTGGACAAACTTTGTTGCTCATCAAGCCTCAAGCCTCTTTTAGTTGTTTTTAATAATTACTACCCTAAATGAACCGAAATAAATCATGAAAAGATTAGACTACCCCGAATGATTAGAACTTAAATTGAAATTCCTGTGATTGTGAGGGCTGTAATAATAGGGCACTCTGAAGAATTTGAGAAATGGGTCAATAGAAGGGTGGTTAGTGGGATAATTTTCCTAATCCGTCTTTTATTTGGCTAAACATTTTTTTTTATTAGTTTCTGTCTGTAATCGTGGTGTTCACTGCTTTTCCTCAATATTTCACATAACTCTAGTTTTATTAGCTTAGTAAGGGTAAGTTTGGTTAAGGTTGACCAAGCAGCGGTCACAGCACCAGGGGATCCTTTTCTAGATCTTGAGTAAAGATATTTGTTGGGAATGGAATCGTATTTGTACAGTGGTTTTCACATGATCATCCAAAACATGTCACTCAATGTGAGATTTCTTTCCCGTTTTCTCCATATAGTGTTTAGCAAGCTATAAATGTAGACCAATCGAAATCTGTGACAGACCCTCTAACAACCACCGACTACTCTCTCACACATCACTCATCCAGACCTGAGCCGGCAGCTTCCGAGATCCAACGAGATCAGGCATTCACAAGGTCATAGTGGAAGGAAGGAATCAAACCTGAAACCCCTTTGCTGGAAGTCAAACACCCTCTTTTTTAGTTTGTGAATGATACAATCAAAAACCCAAACTGTAACAATCTAAAGCAGGGGTGGACCGGTTTTCTTCATCGTTAAAAGACTCTCCAATTGTAGCCCGAAGTAAAAACTCTCTCCAAATGTCAGTGTTGTACATTGTATATGGTCTAAATGGGTGTTCTGCTCAGAAATTTGAAAGGGAATTACGTGGGTTGCTAATTTCTCACATTTTGAGTACCTTAAAGGGACTATACAAAGTTTAAAAATGGTAAAATTATGTATTTTCTTCCCCCTACATGTTCCAGCCATGTCTTAATGTGTAGAATGAGCCCAGACCTGTTCACCACAACTGCCTCTAACATCCTGCACTGTCACTCAAAAAGGTGTTACTTGGGGTCCAAATTGCCGTCATGCACGAGCTTAATATAGAAGCTGCAGTTAAACGTATGACCTGAGGTGGCGGTAGTGAGTATAAAATGACCAACTTGAATCTAGTCCCTTTAAAGGAATAGGCCACCGTTGTTATATACTGAGATATGTTCTTACCTTAGCTTAGACGAGTTCATTTGTACCTGTCTGGTCTTCACGCATGCCCTCAGTCACGTAAACACAGCACAGACGGCGTTAGCATTTAGCCTCTCCTCCTCTCCACTCTAGCTCCAAACAAGATAAAGATAGAAGCTACCAAGCTCTTCCACGTTTTCCCTATTTAAATATGGTTGAAGTGTTACACTATAAAGTATAATTACACAAAATTAAACATAGTGGATTTTCTAAGTGGATAAAAAGGGGAACTATATTGTGAGGCGTAATAACACCAGGAGTAGTTCGACATCCGGGCAGTAATATCTTCACTTTGATGTGCGGATGTGTAAATGTAAAAACGGTGGCCTATTCCTTCAATATAGAAGATGCAGTTACATGGATGACCTGAGGTGGCAGCAGTGAGTACAAAATGACCAACTTGCATCTAGCCCCTTCAACGGGCATTTGATCTTTGATTTGTGTAATAATATTCCTCAAAACCATCTTGGGGGCCAGAGGTTCTATGATGGACTGAACCCTGAACTAAAGAGAGATAAATATTACTAAAACTATTTTCGGAAGCTGAAGCAGGGTTGGTGCTTGGATAGGTTTGGATGAGTTGTCTGTCCTCAGTGCAGCTTTAACCAGTTTTGTCTGTCCACTAGCCTGGCTAACACCAGACTAAAATCACAAGTGATATTTAGTCTGGGGACCACCAATTCATTTTCTCGTAGGAGAGGTGTGGTTTACGATCGTCCATACTCGTTTATTGGGCGATACGAAAAAAAAAAAAAAGTCTCTTGCGTCTGCACGTACCCACAGCCAATCGTATCATCGTATGAGATGACGTATGACGTACCCGCTGTAAACTTTTGAATATAAACTATTTAGAACAAGGTCTAAAGCTTGATCAAAAAATACCATCGTGTCTGCTACTGTCACGTTGGATCCGTAAATAAACTTTTTTTATTATTATCCGTAAATAAACTACAAGCTTCCATATATCGAATAGCGCGTCATCGTCTTGCCATCCCTCCTCGCTCTGTGATTGGTTCCCAAATCCACCGGAGATGTCGGCCATGGTCCCCAGGCTGTTGTGCAGTTCGAAATAATTCGAGCGCACACAGCAGCCTGGTGTTAGCCAGGTTATCTGTCCACCTGAAAAAAGTGCTATATCACGCTATTTAATTTCTTAGGCAAAATAATGATCACTTAATACTACATTTTGCAATAATGAAATGAGCGAATTGTTAATGAACTATTTTTCCACCTACATTAGGCACTCAAAGTGCTATACATCAAGGAACCACTCACCCATTCACACCCTCATTCATACATCAATATACAGACACTACAGACAATATACAGACACTAAAGTGGGTGAAGTGTCTTGGCCAAGGACACAACGAAAGAGTGTAACTGTGTGAGTCATATTAATACATTCTGAATTAATTAAGAGCATTGTCCCCATTGCACTCGCTCTATCTCTGACTTTCTGTCTGCCCCCCCCCCCACACACACACACACCTCTGCCATCTCCCCGCTCTGGGAATGAACACATTAACATAATCTGTCCAGTTGATTATGTTTGGGCAGCGGTGACAGCGAGCGTTGGCCCCACCATTACAGGGCTGTCCACCATGACACAGGAAAGCAATCAGTGCAAAAGATTACAGAGTGACACAGCAAATAACATTGGGCAAAGGTGGACAGATAGACCAACAACGCAGGGAACAGAGTCTTGGACAGAGCGGGTCAAATGATGCCAGACAGCTTGGGTTTATTTGATCATTTTTATCTTGTGGAATAGGACGTAAAAAATAATTGAGTGGCGATGTGAGAGAAAAAAGACTGCGATTTCTGATCATCGTTGAATAATGCAATAACTGTATATATGCAATATTTGAACCATTTCAATGAAATCAGAAGCAACTTATCAAACAGGACCTAAACTAATGACTAAATCAGCCCCAAAGCAAGGCTAACAGTTTTTGTTTAAGACTGTGTTTGCAAAGAATCTTAAATGGAAGACCTCCGTGATTGTGCAATACATTGTGGCTGTTTGCGATACTGCATCACCTCATCGTGTGCAGCCCCAGGAATAAGCACTAATTTTAGTTTTCCAGGGAGTACAGCACAACATCCATGGCACTAATTAGCAAGTGCCCAAGAAAAACCTACTGTCAACAGCATGACCTTCCTCCTCTGAAAATATAAGTTATTATGTGCTTTTAACTTAATCCTGTGGTTCAAACATGAGTAAAAACTCTTTTCTTCTTCCACTTCCCTGTGATCTCTGGCCCTGGGATGAAGAGAACAGCTTTTTTTCAAAACATCAGTCGTCTAAATCTAGACATATCAAGCCTTTTTCCATTTCATGGACTCTCTTTACCCTATGGTTGCTTGGTAAAATCTATCGCCTCTCCGTGTGCAATGAATCACATATTCCAAATGCCATTTTGATTCAGCAATCTGTATTTATCTGGGACTGGGTCAGTTATACACAAGCTTTTTGACTCAATTGTCTTTAGACTGACGATTTATGGTTTATTTGGTAGGGTGCAAGTGCAAGACAGTGCAGTGCAAGTTAATGAACAAGCCACACCGGATTGTAGCCTTAGGCTAATTTCCATCCGTCATCCCCCATGCACACTCTCATACATCCTGGCCTATTGTACATGTTTTTACTGGTATGGGAAACCGGAGTGCCCGGAGGAAACCTACGCAGACATGCAAACTCCACACAGAAAGGCCCCGTCCTTGGTGGGAATCGAACCCGGACCTTCTAGCTGTGAAGCACAGCTAGCACAGCCTTGTGTGGCCTTGTGTGCAAACGATGGGTTTGCACACAGGAAAGACACTCTCTCCGTGATGCATAAAACACAATCTGGCCTTCAACAACACCAAAACAAAAGAGATGATCTCAGGAGTTCTAGAAAACATCATCTTCTGCTCACAATGAACAGCTGTGAGGTGGAGAGTGTCGTGAACCCTTAGTTGTTGTGAATACATTTGTCAGACAAACTGACTGCCAGAGACAACACCACGGCTATCATTAAGAATGCCCAACAATGTCTTCACTTCGTCCGTAAGCTGAAGAAGGAGGACTTCTCCATCCCAGCCTCCTCTACAGATGAACAATGGAGAGATTGCTGATGTATGGGAACCTGTCCTGGTTCAGCGGCTTAAGAGAAGCAGAGTCTTTGTCAGATCGTGAGAACTGCATAGAAGATCATAGGTGTCCCTTTTCCACCGCTGCAGGGCATCTTCACTGAGCGCTGTGTGCACAGAGCAGGATCTATCTATCTATCTATCTATCTATCTATCTATCTATCTATCTATCTATCTATCTATCTATCTATCTATCTATCTATCTATCTATCTATCTATCTATCTATCTATCTATCTATCTATCTATCTATCTATCTATCTATCTATCTATCTATCTAGACTAGCCCCTGATTGAGTAAAGCTACTCAATAATAACCATTCCCTGAGTCGTCGCCACACTCAGCTCGTCTTCTCTCCCCTCTTCTGTTCTTGTCTCAAAATATCCCCTTCTAAATAAAGTCTGTGATGGTAATTTGGTGCACATCCAGGCACATATGCTGCCTAGACCTCTGGCCTGAACCCTCACCACATTGTCCGGGAATATGAGGCTGAATATTCATGATTTATGCAGTCGAGAGTGCCCCAGTGGACTGTGGTAGTGGTGAGGCGGTGGAGCCCATCTGTTCGCGGAGCTGTGAGACAGATCAGTGCCACAGGTGCCCCTCTGACGCCCGCCCAAAGCATTCAGGCTGGTGCAACAGGGCCAAATGTGCACTTTATATTGCCGTACTGTGTGATTTTGTAATTCTAATAAGGTCTATTTGGATGAATTCAGTTAAAAAGTAAAAGCAAATTTAATGTTTTTTATTTCTTTAAAAATAGTCCATTAGTCTTACTACTGTTGCACTGCTACTACTGTTGCAGCAGCCGCTCGCTCACGCTCGTCTGCCAATGTCTAACCACAGAACCAATGCTGACCAGGTGTTACAAATTTGACCATTATGAAAGAAACAATCACGGTGATCAAAATGTTTTTGTTCAGGCGAGTCCTGGCTTCAGAAGGGACCCTATTACACAAGGGGAGGGAGAAAGAACTGAATGAAAAAAATCAGGGTTAACTGAGATCCTGGCAGAGAGCGAGCTATAAGTTGTGTTCGCGATAATTTCAGTCGCAGCAGAGGCCGATGCATCTCAGTGGGAGAGACACAGTTTTAGTAGGAAATCTCCAAACAGAAAATCCGTAAATGTTTTCCCTGCTCATTATTTGGAAGTGATTAGAATCGCTTCATTAGAATATTGTCACCGCTTTCCACAAGATATTTCTCCATTCATGTAAACCGGGGGGATTGTTTACTCGATATGTGATATCATTGTTTCCATTGGTTTGTGTTTGTGTGCTTATTTTTATATGGGAAAGTGGGGATTTTGGTGGCATCAAATAAAAACGTTCTTTTGTCACTGATTAAACTGAGCTAGCCATTTGAATTTGGCGTTAGCATCTCAAAAGCGAAACTTTATAAAATGTCACGTCCAAAGAACAATCTGCTGATTTCTTCAGTGTGGAAGTCTGGAAGCTCGTTTTGACCCGAGTTCCCCAGTTGTTTTCCCCCAAGTGAGCGAGCGTTCATCTTCCAGAGGACAACATGAACAACATGAGTTTGCTGCACTGACTCCATTTAAAATTACAGTCTTTTTATAATGTTAATGATATCATGTGAACCTATTGTGATGTAGTGTAATATCCGTTTGAGATATCGACTGCACCAGGACGAGATAGTGGTGCTGATATGGTGCTACAGCTGCTACAGTGGAGATGGGTTGGTGGAAGGTCGTGGCATGAACCGAAGCTGAAAATAATGTATTTACTATATAACTGTCCAGAGAGATGATGGGAGGCAACGATAGATGTGACTGCCCGATAACAATAGCAGAGAAGTCAAGCAAAAGCTGATAAGTGCCCTTCAATGTCTGTTTATTATTTCAGTCACTCTGTCTGTTTATTTGTTTCGGAACCTTTTTTGAACGTCAATCCATGTGTGCTTTTTAACTCCTCTAAAAAGCAGTAGGAAGACCTGTCTTCAAAGGGAAAATGTTATTGGTTTATTGGACGGCGACACAATTTGTTGAACATGCATATTGATCTCCAGGGGCCGTTTAGCTCTGTGGAAACAGCAGAAAATCGTTTCTTGATACAGTGCATGATAGACACATTACTGGCACACAGCAATGCAATCCGCTGTCAGAAGAATCAAGTTTATTTTCCTTCACAGTCTTTAGGATCACTTTGAAAGCTGTGGATGAGTTGTGATTGATAGAGACAATAATACGTCAAAATATTCTGTGCTGAGGCAAGCATTTTGGATAAAAACCCATAAAGGGGCCTCGAGTGATGCGTATTCTCTATACTACTGTCACCACTCATAAATGTTTCACTGTGCGTCTCAATAGCTCTGTGTGAACTGACAGTCGATTCAATATAATGGTGATAGAAGACGCGGCAAATGAGCCATTATGGTCTCGTACAACCATTCATTCAGACAGACCTTTTTTCTCAGAGAGGTGTTCAGACGACACAGTAATGACGATGCGTTATCGTGCGGCACGGCCGACACAAATTGGTTAATGCGACAGAGACTGTTGTTGGCGTCAAGTTAAGTGGCACGCGGAAATATATGTCACTTACAAGCACCTCAAATCTCATCTTCATTTGAGAAGGAGTCATGCATTTTTTATATTGTTTTGCTGAGGGAATGAGATGCGCTGAAAGGGCTTATCTTGATATAATTAATATTGGCGATGCATAGTGTTTGCTTTGCTTTGTTTTGGAACTATGGCGGAAAAAAATGAAAATGTTCCTGTAGATTAGTAGATTAGTAGTCATAATTGTCTCCATTATGTGTAAAAATGGCCACAAAGGTCATGGATAGACAAAATCCATGGGCTTATTTTGTTTAAATATTTTGTCTGAAGGGATTTTGTATATCTTGTTTAGAGATTTAATAAACTAGTTATCCATCCATGCATCCATTTTCTTCCACTTTATCCGGGGCCGGGTCGCGGGGGCAGCAGTCTCAGTAGAGATGCCCAGACTTCCCGATCCACACACACCTCCTCCAGCTTTTCTGAGGGGACCCTGAGGCGACACCAGGCCAGCTCGGAGACATAGTCCAACCAGCGTGCCCTGGGCTTTCCACGAGGCCTCCTCCCAATAGGACATGCCTGGAGCACCTCCTGCGGGAGGCAACCAGGAGGCATCCGAAATAGATGCCCGAGCCACCTCAGCTGCTCCTTTCGACGTGAAGGAGCAGCGACTCTAGTCCGAGCTCCTCCCGGGTAACTGAGCTCCTCACCCGATCTCGAAGGGCGCGTCCAGCCACCCTGCGAAGGAAGCTAATTTCGTAATTTCGGCCGCTTGCATTCGCGATCTTGTCCTTTCGGTCATTACCCAAATCTCTCTAAACTAGCTATAACTTAAAGAAAAATCTGTACAACATCAAACTTCATCTTCATATTCAAACACGACTCAGACACGACCATCACACGCCTCCCGCACATACTCTACTTAATCACGACAAACGCAATTAAAACGACTTTGAAGTCTCACGACCGCTTCTGGTTCTGCTGTTTTTGACGCTTTTCATTTCCGCACAGGAGAGAGTATATTGTGTCATTCCTGCTGATCGGGCACTAAACTAGAATCCAATAGAGTTAGGAGAAGTGTACGTGTCTATTTTTGCATATTGAGGTCAAGGAGATGAAAGACGCTGTCTCGATGTGAGGAAATTCAAATCTGATGTGTCATTAAGGTTAGGTCTAACTTCTGAGCAAAGAATAATCATATGCATGTAGTATCTTGTAAGCAGTTTTAACCTAAATTGCTCTTTGCATATTATCAGTTTGTTCAGTAATTTTGACTATAAAAATATAGTTCTCAAAATTTGCCAAACAGCAAAGAGCTTCAAGGGACTGTGAAGGTATGTGGGTTACAATGGGCGTCATGTCTGAGTAGGTTCCTTCCTATTGTGCCAACAACAGTTAAAGTGAGCTAGTCCTGAACCGCTGCGACCATAGGCTGTAAAAAAATATGACAACATCTGCTCACTCCTCCTCATTTGCCATATTAACCACGTTCGAAAGGGAATCCATGGCGGATTTACAGACTCCTCCTTCCTCGCTCTGACAAAGCATGTTCCTAAAAAGGGCACAAGGGCGGGATCTTTACTGTAGACTCGGCTCTCGCGTGACATGTAGTCCGGTCGTAGCCGCGCCATTAGCTCTAATGCTAACGGTCTGTCAATCAAAGTCCGGCCCTCATTAGTATACAAGATTTATAAAATGTTCCCTACGAAAAGCCGCCTGGGGGTGGAGGATTATCTAGCTGTAGAAAGTTAAATTAGTCACCAGGCTTTAGGACGCGCGTAAAGTGCAATGTTTTCTAACGGAAAAGTAGCTTGTTTTGCCACCCCTATATGGAGTTACTACAGCAATGGTGACCCCTATCGTCACGGTCATAAAGCAGTGCAACCAGTGGCCATCGGCTGCGACTGAGCGCGCCGCCACTGTGGGCTCAACGTGACCCCAGCATGTCTTTGGAAGTATAGGGAAACCGTAGCACCAGGAGGAAACCTGGCTGGTTGCCTTCAGTGCTCCTCTGAAACGATGCCTTGCTTCCTTCATGGGTTTGTCCTTGTTTCTGAGCTTGCCTGGATTCCTCCTCGTTTGCAACTTTTTCATTTCCTGTAGTGCCTCTTGTGATGCCTCCACTGTGCTGCCTTTTCAGTTTTTCAGAAAAGTGTAAATTTATTTCACTGGAAAGTCGTTTGAACAGGCCCTGTCCGGTCTTACACAGTCCACTGAGATGAGCTCCTACTTCATATCCAAAGAGTGGAGCCGATCTATTACCCGTTACTCAAGCACTATGTTCACAAATGATGTTTTACAGACTCAAGTCAAGCAAAACTGTGCTCTCCACTCCACAAAGGTGCCATGAAACACTATGGAAACATCTTAAAAAACATTCAGACACACAAAACCAACACAATTTATTAGAGACAATGAAGATTTCCCCTGATATGGATATACTGGATAAAAAGCTAATTTGTTTTCTGTGCAAGTTGGAGAAGCAGAACATGACTCTAGAATGATGGATTGGCCTGATCTGTTTGTGCGTAAATGTTTGTGTTTCCAGCCTGTTGACTGTTTTTGAGCACACAGGTATATAATTCCATTATGCGGTGAATTAGCACGTGTGTGTGATTAATAGGACTCGGGCTGAACACGGCTCACTGTTTGAGACTGATTACAAAAACAGGCAGGTGTTCTGAGTCAGGAAACCAAAGCCTTTTTATGACGCAGCTTTATTAAAACTGCACTAATCCCTCAGTCGGGCCTCAGCGGCTCCTGTAACAATTACAGCAGGTGTCGGACTGTGCAAATGTCACGCAGCAGAGGGATGAGAGCTGCGGGTTTGTCCGTATAAACGATGTAGGTCAGTCATTCTCAAACTTTCTACACCGACAACCAGGAACATTTGAATGACTTTGAAACCACAATGAACATTCAAGGTATGAAAAATGTGTGTATTCATTTTGAAAACCTTTATGAAATGTACATGCTTCTGATTGTTGTAGCTTCACTGACTCAGTCTTAATGGCGATTTATTTCATAAACTTCACTTGCTGTAACAGTCCTCATTTAATATATTTTGATAAAACAGCTTTGCCATGTAATCAACCATATTTGCATGGAAGTTGAGTTGGAGTAGATGATCTCTACCCTGTGTCCTGTCTGTCTGCCAGGACGCTGCACAATTTCTTCTACTGATCCTATTCAAAACACTACCCAACTTTGTTCACTGTTTGCGTGAATTTCAAACCTTTTTGTTTCAGTTATTACTAGTCTCCATAATGGTAAAATGTCTTTATTTAAAGCAGTACTAAGTAACTTGTTTACCTTAATAAATCCTTTTCGTAGACCTTCTGGGGGTAATACAAGTGTTAAATGGGATGATTGGGGTGTCTCTGGCCAGAAAACCACACTTGCAGCTTTCCCTGCCCCGACCCGGCGCACCAATACACACTAATAGAATCCCGAAGAAGAAGCTAACAGGCTAGCAGGCAAAGCTAACTGCGAGCTAGCGCCACTTAAACAGTATCTACAGCCAAGTTTGAGTGAAAAAAATATCTCCATTGTGTAATTGGATGTACAATAGCCCTCCCTCCTTTTGTCTTTTCTGTCATCATAGCATTTACTCTAACCAGACAATTAATAACAACAAATTTTAAAAAACGCAACGTGCTACGACACCTGCAGTGGAGCTTATGGCCTCTAGGGGCATGAGTTAATAGTCCACTTACATTTGGCACCCAAAGTGATTAACATGAACCACTCACCCATTCACACTCTCATCCATACACCAGTGTATGCATATACTGGACGCAAGGAGGTTGAAGTGTCTTGCTCAAGGACAAAGCAACAGTGTGTGCCTGAGGGAGCCAGTATTCGAACCACTAACCTCTCGATTATAGGACCTCAACCATTTGACTCGCTGTCGCCCCTCTTTCAGATTTAGAAGAATGCTTGGGGTGTTGTGGGAAGGATCTCAGCTTCTTTGACTGAAACAATAAAACATCCTATTTCCCTGCAGTCACAGGAGCACAGCATAATCGAACGTGAAGTGTTCTTTTTCCACACTCATGATCTTTCCATGTGCTTGGTGATGTGCGACCAATGCATGCCTCTGTAGAATGTATAATATCGTGAGTCTGTGCGGCGTGTGGCAGGACGTACACAATCACACATCCACCCATCTGCGTGCACCGAGGAGAACCGCTGAGCCCAAATCACATTATCTGCATGCCATTACTGCTGGAATGAATGAAATAAATTTATCCCGTCTTTTTTGTAACGCAACATAATCTGATGAGCTCAAAAAGAGTTAGAATCGATTCGCTGAATGGATCGCCCTCTGGCATCAGCCTCCATGAAAACAAATCCCGAGCCCTCTGTTTTCTCTGGGGAGATTCAACCTGAAATGAAAGATTTTATAATTAAATCAAAAGCGGAGGTTGCCATGCCGACTGATTTCAGCTGCGACTTTGGAGACGAGAGAACGGACATTAGTATGAAGTCGATGTGGTTTTATTAGAAGTTACTAACACTGTTTGCAAACGTGTTTACTCTGTAGGGGCGAGTGGGGTAAGTCAAACCACCAAAAACATTTTTATGTAATATTATACAATTGATCTTTACATGATTTGAACTTGCCAGACAAAAAAAAAAAAAAAAATTGGCCGCAAATTGACCACACTTTGATTGAAAAAGTGTTTTTCACAACTCAAAGTGAATTTTTGGCCTGATCACCAAATGGATTGTTACAAAATAACAAATGCATGCAGGTCAATGGTTGGTCCTTTTGTTACAGCTAGAAAAGCAGAGTTTAGGATTTCATCTTAAATAATCACAACTATGATGTTTTTTTCAAAGAAGATAAAATGGTCATTTGACACAGGGGCGTTGGGGGAAATTAGGCTCTGGTCCATAAGAAACAATGAATAAATCCTTATTTGCTGTATCACTAGTACCTGAAATGCACCATTTATTTCATCTAATGAAAACAAAAGAAAGAAACATTGAATAACAAACTACAGATGAAGGAGAAGAAGAGAAGGAGAAGGAGGAGGAGATGGAGGAGGAGAAGGAAGAGGAGGAGAAGGAGAAGGAGGAGGAGATGGAGGAGGAGAAGGAAGAAGAGGAGGAGGAGGAGGAGAACTTTATGTATAGCGCCTTTCACAGACATAGTCACATAGGGCTTTACATGAGACAATTTTACATTCACTCCACACTCGGTGATGTTCAGTTTCCCCTGGGGGAGACTACATCTTTAAAACCATATATTCCAGATGAATTTTGAAGATGCAAACAAAAAGAAAACACTTCAAATGTGTGTGAATAGTAAAATGTTGTATGTATGTTATACTGCTTTTACACAGTAACCACCAAAGCAAAAAGTACTCGACTTACCCCACTCTCCTCTATCTAGTTTATTTCTAATGTACATTCAAAGCGAAGTGATTGTGTCAGTGTTTTTGCCCAACCCAGACTGACTGAGGCTGCTTTCAAATGGTGTTGAGTAGTTCAAACACAACTTTCAAATGGGAAAGTGGAGCATGGATAGCCCTCAAATTCCACAGAGTGTCCGAGCTGTGAAGTCTATTTTGAGGTTTCAAGTGAATTAAAACTAGTAAAACTATACCTTCTTTCTTATGAACTGTCAAATATCTTCAAAAATGGAATTGCTAAGAGGAAACAGTCACGCGATTGGGACCCATGTTAATATGTTTATTACCTGCAGTAATTGTTCTATTAACCCCAGTGGACAGCGGCCGTGCCTCACCAGATCAACACGGCCTTTCCACAACACGCCGTTGCACCTTTTATGCGTCTGTTTGTTCCCTCTTCCTCTCGATCATTGGAGGATGTGGTTAGCCTGTGCCTTGCTCATTTGGCCTGTCAGCTCCCAGCCCAGTGGCCCAATGAAGATGAATTATGAGCGCGCTGTGTTGGCGTGCCCGCGGTAATGGGACGTGCCACATGGAGAGGTGCAGCTCCGGCCCACACTGTCACCTCCACTCTGCTGTCGCGGATCAAGCCTCTGCAGGAAAGAGTCCAGCATTAGCCCTGCACCTGTTGGGGTTCAGCCTGGTGTTATCAACATGGGAGTGGCACAATCTGGTTAGAAATGTGGAGTAGAAATCGTGTGGTTTAAAAAGGATTTGTACCTGCATGACTAGGGAATACACATTTCAGATTCTGGGCAACAGTGATCGGGAAGACCTAACAGAAGAATTAGTCTTTGTGGATGTTAAAGAGATCGGGAAAGAAATCCACCAAGAAGCAGGGAGGACACACAAGCTCCACACAGAAAGAGCAGCAAAAACATCAACTCATAGTAGAGCTGTTGTCTCTTTATAAGCAAATAATCTGGGAAGTACAGCAGGAAGGCAGTAGTTTTAGTCTTTTGATGAAAAAGTCATTTAGTTTTAGTCAAGATTTTGTCAAATACTTCTCTTGTATTTTAGTTTCAGTTGGCAAAAATTGCATTTAATTTACTAAATGAATGAATGAAGAGCTTTGTTGTCATTATACAATTGTATTCTGTAATAGGCACAGATTGGATGTTGGGTTAGTCCTGACCAGCATGTTTTTGGGGAATCCGGAGCAGCCTACGCAGAGAGCTTGACTTCCTTCATGAAGTTACACGGTGAAAGAAAATGGATTCCCGATGAAGATGCTTATAAGACTGGGGTCCTTACCACCACCATGCTTGTGTGGCTTAGCTGCGAGTCTTGCCTGGATACCTCCTTGTTTGCCCCTGTTTTGTTTCCTATAGTGCCTCTTGTAGCAGCTCCACTCAGCTGCTCTTGGTGCCTCTTCAGTATTTCAGAAGTAAGAAGTCTGGATTTTTAGGTCTCAAATGCCTTCAGCTCTTCAGCTTCGCTGTTTGTTTACTTTAAAAAAAAAGCTGTTTCCTTCACGGTCAGTAAGGACTCCCTGCAGTAAAAAGATCCACTGAACCTCACAAAAACACAGCAAAGATACAAAAGCATCTTGTAAAACAATGTTGAACTCCGAAACTGCAAATGCAGTTTGCAGAAAAATGCCACTGTGCCAAGGGAGAGGGAAGCTGCTGCTTGTTTATGCGCCGCCATGGAGATTAAGATAAAATACATTTAGTCAACTTTGCATTTTTTAATATTTACATGATCATACTTATAAAATCCTCTGCTTCTCGTTTGTTCTTCACCTTAATACAGCACAGACCGTTTTGACAGTGAATTTGAATTAATGAGGCTCTTTCAAACTGTCATTGGATGTTTTGATGATTTGAGTCTTTTTATTTTATTTTGTCATATTTTAGTTGAAATATCTGAACATTATAGTCATAGTTTTAGTGTCATACACCACTTTTAATTTTGTTTTGGTCTTAGTTTTAGACAGCAAAAAAAAAAACTTGACGAAATTAAGTAGCATCTCTGAAGACCAAATTATTTGCTTATGAATGTGGATTATTATACTGGATTTCCAATACGAGTGTGTACATGTTGTTTGTGGACTTTTTCATTACTTTTTTGCAGCCACTCGTGATGTCAATAGTGTATCATTTGTCCATTGAGGAAAATATACATGAACACTTGCAGAGTTGCCTTGTTTAACTCTCTGAGACACACTCCTCTCCTCAGACGTCTGTACTTTATGACTCAGGATGAAAGCATTGTGTTCCCT
The DNA here is from genome assembly GCF_951799975.1 of Gobius niger. Classification (NCBI taxonomy): domain Eukaryota; kingdom Metazoa; phylum Chordata; class Actinopteri; order Gobiiformes; family Gobiidae; genus Gobius; species Gobius niger. The sequence goes on from NC_136860.1 coordinate 32,212,390, forward strand.
GTTCTTTCTGATCCTTGTTGGGAGATGAAAGAAAATCCCCCTTATGTGTTTTTTTGTGCAGAATAAAATGACTGGGAGCTTCTGCTTTTGCCGACGCTCTTTAAATTGCTCCGTCACAATAGTTGCGACCAGGAGTCCATTAGCTTTTCGAGTCCAAAGCCACACCAGGGAACTTCAAAGACAAAGTGTACCTTTATTATCATCTAGTGCTGGTTTTGAAGTCTTATAGAAAATATTTGAAAAACTGTTTGAAAAACCCACCCAACAATGTGTCTGTCCTCAAACACTGCATTCTCTTTAAAGCATATATACTCAATTTTGAGGTGATATAAAAAATAAATATGTGTCTGTAGGATGACATTATTCAGATTGCAGATTTTGAGTGGTCACAACTACCAAAGTCAGGTGGGTGTATAAAACTTACTGACATGTTCTGAAATGCTGATTCATGTTCAGTCTTTTCTCACATCTTAATGCTCCTGGACATGTTTCAAATGTACACAGTGAATTGAATCTCTAATTTTGAGGTGAGAAGCTGCAGGTGAAAACATTGATTTTTTCATGCAGTGGTCAATGTTGAGTTTTTTCAGTTAGTTTTCTCTCTCTTAACATCTTAGTTTTAAAGTCAGAGTGAAATATAGACCAAACTCACTCTGTGTGCTGCTTATTTTATGATGTTTCTGTGGCGCATTGGAGTTTTACAGGAAATAACTGCAACATTGAGTCCCTTGTCTTTCACACTTGTATTCATTCACAAATATTGACACATTGAATCCAAATATGGTCATTTCTTTCCTGGGAGACAGCCGCAGCCATACCCGTGTCTAGTGAATTGAATAAAACTTTAGGACCCATTTTTTCGAAATAAGGTTTTCTTTACACTCTTGCAACAACTCAGCTCTAGTAACTCTTACTGTAGGAGCCAAAATGTACATTTCTCCCAGCCATTAGTGGACTCTGGTGACCTTATGTTTTGATGTTATAAAAAGTGTCAAATGTGACTCAGGCTCTGCTGATTTAGTGGTAAATTTCTTGCCGTGTCAATTGGACGTCTTTTGTTGTACATTGTGGAACTCAAGTATTGAGCATTGAAGAATTTGGTCAAAGGGGCCAATAATAGAAGTACAATAGTTTTGTTCGCGTTGGGGAAAACCTTAAAGAATCTGTATCATGCTATTATAGCCATTCCAAAATAAAGTATAGGCATTTATATGATATATTGTACCACTACCACTATGGAGTACTATTTTTTGTGAGAAATATAAGTCTTTTCTGGAGGTATTTTTCCAACCCGGAAGACAAAACGCTTGGATTCAGTTAACTCCACCCCCTCTCTCCGCTCATACAACTTTTGCAGTAGTAGAAATATAAATACCACAGGAAAAAAGTGAAATTACTTCATGATGCAGTTATAGGGAGTCATGTGTCCAGAGTAGGTTAGAAAGAGCTCCTTCTTCACAACTTTCGAAAACCCTCGCTTTCATCCTCACTGACTGCAAAGACAGAAGGAAAGAAAAATTGTGAAATAAGTGTGGGAGGGAGGGGCACGTAAACGGGAACGAGGAGAAACTGAGGAGAGGGCGTTATGTGAGGTGTGATCCTGCTCCCGAACTTCAGAGAAATACTTATCTCCATTTTTCAGATTGTTTCACTTATAAATAGAAAATCTAAATCCCCAACAAAAAAAACAAAAAACCTTACATTTAAACCTCACATTTCTCTCACAACACTCCACCCAAGTACTTGTTCATGCACGCCTGGATTAGTGCAATGCTCTCCTCTCTGGTCCCCGAAAAACTCATCCAAAGACTTTAAAATGTCACTGCAGCAAGGATTATTGCTTGAACCAAATCCACAGAACACATCATTCCATCACCTGGCTCCTGCATACTTATCTGACCTGCTTCACCCTTACACTCAGTCCCGTTCCCTCCGCTCATCTCTGCTGGTCTCTCCATCCCCACAGTACGAATGGTCACTATGAGGGCTAGAGCATTCAGCAACTCTGCCCTTCCGTCAACTGGACTCTTTAGTTACTTTAAAATCCACACTCAAGACCTACCTTTTCAACGACAATTTTGCTGCTTCACACGACTATTCCCTTCATCATAAACACTGCACAGACATTGCATATTCGTAACCACTACACAATGATTACATCTCTTCAAAATCGTCATTTTCATTTTTGACTCTCCTCGTTGATTGAAAACGCCTGTGGGATGTTTCATTGTTTGCCGACGAACCCGTCCGAGAGATGTGAAAGGTCGCAGAGCACAGCTGCGTCTTTGCGCTTTGTTCGATGCTCGTGTTGTTGTGGAGTTAGATAAACCGCGTGGCATTTCCAGCGGCCGAGCTGGACGTCTCTGTGGCATAATGAGAAGTCTGGACCACATCTGGACAAAGACGTTAGGTCCGTATGATGCAGCGGCTCGGAGAGGAGCAATGGGGGTTTAATGAGGAATATGAAGATGTTGTTATAGAAACATTATATGCTACTTGGCATTGTGCGAGCTTTGACCTTTTCGCTGCATAGAGATAATTACAGACAGTGTTGCTTGGATGTGTGTTATAGAGTGGGAAAGAGTTTTGCTGTTAGATTATTGAGATATAGCTTCACAATTGTAGAAAATTGGCTACTGTAGATAGATTCTTGAAAATGCATTTATGATTTAGATCAGTGGTTCTCAACCTTTTGGAGACGCGACCCCCATTATAACAATTAATGGGGTTTGTGACTCCCACCTGGGTCACACCGTGGGAAACGGGGACATTCGCCGATATAAGGAAAAAACCAAATGGCTAACACAAATCAAATTAAGAACACATAATGACACTCTGGCACACACATGCTACAATAAAATAATAACAATAAAAATCTAAAGATCTTTTATCTACATGATCTTCATGTTGAGAGCCACTGATTTGGATCATCCTGAAACTGAAACATTCTTCTGCATTTAACACCTGGCTACACTTCTTTAGACTTCTTTAGAATAGCTGGAAGATTCGCTATACGGTGCATGTTTGAGATCAAGTTCTGATGCATTGTTTTGATTATTTTAGTCAACGCGTTAAACAAGATAACTTTGTGAGGACAAACTGTAATTTACAGCATGCATTACGTAATAGTCATTGTGCAAAGGTTTTTCATCAGTTGCTTGGAATTAATAATGTTTTTCACTTTAAGAGGAGGTTTAGTCCTGAAGTCACACAAGTTACTGTTCACTAGAAGGAAAACCATCAAAACTCAAGGAGACAACAACAATGGCCCTTCAAGAAACTGCTTTATCCTTCCTTTTCCTTTGCACTAACACTTGAAATGCACGTTCCCTCGAAAATGACCAAGCATCGATGCAGAGGTTCAAGGTTCAACTTTGTTCTTGCTCTGAAGGAAATTATAATGCAGCAGACGTTCACACATGTAAAGCAACAATCATATGTAAATCAAGATCATACAGTCACAGCCTGCTATATTAGTCCGACTCTGAACAGCTGAGAGATAATCAGCATAAAGTCAGACCAGGGCCTAGAGTGCAGCAGCTTCCTTGCTGAGAAACATATTTATTTTAGCAACAGCCTCTTGAATTAAAGAGGCCCTGGCCTGATGGGTTCCCGTCCAGGGCATTCTCAGCCTGCGTCCAGAGGGGGGCAAGTTAAACTCCTTAATGAGCAGATGGTCCGGACACTCCATTATCTGTTTGGCTTTACCTCCCTCTCAGGTGTGTGCCACACCGAGCAGCATGCACCGAACAGTCATATAGATATTTGTTTATGCAAAAGAAAGTGTCAATGAGACCTGAAATGATTTTATTCAATCAAACAATCAATCAATCAAATTTTATTTGTATAGCGCCCAACAACAACCAGAAGGTGCCCAGAGCGCTTTCCAGGATAAAAACAAGAATCATAGTAGACAACAATAAATACAAAAACACATAAAAACAGCAGTCGAGTCGGTGGCTATGTATCGAAGGCTTTCCTGAAATAATGTGTCTTCAACTGTGATTTAAAAACACTCAGCTCTGTGATGTTTCGAAGCTGGACCGGAAGTGCGTTCCACCACTTTGGGCCTTGCGCGGCAAATGAGCGGCCTCCAACCTTTTTGTATTTGAACTTGGGAGTGACCAGGGAGGTGTGTTCAGAGGAGCACAGAGTTCTGGCTCGTTCTTTGACCGTTACTAATTCGGCGAGGTAGGCCGGGGCCAGACCATTGATGGCCTTGAAAACAAACATCAGGACCTTAAAGTCCACCATAAACGCCACCGGGAGCCAGTGGAGAGAGCGGAGGACTGGGGTGATGTGTGAGCGTCTGGAGGTGTTGGAGAGGAGACGAGCTGCTGCGTTTTGTACCAGTTGAAGTCGATTTCAAAGTGGAAACGCCCTCACTTAAAGCCACACCGCGTAGAATTTTACCCAATAAATAACATTGAAATTCACACATTTATTTCATGACATATATTTTCATAATCAAAATATATAATATAACAAACATGAGTTTTTGCTGTGAGCGACTCACCTCTCCAAAGACATGACTGTAACTTTCCTAGGAGTGGGTACGTCTCCAGCTCGTTGCCATGGAGATGTTGGCTAAAGTCAGCAGAATTGAAGATTTAAAGCGGCTAGGTCCTCATCCAGATCCATTCTTTGATTACCCACTGCAGTAATAGCATTTTGTGTGTTGAGCTGGTCATAGGAGCATGTTTTATGCTGATGGCAACAGTATAGTCCAAAATGTTACGCAGTGTCCCTTTAAGTATATAATGCAATATGACAAATCTGAATCTGATTACTTGGTTAATTTTCAGTTAAAAGTATTATCAGTTGAACTTGTGATTCTTGTAACATTAGTGGGCGGGGCTGTTGGGATAAAGGGGCGTGTCTTTACTGAAGGACCCTGTGGGACAACTTCTACTCTAAATTTGCAAAATCGCCAATGCCTTGCCCCTCCTCCACCTGTGTGTAACATTAAAGTAGTCAAACCTCTGCATGAACCATTATGGATTAATGTGACAGATTATAACAAAGTGAGTTTTTCCCTCAGACGGCTCCTGCAGACTCATTACGGGGGCGAGCACAGCCAAATTGAGGTCAGGAGAAAGGGAGTGATGTTATCGGACGACCCATCTCCTCCCAACCGGCTTTTTAATTAAACTCCGAAGACTCCCACACACCTGTCTGAACCAGGAAGCAGCGCCATTAATACGCAAAGAGAAGGGATTCATCAGAGCGAATGCAATTACGGGAATTTACTTTAAGATAACAAGGTTTAGACAATTTGTGTTTGAATTTTTAGACAGCTGCGAATTAGGTTCCTACTGTTATTATCTTTATAGTATTAAACCTGTCAAAAAGCACCAATGTTTCTCACAGGAAAAAAATATCTATATTGAATAATTTGTTCTTATAACTATTACTATGAAGCCATAACATAACCTGCTTCAGGGTCTTTTAGACGAAAAAAAAAAGGTTGTGAATTATTGTTGTGTCTTGTACCCCTGTCAAAGTCCAGTTTCTCGTGTCTTGTGTCCTTTGGTTATAGGTTCTCCTTGTCATCCCTCTGCGTATGGTTGAGCATTTCCATCCATCGTCGTGAGCGCGGCAGAAATGACCCGAGTCCAGCCGCAGATTGTGATTGCGTCTGTAATGTCACTTTTGTCCTTTAGTGACCTTTCGGACCCGGATGCCGTTCATTTCATTCACGTCCACAGCTCTGCCCTTTGCTTTTCTGCTATAACACACTGCCATCATCTTCTTTCCCGTATAGCCTTGGACATGCTTGGACTCCTCCACAGACGTTGAACTTCTTGACCCTATTCTAGAGTGGTCTTTAAATGGTTGGATTGGATACATTTTTTTTGTCCTTATGTGGGCCGTATTCATCCATTCATTCTCCCACAAATCACCTTGATGTCCAGTGAAATCATTTTTTATAAGCTCTAAGGGTTTCTCGTCATCTGTTGTTTTGTCCTTCACCACAAAGTCTTGCAACATCCAGGGCCCGATCTTCCGCCTGGCACAACAACAGCATTCATGCAGAAGAGTGCGACATCTTGCAAACAAATGGGGCGCCATGCACTGCTTGAGTGGCAATGGGGGCGGGGCTTCGAAAGACGGGAATGACTGAGGCCTCGTGTGACTGGAACAAGCACTGTCTTCTACTACACTTCTCTACTCATCTTTAAATTATACATTAACAGCGCACGCAGCCTCAGCATTTAGGCTGCATCATTTACAAACTATAAACTTTATTCCACTGTGAGTTAAAGATTGGTCGTGTCCCGAGAGAAAGTGAACACACCGCTGGCTCTGGTCTTGAAGAGCGGCACGCAGGGCTCTACACGCCACAGAAACGTGATCAAAACACCAGCATGTGCCCCCTCCACACCCGCCCATGCACTGCGCAAAGATTGGTTTGTAGGAAGAAAAGGCTTGGGGAGGGTCCACTGTCATGCATAACTCCGCCATTGGCCATGGGTGTCTGCCCAGCCCCGGCTGGGCAGACAACCCACTTACTGCATTTAGTCTGGAGCTGCTGATCACACAGGTGTGATGGCAAGGTCCAGTCTGAAGCCTGCCTTTAGAAACACAAGCTCGGGCCCCTTAGCTTTAAAAACAAAAGGTCCTATACTTAATTTTTGTGTATAGTGGATGGGAATTTTTTTTGTCCAACATTTAACAGATAAAGACATAAATAAACATGAAGTCTGAAATGGAATAGGCAGAAGCTAAAGCTTATTGCGCCTATCCCAGTGTATTTATAAAACATAAAAAGCTGCCAATGTCTTATGCATGCACTTATACATATTTTGTTTTCAGAGCATCACAAAGAAGAAAATAAAAATCTATCATCTTAATTTTGCATCCTTAGCATCCATTCTCAACATATATTTTTTTTTTATATAATTGATTTCTTCCAAATAATTTTAATAGTCTTTTAGCTCTTGGTCCAACTCACTCCACATATTAATCCCAACAAGAGAAACACAATGCTGCTTCGCACTCGTGCTCACATCTGTTTTTGTTAAACATTTCTTCCTTTCGGAGATTATAAACACAGTCTTGTTTTTGGAACAATCCCTAAATATGCACAGGTAGCTTGTTATAACTGACAGTGGGGAAAGGAAGTTTTTGGTCAGTTTCCCATTGACTTTCTATTGGATTTTGGCCAAATACTTTTTTTCCCCACTGTATGTTATACATAAATTGTGCCGTTTTAAAGTCAACCAAATCCTTCAATTTTAGTCCTTTTAGTTTAATGAAAAACTCATTTGTATGTTCCCTGTAAGCCACTTTATTCAGAATGCGGATTTATTGCAATGAAAGGTGTGACACCTGCTTATAAACTCCTCTCTGTACAGATATGGGATGTTAGAAATGCATTTGGAAAGTTACAAATGAGTGAAGACCACAACATTTTAGGATTTATCCACTTCCTTTTTGATTGTTTGTAAACATAAATCAGATATTGAGCCTAATCGCTGTTTTCCAGAGTTCGTTGCTTATAGTAGTAATTCTATCAGCGATCTTTCTATTTGTGGGATACAGCAACATTCCTCCCTCCCTCCCCTTCCCTCCCTCGGTAGTGACTCTTTAGGAGCCGTTGTGTTAATATCCCGAGTCCTGGATACCGACTGTAGCACAGCATTGCTCCTGCTTTAATCTGACACAAATGTCAAGTGTTCCCTCTGCGCTCTCTCACCCTCTCCAGCCTGATGTATTATCTGCGCCGCTACGCCTCTGGGATATTTATTACAATACGTCCTTCTCCCCATTCATCATGTAAACATTGTCCCCGTCCTCCCAAATATTGAAATGCGGCGGTTCGGCTGTCTTAGGCTTCTCTGCAACGCGGCGAGGAAAGATGAAAGTAAATTCATTGGGGTTAAATAGGGTCAAAATTCACGAAAGGCAAACTGCAATCCGTCTGCTTTACCCTGCCGGATGCTCTTGACGCGGCGTCCAAATTATAGACCTGCTGAATGAGAGCTTCATCACTTCGAGGGCTGGACTGAGTAGCAAGAGCCGTGACGTGAGAGACCGAGTTCAGAGAGAAATATGCATGTCGTTATCATAAACTGATAAATGAACTTCCTCCATTGAAATGAATTGCCACAGATCGACTAAGAGCGTCTCATTTAGAGGATGGATCATTAATAGGATGGTTTACGCTTTGAAACCCCACTGTGATCATTACATGTCAGCTTGTATAACTTTTTTTGTTTGTTGGTTTATAGCTACCGCTTTTATTCTGACCCTTTTTATTTGAGCCATGGGGAGATTCACCCCTCCTGGAACCGCCACCATAACATGGCAGACGGGTTTGAGCACCTGAATGACCCTGGGAGCTCTGTTGTCGGGGGCTTCGTGCCCCTGGTAGGGTCTCCCATAGTTACGGGTCCTAGGTGATGGGTCAGACAAAGAGTGGTTCAGAAGCCCCTTATGAGAGACCAACAGGCCTGGTTAGCACCATGAGGTCCTCCCGTGGACTCACCACCTGCAGGAAGAGCCATAGGGGCTGGTGCAATGTGATTTGGGCAGCTCCAACAGCTGCCCCCACGACCCGACAACGGGGGCAGCTGTGGAAGAAAATGGATGGATGGATGGATGGATGGATGGATGGATGGATGGATGGATGGGGAGATTCAGGCTTGTAGTCAGCCCCCAAGTTTTTACCAGAAAATAAATAAATAAATAATAGTAATAATAAAAAATGTTGGAACAATGTGCTTATAGATTACCATTTAACATAAACTTGCCATTTGCTACAATCATAATCAGAATACTTTATTCATCCACATGGGACGTTCATCAGTTGCTGCAGCTCCAATAAATATCAAAAAAACATTAAAACACAGTACAAAACAACCATCAGTGATAAAAGCCATAATAAAGTGCTACTGGGACCATGACATTAAAATGATAATGGCTAATTTGGAGTCATGGGTCGGGTAACAGAGAGAGGAGTTGTACAGTCTAATAGCTGTTGGGAGAAGAGAGCACCGTCCAGAGCCGTGCAGAGAGTGAAGGGAGTTCCCCAGGATGGACCTGATCTTCCCCAAGATCCTCCTGTCCATAAGAGTTTTAAGATCTTCTCCTCCACCACATCACTGCCTTTCACATTAGTTTATTCAGACAACTGAACATGTGTTTGTATGTAAACCAAAATGAAGGAAAGCCAAGTTTATTATAGTGCACAATTCAAAGTGCTTCAAGGTTACATGACAATTACAGATAAAAATCAATTCATAAAACCTCAATAATCGTGACATTAATTACATTAAAAGTGAAGAGTGCAGATAAAATACTTTCAGTTTCATATGCACCGCTAAATACAACTCATTTTAAATGGATTTTAAATGCATGTAAACACGCCACGGCGGATTGTAGCCTTAGGCTTATTTTCATCCGTCGTCCCCCACCCGCACTCTCAAACACACTCTCATTCATCCTGGCCTATTGTACATGTTTTTAGCGGTAGGGGAAACCGCAGTACCCTACGCAGACGCGGGGAGAACATGCAAACTCCACACAGAAAGGCCCTGTCCTGGTGGGAAT